>NC_053390.1:649488863-650116363 GCF_905171765.1 Bufo bufo | reverse complement strand
CTCTGTAATATAATTGCAGTTGCCTGCCAGTGTGTGTCAGGCCCACAGAGTGTACTGTGCCCACTCCCAGTGCCCACCACTCATATCTGGTGGCACAGTAGCTTGCATTTAAAACAGTAAAACAATTTTTTCTCTGTAATATAATTGCAGTTACCTGGCCTGCCAGTGTGTGTCAGGCCCACAGAGTGTACTGTGCCCACTGCCAGTGCCCACCACTCATAACTGGTGGCACAGTAGCTTGCAGTTAAAACAGTAAAACAATTTTTTCTCTGTAATATAACTGTAGTTGCCTGCCAGTGTGTTTCAGGCCCACAGAGTGTACTGTGCCCACTGCCCACCACTCATATCGGGTGGCACAGTACCTTGCACGCATAGTACCAATAATCTAAAATAAAAATGACAGGCAGAGGCAGGCCACCCCGCAGGGGCCGTCGTGGTCGTGGTGCTGTGATTTCCTTTGGCCCTAGAATAATGCCCAGTTTTCAGAGGCCACGTACCCTGAACTCGAAAAGTTCTTAGGACATAGTTGACTGGATAACACAGGACACCCAATCTTCTACAACTTCCGCTCGGAACCTTGACGCACCATCCTCCTCCAGCTCAGCTTCGGGCACCTCTCAAGTTACCACTCGCCCGCCCGTTGGCAGCACCAACACTAGCACCACAGCCGCTTCACTTGATGTGTTAGAGGAGTTATTTACACATCAGTTGGAAGAAATGAGTGATGTGCAACCATTATTGCCAGAGGATGTAGATAACAGGGATATGTCTCAGTCAGGCAGCATTGCACACATGTACGTACAGTGGGATGATGATGATGTTGTACCCGCTGCTGCTTCCTTTGCTGAGTTGTCAGATACAAGTGAAGCGGTTGATGATGACGATGTGTCCGTGGATGTCACGTGGGTGCCCGCTCGAAGAGAAGAAGAACAGGGGGAAAGTTCAGATGGGGAGACAGAGAGGAGGAGGAGACGAGTTGGAAGCAGGGGGAGGTTGTCGCAAGGAGCTAGTGGCACAGTCAGACAGCATGTATCGGCACCCGGGGTCAGCCAGACAGCACGCCAATCAACGCATGCTGTTGCCACCACCAGAATGCCGTCATTGCAAAGCTCAGCAGTGTGGCATTTTTTTTGTGTGTCTGCCTCTGATAACAGCAATGCCATTTTCAACCTGTGCCAAAAGAAACTGAGTCGTGGGAAGTCCAACACCTACCTAGGTACAACTGCTTTGCGAAGACACATGATCTCACATCACAAGCGCCTATGGGATCAACACATGATGAGTACAACCAGCACACAAACTCAAAGCAACCATCCTCCTCCTGGTCCAGCATCTTCAGCCACGTCAACCACTGCTGTCCTCCTTGCCCCCTCTCAACCACCCGCCACTCCGCCTCTCACCTTCAGCAGTTCCTGCTCATCTGCCCACAGTCAGGTGTCTGTCAAGGAAATGTTTGAGCGTAAGAAGCCAATGTCACAGAGTCACCCCCTTGCCCGGTGTCTGACAGTTGGCTTGTCGGAACTCTTAGCCCACAAGCTTTTACCATACAAGCTGGTGGAGTCTGAGGCCTTCAAAAAATTTGTAGCTATTGGGACACCGCAGTGGAAGGTACCCGGCCGAATTTTTTTTTCACAAAAGGCAATCCCCAACCTGTACTCTATTGTGGAAAAGGAAGTCATGGCATGTCTGGCACACAGTGTTGGGGCAAGGGTCCATCTGACCACTGATACCTGGTCTGCAAAGCACGGTCAGGGCAGGTATATCACGTACACTGCGCATTGGGTAAACCTGCTGACGGCTGCCAAGCATGGAATGCGTGGCTCTGCAGAGGAGTTGGTGACACAGCCACGACTTGCAGGCAGGCCTGCTGCCACCTCCTCTACTCCTCCTACTCCATCCTCTTCGCTAACCTCCTCGGCTGAGTCCTCTTCTGCTGTTGCGTCTTGCTCCACATCAACTGCACCCCCCAGCTCCCCAGGGGCTATTCCACATCTTGGATACGACAGTGTCACGCCGTCTTGGGGTTGACTTGCCTGAAAGCAGAGAGTCACACCGGACCAGCACGCCTGTCCGCCCTGAACGCACAGGTGGATCAGTGGCTGACTCCGCACCAACTGGAGATCGGCAAAGTGGTGTGTGACAACGGAAGCAATTTGTTGGCGGCATTGAATTTGGGCAAGTTGACACATGTGCCGTGCATGGCACATGTGTTGAATCTGATCGTACAACGCTTTGTGCATAAGTACCCAGGTTTCCAGGACGTCCTCAAGCAGGCCAGGAAGGTGTGTGGCCATTTCAGGCGTTCCTACACGGCCATGGCGCACTTTTCCAATATTCAGCAGCGAAACAACATGCCAGTGAGGCGCTTGATTTGCGACAGCCCAACACGTTGGAATTCAACACTCCTAATGTTCGACCGCCTGCTCCAACAAGAAAAAGCCGTCAACGAGTATTTGTATGACCAGGGTGCTAGGACAGCCTCTGCGGAGCTGGGTATTTTTTTGCCACGTTACTGGACGCTCATGCGCAATGCCTGTAGGCTCATGCGTCCTTTTGAGGAGGTGACAAACCTAGTCAGTCGCACCGAAGGCACCATCAGCGACATCATCCCATTTGTTTTCTTCCTAGAGCGTGCCCTGCTAAGAGTGCTGGATCAGGCCGTAGATGAGCGTGAAGAGGAAGAGGAAGAGTTGTGGTCACCATCACCACCAGAAACAGCTGTATCAGCATCGCTTGCTGGACCTGCGGCAACGCTGGAAGAGGAGTCTGAGGAAAAGGAGTCAGAGGAGGAATGTGGCTTTGAGGAGGAGGAAGACCAACCACAGCAGGCATCCCAGGGTGCTCGTTGTCACCTATCTGGTACCCGTGGTGTTGTACGTGGCTGGGGGGAAGAACAGACCTTCAATGAGATCAGTGAGGACGAGGAACGGGACATGAGTAGCTTGGCATCCAACCTTGTGCAAATGGGGTCTTTCATGCTGTCATGCCTGTTGAGGGACCCTTGTATAAAAAGGCTGAAGGAGAACGACCTTTACTGGGTGGCCACGCTACTAGACCCCCGGTATAAGCAGAAAGTGGCTGAAATGTTACCGAATTACCGGAAGTCGGAAAGTATGCTTTACACAGCGTATAAGGGTGTCTAACAGGGGAAGAGTTGAAAGTAATCCTCCTCCTACAACGACCACGCCAGCAAGGACAGGACGCTTTACAGACGTGTTGTTGATGGAGGACATGCAGAGCTTTTTAAGTCCTACGCATCGCCACAGCCCTTCGAGGTCCACCCTCAGAGAACGACTCGACCGACAGGTACCAGACTACCTCGCCTTAACTGCAGATATCGACACTCTGAGGAGCGATGAACCCCTTGACTACTGGGTGTGCAGGCTTGACCTGTGGCCTGAGCTATCCCAATTTGTGATAGAACTTCTGGCCTGCCCCGCTTCAAGTGTCCTGTCAGAACGGACGTTCAGCGCAGCAGGAGGTATTCTCACTGAGAAGAGAAGTCGCCTAGGTCAAAAAAGTCTAGATTACCTCACCTCTATTAAGATGAATGAGGCATGGATCCTGAAGGGACTTACAGTGGGGGATGCATTTGACAAAAAAATGCCTGATGAGATGCCTTGGGCTAAAAATGGTCCACACGCTGCTGTATTTAATCTCTGCATGCCGGATAACTTGCGTGACTTCTCCGCCACAAACTAGGGTTCAAGCAGCAATGTTTTAGTGCACTTTCTGCCTGGAAAACATCAATTTTTCCGGCTGCTGCTACAGCAGCGGCTGCAACAATACCTAGTTTTTCAGGCAAATGTACATGCCTAATTTTTCTGGCCTCTGGTGCTGCACTGTGGCTGCAAAATAAAAATAAAAAAAAGGCACATACATGTGTCATTTCCCCTACGTGATCATTACCTTGTTGTGGTGAAGGGGCTTGCGTATCACAATGAAGCGATCACCTCTATGAGTGTGTTGGCAATGGCAATGTTGGCAGACCCCAGATGACTAGGTCGTTGCTTCATTGTGAACAGACGAAAAGCGATCGGTTGGATAATTTTGCATAGTGTGACGGTAATGTACACTACACACTGGGAGAGGATAGTGACCACTGCGCTCCACCCTCACCCCTGGCCCTGCCTACTTGCCTCGCAAGTCCTAATGACAGGGGACAACTAGATGGCAGTCCCTAATTTAGGATACGTGCTGGGAAGACAGACAAGACAAATAACGGAACATGAACGGACCGGGTCAATACCTAGAGAGCTACGCAGTACTAAGGAATGAGCAGAGAATAGTCAGGAAAAGCCGAGGTCAAATACCAGGAGAGAAACGAAGTACAACAGGAGTCCGCAAAGAATCGTCAGGTGGAAGCCGGGGTCAGGATACCAGGAGAGATGCGCAGTACAGGAGGAGCAGGCAGAGAATCGTCAGGGAACACAGGATCAGGTAAGTATGCAGGAACAAAACAATCACCAGATACCTAAAATTAACAGGCAACCTGTGGCCAGCAGGCTGCCTGTATTTATAGTGGGGAGTGAGGGTCATGTGACGTGGCCAGCGTTACATGACCGACAGACAGACAAATCGAGCACCGAGTGATCAGCTCGGCGCTCAAGGCAGACCTAGGAGCAGGGAGCCTCACAGCTAGCAAAGCCGCCCTGGGAACGAGGCCAAACACAGATCCTCGCTCCCGAAGCTAAGCAGCAGGTCTGTGGCTGATGGGAGACCGAGTGCGCCTTTGGCGCCCCGTGACACATAGAAAAAACATAAATTTTCTTTGTGATCATCTAAGGTGATCATTAAAGCCTACTAGGCCAACAATGGGCCCACACTGCAGAATCATTGTTTTCTGGGTAACTTAACTGTCACTGAACTACCTCAGCACGACCATAGGCTTTGAAAAACTGCCATCGCCTGCAATCTCCCAACGTGCGCACGAGCACAGTCATCACTACACCAAGATTGACGCATAGAGGAATAAAATTTATGTCATGAGTGTGTCAACTATTGACAACTCTTTGCGGTTGTCTAAAATCTATTCAATACACGCCCCCTGATAGGGGACGTAACAGGGATTAAACTGATAAGAATAGTACTACTTAACACACCACTCATATAGGGTGGCACAGTACATTGCACGGCGCACGCGCAGTGCCCCAAATTGGAAGTAAGAGGACCAACCAAGCATCTTTTTCCATTTCCCGGTCCCTAAAATCTATTCCATACACCGGCCCCTGATAGGACCCTCGTATAAAAAGGCTGAAGGAGAACGACCTGTACTGGGTGGCCATGCTACTAGACCCCCAGTATAAGCAGAAAGTGGCTGAAATGTTACCGAATTACCGGAAGTCAGAAAGGATGCAGCAGTTCCAAAACAAGTTAAAAAGTATGCTTTACACAGCTTATAAGGGTGATGTCACAGCACAACGGGAATCTAACAAGGGAAGAGGTGAAAGTAATCCTCCTCCTACAACGACCACGCCGGCAAGGACAGGATGCTTTACAGACGTGTTGTTGATGGAGGACATGCAGAGCTTTTTAAGTCCTACGCATAGCCACAGCCCTTCGGGGTCCACCCTCAGAGAACGACTCGACTGACAGGTAGCAGACTACCTCGCCTTAACTGCAGATATCGACAGATATCAAAGAGTGATGAACCCCTTGACTACTGGGTGTGCAGGCTTGACCTGTGGCCTGAGCTATCCCAATTTGCGATAGAAAGGACCTTCAGCTCAGCAGGAGGTATTGTCACTGAGAAGAGAAGTCGCCTAGGTCAAAAAAGTCGAGATTACCTCACCTTTATTAAGATGAATGAGGCATGGATCCCGAAGGGACTGACAGTGGGGAATGCATTTGACTAATAAAGGCCTGATGTATTTAATCTCTGCATGCCGGATGACTTGCGTGACTTCTCCCCCACCAACTAGGGTTCAAGCCGCAATGTTTTAGTGCACTTTCTGCCTGGAAAACATCAATTTTTCCGCAGCGGCTGCAACAATATCTTTTCGGGCATGTGTCCATGCCTAATTTTTCTGGCCTCTGGTGCTGCACTGCAATCTCCCAAACGTGCGCACGAGCACAGTCATCACTACACCAAGATTGACGCATAGAGGAATAAAATTTATATCATGAGGCAACTATTGACAACTCTTTGCGGTTGTCTAAAATCTATTCGATACACATCCCCTGATAGGGGACGTAACAGGGATTAAACTGATAAGAATAGTACTACTTAACACACCACTCATATAGGGTGGCACAGTACATTGCACGGCGCACGCGCAGTGCCCCAAATTGGAAGTAAGAGGACCAACCAAGCATCTTTTTCCATCTACCGGTTCCTAAAATCTATTCCATACACCGGCCCCTGATAGGGGACGTAACAGGGATTAAACTGATAGGAATAGTATTACTTAACACACCACACATATAGGGTGGCACAATACATTGCACGGCGCACGCGCAGTGCCCCAAATTGGAAGTAAGAGGACCGACCAACCATCTTTTTCCATCTTCCGGTTCCTAAAATCTATTCCATACACCGGCCCCTGATAGGGGACAAAACAGAGATTAAACTGGTAAGAACTGATTTTTTTAATTAAAAAAAAAAAAGAGTACAGCCTCTGCGGAGCTGGGTATTTTTTTGGCCGCGTTACTGAACGCTCATGCACAATGGCTGTAGGCTCCTTTTGCGGAGGTGACAAACCTGGTCAGTCAAACCCAAGGCAACATCATCGACCTCATCCCATATGCGTTTTTTCTGGAGCGTGCCCTGCGAAGAGTGTTGGATCAGGCCGTAGATGAGCATGAAGAGGAAGAGTTGTGGTCACCATCACCACCAGAAGCAGCCTTGTCGTCATTGATTGCTGGACCTGCGGCAACGCAGAGAGAGGAATCTGAAGAAGAGGAGTTAGAGGAGGAAGGTGGCTTTGAGGAGGTGGAAGACCAAGCACAGCAGGCGTCCCAGGGGGCTTGTTGTCACCTTTCAGGGACCCTTGGTGTTGTACGTGGCTGGGTGGAGGAAGAGACCTTTAATGACGTCAGTGAGGACAAGGAATGGGACATGGCTAGCTTGGTATCCAACCTTGTGCAAATGGGGAGTTTGCGGTTGTGCAAATGGACTGTTTGCGGTTGTTTGCGGTGCGTTAAACGGGGAGTTTGGTCTATCACTGTGAAGCGGGCGTAACCCTTACACTACCTGATCGATACAACATCATACCTGATCGTATACACACACTGGATGTTTTAAAGCACGTTATTCCAAACAATTTAGGAATGTTAGGTGATTTATGCCCTTTATGGATTAAAACCCGACTCTACGTCAACTACGTAATTTTCCATGGGAGTTTTGCCATGGATCCCCCTCCGGCATGCCACAGTTAGTCGCCTTGAAACAACTTTTCCATCACTATTGTGGCCGGAAAAAGTCCCTGTGGGTTTTAAAATTTGTCTGCCTATTGAAGTCTATGGCGGTTCGCCCAGTTCGCCCGTTCGCGAACATTTGTGGAAATACGCATTCGCTGTTCGCGAACGGAAAATTTTATGTTCGCAACATCTCTATATCCAAATAGAAGCCCCAAAAATAATCTGTAGCTCTCACACTAAATTAGTTGCAAGGAACAGCTACATACGCTACTCTAACTGTCACTTGCCGATATGGCTCACCAACATACCGGTGAGCCAATTCAGACGGCTTAAATGAAACTATTCGGTAGATGAACAATTTGAGGAAGAGGCTCACAAGCTCAGCCAATTATTTGCGGACAGAGAATACCCGACTAAAATTATAACTGAAGCATTGGGGAAAGTCCGTAGTATGAATAGAGATGATTTCTTCCAGCCAGGGAATCCCACTCAGTCGGATGAGACATTACGTCTAATACTACCATTTAATTCTCAACATCGACATGTAGCAAGGATAATAAATAAATATTGGCACTTTCTACTTGACGATAAACTTGTAGGACCATCACTTATAGCAACCCCTCGAATTACTTACACTAAAGCTGCCAATTTGGCCTCCAAAGTAGCACCGACTGTTAAAAAACATCCAGATGGAGGACAAATTTCCAACTGGCTAAGGATGGATGGATTCTTTAGATGCGGAAGATGCTCAAATTGTAGAGCTACTTTCTTCCCGAAAAAAACAACTGAGGTAAAATCAAGACAGATTAGTTTCACCATTAGTATCAGAGAAACCCTCACCTGTGAATCTAAGGATGTCTTCTATGTCTTGGAATGCAGTTGTCATAAACAATATATAGGCCGAACTAAAAGATCTCTTAAGAAAAGAGAGATGGAACATATTTCAAATATCCGCAAAGGATATGAACTCCACCCCCTTTCCAAACATTTTAAACAGTATTACGATTGTGACCCCTCCACTATGTCATTTGTGGCTATTGAAAGGGTCAAAAAAACGTGGAGAGGAGGGAATCACATTATGAACATGTCCAGACAAGAGTCACGTAGAATATTTGAATTTGACACTCTCATGCCAAAGGGACACAATGCAGAGATGGAGCTATCTGGATTTCTCTAATTGGGGGGCTGTTTGGTGTGGTGGGGATGTGGGATCCTGGTCTGGCTGTCTATCAGCACCTGAACCCCCCCCTTCCTGCCCGATCGCCCCTCCTAGGTCCGTCTCTTCATTGCTAGCCCATCCACCTGATATAGAACACCATTGAGGAATGACAGCCTAATTATACATATTCTTTCTGTGAAGACCATCTATAAATATAACGGTTTTATGGATATTTTATCGATTTTTATTAATTTTTATTTATATTTATTATTATCCATGTGTATTTATTTTATGTATACAAGTTGGTTATTATATGATGCTATTATATTGAGGTACAATTGCCTATCATCATTACTATTGCATTCTGATGTCACTGCTCCATGCCACATTTTGGGAATTACCCTTATCCCATCACCCCCATGGATTAAGCCTGGTATAAATACATGGCATTTTCTGCTTGCTTACACTGCCACTGAGGAAGGGGAGTTACTCCGAAACGCGTATGGCGGAAGTGTTCTAGCAAGCATCTATACCATCCAGATACTTATGCTGTATGACATACCAGCGATACAGCTTTCTTCCACTATATGCAGACGTCTAAGAGGGTTATAGGCTTCTAATTTACAAGTGAAATGCACTGTGGAACGCACAAGTTCCCCATTGGAGCGCACTGTGGAATGCACAGCTGATTACCTCACTTCCTATACACGCCGGTGATGTGGTCACTATCCGATCACGCAAGATGCCGCCGGGTCACGTGGTACGCTGCTGTATGACCGCGAGACCACACTGGACGCGGTGGAAGGTCCGGGCGGCAGATCAAGAAGTCGAACAAACGCCGGCTAGTTGAGTGGTAACGTAACAACCATCATTCATTCATTTTATATGGAATGTACCACTTGAAGATTTAACATTGACTTTGTGATTAGTGATACCAACGGAACTTTACCCCATAGGGTCACCTGACAGTGTACCCTACTTCCTATCGGTACAGTCACATAGATATCTATCATCGTTATTGATTTTTACCTATTTTATATGTACTATATATTGTATTGCATGGTGTTTATTTCATGATATTTTATTTCACCTACATTACATGATATTTTATTATACTAATAAACCACATATATCTGTCATTGCTGTCCAATATACTCAGATAGTTGAGTGCCCCTCCATTTTTTGATTATTTACTTTTGGAGTTGGGTGATTCCTGAGGAGTGCACCATATTCATAGGAGTGTTAAGGTGAGCCGCTATAGCACTTACTCAAAATTCATGACTCACCATTTTAACTGGTGTAATTTGTAGAAAATTGACTTGTGTGAAAGTATTAATTGGGAAGGAAGTGGCATTATTTGGTAGAGGAAACATTTTCGGCCGCCATTTTCAAATCCACCGTATAGCATTCAGCTCAGGTTTTTCCAATGGGAAGGAGGTCATGTGATATTGAATTTACTCAGACACAATATTTATATGTTTAGGAGTTAAACGAGGTCAACGTTTCCTAAAGTGCTTTACATGACGTGTGCTATGTGTCCACCATTCTGCTGGATGCACATGGTTTAACATTTAATCCAGTCTTCGTGAACACACTGAAGAACCACAGGAGATACTTGTTTACAGCACTGTAGGGTTCACCATCTCAGGTGAGCCATATTGCGTATTTCACAATATTCATATATACTATATGGTGAAAAGTTGGGATATTCTTCTGAATCATTGAATTCAGGTGATTCATTCAGTTCCATTGCCACAAGTGTATTAAATTAAGCACCTAACCATGCAGTCTGCCTTTACAAAGATTTGTGAAAGAACAAATCATTCTAAAGAGCTCACTGAATTCCTGCATGGTACTATAATAGTTGCGACAAGTCAGTTTGTGAAATGTATTCCCTCCTAGATATTCCATGATCAATTGTGAGTGATATTATTGAAAAGTGGGCTTTCGGGACCACAGAAACTCATCTATGAAGTAGCAGAATATGTAAAGTTACAGAGTGGGTTCACCAAGTACTAAGTTCCAAACCTCCTCTGGCATTAACATCAGTACAAAAATTATGTGCCAGGATTAGTGTTGAGTGAAGTAGAATTCAGTCCAAATTTTAGAAAAAAATTGATTCCAAACATATAGTAACATAGTACATAAGTCCGAAAAAAGACATTTGTCCATCCAGTTCGGCTTGTCATCCTGCAAGTTGATCCAGAGGAAGGCAAAAAAAAAAACCCTGTGAGGTAGAAGCCAATTTTCCCCACTTTAGGGGAATAACAAATTCCTTCCCGACTCCAATCAGGCAATCAAAATAACTCCCTGGATCAACGAAGTCAAATTTCCTCACGCTTGATGGTAACAAATCATTTTTCCTAAAATAGCGGCTGAAGTTGTCTTAGAAAGAACAAAAAAAAAATGAAAAAAAAATACTCCATTTGCTCTTGCAAAGGCAGTTTGCTCGTCTCTTGATTGAAAAAGGCCTGCTGAAACTGAGCGTGATGATGACTAGTGTTGAGCGCGAATATTCGAAAAGCGTATTTTTATCTCGAATATCACAAATTCTAGAATTCACTAATATTTAGAATATAGTGCTATATATTTGTTTTTCGAATATTCATCATTTTTTCCATCTGATCACATGATTCCTCCCTGTTCTTGCTTGTGGGCCAATGAGTCATTGCCCTGCAAGAAACTTAAGCAGGGAGGAATCATGACTTCAGATGGAAAAAAATGACGAATATTCTAAAAAACAAATATATAGCACTATATTGAATATAGTACTATATATTCGTTTTTTAGAATATTCGTCATTTTCTTTTTCCTTTATAAATATTTTATTTTCATAGAAACATAGAAACATAGAATGTGTCGGCAGATAAGAACCATTTGGCCCATCTAGTCTGCCCAATATACTGAATACTATGGATAGCCCCCGGCCCTTATCTTATATGAAGGATGGCCTTATGCCTATCCCATGCATGCTTAAACCCCTTCACTGTATTTGCAGCTACCACTTCTGCAGGAAGGCTATTCCATGCATCCACTACTCTCTCAGTAAAGTAATACTTCCTCATATTACTTTTAAACCTTTGCCCCTCTAATTTAAAACTGTGTCCTCTTGTGGTAGTTTTTCTTCTTTTAAATATGCTCTCCTCCTTTACCGAGTTGATTCCCTTTATGTATTTAAAAGTTTCTATCATATCCCCTCTGTCTCTTCTTTCTTCCAAGCTATACATATTAAGGTCCTTTAACCTTTCCTGGTAAGTTTTATCCTGCAATCCATGTACTAGTTTAGTAGCTCTTCTCCGAACTCTCTCTAGAGTATCTATATCCTTCTGGAGATATGGCCTCCAGTACTGCGCACAATACTCCAAGTGAGGTCTCACCAGTGTTCTGTACAGCGGCATAAGCACTTCACTCTTTCTACTGCTTATACCTCTCCCTATACATCCAAGCATTCTGCTGGCATTTCGTGCTGCTCTATTACATTGTCTTCCCACCTTTAAGTCTTCTGAAATAATTACTCCTAAATTTTCTTCAATAATAGTTACAAAACTTTTAGACAGAACGGGAGAAAGAGACAAAAAAACTTATAAACATATAAAAAGAATATTAATATAATTCTTACATCGTCACAGACAATAACATTAAATTCAGCTCTGTAGACTCTGTAGCTCAGGCGCTCTGAGAGAAGGACGCTCGCTTCCTCAGCACTCCCTCAGTGCGCCTGCGCCGATGAAGCCTTCTCATTCCTCATCACTCCCCCTGCGCACTGAGGGAGTGATGAGGAAGCGAGCGTCCTTCTCTCAGAGCGCCTGCGCCGAATGAAGACACGTAAGGCGCAGGCGCGGGATTTAAAATGCTGACAGGGCCAGCCGGAGGAGGAGAGCGCTCACTAGCCCTGTCAATCAACTGGAGGAGGGGGCGTTTTTTTAAAAGGAGGATGCGGCGGCTACTATATTCATTTTTTAGAATATCCCGAATATTCTAAAAAACTAATATATAGTAATATAGCGCCGGACACTGATCCATCACTACTTTTAGCTTGTGGGCGAATATGCAGAATATACTATCTTCTACATATTCTCCCACAAGCTAAAACTCTTATAGGGCGAGAAATGTGTTCTAGGGAAATACATATTTTTTAATAGTCAGGAATCGGATGAGATAAAGAAAAAAAAATAGGTGTTACTCACCTCATAGTTCCGCTACCATACTGATATTCTTCTGCTCCATAATGCTCTGCAGTCATGGTCCTGGCTTGAAACACGAGAAAAGGCTGGAAATGCTGCTTCAGATAATCACTGGCTATTAGCATCATTTTGTTGTGTACTGTTAAAAAAAAAAACATTAAAAAAATGATAATAATATTCGTCATCACGAATATATAGCACTACATTCATTGAATATAGTGCCATATATTTGTAATGACAAATCTTTTTTTTTTTTAAACAGTACAAATCACAAGGAGAATTTAAAAGAAAAAATATATTATATTTCAAGTCAACCAAAATGAAGCACAGCTGCATTCGTTATGTGGGGACATTTTACCGGCAGTTCTATGTAACTACAGAACACATGGTGCCTTCAGATCAAACTCTAAACTGCGGTCTGCTGAATGACAGTGAAGGTTCTCCACTTTGCCTGTTTGCCTGTCAGCCCCTTCCTGGTGAAGTCTGCATCGGGCTGTGTGACACTACCCCCCCCCTTCCCCGGGTGTAGACAAGCCTCGCATCTAAAGGCTTATTCTGCACCATGACCTGCGATCGATGATCCGGTCTGCACACTGGAGGCAACCACTGAGGACCCCGCCAGCAACCGGGGACCGCGACCGAGTCTTAATCGTTAGGAAGGTGAACTAATCCCGGCGGCTAAGCAAGGGATACTTCCACACCCTGGCCGAGGCAAGCTGGCTCATCACTGCCTTCTGTGCTCAGAAGGGGACAGGACAGATGGGTCCTGCCATTGGCCGGAGCACAGCTTGTGTGCTGTGCTGATCGTGTATGGGTGGGGAGAGCGGCGGTACCCATTCCTCCTCACAGACAAAAGAAGGATGAGAGAGCCACTGCAAAACACCGCCACTCCTACTGCCCTCTGGCTTGGAGGAATCAGCACCCGGTGAGGCTGTCTGCCCTACTGTAGAGTTCTGCCACAGACTCGATGTGCTCGATATGGAAACTGATAGCTGACCGATGCAGGCGGCATGTCTAGTTCATTTAGTACTAATTTTTAGTGTGGTTTCAATAAGTAAAAATAATGTAGAAAAAAATTTGACAATGTAAAATAGTGCTTTTTTTGGGCATGTTAATGCATTCCTGCTGCACACTTAAAACATGCTGATGTAAGAGGTGTCTTAATTTATTTTTGTTGTTGCCCTGGTCCTGGTGGGGGCCCATTCCTGGGAACACATTCCTGCTGCACAGTGCACACTTAGAACCTGCAAATGCTTGCCAGTCCTGCTGAGTTATGCCGAGCTATGTGTAGGCCTTATCATTGACCGTTACCATCTACCTGCTGCTGCTGCTGTCTGTCCTGACCCTGATGAATTATGTGTGGGCTTTACACTTCACCATTACAACTAACTGCTGCTGTATGTCCTGACATTGCTGAGTTATGTGTGGGCCTTATATAACAGTATTACCATGTACCTACTGCTGTCTGTCCTGATCCAGATGAGTTTGACCCTGGACTAAAGGGGCCTTACAACTAAGTTATCAGTTAAAATTACACCATAAAATAACAGTATAAAAAACCAAAGCACGCGTTATAACACTTAAAAAACTATTTATTAACATAATTTAAAAAAAAGCCTCTATTGCAACTTTTTAAATTGGGCAAGTAGCTCCCCCATTTCCTTCATCCCTTGAAAGTCCTGTTTATTCAGGTGTTAACCTTCCAGTTGAACCTCATGAAGCATCTTGTCAATTTCATGCATCGTTTTACGATGGTCACACTGCATCTGGGCCAGCCATTTTTGTAAAACAAAAAAATAAATAAAAATGTTTGCAATTCATTTTACAAGACAATTAGTGCATTGTGTGGAGTATGTGTTTAAACCCTGCCGATTTACATCTAAATTCAGTAGTTATAGATATTTATGTTAATTAAGTGTTGTTCACTTAGTGATAGTTCGGATAGAGTATACTGTTATTTATTTGGTTAGTTAATAGTTTTTAGGCATTTTACAGAGTTAGGCCTCATGCACACGACGGTTGTTATGGTCCGCATCCGAGCCGCTATTTTTGCGGCTTGGATGGGGACCCATTTACACCAATGGGGCCGCAAAAGTTTCTCCATTCCGTGGCTCCGCAAAAAAAACATATAACCTGTCCTATTCTTGTTTGTGTTGTGGACAAGAATAGGCAGTTATATTAATGGCTGTCCGTGCCGTTCCGCAAATTGCAGAACACACACAGACGCCATCTGTGTTTTGGGGATCCGCACTTTGCGGACCGCAAAACACACAACGGTCGTGTGCATGCAGCCTAAGGGTGCAGATTTGTTGTTTTCTAGTAATGTTGTTTCTGTTGACCCCTCATTGTTGGCACTTTTAAACAATTCACGACCGGCCCATAATAGTACGACGCAGCTAGACGTGTCTTGACGCAGAGGGACGTATTATTATGGACCAACAAACACCTGGCCTCCAGGCATAATCACTTGGGAACCGGGGTGCAAAGGCTGCTCAGCCTATCAGGCAGACTTGTTAACTAAGGGCTGCTATTGTTAGGATTCCTTACACATGTGCATTGCAGCTGAGTCCGGAGATGCAGGATGTTGGGGGGATCGTGGGATGTTTGTGAATATGTAATGTATACCAAATTATATTGATGTGTGCACATATTTACCCTCCTGGTGGGGGGTGTAGACCTCCTCCTCCTCCTCCTCTTCTGGAGGTGGGGGAAGGGAATCCCGTGGCTGGGAGGGTCCGGGCTGTTCAGCCTGTTCCTCCAACATTTCGCCCACATCAGGTGGGGGAGGGGCCACTCCATTATCGGAGTGTCCGGCCTGCTCTCCATCCACCTGCTCCTCTGACTCTTCCTCATCCGTGGAGAATTCAACTACATTAAGATCATTTTTGGCTCTTTTGTTTTTGACCGACAGAACAGAAACCCCTGTCATCACAGAATGATAAGAATTTTTACAAACAACTCATAAATCATGACAAAGGTAAAGATCCAGAAATTCCTATATGGAGGAATCTGCATGGGATTATGATAATCCACATGGTGTATTTTGGGGTCATATAACATGCCAAAACCATTGTTACAGATGGGTAAAACTAGTCTACGTTACAAGGTAGGATGAGGCAACAGGGGATTTGTTAGGAAGGTGTCCTATAGGGTATTGTGGCTGGGTTATTGGCGTTTAGGGAAACCAAGCAACAGTTCGGAAATTAGATTAGGGGTTATTGGATGGTGTTATGTTGGGTATATAATTTTTTGTGGCTGCCAGCGTTATACTGACTGCCAAGCCGCATTTTGAAGATCTGCTGCCAGCCTACCCTCCCTCCCTGTTGATTTAGTTGTTATGGTCACTTTAATATTAGAAGGAGGGGTAAAGTTGCTTACCTATAGGTGGCGACTGGCGAGCTGACTAGATTTTTATATGCTATTTTAGGCAGAGTTTATCTGTGGTCTATTCAGTGATTAAAGGTAGAGATAGCCTTGCGGTTCGCCCGGCGGTCGTTTGCGGCGAACTTTGTGTGTTCGCAATTCGCTGAACATGCGAACATATGGAGAAATTTGCGCCCGCCATATTCTTTTACATTGTGAAGAACTTTGACCCATGACACATCCATCAGGTGGTACAGGACAGCCAATTGAGACATGTCAGCACATGGACATACCCCCTACCTTTATAAATAAACCTGATCTGGCCGCCATTTTACATTCAGTGTTTTGCCAGTGTAGGGAGAGGTTGCTGTGTGGAGCAGGGACAGGCTGTTAGGGACACCAAACGCTAGCTAATAGGGCCACAAAAGTAATTTTAAGCACTAGTATAGGTGTGCTATCGATATGTGTGATACACAGAGGGGTGTGATATACATATAATATACTTTTATAATGAGTCAAAAACACATAGAGCTATATAGTGATCACCTGGAAGTCAGGGGCCTAGGGGCTAGGGGCTTACTAGAGTCATTTTTATATAGGGTAAGGTTCCGGACGGGGTCGCTCTTATCAGGGCGGGTGGTCTGTGGTTAGGCTATCAGGGCCAGAATAGCACCCCCCTGTAGGGCAATATCAGGGACAGTTCTTTGCCCACCCTGTCTTTCAATACCACATCATCATCTAGCCCAGGGATGGATGTTTTTTTGCTTTCCCTCCTGGATTCATCGATGTGCACTGGAACCCCCCGGATTGTGGTAGGACATATGGTTTCTGATTTGGTGCCACCGAGCACCTGATTTAGTACCGCCGAGCACTTGTTATTGCCTATCAAATCTTTGCTTTTTGGTTAACTTTAATTATTTAATTTTATTTTCATTTTGAGGGATATCTTTTCCATTCACACATCCGCAAAATGGGTCCGCATCCGTTACGCAATTTTGCGGAACAGGTGCAGACCCATTCATTTTCAATGGGGCCGGAATGTGCTGTCCGCATCCGCATTTGCGGATCCGCACTTGCGCACCCGTGCTTCCGTTTCCGCAAAAAAGTAGAACATGTCCTATTCTTGTCCGTAATTGCAGACAAGATTAGGCATTTTCTATTATAGTGCTGGCGATGTGCAGTCCGCAAATTGCGGAATGCACATTGCTGGTGTCCGTGTTTTGCGGATCTGCAAAACACTTACGGACGTGTGAATGGACCCTTATAGTAACATTATTAAAGGTTATTTTTTATCTTTATGTACAGTACAGACCAAAAGTTTGGACACACCTTCTCATTCAAAGAGTTTTCTTTATTTTCATGACTATGAAGGCATAAAAACTATGAATTAACACATGTGGAATTATATACATAACAAACAAGTGTGAAACAACTGAAAATATGTCATATTCTAGGTTCTTTAAAGTAGCCACCTTTTGCTTTGATTACTGCTTTGCACACTCTTGGCATTCTCTTGTTGAGCTTCAAGAGGTAGTCCCCTGAAATGGTCTTCCAACAGTCTTGAAGGAGTTCCCAGAGATGCTTAGCACTTGTTGGCCCTTTTGCCTTCACTCTGTGGTCCAGCTCACCCCAAACCATCTCGATTGGGTTCAGGTCCGGTGACTGTGGAGGCCAGGTCATCTGGCACAGCACCCCATCACTCTCCTTCATGGTCAAATAGCCCTTACTTTCAAAGTTTTCCCAATTTTTCGGCTGACTGACTGACCTTCATTTCTTAAAGTAATGATGGCCACTCGTTTTTCTTTACTTAGAATTTGTATTATGGCAAGAAAAAAGCTGCTAACAGTCTATTCAGTAGGACTATCAGCTGTGTATCCACCTGACTTCTCCCTCAACGCAACTGATGGTCCCAACCCCATTTATAAGGCAATAAATCCCACTTATTAAACCTGACAGGGCACACCTGTGAAGTGAAAACCATTTCAGTGGACTACCTCTTGAAGCTCATCAAGAGAATGCCAAGAGTATGCAAAGTAGTAATCAAAGCAAAAGGTGGCTACTTTGATGAACCTAGAATATGAAATATTTTCAGTTGTTTCACACTTGTTTGTTATGTATATAATTCCACATGTGTTAATTCATAGTTTTGATGCCTTCAGTGTGAATCTACAATTTTCATAGTCATGAAAATAAAGAAAACTCTTTGAATGAGAAGGTGTGTCCAAACTTTTGGTCTGTACTGTATATTCTAATGGATTGCCTTCCTTGTACAATGTTAGAAAGTATATTATAGTGCATTTGTATTGAGCAGCAGTTGTGTGCGGTTCTGCTGCGATACTGCAGGTATATAGAGTGACAAGCATTATTGGAACAAATAATTTCTATTGGCGTGATATTCCAGTCGCCCCTGCAAAAAACTGATTGAAGCGGGGTGTTATATAGCAATATACTTTCTTTATAGTGCATTTGGGTACTGTATAGTGCATTTGCGCATGCGCAAAAATATATTGCCGATATTTTGCATTGAAAAAAATTATGAATGAAGATCGCAAATTCGAATAATACATCTGGTATGTCACTGTCCATGTTGTAGGACTATTTGTGCAATTCTAGTAATTATTTCTTGGCTGCAAATATGAGCTGATGGTTTTTCAGGTTCGCCTGCCATTAAAATGAATGGGACCCGCTGCGAACTTGCGGTTCGCGAACATTTGATCGTGTTTGCGAACCGTCCCGGCAGATGTTTGTCCATCACTATTCCCAATTTTCAAGTAAAAATCGGGATGTCGAATATATAATGAATTTTCGAATTCACGAATATATCCCAAATATTCTAAAATATATTGCAAATTCTAATATAGCCCCTTCCGCTCATCACTAATGATGACACCATGTGGTCCCAGTAGTTTCTTTTTTAAACCCAAAAGGCCTTATTGCACTAGCGAATTACCGTTTTTAACAGCCATTAAATCGGTGCACTTCTGTCTAAGCAGCCGTTAAAATGGTCCCATTGATTGACAGGCTGAATGGGGTTTTAACATATCAATTTGTGACAAATTAATTCAAAACAAATCGAATTTCTTGTCAAACTTTGGCGAAGCCAGGAGCTTTAGGGCACGGGTTTCCATGGTCCAGCAGCTACTGTACATGTAAGCCTTACATCACCAAGCATCAGATGAGGTGGTGTAAAGCAGAGCTGGCATCAGCAAACCCAGGCAAGTTCCATGTCCCACTACTCCTGGGGGGCCCACTCAGGTCTAGTCCTGGCAGGAAGAGTTACTCAAGGCTTAGGAGTCCCTGCTCTGACTCTATATATGGCTATGAACATGAAGGGGGTATCCCCAAGCATTGTCAATATTTAAGTCTAATTTAGCCTCTGTTTCTGAAATGTTTCTGCCAGGATTCGAACTCACAACCTTCTACATTAAAGGCAAGAACCTGAACCACTGAGCTATAGAGCTCAATGCTAAACTGTTGCAGGAAAACCTCATGGTAGTTTCTCATGTATTAGGTATTATGAATACAGATGGAAGCGCTCATTGCTGGAGCACAGGGGAGTCATCTCCCTGCACTCCTTCTCTCCTCCAGGCCCGGCCCAGTGAGGTGACGTCATGCATCACCACGCACAAGATTTTGCACGGGATTTTCAAGCAAGATGGCCACAGCTGCCTCTTCACACTCAAATGGATGAGGTAAGTATGATTTTTTTTCTATTTTTACCTCCATTTCAGGGAAAATCGATTCGTTACCACAAAGCACGAGGAAATTCAGCTACGTTTCGAATCAAAAAAATTTCTGAAAATTCAGATCAAAGTCCACACTAATGGTCATCAGTGGTCAGTCCTTAAATTTAAATAAGATAACAGAGCTTTATTGAGGGATAAGAGTGAGGGGCATACTTATTCTCTGATTGTCACATATGGATGATCTTTTTTTCAGAAAAGGAGGGAGAAGATGAGCACATGCTCAACTAATTACCCCTCTGTGCCTAATTAGGCCATTTATTGAGGTCATAACCAAGACAGTTGCCAGTGCCCAGATCTTGGCATCCAAGAAGTAGCGCCAAAAACTTGTACCGCAAACAAACAAATATCAATAAAGTTTACATTTTTAAAGATATTTTTGCTCACTGACTGTTTTAGAAAATGATCTATTAATTCATAAATTTTACAAAACAAACCAGTATGGCAAACACAGGTAATATGGGGTTTTGCATAGGACTGCATGGCACAGGAGGCTGGACTGAAATTTGCTTCTATATAAGAGCTCATTCAATAACATCTGTTCATACATCATGCCTTTACATAATTTTTGACTGCCTTTTATTTAAAAAATGACCCTTTTAAAAGGGTCATGTAACTGAACGCCATCATAAGAGCAATTTTGTTAGATGGAGTCTACAGTGTTATACTTAGGAATGATGTTAAGGGGATTGAAGAAACCATGTATTGTATGAATTGCAGTTCAGTTTGTTGCATGCATACATATAGAGCAAGTAGTCCACAAACACCCAAAGAGAGATATAGGTGCAGTGGAAAGATAAGTTGTATTTTTTATTGCCGCTAAGTTGGGATACATAGAACTTATCGATTTAATTTTTTTTTCAGGGAGTTCGGGCGCGATATGAACAAAAGTAAGGAGTTAAGGGAATGCTTACAGTACCTTTCCTATTCAAATACCATTTTTGGACACTGTGCAAGGCTTGGAAATACTTACCTAGCTTAAATTAAATTTCACAATTTATGTATAAATTCTTCTGTTGGTTTGCCTCAGTGATCTGTGTTCCCCTAATGTATGAAATAATTTTTCTGCCTCATTGAATCCAAATGTTTCCTGACATTTTTAATTTAGATTTTATTTTCTACCACTAGCACATAAAAAGGTCCAGATCTTCTAAAAAAAAGAAGGCATCTGTGATATTATGGGAAACTAATGTACTGCGTAGGACATCCAAGCCAAGAATATCATCAGAAAATCTGTTCCACCTATTGCAAGGCTAACTGCTAAATCCTCCTGCAATTAGATTTTAATTTAAGTTGTGGGCTACTGCATAGATACTGCATGTAGAAAATGTAAGAGAACAAAAAGAAAACAAACAGAAATTACTTTATCATTTGACCACTCAAAAGGTACTTGAGAATGGCCTAAAAGGACAAGGACAAATAATAGTTAGCTCTTGTAATTTTTTCATTTTTCGAAATATTTTTTACCTATGTACCGTGATGTCAGTGGCCTAGGCACAACTCAGTCCCATTCAAGTGAAAGAGGCTGAGCTGCAATACCAGGCACAGCCGCTATACAATATACGGCTCTGTGTTTTGTAAGCTATGAAGAGATTGCATTGCTCACTGGAGCTCCGGTGAGCGAGTGGCGTCTTCATACAACTAATTGGGCTTTTGTTTAGTATTCCTTTAACCACTTCAGCCCCCCTAGCTTAAACACCCTTAATGACCAGACCACTTTTTACACTTCTGCACTACACTACTTTCACCGTTTATTGCTCGGTCATGCAACTTACCACCCAAATGAATTTTACCTCCTTTTCTTCTCACTAATAGAGCTTTCATTTGGTGGTATTTCATTGCTGCTGACATTTTTACTTTTTTTGTTATTATTCGAAATTTAACGATTTTTTTGCAAAAAAAATGACATTTTTCTGAGCACCTGTCATGTTTCCTGAGGTTCTACAATGCCCAGACAGTAGAAAAACCCCACAAATGACCCCATTTCGGAAAGTAGACACCCTAAGGTATTCGCTGATGGGCATAGTGAGTTGATAGAACTTTTTATTTTTTGTCACAAGTTAGCGGAAAATGATGATTTTTATTTTTTTATTTTTTCTTACAAAGTCTCATATTCCACTAACTTGTGACAAAAAATAAAAACTTCCATGAACTCACTATGCCCATCACGAAATACCTTGGGGTGTCTTCTTTCCAAAATGGGGTCACTTGTGGGGTAGTTATACTGCCCTGGCATTTTAGGGGCCCAAATGCGTGCAAAGTAGTTTGAAATCAAAATCTGTAAAAAATGGCCGATGAAATCCTAAAGGTGCTCTTTGGAATGTGGGCCCCTTTGCCCACCTAGGCTGCAAAAAAGTGTCACACATGTGGTATCACCGTACTCAGAAGAAGTTGGGCAATGTGTTTTGGGGTGTCTTTTTACATATACTCATGCTGGGTGAGAGAAATATCTCGGCAAAAGACAACTTTTCCCATTTTTTATACAAAGTTGGCATTTGACCAAGATATTTATCTCACCCAGCATGGGTATATGTAAAATGACACCCCAAAACACATTGCCCAACTTCTCCTGAGTATGGAGATACCAGATGTGTGACACTTTTTTGCAGCCTAGATGCGCAAAGGGGCCCACATTCCTTTTATGAGGGCATTTTTAGACATTTGGATCCCAGACTTCTTCTCACGCTTTAGGGCCCCTAAAATGCCAGGGCAGTATAAATACCCCACATGTGACCCCATTTTGGAAAGAAGACACCCCAAGGTATTCAATGAGGGGCATGGCGAGTTCATGTGAGATTTTTTTTTTTTGGCCCAAGTTAGCGGAATTTTTTTTTTTTTTTCTTACAAAGTCTCATATTCCGCTAACTTGGGACAAAAATTTCAATCTTTCATGGACTCAATATGCCCCTCATTGAATACCTTGGGGTGTCTTCTTTCCAAAATGGGGTCACATGTGGGGTATTTATACTGCCCTGGCATTCTAGGGGCCCTAAAGCGTGAGAAGAAGTCTGGAATATAAATGTCTAAAAAATTTTACGCATTTGGATTCCGTGAGGGGTATGGTGAGTTCATGTGAGATTTTATTTTTTGACACAAGTTAGTGGAATATGAGACTTTGTAAGAAAAAAAAAAAAAATTCCGCTAACTTGGGCCAAAAAAATGTCTGAATGGAGCCTTACAGGGGGGTGATCAATGACAGGGGGGTGATCAATGACAGGGGGGTGATCAGGGAGTCTATATGGGGTGATCACCCCCCTGTCATTGATCACCCCCCTATAAGGCTCCATTCAGATGTCCGTATGTGTTTTGCGGATCCGATTCATGTATCCGTGGATCCGTGAAAAACATACGGACATCTGAATGCAGCCTTACAGGGGGGTGATCAATGACAGGGGGGTGATCAGGGAGTCTATATGGGGTGATCACCCCCCCTGTCATTGATCACCCCCCTATAAGGCTCCATTCAAATGTCTGTATGTGTTTTGCGGATCCGATCCATGTATCCGTGGATCCGTAAAAAACATACGGACATCTGAATGCAGCCTTACAGGGGGGTGATCAATGACAGGGGGTGATCAATGAAAGGGGGGGTGATCAGGGAGTCTATATGGGGTGATCACCCCCCTGTCATTCATCACCCCCCTATAAGGCTCCATTCAGATGTCCGTATGTGTTTTGCGGATCCGATCCATGTATCCGTGGATCCGTAAAAACATACGGACATCTGAATGCAGCCTTACAGGGGGGTGATCAATGACAGGGGGGTGATCAGGGAGTCTATATGGGGTGATCACCCCCCTGTAAGGCTCCATTCAGACGTCTGTATGTGTTTTGTGGATCCGATCCATGTATCAGTGGATCCGTAAAAATCATACAGACGTCTGAATGGAGCCTTACAAGGGGGTGATCAATGACAGGGTGGTGATCAATGACAGGGGGGTGATCAGGGAGTCTATATGTGGTGATCACCCCCTGTCATTGATCACCCCTACTGTAAGGCTCCATTCAGACGTCCGTATGTGTTTTGCGGATCCG
The DNA here is from genome assembly GCF_905171765.1 of Bufo bufo. NCBI lineage: Eukaryota > Metazoa > Chordata > Amphibia > Anura > Bufonidae > Bufo > Bufo bufo. The sequence goes on along the minus strand of NC_053390.1, from coordinate 650,092,520 downwards.
ATCCATGTATCAGTGGATCCGTAAAAATCATACGGACGTCTGAATGGAGCCTTACAAGGGGGTGATCAATGACAGGGGGGTGATTAATGACAGGGGGGTGATCAGGGAGTCTATATGGGGTGATCAGGGGTTAATAAGGGGTTAATAAGTGACAGGGGGGGTGTGTAGTGTAGTGTGGTGCTTGGTGCTACATATTACTGAGCTGCCTGTGTCCTCTGGTGGTCGATCCAAACAAAAGGGACCACCAGAGGACCAGTAGCAGGTATATTAGACGCAGTTATCAAAACAGCGTCTAATATACCTGTTAGGGGTTAAAAAAATCGCATCTTTAGCCTGCAGCGAACGATCGCCGCTGGCAGGCTGGAGATCACTCGCTTACCTTCCGATCCTGTGAACGCGCGCGCCTGTGTGCGCGCGTTCACAGGAAATCTCGCGTCTCGCGAGATGAGCATATATGCGTGACTCTGCGCAGGGCTGCCGCCTCCGGAACGCGATCCTGCGTTAGGCGGTCCGGAGGCGGTTAAACATTATTTCTACATTAATTATATTTTGTAAAATATACAGTATAATCAGAGAATGCAATGCCCTTTAGGGCTCTCTACACACGAGCGGATGCCGTGTGGGTAATTCGCTGCGTGAAAGAGAGCCAAGCCCCGTTCTGGACAGAAAAAACATGAAGCATTAACATGATTGTTAATGCTCCGTGCCTCTCTGTGACCTTTTTGCTACAAAATCACGGTGACAACTTTATGCACTGTGATTTTTTTTGTAAAAAGATCACAGAGAGGCAAGGAGAATTATCAATCATGTTAATGCTCTGTGTCTCTGCTGTCCGGAACGGGGCTTAGCACACTTTCACGCAGCGGATTACCCACACGGCATCCGCTCGTGTGAAAGAACCCTTACATTTTCCTAGCAAGCATTAACTGGAATCACGTAGGACTTCTACCTAACAGAGACTTCCTACTTGTTAGTAGGAAGTCTTTGTATCTCAATATTTAACCAACTTGGGGCATGTACGATGTCTGCTTCAGAATCTAAGCATTTAGGACAAAAGCCAGACTGTTTAACACCAGTTCTTAAAAAAAACAAAAAACATGTCATAGCAGTATATGTACAAACTGTACTAAATTGAGTGATCCAGTGACTGTGATGAGTAGAGACCTTGGAATTTTTGACATACAGTATTTTTATAAATGTTTTACATATTTCAATTAATTTAAACTGCGCTATACTATCAACATCATTGCTCCACTTTTTGGTGATTTAAAATTGGGAGGGCCCAAATAATGTTTCATAAGTATCTTATAGCGCTTGGAAATGGTACCTCTCCCGGACTTAAAGGGTTTCCTATCACTTGGTATGACATAATTAGCTGTCAGACACTAGCGATCCACTAGTGTCTGCTCTGGCCAACCATCCTAATATAACAGCTTTTGGGGCAGCCGTTTTGCAAAAAAATAACTTTTATAAATATGCTAATGAGCCTTAGGTGCTACGTGGGCGTCATTAGCACCTAGAGGCTCCGTCTACCTTCATACACAGCCACCGCCCAGCGCGTCCCTCCAGCCCGCCCTCTCCTGCTAAATGCGATCCTCCGTGTGACGCAGCGGACGAATTCTCGCGCATGCGCCGTGCGCGGCTGTATTCGGCGCATGCGCAGTGAATGTCTGACATCTTCCCTGCTCAGACATCTCCACTGCGCCTGCGCCGATGACGTCATAGTGCTCCAAGGAACAGGCGCAGTGGAGATGTCTGAGCAGGGAAGCGGTCAGACATTCATGCGCATGCGCGACTACAGCCGCGCACGGCGCATGCGCGAGAATTCGTCGCTGCGTCACACGGAGGATCGCATTCAGCAGGAGATGGGCGGGCTGGAGGACGCGCTGGGCGGTGGCTGTGTATGAAGGTAGACAGAGCCTCTAGGTGCTAATGACGCCCCTATAGCACCTAGAGGCTCATTAGCATATTTATAAAAGTTATTTTTTTAGCAAACGGCTGCCCCCAAAAGCTGTTATATTACGGTGGTTGGCCCAGAGCAGATGCTAGCGGATCGCTAGTGTCTGACAGCTAATTATGTCATACGAAGTGATAGAAACCCTTAAGGTTTATACAAGGTGGAGTGACTCATTACATTCTATATCAATGTGCACTGTTATAATGGAGCAGTAGCCAAATATTAATTACACACAAAAGAAAATCCCCACTTGTCAAATTTTATTTGGTTTTGAAGCTGGAGAACTCCTTAAGTTGACCGTTATATATTATTTGAGAAGTGAGCACCAACCATGTAGGAATCCACAAGTATGGCTCTCCACTGTTTATCTCCTCTTAGAAAGTCATTATGCCACAAAGATGAAAAGTTTAAGAAATGTTGTTTTATTTTTTATATTCCTCTTCCACATTGTATGAAGAGAGTTGTATAAAAATAAATGTCCATACCAGGAATTTGATAACATACCAAATTCCAAAAATATGAGATATTGTATTGTTCCATACCAAAATTTTGACTCAACACAGAACATATGCTTGTTGAACCCATTCCAGTTATTATGCATACGTTAACTACAAGATTATAGTTTTATATTTGGGTCAAACAGTCCTCTTCATCTACTTTATGGCAAATTTTTCTCTACATGGGGGTATACGGTACATTTCCAGATAAAACTCACTGAAAATATCAGTAACCATTAAAAAAACTGTCAGTTTGTCTGCTATGGTATATTCAATGATAACTTTTTCCATAGACAAGGTGCTAAAGTAACAGCTGGAAATAAAAATACCTGTCTATGTAATAGGGCAGTGGGAACAAAGTCCACATGCATAGTGCAGTCAACACGGCTTTATTAGGGGTACCAGGACAGCTGTTATAGTTTTATGTGATATTGTCTTTTGAGCAAGTGAGGGGGCAACTGCTGAATTGTATACTGGTTGTAACCCCTGGATATAAGCAGCGTATATTGTGATGAAAAAATGAATCAAGCCAGTAAAGGAGACAATATAATCACAATACATTAGTAAGTGCCTTCTATGAACTTTCTTTGCATGATAAATGCCACTTGCTGAAGTGAGACAGCCCCTTTAACTTATTTGTATGGATTCATGCATTATTTCATCACTTCCACTCTTGTTTTTCAATATTGCAGTAATTGGATGTTAGTATTGAGTATGTGTTATTTAAATGTACTGGTCATATTTGTTTCAGTAAAAATGTAATTTAAAATATGTGCAGCGCCACCAGCAAGGGTGGAGAGCAGAGGCGAGTAATAGTAGCAAGAATGATGTTTGTAGTACAGTACTTATTCTGTTGCTCTGTACCATGCAATGATGGGAAGGGTTCAACGTTCTTCCCTTTGTGGCACACTCTGGTTCTGGGGTTCACTTGCCTAATTATGGTTCAGATATTCTTAATGTTGAAGGTTTTGAGGTAAAAGGCAGGGTTCTGGTTGTGATGCCAAACTTTTGCAGTGCAGGGAAGCAATGATGAGGCAAATGTGCATCATATCAGTTCTTTACTGCAGAAGTCAAATGCGAACACACCTGGAAAATTCATGGCATGCAATGGACTGGAGTTGGTGCCAAAATGCACTTTCCAAAGATGTTATAGATCTCACTGGTGTCTCTTTAAAGTTGTTTTCCTCCTTTCTCACACCTATACTTCTCTTGTTGATTTGTACTTAAAGGGAACCTGTCATGTGGATATTTGATTATAATCTAACTAATCATATACAATCATTAACTACTAAAAAGTACCTTAGATGTATTTACTTACTGGGTTGTGACAGATGGTTTACCTCTTAATATACACACAAAGATGCCGCATGCCACATGCTAATGAGCTGATTTGAGTCCAGCGTAATGTCATTGAGTCCAGCGTATATTTAATTCAGAGCTATAGCCACTCCCCCTGCCACCTGCTGCTGATTCATATGGAAAAAAACTGTCAATCTGCAGGCGGTAGGCGGGAGAGTCAGGATGCTTAAAGGGAACCTGTCACCAGTTTTATGGTGTCCTAACTAACAGCAACATAAAATAAGTGACTGATTCTCTTAGCAAAATGCTGGGTCACTTTCTTTAATTGACCCAGTCAATCTGCCAACATCTTGTATTGAAAAGCTCCAGCTGATAATGATGAGTCATGAATATTCATGACTCATCGTTATCAGCTGGAGCTTTTCAATACAAGATGTTGGCAGATTGACTGGGTCAATTAAGAAAGTGACCCAGCATTTTGCTAAGAGAATCAGTCACTTATTTATGCTGCTGTTAGTTAGGACACCATATAACTGGTGACAGGTTCCCTTTAAGCATCCAGGCATGGGGTGTAATACTTCTTGTAAACAATGCAACCAAAAGGGTGGACCCTAAATGGCACGCTAGGTTCTACACCCTTTTGTGAACAGGTTACAGGTACAAGTTCCACTGTGGCATGTGGGCAATATACTCACACAGATGGCCACAGGTGCTGGAAGAATACTCTTGAACACATAGCAATGGAGACTTCTTGGTCCTCTTGTGACAGCAATTGCCCAATGACTTTGGCTCTGTACTTCATCTACTCTGCTTCTCTAGTAAATAAAGATATTTTTTGATCTTGTACTGGCTGGTACTTAGGTCCAGGACAGGCTAAGCTGTCAGTTCTCAATCAGACTAGACTGACTTGTCTCTAGAATGTTCCTCCTCTCTATAGAGACAGCCCATCTAGTGGTGGTTGTGAAGGTGGCCTTTTAATGTTGCTGCATTCATATACAGTAAAGGCATATTTTATACAGAAATTCACTTTATTATTTTCCATTATAACATGGTTATTAGAGATGGCCTTGAGGGTCGCCCGGCAATTGTTTCGCGGCGAACTTTGCTCGTTCGCGGTTCGCCGAACAGGCGAACATATGGCGATGTCCGCCTGCGCCATATTCTTTGCATTGTGCAGAAACTTTGACCCATGACACATCCATCAGGTGGGACAGGACAGCCAATTGAGATGTTTCAGCACATGGACACACCCCCCTACAGGGGGTTAGGGACACCAAACGCTAGCTAATAGGGCTACAAAAGTCCTTTTAAGGACTGGTATACAGTTGCAAGAAAAAGTATGTGAACCCTTTGGAATAATATGGATTTCTACACAAATTGGTCATAAATGTGATCTGATCTTCATCTAAGTCACAACAATAGACAATCATAGTCTGCTTAAACTAATAACACACAAAGAATTAAATGTTACCATGTTTTTATTGAACACGCCATGTAAACATTCACAGTGCAGGTGGAAAAAGTATGTGAACCCTTGGATTTAATAACTGGTTGAACCTCCTTTGGCAGCAATAACTTCAATCAAACGTTCCCTGTAGTTGCAGATCAGACGTGCACAACGGTCAGGAGTAATTCTTGACCATTCCTCTTTACAGAACTGTTTCAGTTCAGCAATATTCTTGGGATGTCTGGTGTGAATTGTTTTCTTGAGGTCCATGCCACAGCATCTCAATCGGGTTGAGGTCAGGACTCTGATTGGGCCACTCCAGAAGGCGTATTTTCTTCTGTTTAAGCCATTTGTTGTTGATTTACTTCTATGCTTTGGGTCATTGTTCAGTTGCAACACCCATCTTCTGTTGAGCTTCAGCTGGTGGACAGATAGCCCTTAATTTCTCCTGCAAAATGTCTTGATAAACTTGGGAATTCATTTTTCCTTCGATGATAGCAATCCGTCTAGGCCCTGACGCAGCAAAGCAGCCCCAAACATGATGTCCCCGCCACCATACTTTACAGTTGGGATGAGGTTTTGATGTTGGTGCGCTGTGCCTCTTTTTCTCCCCTCATAGTGTTGTGTGTTTCTTCCAAACAACTAAATTTTGGTTTCATCTGTCCACAGAATATTTTGCCAGTACTGCTGTGGAACATCCAGGTGCTCTTGTGCAAAACTGTAAACGTGCAGCAATGTTTTTTTTGGACAGCAGTGGCTTCCTCTGTGGTATCCTCCCATGAAATCCATTCTTGTTTTGTGTTTTACGTATCGTAGATTCGCTAACAGGGATGTTAGCATATGCCAGAGACTTTTGTAAGTCTTTAGCTGACACTCTAGGATTCTTCTTCACCTCATTGGGAAACCTGTGCTGTGCTCTTGCAGTCATCTTTACAGGACGGCCACTCCTAGGGAGAGTAGCAGCAGTGCTGAACTTTCTCCATTTATAGACAATTTGTCTTACCGTGGACTGATGAAAAGCAAGGATTTTGGAGATACTTTTATAACCCTTTCTAGCTTTATGCAAGTCAACAATTCTTAGTCATAGGTAGAGTTGAGCGAACACCTGGATGTTCGGGTTCGAGAAGTTCGGCCGAACTTCCCGGAAATGTTCGGGTTCGGGATCCGAACCCGATCCGAACTTCGTCCCGAACCCGAACCCCATTGAAGTCAATGGGGACCCGACTTTTGGGCACTAAAAAGGCTGTAAAACAGCCCAGGAAAGAGCTAGAGGGCTGCAAAAGGCAGCAACATGTAGGTAAATCCCCTGCAAACAAATGTGGATAGGGAAATGAATTAAAATTAAAATTGAAAAAATAAAAATGAACCAATATCAATTAGACAGAGGTCCCATAGCAGAGAATCTGGCTTCACGTCAGCAGAGAATCAGTCTCTTCATGCCATAGCAAAGAATCTGGCTTCATGTCAGCAGAGAATCAGTCTCTTCATGCCCATAGCAGAGAATCTGGCTTCATGTCAGCGCAGAATCAGTCTTCATGTCATAGCAGAGAATCAGGCTTCACGTCACCCACCACTGGAACAGGCCACTGTCACACATTTAGGCCCAGGCACCCAGGCAGAGGAGAGGTCCCGTAACAGAGAATCTGGCCTTATGTCAGCGCAGAATCTGTCTTCATGTCATAGCAGAGAATCAGGCTTCACGTCACCCACCACTGGAACAGGCCACTGTCACACATTTAGGCCCAGGCACCCAGGCAGAGGAGAGAGGTCCCGTAACAGAGAATTGGCCTTATGTCAGCGCAGAATCTGTCTTCATGTCATAGCAGAGAATCAGGCTTCACGTCACCCACCACCTGGAACAGGCCACTGTCACACATTTAGGCCCCGGCACCCAGACAGAGGAGAGCGGTCCGTAACAGAGAATCTGGCCTTATGTCAGCGCAGAATCTGTCTTCATGTCATAGCAGAGAATCAGGCTTCAGTCACCCACCACTGGAACAGGCCACTGTCACACATTTAGGCCCAGGCACCCAGTCAGAAGAGAGAGGTCCCGTAACAGAGAATCTGGCCTTATGTCAGCGCAGAATCTGTATTCATGTCATAGCAGAGAATCAGGCTTCACGTCACCCACACCTGGAACAGGCCACTGTCGCACATTTAGGCCCAGGCACCCCAGGCAGAGGAGAGAGGTCCCGTAACAGAGAATCTGGCCTTATGTCAGCGCAGAATCTGTCTTCATGTCATAGCAGAGAATCAGGCTTCACGTCACCCACCACTGGAACAGGCCACTGTCACACATTTAGGCCCAGGCACCCAGGCAGAGGAGAGAGGTCCCGTAACAGAGAATCTGGCCTTATGTCAGCGCAGAATCTGTATTCATGTCATAGCAGAGGGATCAGGCTTCACGTCACCCACCACTGGAACAGGCCACTGTCACACATTTAGGCCCCGGCACCCAGACAGAGGAGAGCGGTCCCGTCTCAGAGAATCTGGCCTTATGTCAGCGCAGAATCTGTCTTCGTGTATAGCAGAGAATCAGGCTTCACGTCACGCACCACTGGAACAGGCCACTGTCACACATTTAGGCCCAGGCACCCAGGCAGAGGAGAGAGGTCCCGTAACAGAGATCTGGCCTTATGTCAGCGCAGAATCTGTATTCATGTCATAGCAGAGAATCAGGCTTCACGTCACCCACCACTGGAACAGGCCACTGTCACACATTTAGGCCCCGGCACCCAGACAGAGGAGAGCGGTCCCGTAACAGAGAATCTGGCCTTATGTCAGCGCAGAATCTGTCTTCATGTCATAGCAGAGAATCAGGCTTCACGTCACCCACCACTGGAACAGGCCACTGTCACACATTTAGGCCCAGGCACCCAGGCAGAGGAGAGAGGTCCCGTAACAGAGAATCTGGCCTTATGTCAGCGCAGAATCTGTATTCATGTCATAGCAGAGAATCAGGCTTCACGTCACCCCACCTCTGGAACAGGCCACTGTCACACATTAGGCCCCGGCACCCAGACAGAGGAGAGCGGTCCCGTAACAGAGAATCTGGCCTTATGTCAGCGCAGAATCTGTATTCATGTCATAGCAGAGAATCAGGCTTCACGTCACCCACCACTGGAACAGGCCACTGTCACACATTTAGGCCCGGCACCCAGACAGAGGAGAGGTTCATTCAACTTTGGGTTGCCCCGCAATATAATGGTAAAATGAAATTAAAAATAGTATTGAATGAGGAAGTGCCCCTGGAGTAGAATAATATATTGTTAAGGGGAGGTAGTTAATATCTATCTGCACAAGGGATGGACAGGTCCCTGTGGGATCCATGCCTGGTTCATTTTTATGAACGTCAGCTTGTCCACATTGGCTGTAGACAGGCGGCTGCGTTTGTCTGTAATGACGCCCCCTGCCGTGCTGAATACACGTTCAGACAAAACGCAGCCGCCGGGCAGGCCAACACCTCCAAGGCATAAAAGGCTAGCTCTGGCCACGTGGACAATTTGGAGACCCAGAAGTTGAATGGGGCCGAACCATCAGTCAGTACGTGGAGGGGTGTGCACAGGTACTGTTCCACCATGTTAGTGAAATGTTGCCTCCTGCTAACACGTTCCGTATCAGGTGGTGGTTGCACTTAGCTGTGGCGTGTTGACAAAACTTTTCCACATCTCTGCCATGCTAACCCTGCCCTCAGAGGAGCTGGGCGTGACACAGCTGCGTTGGCGACCTCTTGCTCCTCCCTCTGCCTTCGCCTTGGGCTTCCACTGGTTCCCCTGTGACATTTGGGAATGCTCTCAGTAGCGCGTCTACCAACGTGCGCTTGTACTCGCGCATCTTCCTATCACGCTCCAGTGTAGGAAGTAAGGTGGGCACATTGTCTTTGTACCGGGGATCAGCAGGGTGGCAACCCAGTAGTCCGCACACGTTAAATGTGGGCAACTCTGCTGTCGTTGCGCAGGCACTGCAGCATGTAGTCGCTCATGTGTGCCAGGCTGCCCAGAGGTAAGGACAAGCTGTCCTCTGTGGGAGGCGTATCGTCATCGTCCTGTGTTTCCCCCCAGCCACGCACCAGTGATGGGCCCGAGCTGCTTTGGGTGCCACCCCGCTGTGAACATGCTTCATCCTCATACTCCTCCACCTCCTCCTCATCCTCGTCCTCCTCGTCCTCCAGTAGTGGGCCCTGTCTGGCCACATTTGTACCTGGCCTCTGGTGTTGCAAAAAACCTCCCTCTGAGTCACTTCGAAGAGACTGGCCTGAAAGTGCTAAAAATGACCCCTCTTCCTCCTCTTCCTCCTGGGCCACCTCCTCTTCCATCATCGCCCTAAGTGTTTTCTCAAGGAGACATAGAAGTGGTATTGTAACGCTGATAACGGCGTCATCGCCACTGGCCATGTTGGTGGAGTACTCGAAACAGCGCAACAGGGCACACAGGTCTCGCATGGAGGCCCAGTCATTGGTGGTGAAGTGGGTCTGATCCACAGTGCGACTGACCCGTGCGTGCTGCAGCTGAAACTCCACTATGGCCTGCTGCTGCTCGCACAGTCTGTCCCTGCATATGCAAGGTGGAGTTCCACCTGGTGGGCACGTCGCATATGAGGCGGGTGAGCGGGAAGGCTGAAGTTACGCTGTAGCGCAGACAGGCGAGCAGCGGCAGGGTGTGAACGCCGGAAGCGCGAACAGACGGCCCGCACTTTATGCAGCAGCTCTGACATGTCGGGGTAGTTGCGAATGAACTTCTGCACCACCAAATTCAGCACATGCGCCAGGCAAGGGATGTGCGTCAAACCGGCTAGTCCCAGAGCTGCAACGAGATTTCGCCCATTATCGCACACCACCAGGCCGGGCTTGAGGCTCACCGGCAGCAACCACTCGTCGGTCTGTTGTTCTATACCCCGCCACAACTCCTGTGCGGTGTGGGGCCTGTCCCCCAAACATATGAGTTCAGAATGGCCTGCTGACGTTTACCCCGTGCTGTGCTGAAGTTGGTGGTGAAGGTGTGTGGCTGACTGGATGAGCAGGTGGAAGAAGAGGAGGAGGAAGCTGAGTAGGAGGAGGAGGAGACAGGAGGCAAAGAATGTTGCCCTGCGATCCTTGGCGGCGGAATGACGTGCGCCAACAGCTCTCCGCCTGGGGCCCAGCCGCCACTACATTTACCAGTGTGCAGTTAGGGAGATATAGCGTCTCTGGCCGTGCTTACTGGTCCCGAATCTGTGATTAGGTGGACCTTGCCACAGATGGCGTTGCGCAGTGCACACTTGATTTTATCGGACACTTGTTTGTGCAGGGAAGGCACGGCTCTCTTGGAGAAGTAGTGGCGGCTGGGAACAACATACTGTGGGACAGCAAGTGACATGAGCTGTTTGAAGCTGTGTGTGTCCACCCGCCTAAATGACAGCATTTAATAGGCCAGTAGTTTAGAAATGCTGGCATTCAGGGCCAGGGATCGAGGGTGGCTAGGTGGAATTTACGCTTTCTCTCAATGTTTGTGAGATGGAGAGCTGAACGCTGCCGTGTGACATGGTTGAGATGCTTGGTGACGCAGGTGGTGGTGTTGGTGGTACATCCCTATGTTTGCTGGGCGGCAGGTGCCAATGTTCCTCCAGAGGCGGAGGAAGAGGCCGAGGCGGCGGCAGCAGCAGCAGAAGAGGAGGCGGAGGCGGCGGCAGCAGCCGAAGAGGCCGAGGCGACAGCAGCAGAAGAGGTAGCAGGGGGCGCCTGAGTGACTTCCTTGTTTTTAAGGTGTTTACTCCACTGCAAGTTCATGCTTTGCATGCAGGTGCCTGGTCATGCAGGTTGTGCTAAGGTTCAGAACGTTAATGCCTCGCTTCAGGCTCTGATGGCACAGCGTGCCAAACCCACTCGGGTCTTGTCGTCAGCACATTGTTTGAAGAAGTGCCATGCCAGGGAACTCCTTGAAGCTGCCTTTGGGGTGCTCGGTCCAAGATGGCGGCGTCAGTAGCAGGCGGAGTCTCTTGGCGGGGCGGTGTTCTGATTTTGCCCACTGCTCCTCTTTTGCTACGCTGTTGGCTCGGTCTCACCACTGCCTCTTCCTCCGAACTGTGAAAGTCAGTGGCACGACCTTCATTCCATGTGGGGTCTAGGACCTCATTGTCCCCTGCATCGTCTTCCACCCAGTCTTGATCCCTGACCTCCTGTTCAGTCTGCACACTGCAGAAAAAGACGCAGCAGTTGGCACCTGTGGTTTCGTCATCATCAGAGACGTGCTGAGGTGGTATTCCCATGTCCTCATCATCAGGAAAAATAAGTGGTTGTGCGTTAGTGCATTCTATCTCTTCCACCCCTGGGGAAGGGCTAGGTGGATGCCCTTGGGAAACCCTGGCAGCAGAGTCTTCAAACAGCATAAGAGACTGCTGCATAACTTGAGGCTCAGACAGTTTCCCTGATATGCATGGGGGTGATGTGACAGAACGATGGGCTTGGTTTTCATGCGCCATCTGTGTGCTTTCTGCAGAAGACTGGGTGGGAGATAATGTGAACGTGCTGGATCCACTGTCGGCCACCCAATTGACTAATGCCTGTACCTGCTCAGGCCTTACCATCCTTAGAACGGCATTGGCCCCACCAAATATCGCTGTAAATTCTGCTGGCTACTGGGACCTGAGGTAGTTGGTTCACTAGGACGTGTGGCTGTGGCAGAACGGCCACGTCCTCTCCCAGCACCATAGGGTCCACTAACACCACCACGACCATGTCCACGTCCGCGTCCGCGTCCCTTATTAGACGTTTTCCTCATTGTTCCCGTTCACCACAATTTTGAGAATGACAAATTTGGGAATGCTTTTCAACCCAGAACAAAAAGTGTGCTTTTTACGGTCACTACAAATAACTTGACCAGCTAAAACAGTGCAGATTTGGTTGAATAGAGATGTGAGACCTGTTTTTTTTTGCGCTGTGTGACAGGTATAGGTTTAATCACAGAATCACACTTCTATCAGCACGCTAGCGTGTGTCTTAGGTTTTTCTGAATGACACTATCAATACCTTCAATGTAAGATTTTCTTTTTGGGATAGATTTCAAGGAGGCCTCAAATACCAGAAACTAGTTATTTTGAGAATGGCAAATTTGGGAATGCTTTTTCAACCCAGAACAAAAAGTCTGCTTTTACGGTCCACTACAAATAACATGACCAGCTAAAACAGTGCAGATTTGGTTGAATAGAGATGGGAGACCTGTTTTTTTTTGCGCTGTTTGACAGGTATAGGTTTAATCACAGAATCACACTTCTATCAGCACGCTAGCGTGTGTCTTAGGTTTTTCTGAATGACACTATTAATAGCTTCAAAGTAAGATTTTCTTTTTGGGATAGATTTCAAGTAGGCCTCAAATACCAGAAACTAGTTATTTTGAGAATGGCAAATTTGGGAATGCTTTTTCAACCCAGAACAAAAAGTCTGCTTTTACGGTCACTACAAATAACTTGACCAGCTAAAACAGTGCAGATTTGGTTGAATAGAGATGTGAGGACTGTTTTTTTTTTGCGCTGTGTGACAGGTATAGGTTTAATCATAGAATCACACTTCTATCAGCACGCTAGCGTGTGTCTTAGGTTTTTTCTGATGACACTATCAATACCTTCAATGTAAGATTTTCTTTTTGGGATAGATTTCAAGTAGGCCTCAATACCAGAAACTAGTTATTTTGAGAATGGCAAATTTGGGAATGCTTTTTCAACCCAGAACAAAAAGTCTGCTTTTACGGTCACTACAAATAACTTGACCAGCTAAAACAGTGCAGATTTGGTTGAATAGAGATGTGAGACCTGTTTTTTTTTTTTTTTGCACTTCGTTACAGGTATAGGTTTAATCACAGAATCACACTTCTATCAGCACGCTAGCGTGTGTCTTAGGTTTTTCTGAATGACACTATCAATACCTTCAATGTAAGATTTTCTTTTTGGGATAGATTTCAAGTAGGCCTCAAATACCAGAAACTAGTTATTTTGAGAATGGCAAATTTGGGAATGCTTTTTCAACCCAGAACAAAAAGTCTGCTTTATGGTCACTACAAATAACTTGACCAGCTAAAACAGTGCAGATTTGGTTGAATAGAGATGTGAGACCTGTTTTTTTTTTGCGCTGTGTGACAGGTATAGGTTTAATCACAGAATCACACTTCTATCAGCACGCTAGCGTGTGTCTTAGTTTTTCTGAATGACACTATCAATACCTTTCAATGTAAGATTTTCTTTTTGGGATAGATTTCAAGTAGGCCTCAAATACCAGAAACTAGTTATTTTGAGAATGGCAAATTTGGGAATGCTTTTTCACCCAGAACAAAAAGTCTGCTTTATACGGTCACTACAAATAACTTGACCAGCTAAAACAGTGCAGATTTGGTTGAATAGAGATGTGAGACCTGTTTTTTTTTTCGCTGTGTGACACGTATAGGTTTAATCACAGAATCACACTTCTATCAGCACGCTAGCGTGTGTCTTAGGTTTTTCTGAATGACACTATCAATACCTTCAATGTAAGATTTTCTTTTTGGGATAGATTTCAAGTAGGCCTCAAATACCAGAACTAGTTATTTTGAGAATGGCAAATTTGGGAATGCTTTTTCAACCCAGAAAAAAAAGTGTGCTTTTACGGTCAATACAAATAACTTGACCATCTAAAACAGTACAGATTTGGTTGAATAGAAATGTCAGGTCTATTTTTTAGGCGCTGGGTGACAGGCTCAACTTGCCCCTGATGTAATATATGGCCAAAAAATAACCACACTGTTGATGGTTAAATGCACTTGGGTGACACAGGCTCAGCCTGCACCAGATGTAGTATATGGCCCAAAAAATAATCAGACTGTTGATGGTTAAATGCACTTGGGTGACACAGGCCTCAGCCTGCAGCTGATGTAGGATATAGCACAAATAACCACACTATCGATGGTTAAATACACTTGGGTGACACAGGCTCAGCCTGCAGCTGATGTAGTATATGGCCCAAAAAATAATCAGACTGTTGATGGTTAAATGCACTTGGGTGACACAGGCTCATCCTGCAGCTGATGTAGTATATGGCCAAAAAATAACCAGACTGTTGATGGTTAAATGCACTTCGGTGACACAGGCTCAGCCTGCAGCTGATTGTAGAATATAGCACAAAATAACCACACTATCGATGGTTAAATCACTTGGTGATAGCTCGTGCTGGCGCACCACAAGTCACAAAATGGCCGCCGATCACCCCAGAAAAAAAGTGATCTAAAACGCCCCTGGGCAGCCTCAAAAAAGTGAGCAAGTCAATAATAGCACTTCAATGATCCACAGCTGCAGATCGATCACAGAATGAAGTCTTTTGGAGGAGTTAATCTGCCTAATCTCGCCCTAACGTCGCAGCTGCAACCTCTCCCTATACTGATCATAGCAGAGTGACGTGCGGCGCTACTTGACTCCAGCTTAAATAGAGGCTGGGTCACATGGTGCACTGGCCAATCACAGCCATGCCAATAGTAGGCATGGCTGTGATGGCCTCTTGGGCCAAGTAGTATGACGCTTGTTGATTGGCTGCTTTGCAGCCTTTCAAAAAGCGCCAAGAAAGCGCCGAACACCGAACCCGGACTTTTACGAAAATGTTTTACGAAAATGTTCTATACAGTTCGGGTTCGCTCATTCCCTAGTCATAGGTCTTCTGAGAACTCTTTTGTGCGAGACATCATTCACATCAGGCAATGCTTCTTGTGAAAAGAGAACCCAGAACTGGTGTGTGTTTTTTATAGGGCAGCTCAGCTGTAACCACACCTCCAATCTCATCTCATTGATTGGACTCCAGTTGGCTGACACCTCAATCCGATTAGCTCTTGGAGATGCCATTAGTCTAGGGGTTCACATACTTTTCCACCTGCACTGTGAATGTTTACATGGTGTGTTCAATAAAAACATGGTAACATTTAATTCTTTGTGTGTTATTAGTTTAAGCAGACTGTGATTGTCTATTGTTGTGACTTAGATGAAGATCAGATCACATTTTCTGACCAATTTGTGCAGAAATCCATACCATTCCAAAGGGTTCACATACTTTTTCTTGCAACTGTAGGTGTGCTATCAATAGGTGTGACATACAGAGGGTGTGATATACTTATAATATACTTTCTAACATAGAAAGTATATTATAGTGCATTTGTATTGGGCAGCAGTTTTGTGCGGTTCTACTGTGATACTGCAGCTAGATAGAGGGACAAACGCTATTGGAAAAACTAATTGCAACTGGTGTGATATACCTGTTGCCCCCCTGAAAAAAAACTGATTGAGGGGTGTGATATACCTATAATATACCTTCTAACATAGAAAGTATATTATAGGGCATTTGTATTGTGCAGCAGTTGTGTGCGGTTCTGCTGAGATACCGCAGCTATATAGAGGGACAAACGCTATTCGAATAACTAATTGCAACTGGTGTGATATACCTGTTGCCCCCAAAAAAACTGATTAAGAGGTGCGATATACCTGCTTCCACAAAATACTGATTGACGGGTGTGATACACCGGCTGTCACAAAATATTGGTTGAGGGGTGTGATACACCGGCTTACACCAAATATAGATTGAGGCCTGCGATACACCAGCTTCCACCAAATATTTATTGAGGACTGTGATACACAAGCTTCCACAAAATATTGATTAAGGGGTCTGATTTACCAGCTTCCAGCAAATACTCATTATTGGGTTCTATATACCTGTTTCCACAAAATACTGATAGAGGGGTTTAATATACTGGCTTTTACAAATATTGATTGAGGTCTGCGATATACCTGCTTCCACAAATACTGCTCTTCTATAGGGATTTTGTCACAGGGTTACTTTAAAAATTACAGGCAGAGGAAGAGGCAGACAATTCCGCAGGGGTAGTAGGGGTCGTGCAGGTGCACCAGGCCAGAGACGAAGTGGGAAGTTGGAGAAGGTGATTGCGATTACGTCAAAAGACGCACCAGAGTTGGTTGAGTGGCTCACTCAGCCTTCCGCTTCTGCACCATCCTCATCCCCTGTATCAGCACCCTCTTTACTCTCTGCCTGTGTGCACCCCCAAAAACACCACCACCATAGCCCCTCCACTCGAGTCAGAGGAATTATTTTCCCATCCATTCCCAGACCTTACCGAGGCGCAGCCATTCGATCAGGAAGAGGAGGTAGCAACGGCCGCCACTCAGCGGTCTGACGACAGTACCCAGAGCAGCCCAAGGAGGGTGGTCCCCGCTGTTGCTGCCTACTCCGAGACATCTAATGTCAGTGGTGGTGAAGGTGAAGATGATGACGTGTTGATGGACGTCACATGGGTGCCCACAATGGAGGAAGAGGAGGGGAGTTAAGAGGGAGAGACGGAGGAGCAGATAGGGAGGAGAAGGAGGAGAAGCAGGCAGAACTTGCAGTGCACAGGAGGCAATAAGCAGACTGCAAATGTATCTGGAGCGAGCCATCCACCATGCACGGTCACATCTGGCACTCCCAGGACGCAGGCCACAGTGTGGACTTTTTTTAGCGTGTCAGCTGCTGATAATAGTGTTGACATCTGCAGCCTGTGCTGTCAACGCATAAGACGCGGGTAAGCCCAACATTCACCTAGGGACGACTGGCTTAAAGGGCTTCTGTCAGCCCACTAAACCGTTTTTTTTTTGTTTACTAATAATCCCTATACTGCGAGCTCTGCATACATACGGTAAGTTAAATAATCATTTTGGTTCAGTAGAATTGATAAAAAGCTATTTTAAAATATGCAAATTACCTTGCTACCAGCAAGTAGGGCGGCTACTTGCTGGTAGCAGCCGCATCCTCCGATCCTAATAACGCCCCCTCCGCATTGTGATTGACAGGGCCAGGGAACGGAATCGTTCTCTGCTGGCCCTGCCTGTTAGCATTCAAAATCTGGCGCCTGCGCCGCGGCCGTACATATCTTCAATCTGCGCAGGGCACTGAGAGGCGGCCGCTCGCTCCTCAATGCGCCTGCGCCAGGTGTAGATGTGACGTCATCGGCGCAGGCGCATTGAGGATGGAGCGGCCGAGCGAGTGGCCGTCTCTCAGTGCGCCTGCGCAGATTGAAGATAGGTACGGCCGCGGTGCAGGCGCCAGATTTTGAATGCTAACAGGCAGGGCCAGCAGAAAACGATCCGTTCCCTGGCCCTGTCAATCACAATGCGGAGGGGGCGTCATTAGGATCAGAGGATGCCGGCTGCTACCAGCAAGTAGCCGCTCTATTTGCTGGTAGCAAGGTAATTTGCATATTTTAAAAATAACTTTTTAT
Organism: Bufo bufo; assembly: GCF_905171765.1. Lineage (NCBI taxonomy): Eukaryota > Metazoa > Chordata > Amphibia > Anura > Bufonidae > Bufo > Bufo bufo. The sequence continues at coordinate 650,075,069 of NC_053390.1, read as the reverse complement.
AAAATTCTGCTGAACCAAAATGATTAATTTAACTTATGTATGCAGAGCTCGCAGTATAGGGATTATTAGTAAACAAAAAAAAAAACGGTTTAGTGGGCTGACAGAAGCCCTTTAGAAGGCACCTAGCCTCCCATCACCGAGCCCAGTAGGAGCAATACCGTCAGAATCCACAAAGCCACACTCACGGTGCTCCGCGTCCTCCCTCTTCTCCTTCTCCTCTCTCCTCCCCTTTGTACTCCACTCCACCTTCCACCACGCCGTCATCGCGTTCATCTGGCAAAATGCAGGCTTCCGTGTTCTAAATGTTCAAACGTAAAAAGTTTATGATGCCGAATAACCCTCTTGCCCAATGGCAGACCACAGTCTTGTCGGAACTGCAAGCCTGCCAACTACTGCCATATAAACTGGTGGACTCGGAGGCCTTTAGAAAATTTTTGGCCATTGGCACACAGCAATGGAAGGTCCTCGTAAGGAAATATTTCTTCCAGAACGGCATCCCAGAGCTATATGGCCACGTTCAGCGGAAAGTGAATGTATCTCTGGCACACAGTGTCGGTGCCAGATGCATCTGACCACAGACACATGGTCTAGCAAACACGGGCAGGGAAGGTACATAGCTTTTACTGCCCACTGGGTGAACCTTCTGACGGCCTTGTCACCCTTGTAGATTTGGTGTTATTGCCACAGATTGCATGCAGGCCTGTCTCTTTTTCTCCTCCTCCTACTCCATCCTCCGTCTCCTCCTCGGCTGACTCCTCCTTTTCCACTGCTACCGGCTCTTCCACTGCACCCCCCAAGCTCCACAGAACCTATTCGATGTGCCAGGTGATGCATTGCCATGCTGTGCTGCGGCTGTTGTGCCTGGAAGCCAAGAGCCACACCGGTCCTGCACTCCTTTCAACATAGCGGTCACAGGCCGATCAGTGGTAATCCCGCTCAATTTGACAGTTGGTAAAGCGGTGTGCGACAACGGTGCCAATTTGCTGAGTGAGCTGAAACAGGGGAAAATGACACACATGCCGTGCATGGCACACGTCCTGAACTTAGTCTTGCAGCGATCCAGGACGTCTTGCGGCAGGCCAGGAAAATCTCTGGCCATTTTAGAAGATCTTACACAGCCATGGCTCACCTTGCTGATGTCAGTGGCTACACCACTTGCCCGTCAGACATCTGATTTGGGACTGCCCGACGCACTGGAACTCCACCTTCTATATACTTGATAGGCTGCTCCAGCTGAAACGTGCCGTTAACGACTACCTGTACGAACTCTGTGGCAGGACAGGTTGCTTGTTTTTTTCACCAGCCCAGTGTCTTCTCATGCGCGACGCATTCAGACTTCTGCAGCCATTTGATGAGATCACCAATCTGGTCAGTCACAGCCAGGCGCCATCAGTGACATCGTACGTTACACCTTCTTTCTGAGCATGCATTGCATCATGTCATTGATCAAGCCATCGAGGACCAGGAGCTGGAAGATGAGGAAGTCGCAATGCTAATGAATTCTTAGGGGGGGCTACTCCATCTGAGACAAGACAGCCAGAGTCTGATGAGGAGTCAGAGGAGGATGGTGCCTGGGGGGAGGAGGAGGAGCAAGGAGAGCAGGCTTTAAACTTTTCTGGAATCCCTGGTGTTGTCCGTGGCTGGGAAGAGGAGACCAAGGACGACATTTTCCCGGGCGATGAGCAGGAGCCAGGGCGCTCCACCACTTCCAATTTAGTGCAAATGGTGGCTTTCATGCTCCAGTGTTTGAAGAGGGAACCCCGTATAAAAAGCATAAAGGGCAAGGACCAGTACTGGGTGGCAACATACTTAGACCCCCGGTACAACACAAAATGGCGGACATGTTACCAGGATCACAGAAGGCTGTCAGAATGCAGCATTTCCAGGCCTTGCTGTGAGAGATGCTGCATTCTGCTGTTGCGGGCGCTGGCAGTGGAATTTCCACCCACAGAGAAACAGTTGCGGGTACCAATCCTACAGCGCCTGCAAGAAGAGGTCGGTTTGAAGATGTGTTGGTCACTTCAGATATGAGATCATTCTTGGAGCCAACCCATCGACAGCTGCCCTACAGATACAGCCTTAGGGAACGCCTAGACCGACAAGTGTCCGACTAAATCGAGTTAACAGCCGATGTGGACGCTCTGAGAAGCGAGGAACCCCTTGACTACTGGGTGTGCAGGCTTGACCTGTGGCCAGAGATGGCACAATTTGCCTTAGAACTCTTTGCTTGCCCCTCGTCCAGAGTCCTGTCTGAAAGGACATTCAGCGCTGCAGGGTGTATCGTGACCGATAAGCGCACTTGCCTAGCTCACAACAGTGTGGACTACCTCACATTTCTAAAAAATGAATGAGGCATGGATCTCGGAGGAATTCAACACCTGTGAGGACCACATAAAATTGAATTTCCTCATGACAGCCCACACATACCGATCCCTGTCTTATGTAAATGCAGCGGCATAAAAGAGGGGGGATTTCGTTAGCCATTTTTTTAATCCAATTCTATATTTTTAGTTCTTTTAAAATTATGTATGTGACATGTATTTGTAATGGCCTGCAGTAAATTGATATCCAATGACCGTCTAATATACCTCCAGCCACATAATTGAATAATTTTTTTGGGGCCTGTACTCCACTGGCCTTAAGTTAAATTGTTATCCAATAACCGTCTAATATACCTCCAGCAACATAATCACTTGATGTTTTCTGTTCGGTGAATGACTAATGTTTGGGTCCTGTACTCCAATGGCCTGCAGTAAAATTTATATTCAATGACCGTCTAATATACCTCCAGCCACATAATCAGTTGATCTTTTCCTACGGTCAATGCATAATTTTTGGGGACTGTAATCTAACTGGCCAACAGAAAAATTGTTATACAGTGAACGCCTAATGTACCTCCATCCACATTATCAATTGTTCTTTTCTGTCTGGTGAATGTCTAATGTTTGGGGCCTGTACTCCACTAGCCTGCAGTAAAAATGATATCCAATGACCGTCTAATATACCTCCAGCCACATAATCACTTGATGTTTTCTGTCCAGTGAATGCCTAATGTTTAGGGCCTGTACTCCCATGGTCTAAAATAAATAAAAATGTTCTAGGCTCCAGCAGGGCACATTTTTGACAGTTTCCCTTTAAGACGCATAAAAATGGCCCCTGATTAAAATACATATTTTTTTGTGGGAATTTTTTACATTGATCCCCCTGTTATGTCACTGTCCATCTTGTGAGATTAAATGTGCACTTCTAGTAAGTATTTGGTGGCTGCAAATATGACCTGAAAGTTTTTTCAGGTTCGCCTGCCAATAAAGTGAATGGGGCCCATCGCGAACTTGTGGTTCGCGAACATTTAATCGCGTTTGCATGATCGCCGATATTCGTCCATCACTAATGGTTATAACAGAAAATAATAGCATTCTTAAGATAGAATGCTAAATAAAATGGCCATTGAGGGGTTAAAAATTATTTAAAAAAAGTCAAGTCCTGGTGCCAGTATAGTGCCAGTGACCTACACCAATCTATGGAAAATGGAAAGGTTTTTTCTCCTATATATCTTATAATACTATTAGAGTCCAGTGGCCCATATACCTTTCTTACACAAACCTGTTACAATCAAATGCTTTTAGATTTTAACCAAAACACTTTAATACTTTGATTTACTGTATGTCTTAAAGTCTCATTTACAGAATCTGAACCCCCCCCCCCCCCAATTCAAAAAAATTGGGATCCTGTGTAAAATATATTTATTTTACTCAGTTATATGGAGCTTGCATATTCCGCAGCACTTTAAGACTATATTACACCAACAGATAATTCTGCAGATAATCGCTAACAAGCATTTGTATGAACGCTCGTTAGCGATAATACTGCTGCCAATTACCTGATGAACGAGGCCATTCATTGGGCAATTGCAATCTTTAAGCATGCTTAAAAATCGTTGTTTGCTGGCGGCAAATAATGGTGTCTAATCATGGTCTGCTGCTGGCAAATAATGATTTTGTATGGGGACAAGTGATGGCTAGTGATGGACGAACATCTGCCGGGACGGTTCGCGAACGCGCGAACGTGATAAAATGTCAGCGAACCGTAGTTCGCGGCGGGTCCCATTCATTTTAATGGCAGGTGAACCGGAAAAACCTGCAGCTCATATTTGCATCCAAGAAATAATTACTAAAAGTGCACAAATGGTCCCACAACATGGACAGTGACATACCAGATGTATTATTCGAATTTGCGATCTCCATTCATTATTTTTTTCAATGCGAAATATCGGCAATGTAAGTTTTGTGTATGCGCATGCGCAAAATAGGCACGGCCTGCTAACGCAATCAAATGCTGCACTACCCAAATACACTATATAGAAAGTATATTATTTGTATATAACACCCCTGCCTCAATCAGTTTTTTTTGGGGGGGGCAACTGGTATATCACACCAGTAGAAATATTATCATTTGTTCCAATGGTGTTTGTCACTATCTGTAGCTGAGGTAATGCAGCTAAACCGCAAACAAATGCTGCACTTCCCAAATGCACTATATAGAAAGTATATAATTGGTATATCACACCCCTGCCTCAATCAGATTTTTTTGGGGGGGGCAACTGGTATATCACACCAGTAGAAATAATTTTTTCCAATACCGTTTGTTACTGTGTGTAGCTGAGGTAACGCAGCAAATCAGCAAACAAATGCTGCAGTACCCAAATGCACTATATAGAAAGTATATTATTGGTATACACCCCGCTTTAATAATTTTTTTGGGGGGACAACTGGTATTTCACACCAGTTATAATATTTTTTTTCAATACCGTTTGTCACTGTGTGTAGTAGAGGGAACGCAGCAAAGCCGCAAACAAATGCTGCTGTATACAAATGCACTATATAGAAAGTATATTATTGGTATATAACACCCCGCTTCTATCAGTTTTTTGGGGGGGGTGACAGGTAAATCACACCAGTTATAATTATTTTTTCTAATTGCGTTTGTCACTCTGTGTAGCTGCAGTATCGCTGCAGAACCGCACACAACTGCTGCACAATACAAATCCACTATAATATGTTTTCTATGTTAGAAAGTATATTATAAGTGTATTACACCCCTATGTACTGCACACTTATCAATAGTACACCTACACCAGTCCTTAAAAGGACTTTTGTGGACCTATTTCATAGCGTTTTTGTCCCTAACAGTCTGTCACTGCTCCATACAGCGAACCGCAAGGCCATCTCTAGTGATGGCATTAGCACTCCTCCCCATACCCTGGAGGAGATTGCTGCATGGTCTCCTCTGCTGAAAAGCAGGCATTTGTTAGCCACATCTGCTGCTGTAAAACCAGCCTTAAGGTCTATTCACACATCCGTGTGTGTTTTGCGGATCCACAGATCCACAGATCCGCAAGACACGGACATCGGCAATGTGCATTCTGCATTTTGCGGACCGCACATCGCCAGCATTTAATAGTAAATGCCTATTCTTGTCCGCAAGAATAGGACATGTTCTATTTTTTTCGGGATCGGAATTGCGGACCCGGAAGTGCGGGTCCGCATTTCCGAATCCGGGCAGCACCTTGTGCAGCCCCATAGAAATGAATGGGTCCGCAATCCCGTTCTGCAAAATGCAGAACAGAATTGCGGACGTGTGAATGGACCCTTACAAACATTATCATCATTCACTTTCTCCAGTGGAGTTCACAATCTATTAGTATGTATTTGGAGTGTGGGAGGGAACCAAAGTACCCAGAGGAAATATACATAAACACACGGAGAGCATGCAAACTTCTTGGAGATGTTGTCCTTTGTTGGAACCCAGCGCTGCAAGGCACCATTGCTAACCACCGAGGCACCATGCTGCCATACTGCTGTAAATAAATGTAAATAAAAACATGAAATGATTTGCAAATCTCATAGACCCACATTTCTCATAATAGAACATAGAACACATTTCAGATTGGGACAGCGAGACATTTTACCATTTCATGAAAAAAATTAACTCATGTTGAACTTAATGGTGGCAGCATATCTCAAAAAAGTTGGGACGGGGGCAACAAAAGGCTGGAATAGTAAGTGATACTAAAATGAGCTGTAGGAGCAATTTTCTACTAAGTGGCGTGACTAGGTATAAAAAGAGTATGTTACTCAGAGTCTCTCAGAGCAAAGATGAGCAGAGGTTCACCAACAGTGATGAGTGGCAGGAATCATATTCGAATCTGTGATATTTCGCAAATATTTTGTAGAATATTCATCATATATTCACAAATTCGTATATTCGTTATATTCTAAATTCTTTTTTTTTTTTTTTTAAGTGAAAATCGGCAAGGTAATGATCGCGTAATATGCGAATATTGCACGCTCAATACATGCGTGGTTCAAAAACAAATATATAGCACTGTAGAATATAGTGCTATATATTCGTTTTTAAAATATTTGTAATTTTTTCCATCTGATCACATGATTCCTCCCAGCTTCTTGCTTGTGGGCCAATAAGTAATTGGCCCACAAGCAACTTAAGCAGGGAGGAATCATGACTTCAGATGGAAAAAAGTGACGAATATTAAATGAAAAAAGAATATATAGCACTATATTCATTATAGTGCTATTTAGTAGTTTTTTTGAATATTCGTCATTTTTTTCCATCTGAAGTGAACACTTCAGCGCCCTGATTCCACTTCCATGGGAGGCCCACGTCCTTCACCTTCTTTAAAGTATATTCATTTATATAGAAGTATATTCAGTATACGTAAGGAAGAAAAATAAGATTTAAAAATGACAAAAAAAAATTGTATATGCATAATACTTGATAAGAGTATCATATATTCGTTGAATAATAGTGTATATGTCCTTCTAGAAGATAATAAAGTGGAACAATGCATTTTATACAGAAGACGCACAGAAATTGCATTAAAAACGCACTCTAATCCCAAAAAATCGCACATGCGTTTTTAATGCAATTTCTGTAAGTTTTCTGTATAAAATGCATTGTTCCACTCTATTCTCTTCTAGAAGGACATATACATTATTATTCCACGAATATCTGATACTCTTATCAAATATTATGCATGTACTAAAATTTGTTGCCATTTTTTCTTCCTTATTTATAGTATACTGAATATACTTCTATATTAATGAATAGACTTCAACAAAGGTGAAGGACGGGGGCCTCCCATGGAGGCAGAATCTGGGCGCTGAAGTGTTCCATTCAGATGGAAAAAAATGACGAATATTCTAAAAACAAATATATAGCACTATATTCTATAGTGCTATATATTTGTTTTTTAGAATATTCGTCATTTTTTTCCATCTGAAGTCATGATTCCTCTCTGCTTAAGTTGCTTGTGGGCCAATGACTCATTGGCCCACAAGCAAGAAGCAGGGAGGAATCATGTGTTCAGATGGAAAAAAATTACGAATATTCAATATAACGAATATATAGCACTATATTCTAAATATTCGCAAATTCTCGAAGTGCTTTTCGAATATTTGTGCTCAACACTATTCACCAATCTGGGAAAAACTGCATCTACAAATTTCAGGAAAATGTTCCTTAATATAAAATTGTGAAGATGTTTTGAATATATCACAATTAGAGTTTAGTGGACACCTCTATGTTCGGGTTCGACGGGTTCAGCCGAACTTCACAAAAAAGTTCGAGTTCGGGACCCGAACTTGACCCCGAACCCGAACCCCATTGAAATGGCTGTAAAAAAAGTCATAGAAAGGGCTAGAGGGCTGCAAATGGCAGCAAAATGTAGTTAAGAGCATGGCAAGTGCTCTGCAAACAACTGTGGATAGGCAAATTACTTAAAATAGCATAAAATACGTAAAAATAAAAAATTATAATCTTGATCTAAGAGGAGGAGGTCCATATGGAGTAGCAGGTTGAGGAGGAGGTGGATGTGGTGGTGTAGGTGGAAGCGGCGGTGGAGGAGGAGGAGGTAGCCAACACTGTTTTTTTGTTATGTTTTTAATGTTATTTTTATTTTTTATTTTTTGTTGTTTAACTTTGGGTAGACCCCGAAACATTGGGAAATATAACCTGTGATAACCCCCTCCAGCCGTGCTAAACAAACGTTCAGACAATACACTGGCTGCAGGGCAGGCCAGCACCTCCAAGGCGTAAAGGGCAAGCTCAGGCCATGTGCCCAATTTGGAGACCAAGAAGTTGATGGGGGTCGACCCATCAGTCAGCACATGTAGGCGTGTGCACACATACTGCTCAAACATGTCGCACGTCCCCGTGATCCAATTGGATATCTTCTCTATCAACTTTTCTGCGCCTACCATGGTGATCACGGGTAGCCAGGGTTCCAGGCCGGAGAGGTAGCCTGAGAAAGGGATACCACATCCAAGGGAGGTCAATGGATGAAATTTAAATGTGATCGAGCGGAAATGTGGGACAAAATATTGTAGCAGAAGCTTCCAAGTAAAGGAGCGGGCGCGTGGCAATTACTCACTCCCGACTCTTAAGATGCCCTGTTATTTGAATGATTAATAAAAAATTACAGGGAATGTCACTGGGTTATTTTGGATTTGGAAACGTTAGGCAGGAGAGGCCCTGCTGCCGCTTTGTTGACTCTAGATAACTTCTGCTAATTGGATATCTTCTCTATCAACTTTCGATGTTCTTTTCTGTGCCTACCATGTTGATCATGGTTAGCGGCGAATCAGGGTTCCACGCCAGAGAGGAAGCGTGAGAAAGGGATACCACATCCAAGGGAGGTCAATGGCTGCAATGTGATCAAGCTGAAATGTGGGACAAGTTATTAAAGCGGAAGGATTGAATGAAAGGAGGGGGCATGCTTCAATTAAAGATGGATTTTAGAAATGTAAGTCCCTGTCACCTGTGCAGAGCAGGGGTTTTTCATCTGCAAAAATGGGTTCATGTCACCCACCAATGGAGCAGACGATTTCTGAAAATTTCGGGCCCTGTCAACTATGCAGAGCAGGGGTTTATTCACGGCAAAACTGTGTTCATGTCACCCACCAATTGAACAGATGATTTTTACAAAAATTAGGTCCCTGTCACCAATGCAGAGCAGGGGTTTGTATAAGGCAAAATTGGTAAAATGTCACCTGACAATGTAACAGATGATTTTTTAAAATTGATGTCCCTGTCACCTATGCAGAGCAGGGGTTTATTCACGGCAAAAATGGTAAAATGTCACCCAAGAATGTAACAGACGCTTTTGCACCCTGCACCCTCTTTTGCTGTGCTGGTGCCTCTGTGCAACCACCACCTATTCATCCGAACTAGACAGGTCACTCGCATGACCTTGATTCCATGCGGGGTCTAGTACCTCATCATCCTCAACATGATCTTCCACCCACTCTTCACCCCTGCCCTCCTTGTCGGTCTGCAGACTGCAGAAAGCTGCAGCAGTTGGCACCTGTGTTTTGTCATCATCAGAGACGTGATGCAGTGGTCTTCCAATGTCCTCATCCTTAAACATAAGTGGTTGGGCATCAGTGCTTCCACTTCTGGTGCAGGGCTATGTGGATGGCCCATGGAAACCCTGTCACCAGAGTCATCAAAAAGCATAACAGACTGCTGCATTACTTGGGGCTTAGACTGCTTGCCTGATTTGCAAGGGGGTGAGTTGAAAGACAGATTGCCATGGGCTGTAGGTGCCAACTCTGATCTTTCAGCAGGGGACTGGGTGGAAGACAATACAAAGGAACTGTAGGCACTGTCAGCCCCCCAATCTACTATAGCCTGTACTTGTTCTGGCCTCATCTGATTCGTACTCTCCTAAATGCAGTGTAGGCCGCAAATGTACTTTCTAGCGCAAAAGATGAGCATTTGTCACCCAACAATGTAACAGATGAATTAGTGAAATGTATTTCCTTGTCCACTAGGTAGAGCAGGGGTATATCATAGCCAAAAATTGGTGAATGTCACCCAACTATGTAACATACAAATTAGTGAAATGTATTTTCTTGTCCATTAGGTAGAGCAGGGGTATATCACAGCTAAAAAATGGTGAATTTCACCCGACAATGTAACAGACAAATTAGTGAAATTTATTAGCCTGTCTACTAGGTAGAGCAAGGGTATATCACAGCCTTCGCCTTGTGCTTCCACTGTGCCCCCGCTGTCAGGTGGGAATACCATCAGCAGCGCGTCTACCAGCGAGCGCTTGTACTTGCGCATCTTACGATCACGCTCCAGTGACAGAATTAAGGACGGTACGTTGTCCTTGTAACGGGAATCCAGCGGCATGGTCACCCAGTAATCAGCACAAGTTAGAATGTGGCCAACTCGGCCGTCATTACGGAGACACTGCAGCATGTGTGCCAGGCTTCCCAGAGGCAACAACAAGCTGTCCTCTGTGGGAGGTGTATCGTCTGTGTACTCTGTATCCCCCCAGCCATGCACCAGTGATGCCCATGAGCTGGTTTGGGTGCCACCCTGCTGTAAACACGGTTCCTCCTCCTCCATCTCCTCATCCTCCACCACATCAACCTCCAGAACTGTGCCCTGGCTAGACAATTGTGTACCTGGCATTTGTGGGTGCAGGAACCCACCCTCGGAGCCACTTGTGAATGACTGGCCTGAAACCCTTTGAAATGATCCCTCTTCCTCCTCCTCTTCCTGTGCCACATCCTCTTCCATCATTGCCCGAAGCGTTTTTTCAACGGGATAGTAACGCTGAGAACGCCGTCATCAGCACTGGCCATGTTGGTGGAGTACTTGAAACAGCGCAACCAGGCACACAGGTCTTGCATGGAGGCCCACTCATTGGTGGTGAATAGTGTTGATCACGAATATTCGAATTGCAAATTTTTATTGTGAATCTCGGCACTTAGAGAATTCGCAAATATTTAGAATATAGTGATATATATTCGTAATTTCGAATATTCGAGATTTTTTTTTAATCAGTACACATGATCCCTCCCTGCTTCTAGCTTGTGGGCCAATGAGAAGGCTGCAATATCTTTGACTTTAGGAGTAGAGTTGATTGCGAATTTTCATAATGCTAATTTTTGTAATAAGAATCAAAGAGATTGTGAAAACTCAGATCAGATGGTATATTCTAACCCCCAGGCGTTCCCATGGTGATGGGGACACTTGTCGGGGAGGAGTATGCCAAAGTGGAACAACTGTACAGATAAATAAAAAAAAGACAAATATTCTAAAAAACTAATATATTCGTTTTTTAGAATATTCGTAATATTCTAAAACAAGAATATATAGCAATATAGCGAATATTCGAAAAAATGAATGTAGAACAATTTAGCTAATATAGTGCTATAATCTTTTTTTTAATAGTTGTAATTTTTTTCCAATCTGAACTGCAGATGAGAAAAAAATTACAGCTATTAGACAAAGAAGATTATAGCTCTATATTAGCTAAATTGCTCTATATTTGTGTTTTTTTTAATATTCGCTATAGTGCTATATATTTGTTTTTTAGAATATTCGTAAAATTCTAAAACAAGAATATATAGCAATATAGCGAATATTCGAGATTAGTTTTTAATCAGTACACATGATCCCTCCCTGCGTCTAGCTTTTGGGCCAATGAGAAGGCTGCAATATCTTTGACTTTAGGAGTAGTGTTGATTGCGAATTTTCGTTATGCAAATTTTCCTAATACAGTTGCAAGAAAAAGTATGTGAACCCTTTGGAATGATATGGATTTCTGCACAAATTGGTCATAAAATGTGATCTGATCTTCATCTAAGTCACAACAATAGACAATCACAGTCTGCTTAAACTAATAACACACAAATAATTAAATGTTACCATGTTTTTATTGAACACACCATGTAAACATTCACAGTGCAGGTGGAAAAAGTATGTGAACCCTTGGATTTAATAACTGGTTGAGCCTCCTTTGGCAGCAATAACTTCAACCAAACGTTTCCTGTAGTTGCAGATCAGACGTGCACAACGGTCAGGAGTAATTCTTGACCATTCCTCTTTACAGAACTGTTTCAGTTCAGCAATATTCTTGGGATGTCTGGTGTGAATCGCTTTCTTGAGGTCATGCCACAGCATCTCAATCGGGTTGAGGTCAGGACTCTGACTGGGCCACTCCAGAAAGCGTATTTTCTTCAGTTTAAGCCATTCTGCTGTTGATTTTTCTTCTATGCATTGGGTCGTTGTCCTGTTGCAGCATTCATCTTCTGTTGAGCTTCAGCTGGTGGACAGATGGCCTTAAGTTCTCCTGCAAAATGTCTTGATAAACTTGGGAATTAATTTTTCCTTCGATGAAAGCAATCCGTCCAGGCCCTGACACAGCAAAGCAGCCCCAAACCATGATTCCCCCACCACCATACTTCACAGTTTGGATGAGGTTTTGATGTTGGTGTGCTGTGCCTCTTTTTCTCCACACATAGTGTTGTGTGTTTCTTCCAAACAACTCAACTTTGGTTTCATCTGACACTCTAGGATTCTTCTTCACCTCATTGAGCAGTCTGTGCTGTGCTCTTGCAGTCATCTTTACAGGACGGCCACTTCTAGGGAGAGTACCAGCAGTGCTGAACTTTCTCCATTTATAGACAATTTGTCTTACCGTGGACTGATGAACAGCAAGGCTTTTGGAGATACTTTTATAACCCTTTCTAGCTTTATGCAAGTCAACAATTCTTAATCGTAGGTCTTCTGAGAGCTCTTTTGTGCGAGGCATCATTCACATCAGGCAATGCTTCTTGTGAAAAGCAAACCCAGAACTGGTGTGCGTTTTTTATAGGGCAGGGCAGCTGTAGCCAACACCTCCAATCTCATCTCATTGGTTGGACTCCAGTTGGCTTACTCCTCACTTCAATTAGCTCTTGGAGATATCATTAGTCTAGGGGTTCACATACTTTTTCCACCTGCACTGTGAATGTTTACATGGTATGTTCAATAAAAACATGGTAACATTTAATTCTTTGTGTGTTATTAGTTTAAGCAGACTGTGATTGTCTATTGTTGTGACTTAGATGAAGATCAGATCACATTTTATGACCAATTTGTGCAGAAATCTATATCATTCCAAAGGGTTCACATACTTTTTCTTGCAACTGTATAATAATTCTCTATATATTCTTGTTTTATAATATTACGAATATTCTAAAAAACAAATATATAGCAATATAGCGAATATTCAAAACAACAAACAAATATAGAGCAATTTAGCTAATATAGTGCTATAATCTTCTTTGTCTAATAGTTGTACATTTTTTCTCATCTGAAGTTCAGATTGGTAAAAAATTACAACTATTAAAAAAAAAGATTATAGCACTATATTAGCTAAATTGTTCTACATTCGTTTTTTTTCGAATATTTCTATATTGCTATATATTCTTGTTTTAGAATATTACCAATATTCTAAAAAACTAATATATTAGTTTTTTAGAATATTTGTCTTTTAAAAAAAAAAATCTGTACAGTTGTTCCACTTTGGCATACTCCTCCCCGACAAGCTCCCCCGTCACCATGGGAACGCCTGGGGGTTAGAATATACCATTGGATCTGAGTTTTCACGATCTCATTGATACTCATTACGAAAATTCGCATTACGAAAAGTCTTTTTCCAAAAATTTGCATTACGAAAATTCGCAATCAACACTACTAATGAATATTCGAATTCGCGAATATTCGATTAATATTCTACGAAATATTCACAAAATATATCGAATTCGAATATGACCCCTGCCACTCATCACTATGTGAAGTAGTGCTGTTCCGCAGTGCAACTCACCCGTGCGTGCTGCAGCTGAAACTCCACAATCGCCTGCTGCTGCTCGCACAGTCTGGCCAGCATGTGCAAGGTGGAGTTCCACCTTGTGGGCACGTTGCGTATGAGGCGGTGAGTGGGAAGGCCGAAGTTACGCTGCAGTGCTGACAGGCGAGCAGCAGCAGGTTGAGAACACCGAAATCGCGCACAGACGGCCCGCTCTTTCTGCAGCAGCACTGACATATTGGGGTAATTTTTAAGGAACCTCTGCACCATCAAATTCAGCACATGCGCAAGGTAAGGGATGTGCGTCAAACCGGCTAGTCCCAGAGCTGCTACGAGATTTTTCAGATTATCGCACACCACCAGGCCGGGCTTGAGGCTCACTGGCACCAACCACTCATCGGTATGTTGTTCCATGCTAGTCCACAGCTCCTGCACAGTGTGGGGTTTGTCCCCCAAACAGATAAGTTTTAAAACTGCCTGCTGTCATTTACCCCTGGCTGTGCTGAAGGTGGTGGTGAAGATGTTACGCTGAACAGATGAGGAGGCGGTAGAGGATGAGGAAGCAAAGTAGGAGGAGGAAGCAACAGGAGGCAAAGAGAAGCACCCTGCAATCCTCGGTGGTGGAAGGACATGCGCCAAACTGCTATCCACCTCAGGCCCAGCCGCCACTGCATTTACCCAGTGTGCTGTTATGGAGATATAACGTCGCTGACTGTGCTTACTGGTCCACGTATCCGTAGTTAGATGGACCTTGCCACAGATGGCGTTGCGCAGTGCAAACCTGATTTTGATCGTGGGTGGGTAGGGGGGGTACTTCCTCTTTCGCTCCAGTGTTTGGGAGATAGAGAGTTGTACGCTTCCATGGGACATTGTGAAGATGCTTGGTGACAAGGTGGTGGCGTTGATGGCAGATCCTCTGTTTGCGGGAGGGCAGATGCCACTGTCACACCAGAGGTGGATGAAGAGGCCGAGACTGCAGCAGAAGAGGAATGAGGAGGAGCCAGAGACCTTTATTTGTTTTTAAGGTGTCTACTCCACTGCAGCTCGTGCTTTGCACTTAGATGCCTGGTCATGCAGGTTGTGCTCAGGTTGAGAACAATTATGCCTCGCTTCAGGCTCTGATTGCACAGCTTGCAAACCACTCTTGTCTTGTCATCAGCACATTGTCTGAAGAACTGCCAAACGAGGGAACTCCTTGGAGCTGGCTTTGGTGTGCTCGGTCCCTTGCTGCGGTGGGCAGTAGCAGGCGTACTGTCTAGGGGCCGGCCGCTCTGCTTTTGCACCCTACTCCCTCTTCTGATGTGCTGGTGGCTCTGTGCGACCACCGCCTCTTCCTCTGAACTACACAGGTCACTCTTATGACCTTGATTCCATGTGGGGTTGAGGACCTCATCTTCCACCCAGTCTTTACCCTGCCCTCCTTGTCGGTCTGCACACTTTCGAAAGCCACAGCAGTTGGCACCTGTGTTTCGTCATCATCCGAGACATGCTGCGGTGGTCCTCCCATGTACTCATCCTGAAACATAAGTGGTTGGGCATCGGTGCACTCAATCTCTTCCACTTTTGGGACAGGGATAGGTGCATGGCCCACGGAAACCCTGCTAGCAGAGTCATCAAATAGCAGAAGAGACTGCTGCATGACTTTAGGATCAAACTGCTTTGCTGATTTGCAAGGGGGTGAGGTGAAGTACTGATGACCATGGGCTGCAGGTGCCAACTCTGATCTTTCAGCAGGAGACTGGGTGGGAGTCAATGTGAAGGAACTGGAGGCACTGTCAGCAACCCAATCTACTATCGTCCGTACTTGTTCTGGCCTCATCATTTGTAGAGCCGCATTTGGCTCTACCAAATAACGCGGAAGATTCTGTCGCCTACTCGCACCTGAGGAAGGTGTTTCAGATGTGCGTGTAGCTGGCACAGATCGACCACGTCCTCTACCTGCAACAGGAGCTTCACCAACAGCACCACGACCAGAGCCACGTCCCTTATTTGACACTCTCCTCATTCTTTGCGTTCACCCACCAAACTAACAGATGGTTTATGTCAGGCGACAATGCAACCGCCAATAGTCAACAATTAAGTTCACTGAGGGTAAGGCAGTGTCGGTGTCATAAAAATGATAAATTTCTTGAGGTCACACAACAGTGTGACAGGCAAATTTTATACAATTACTTCATTGTCACAAAAAATGTTCATTTGTCAACCAACAATGTAACTGCAGTATTGACTGGTTGTATTTGACTGTGACAAATGAAGCAAAGGCTCCAAATGTAGTGTCTTGCACAAAATGGGTGTTTTTTTAAAACCAGAATATAACAGCAGTATCTAACGCTTGTATTGGACTGTCAGAAATGCAGCAAAGGCCGCAAATGTATTATTTTGCCCAAAATGGGTGTTTCTTTCAACCCAGTATATAATTGCAGTATTTAAAGCTTGTATTTCACTGTGACAAATGCAGCAAAGGCCCCAGATGTAGGGTCTTGCAAAAAATGGGTGTTTTGTTTAAAACCAGAATATAACAGCAGTATCTAACGCTTGTATTGGACTGTCAGAAATGCAGCAAAGGCCCCAAATGTTTTAACTTCCCCAAAATGGGTGTTTTTTTAAAACCAAAATATAATTGCAGTATTTAAAGCTTGTAGTTCACTGTGACAAATGCAGCAAAGGCCCCAGATGTAGGGTCTTGCAAAAAAATTTGAGTTTTTTTTAAACCCAGTTTATAATTGCAGTATTTAAAGCTTGTATTTCACCGTCACAAATGCAGTAAAGGCCCCAGATGAAGGGTCTTGCAAAAAATGGCTGTTTTTTTTTACCCAGTATATAATTGCAGTATTTAAATCTTGTATTTCACTGTGACAAATGCAGCAAATTCCCCAAAATGTATTATCTTGCAAAAAATGGGTGTTTATTTTTTTAAACTCTGAATATAACTGCAGCATTTAAATCTTGTATTTGACAAATGCACATATGCTGTGCTGGTGCACTGAACTTGCACAAAATGGCCGCCGACGCCCACCTAACTAATAGACGGATAAAAGTTATTTTACTGTGTCACTGGGCTCAGGGCAGGATAAAAAGAATGTTGCACTGCGCCCACAAAACAAAATTGCTGTAAATCGCTGAGTAAACAAGCACTTCTGATAACAGATTCTTTCCTATTCTCTCCCTCACAGCAGCAGCATCCTATCCCTGCACTAGTAAGAGCAGAGTGACGTGCAGCGCTACGTGACTCCAGCTCATATAGAGGCTGGGTCGCATGCTGCACTGGCCAATCACAGCCATGCCATTAGTAGGCATGTGTGTGATGGCTTCTAAGGGCACATGAGTTAAACGTTTGTTGATTGGCTGCTCTGCAGCCTTTCAAAAAGCTCCATTAACTCGCCAAACACCGAACTCGAACCCAAACTTTTACTGAAAAGTTTGGGTTTGGGTTCAGGTCCGGGGTCCAAAAATCCTGAAGTTCGGTACGAACCCGAACTTTACAGTTCGGGTTCGCTCAACCCTAATCACAATCATCTACAGTATATAATATCATCAACATATTCAGAGAATCTGGAGAAATCCATGTGCACAAGGAATAAGGTTGATGGTTAATATTGGATGCTTGTGATCTATGGACCTTCAAGCATGATTGACATTTAAAACAGGCTTGATTCTGTACTGAAAATCACTGTATGGTCTCAAGAACACTTCTAGAAATTATTGTCAACACAGTTCGCAGTGTAGTCCACAAATCCATGTTATGCAATCATGCAAAGAAAAAGAAATATGTCAGCACAATCCAAAAATGCTGTCATATTCTCTGGGTCAAAGTTTATAAAAAATTTAAATTTTTTTGGGAAACCATGGACGCGGTGTTCTGAAGACTCAAGAAGAGAGGGACAATCCAGTTTTCCATCAGCGCACAGTTGAAAAGTCTGCATTTCTGATGGTATCGGGTACATTCGTTTCTATGGTGTTGGCAGCTTACCAATCTGGAAAAGCACTATCAATGTTAAACAGTTTTTAGAACAACATTTGTTCCCATCCAGACTACTCTTTCAGGGAAAGGCCTTGCATATTTCAGAAAGACAATGCTAAATCAATGTTTTGTGCTAGAGGGTCTGCCTGTTCTCTTGGTGCTAGGTTTACCATGGTTAAGCAAACATAATCCTTCCATCGATTGGCAAGCGAGACAGATTCTTTATTGGAGTGATTATTGCATAGACAACTGTCTTAGTACATTGCTTTCTGTTGTAACCACTAAAGTTGTACCTTTGTTTATTTCAGATTTTTTGGATGTATTCTCTGAAAGTAGAGACCTTATTCCCGGAGCTAAATTGCCCAAATCTCGCTGCCATGTGAGAATATATTACCGAGAGTTTGGCTAAAGGTCATATTAGACCATCCAAATCCCCAGTGGATGCAGGATTCTTCTTTGTTCAGAAAAAGGATGGAACTCTTAGACCATGTTTGGACTTCCGTGAGCTTAATCGCATTACTGTCCGTGATCCTTACCCCTTCCTTTGATCCCGGATTTGTTCAATCAGATTGTCAGTGCCAAGGTGTTCTCTAAGTTGGATTTGAGGGGGGCATATCATCTGGTAAGGATCAAGGAGGGGGACGAATGGAAGACGGCCTTTAATACTCTGTCCTGAAAATCATTTTGACATTATGGTCATGCCTTTTGGGTTAACCAATGCCCCTGCGGTTTTTCAATATTTCATCAATGACATCTTTCATCTGGTGGGCACGTTTGTGGTGGTGTATCTGGATGATATTCTAATTTATTCTCCTGACATAGAGATGCATCAGAATCATGTTAGACAAGTGTTACAGATCCTTAGAGAGAGTCAATTTTATGCTAAGATGGAGAAGTGTGTATTTGCGGTTCCGGAAGTGCAATTTCTGGGTTACCTACTCTCAACTTCCGGTTTTCATATGGATCCTGAAAAGGTTTGTGCTGTGTTGGACTGGGGTCAACCCTAAAATCTAAAAGCCCTTATGCGATTTTTGGGGTTCACTAACTTCTACCGTAAATTTATTTTGAACTACTCGACTGTGTTCAAACCTTTGACAGACATGACTAAGAAAGGTTCTGATGCCTCAGTCTTGTCTGATGCGGCATTACAAGCCTTTTCTGCAGTGAAGGAATGTTTTGCTTCTGCTCTTATACTGGTGCAACCTGATGTGTCACAACCATTCATTGTGGAAGTTGAAACATTCGAGGTAGGAGTAGAAGCAGTTTTGTCGCAGGGTCCTTCATCTAGTAAATGGCACCCATGTGCTTTCTTCTCTAAGAAACTCTCAGCTGCAGAGAGGAATTATGACGTGGGCAATAGAGTTGCTGGCCATTAAGTTAGCTTTTGAGGAGTCAGGAGGCGTCATTGGTTAGAAGGAGCGATTCTTCTGATTTCTGATCACAAAAATCTGGCTTACCTGGAGTCGGCTAAACATCTGAACCCAATGCAGGCCAGATGGTCGTTGTTTTTTTTACCAGATTTAATTTCATTGTCACCTATCGCACTGGGATTAAAAACGTCAAGGGGGATGCTTTGACGCCTAGCTTTCCTGGGGGGAGGGGTGATCCTGGTCTGATATTGCCTGAAGGGGTGGTAATATCCGTCCTTTATCCCGGCCTTGAGGCAGAGGTGTGGGAGGCCCAGAGAGATGCACCGGATTCCTGTCCTCCAGGGAAGTTGTTTGTTCCTTCCGAATTATGACACAAGGTGTTCGAGGAACATCACTGTACAGTTCTTACAGGACAGGACACCCTAAGAGCAGATCCAAGGTCGATCTCATTTCTCGTAGATTCTGGTGGCCGGGGTTGCGTAAATGTATTGAGGACTATGTGTCAGCTTGTGGTACTTGTGCACATGCTAAGGTGACACATACTCGTTAACGTGGTACTTGTGCATGTGCTAAGGTGACACATACTCGGCCTTCAGGATCTATACTTCCATTGTCCATCCCGTCCCGACCTTGGACTTATTTATCCATGGACTTAATCACAGTTCTGCTAAATTCCTTTAGGAAAAACTGTGATTTTGGTGGTTGATCGCTTCAGCAAGATGTTTGCACTTTATAGCATTATTAGGTCTACCTAATGCTAAAACTCTCGCACAGTGTTTTTCGATAACATTGTGAAGCTACATGGTAATCCTTCTGATGTGGTGTCTGATAGGGGGACTCTATTCTGGAAGGCATTATGTAGTCACCTGGGGGTGCAATTGTCCTTCTTTTTGGCTTTTCATCCTCAGTCGAACGGACAGACTGAACGCACTAACCAGAATCTGGAGACTTATTTGAGATGTTTTGTCTCAGAGAATCAGGAGGAGTGGTCTTCCTTTTTGTCTTTGGCCGAGTTTGCCAAAAATAACCGTAGGCAGGAGTCCACTGATAAGTCGCTGTTTTTTGGGGCATATGGGTATCATCCGCAGTTTGGCACATTTTCTGGTACTGAGACTTCTGGTATACCTGAAGAGGAAAGATGTTCCTCTTCTTGGTCATCTATTTTGCGGTAAATTCAAAATAATAAAAAAAAAATGGGCAACAAGTATAAATGGATGACTGACAAGAAACGTACCAGTGGTCCGGACCTGAGAGTGCATGATTCTGTGTGGCGGTCCACAAGAAACATTAAATTGAAGGTACCTTTTTGGAAGTTGGGTCCAAGGTTTATTGGTCCATATAAGATCTCTGCCACTATTAACCCGGTAGCCTTTTGTCTTGAACATCCGCAGGCTTTAAAAATTCATAATGTTTTCCACAAATCATTGCTGAAGAGATATGTCAAACCTGCAGAAAAATCCTCCTTGCCTCCCGCTCCTGTCATGGTGAACGGTAATCTGGAATTTCAGATCCCCAGGATAATGGACTCCGTAGTTCTCTCCAGTATCTCATTCACTGGAAGGATTACTGTCCAGAGGAGAGAATGTGGGTTCCAGCGGCCGACGTTAATACCAGTCGCCTTGTGAAAGCCTTTTACAGAGCTCATCCAGATAAGGTTGGTCCTGGGTGTCCGGAGGTCACCCATAGAAGGGTACTGTCATGGTCCCTCCTGTGATAGAGGTTAGAAGATCTGAGAGACTTTAGGTTATCTGACAGCCTATCTATTTTCACTTGTTGCAGTGTTGTTGTTGGTAATGACCAGACCTTTTGTCTCAGGTGTAGCTTGTGGTCATTACTGCTCCTCTATTTAGTCTGGAATCACACTTCATACCATGCAGTTGATATTATCTGCCTGGAGTTGGAAGAGCTGGTGTGTGGTCCTCATCTGAGTTTCTGCTCATCCATTTTCTAGACATATTCTTTGTCTTTTGTTGTTCCCATTTGCTCGTTGTTTACTAGGCCTCAGGGGGACCCTGGTTCATTCATCTGGGAAGGAACCAGTGGTCTCAGACCCTGTCACTACTCATAGTTAATAGGGCCTAGGTTTCCAGTGTATGAATATTCCCAACTTTAGAGTCTATTCATACTGACAGGAGTCAGGGCTAGGTTTAGGGTTTCCTAGGTGGTGACCTTTTCTTTTTCCCTGGCCGTGAGGCCTAGTTTCTGGTCATTTTTCTTCTGTTGTCATTCTGGTGTTCCTCCCCTATATTGTGACAGCTCTAATGTGAATAAAATATCAATCTAAGAAATTTGCAAACATTGCTTTTGTGTTTTTGTTAGCATTTACTTACCTTTTACACAGTGTCCCAACTTTTTTGGAATTGAGGTCGTTTCATGATATTGATTGAAGTCAATTTACTGTAATATAAAATGATTCAGCTATGACCTGTTTATGACCACCAAGTATTGAAACAGTCAACCATTGATCTAGCAACATGCCTAACATCTGCTTGCCTTTAATTAGCACACTGATGACTTAATTGTGATGATTCTTGTGAATTTGGAACCATCTTAATTGAAAGACTGTCTGGGAGAGCAGATGTACAGGTTAGCTGTTACAATAATTTTGATAACTAATTTGTGTAAAAATAATACTTAAGGGTTTCTAAGCAACAATACATAGTCTAAGCAATTCTGCCTGCAAGTTTTTTTTTTTATTTAAACATCCCATTAAAAATGTTTATTTCTTCAATTGCTAGTCACACATTTGCAGTCAACTGTATACTTTTATATGCATCTAAACTGAAGAGTACAGCAGCTTTACAATAGGTCATGTGAAAAATCTGAGATGTTGCTTATTAATATCAATAGTTGCTATCTATAGCAATAGCTGAAGTTACTGGTATAAAAAGGGCAAAATATTACCAATTATCAGATGACAATGGTCAACATTCCCCTTTCCCCCATAGCTGGTGGAGTTGTTCTCAGTTTATACCACAGCTATAGTATGTTGCCTTGGTATCACCAGGAATAACACACAACTCTGTAACATAAAAGACACCTTTACTCAACTACAATGAACTACAACATATACAAATACATTGAATATAATGGTCATATCAGTATACATACACCATGTAACTGGCCTATACTCTAACAATATAGACAACGGATGCTTAGCCTTAGAATGTAAGGTGGTCCCACTTCTTCCATCTAAGACTTCACACGAAGCTGGTCTGGGTGAGGAATGCCCCAGTGGCTATGTGTATTGCTACTATATTAACACCTGCCTATCCCAAATTCATTGTACCTGTGATGTAAGCACATGAAGGGGCAGGGTCAATACTATGGAACCACATGGCAGCGTGATGTAACTCACTCAACTATGTGTCTAATTTAAATATCAAAACAGGACTGAATCTTAGCCCTGTAACATCATGAATCAAAATAACCTGCCGTTTTATGTTAAAAACACCTATGTAGACCTATATGTCATGTATGTAAGGAGACTGCAAGGGGTTAATTTACTCCTCAATCTTCCACTCACCTTCCACTCAGTCTGAAAACTAAGCACTAATCACACCTCAACATAGTCTATGCACCCCCGATACACCCTGTCACTGGCTACGGAATTCAAGGTAAGTAGGTACCACAACACACGCTGTCACTGCTCTCCGGCAATCAGATGTTCTTCAGACAATGGATATGTAGAACATACAGGGACAAATGTTAAAGCAAACACTTTAATACCAAAAAGGGTTCAGTTCTCAAGGGTTCGAAATAAAATGACATAAAACAAGCAAAATGGTTATAAAAAAAATGAGATAAAAAGACAGAAAAATCGAATTCATAAGTTATAGTCCTTCTGATGGGGGTAGGAGGAAAAATGGGAATACACTCAAATCTTTGCT
The DNA here is from genome assembly GCF_905171765.1 of Bufo bufo. NCBI lineage: Eukaryota > Metazoa > Chordata > Amphibia > Anura > Bufonidae > Bufo > Bufo bufo. Next base: position 650,052,182 of record NC_053390.1, on the reverse strand, counting down.
GACCCCCACATGTGCAACAGTGGTCAATAGTTTGAGGCACATTTATTAAGACTGGTGTCTTAGACTGAAAATATAGACTTATTTTAGCAAAGTAAATGACCCCCTTTGTTTTATAATTTTCGCTTTGGCTCAGGTGTTAGGAACCCCCTTCTAGATCATTATTCCAATCCAAACCCTTGTCTTTGACTAGGCAGAAGATTAATAAGGGGGAAGCCAGATGAATATTAATTTGTCTGTGGTTTCTTAATACCCCCCACTCTATGGGGTGGAGTTGCTCAGCTGGGATGTTCCTTTTTCCATTTGTTGTTGCTTATACAAGCCACACCTGGGTGTCAAAAGTCACACTCTCCCTTCTCCAAGGACTCCAGTTCACATTCCCAATCGGGCATTAAAAATTCCCCTGAGCAGTTCAAAGAGTTTTTTTTTTTTTTTTTACAAAGTCAAATTTAACACATATAGAGACAAAACTACAATCAAATTTACCTGACAAATATATGCAGTCATAATCCTCTCATTAAGCTATGTATCTCCATGGTAACAGACAACGCTTAGAACCCATGCAGTCTGACCTTTCAGACATACTGTCTTTACATCTGTTCCCAGCTTCATGCTAACCTACCAAATGTACATTAATATAAAGAAAGGGACAGATAGAGGTGCATAGGTTTGCAAAGGAGGTGTAGACATAAAATGGTAGGTTATTTGTATTCATGACTTATTGCAAAGCTGTTCTAGTCTTCAGTTTAGGGTACATTCACACGACCGTATTATTTTTTCCGCGTCCGATCCGTATTCGTTCCGCATTTTGCGGAATAGAAGCGGACCCATTCATTCCTATGGGTGCGGACAACATTCATTATGTTGTCCGCATCCGTGTGTCCGCATTTCTATTCCGCAAAAATATGAAGCATGTCCTACTATTGTCCATACAGATCGGTCGGCAGCACCATTCAAGTCAATGGATCCGCAAATTGCGGATGAAATACGGAATGATTTCCGTATGTCATCCGTTTTTTGCGGATCCGTTTCCGTATTTTTGAAGGCCATACTTCTTTTTTTTTCTCTCTCTCTTTTTTTTTTTTCTTCCGTTTTTTGCGGACCGTAAAAAACGGAAGACAAACGGAAGTCATTTGTCTGCAAAATGCGGACACAAGGTTCCGTTATTTGCGGACCGCAATCAGACGACCGTGTGTAATCCTTTCCGATTTGCAGTCCTCAAATAAGAATGTATATGGATTGGAAGGTATCCGTATTTTACAGATCCACGGTCTGCCGACCAAAATACAGACACGGTTGTGTGCATGAAGGTTAAGACCCATTGCACAGTTCCCCTGTTTTTTATTTTTTTTATTTTAGATGCACTGGGACAATAAAAACATTAGTTGTGTAGGTGGACATGGCCACACCTGTTACCATGCCTGACATGGCTGTTTCGGTTAATACTTGTGCTGTATTACCATGAAATAACATATTTGGAGTATCTTTTCTTATAACTCTGCATTGTGACATGCGCCTGGACCAGCTGCTACTGACTCTGGGACTGCTCTGGAGTAGCACCTGGCAACTACCCTAAAGGCCCAAGTCTATCCTCACCATCTGAGGCTCTAGCGAAGACCAGGTAGTTGCTTAGTCACTTCCCTCCAGGGTACAGCCAGTCAGTAGCACAGTGGGTTCACATCTGCTGATCCGTGACAGTACACTCAGTCCATGGACCCCGCTGGTCATCCCAAGTAAGATTGTTGCGGGTATTGAAATTTCGATACCCAATCGATACTTTTGTCCCGGTATCAATACGATACCGGGATTTCCATTTTTTCGATATTGGGCTGCGCTTCTGCGCAGTCTAGTATCTCTGAACATGAGCGCGCTGCTGTCGGCACGCTCATGTTCTCTCAGCAGCACAGGGGAGAGGGAAGCTGCCCTTCCTCCCCCTGTGCTGCCGCTGCCACCAATGAGAAGAGAGGGGCAGAGGAGGGGCGGGCACACTGCGCCACCAATGATACGACTTTTCCTACACAGAGCGGCGCCCAGCGATGTCCCAGCACTCACCATTATTCCTGGGCACCGCTCCATTCGCCCGCAGTGCCCCATTACTGTCTCCTCTCCTGCTCCACATGCTAATTACTATCGGAGCAATGGGGAGAAGACATCAGCTTCTCTAGTGGGCGTACCTTCTGCCTGCGCTGCGCTTGGACAGCGCTACAGCCAGGGAGGAGGAACGCCCACAGTAATGGGGCACAGCGGCCGAATGGAGCGGCGCCCAGGACTAATAGTAAGTGCTGGGACATCGCTGGGCGCCGCTCTGTGTAGCCTAATACTTAACTAAGTCTGAACCCAGGAAAAGTAGACTTTAACACATAATACAGGAGGCGGGTGCCGGCAGCAGAATCGCATTGCCGGCACCCTGCCCCTGACAGGGAGCTGCAATCAGAGGCAATTAACCCCTCAGGTGTGGCACCTGAAGCATTAACTGACGCTGAACTGTCAGTATCCGCCTCCTGTATTAAGGGGTAATTATCATTGGTGGCGCACTGCGCCCCCCCCCCCCTCAACCCCCCACCCCATTAAAATCATTGGTGGGGGGTTGAGGCGGGGGGGTGCGCATTGCGCCAATGAGCTCTATCAGGGTGAATAGGACAAGGGATGAAAAAAATCCCAGGTTCTAGCCCCTAAGGGAGGAAATAGTTATTAAATAAAATAAAGTGTAAAAATAAAAAAAGTAAAAAAAACCCCCACCAAAATATTAAGTATAAATCACCCCCTTTTCCCAATTTCACATATAAAATATATAAATAATAAACATATTACATATCGCCACGTCAGAAAAGTCCAAACTATTAAAATATTAAAAAATCTATGCAGTGAACGCCGGAACAAAAAATAAAATAAAAACTGCGCGATTCGCCATTTTTTTGAATGCGGAATGCACGTGGCTTTTTTTTTTTTTCGCGTGGTATCGAGTATCGCAATACTTTTTCATGGTATCGAAACCGAATCAAAAATTTGGTATCGCAACAACTCTAATCCCAAGGCTGTCGTTCATGATCTGTTACAGGTAGGGATGAGCAAACCCGAATTTTGTGGTGTCCGTGACACGGACCCGAACCCGAACATTTTCGTAAAAGTCTGGGTTCGGGTTCGGTGTTCGGCGCTTTCTTGGCACTTTTTGAAAGGCTGCAAAGCAGCCAATCAACAAGCGTCATACTACTTGGCCCAAGAGGCCATCACAGCCATGCCTACTATTGGCATGGCTGTGATTGGCCAGTGCACCATGTGACCCAGCCTCTATTTAAGCTGGAGTCACGTAGCGCCGCACGTCACTCTGCTATGATCAGTATAGGGAGAGGCTGCAGCTGCGACGTTAGGGCGAGATTAGGCAGATTAACTCCTCCAAAAGACTTCATTCTGTGATCGATCTGCAGCTGTGGATCATTGAAGTGCTATTATTGACTTGCTCACTTTTTTGAGGCTGCCCAGAGCGTTTTTAGATCACTTTTTTCTGGGGTGATCGGCGGCCATTTTGTGACTTGTGGTGCGCCAGCAAGAGCTATCACCAAGTGTATTTAACCATCGATAGTGTGGTTATTTTGTGCTATATCCTACATCAGCTGCAGGCTGAGCCTGTGTCACCGAAGTGCATTTAACCATCAACAGTCTGGTTATTTTTTGGCCATATACTACATCAGCTGCAGGCTGAGCCTGTGTCACCTAAGTGTATTTAACCATCGATAGTGTGGTTATTTTGTGCTATATCCTACATCAGCTGCAGGCTGAGCCTGTGTCACCCAAGTGCATTTAACCATCAACAGTCTGATTATTTTTTGGCCATATACTACATCTGGTGCAGGCTGAGCCTGTGTCACCCAAGTGCATTTAACCATCAACAGTCTGATTATTTTTTGGCCATATACTACATCTGGTGCAGGCTGAGCCTGTGTCACCCAAGTGCATTTAACCATCAACAGTGTGGTTATTTTTTGGCCATATATTACATCAGGGGCAAGTTGAGCCTGTCACCCAGCGCCTAAAAAATAGACCTGACATTTCTATTCAACCAAATCTGTACTGTTTTAGCTGGTCAAGTTATTTGTATTGACCGTAAAAGCACACTTTTTTTTCTGGGTTGAAAAAGCATTCCCAAATTTGCCATTCTCAAAATAACTAGTTTCTGGTATTTGAGGCCTACTTGAAATCTATCCCAAAAAGAAAATCTTACATTGAAGGTATTGATAGTGTAATTCAGAAAAACCTAAGACACATGCTAGCGTGCTGATAGAAGTGTGATTCTGTGATTAAACCTATACCTGTCACACAGCGCAAAAAAAAACAGGTCTCACATCTCTATTCAACCAAATCTGCACTGTTTTAGCTGGTCAAGTTATTTGTAGTGACCGTAAAAGCAGACTTTTTGTTCTGGGTTGAAAAAGCATTCCCAAATTTGCCATTCTCAAAATAACTAGTTTCTGGTATTTGAGGCCTACTTGAAATCTATCCCAAAAAGAAAATCTTACATTGAAGGTATTGATAGTGTCATTCAGAAAAACCTAAGACACACACTAGCGTGCTGATAGAAGTGTGATTCTGTGATTAAACCTATACCTGTCACACAGCGCAAAAAAAAACAGGTCTCACATCTCTATTCAACCAAATCTGCACTGTTTTAGCTGGTCAAGTTATTTGTAGTGACCGTAAAAGCAGACTTTTTGTTCTGGGTTGAAAAAGCATTCCCAAATTTGCCATTCTCAAAATAACTAGTTTCTGGTATTTGAGGCCTACTTGAAATCTATCCCAAAAAGAAAATCTTACATTGAAGGTATTGATAGTGTCATTCAGAAAAACCTAAGACACACACTAGCGTGCTGATAGAAGTGTGATTCTGTGATTAAACCTATACCTGTCACACAGCGCAAAAAAAAAACAGGTCTCACATCTCTATTCAACCAAATCTGCACTGTTTTAGCTGGTCAAGTTATTTGTAGTGACCATAAAAGCAGACTTTTTGTTCTGGGTTGAAAAAGCATTCCCAAATTTGCCATTCTCAAAATAACTAGTTTCTGGTATTTGAGGCCTACTTGAAATCTATCCCAAAAAGAAAATCTTACATTGAAGGTATTGATAGTGTCATTTAGAAAAACCTAAGACACACACTAGCGTGCTGATAGAAGTGTGATTCTGTGATTAAACCTATACCTGTCACACAGCGCAAAAAAAAACAGGTCTCACATCTCTATTCAACCAAATCTGCACTGTTTTAGCTGGTCAAGTTATTTGTAGTGACCGTAAAAGCAGACTTTTTGTTCTGGGTTGAAAAAGCATTCCCAAATTTGCCATTCTCAAAATAACTAGTTTCTGGTATTTGAGGCCTACTTGAAATCTATCCCAAAAAGAAAATCTTACATTGAAGGTATTGATAGTGTCATTCAGAAAAACCTAAGACACACACTAGCGTGCTGATAGAAGTGTGATTCTGTGATTAAACCTATACCTGTCACACAGCGCAAAAAAAAACAGGTCTCACATCTCTATTCAACCAAATCTGCACTGTTTTAGCTGGTCAAGTTATTTGTAGCGACCGTAAAAGCAGACTTTTTGTTCTGGGTTGAAAAAGCATTCCCAAATTTGCCATTCTCAAAATAACTAGTTTCTGGTATTTGAGGCCTACTTGAAATCTATCCCAAAAAGAAAATCTTACATTGAAGGTATTGATAGTGTCATTCAAAAAAACCTAAGACACACGCTAGCGTGCTGATAGAAGTGTGATTCTGTGATTAAACCTATACCTGTCACAGAGCGCAAAAAAAAACAGGTCTCACATCTCTATTCAACCAAATCTGCACTGTTTTAGCTGGTCAAGTTATTTGTAGTGACCGTAAAAGCAGACTTTTTGTTCTGGGTTGAAAAAGCATTCCCAAATTTGCCATTCTCAAAATAACTAGTTTCTGGTATTTGAGGCCTACTTGAAATCTATCCCAAAAAGAAAATCTTACATTGAAGGTATTGATAGTGTCATTCAGAAAAACCTAAGACACACGCTAGCGTGCTGATAGAAGTGTGATTCTGTGATTAAACCTATACCTGTCACACAGCGCAAAAAAAAACAGGTCTCACATCTCTATTCAACCAAATCTGCACTGTTTTAGCTGGTCAAGTTATTTGTAGTGACCGTAAAAGCAGACTTTTTGTTCTGGGTTGAAAAAGCATTCCCAAATTTGCCATTCTCAAAATAACTAGTTTCTGGTATTTGAGGCCTACTTGAAATCTATCCCAAAAAGAAAATCTTACATTGAAGGTATTGATAGTGTCATTCAGAAAAACCTAAGACACACGCTAGCGTGCTGATAGAAGTGTGATTCTGTGATTAAACCTATACCTGTCACACAGCGCAAAAAAAAAACAGGTCTCACATCACTATTCAACCAAATCTGCACTGTTTTAGCTGGTCAAGTTATTTGTAGTGACCGTAAAAGCAGACTTTTTGTTCTGGGTTGAAAAAGCATTCCCAAATTTGCCATTCTCAAAATAACTAGTTTCTGGTATTTGAGGCCTACTTGAAATCTATCCCAAAAAGAAAATCTTACATTGAAGGTATTGATAGTGTCATTCAGAAAAACCTAAGACACACGCTAGCGTGCTGATAGAAGTGTGATTCTGTGATTAAACCTATACCTGTCACAGAGCGCAAAAAAAAACAGGTCTCACATCTCTATTCAACCAAATCTGCACTGTTTTAGCTGGTCAAGTTATTTGTAGTGACCGTAAAAGCACACTTTTTGTTCTGGGTTGAAAAAGCATTCCCAAATTTGCCATTCTCAAAATTGTGGTGAACGGGAAGAATGAGGAAAACATCTAATAAGGGACGCGGACGTGGACATGGTCGTGGTGGTGTTAGTGGACCCTCTGGTGCTGGGAGAGGACGTGGCCGTTCTGCCACAGCCACACGTCCTAGTGAACCAACTGCCTCAGGTCCCAGTAGCCAGCAGAATTTACAGCGATATTTGGTGGGGCCCAATGCCGTTCTAAGGATGGTAAGGCCTGAGCAGGTACAGGCATTAGTCAATTGGGTGGCCGACAGTGGATCCAGCACGTTCACATTATCTCCCACCCAGTCTTCTGCAGAAAGCGCACAGATGGCGCATAAAAACCAAGCCCATCGGTCTGTCACATCACCCCCATGCATATCAGGGAAACTGTCTGGGCCTCAAGTTATGCAGCAGTCTCTTATGCTGTTTGAAGACTCTGCTGCCAGGGTTTCCCAAGGGCATCCACCTAGCCCTTCCCCAGGGGTGGAAGAGATAGAATGCACTAACGCACAACCACTTATTTTTCCTGAGGACATGGGAATACCACCTCAGCACGTCTCTGATGATGACGAAACACAGGTGCCAACTGCTGCGTCTTTCTGCAGTGTGCAGACTGAACAGGAGGTCAGGGATCAAGACTGGGTGGAAGACGATGCAGGGGACGATGAGGTCCTAGACCCCACATGGAATGAAGGTCGTGCCACTGACTTTCACAGTTCGGCGGAAGAGGCAGTGGTGAGACCGAGCCAACAGCGTAGCAAAAGAGAGAGCAGTGGGCAAAATCAGATCACCCGCCGCCAAGAGACTCCGCCTGCTACTGACCGCCGCCATCTGGGACCGAGCACCCCAAAGGCAGCTTCAAGGAGTTCCCTGGCATGGCACTTCTTCAAACAATGTGCTGACGACAAGACCCGAGTGGTTTGCACGCTGTGCCATCAGAGCCTGAAGCGAGGCATTAACGTTCTGAACCTTAGCACAACCTGCATGACCAGGCACCTGCATGCAAAGCATGAACTGCAGTGGAGTGAACACCTTAAAAACAAGGAAGTCACTCAGGCTCCCCCTGCTACCTCTTCTGCTGCTGCCGCCTCGGCCTCTTCTGCTGCTGCCGCCGCCTCGGCCTCTTCTGCTGCTGCTGCCGCCGCCTCGGCCTCTTCCTCCGCCTCTGGAGGAACGTTGGCACCTCCCGCCCAGCAAACATGGGATGTACCACCAACACCACCACCTGCGTCACCAAGCATCTCAACCATGTCACACGGCAGCGTTCAGCTCTCCATCTCACAAACATTTGAGAGAAAGCGTAAATTCCCACCTAGCCACCCTCGATCCCTGGCCCTGAATGCCAGCATTTCTAAACTACTGGCCTATGAAATGCTGTCATTTAGGCTGGTGGACACACACAGCTTCAAACAGCTCATGTCACTTGCTGTCCCACAGTATGTTGTTCCCAGCCGCCACTACTTCTCCAAGAGAGCCGTGCCTTCCCTGCACAAACAAGTGTCCGATAAAATCAAGTGTGCACTGCGCAACGCCATCTGTGGCAAGGTCCACCTAACCACAGATACGTGGACCAGTAAGCACGGCCAGGGACGCTATATCTCCCTAACTGCACACTGGGTAAATGTAGTGGCGGCTGGGCCCCAGGCGGAGAGCTGTTTGGCGCACGTCCTTCCGCCGCCAAGGATCGCAGGGCAACATTCTTTGCCTCCTGTCTCCTCCTCCTCCTACTCAGCTTCCTCCTCCTCTTCTTCCACCTGCTCATCCAGTCAGCCACACACCTTTACCACCAACTTCAGCACAGCACGGGGTAAACGTCAGCAGGCCATTCTGAAACTCATATGTTTGGGGGACAGGCCCCACACTGCACAGGAGTTGTGGCGGGGTATAGAACAACAGACCGACGAGTTGTTGCTGCCGGTGAGCCTCAAGCCCGGCCTGGTGGTGTGCGATAATGGGCGAAATCTCGTTGCAGCTCTGGGACTAGCCGGTTTGACGCACATCCCTTGCCTGGCGCATGTGCTGAATTTGGTGGTGCAGAAGTTCATTCGCAACTACCCCGACATGTCAGAGCTGCTGCATAAAGTGCGGGCCGTCTGTTCGCGCTTCCGGCGTTCACACCCTGCCGCTGCTCGCCTGTCTGCGCTACAGCGTAACTTCGGCCTTCCCGCTCACTGCCTCATATGCGACGTGCCCACCAGGTGGAACTCCACCTTGCATTTGCTGGACAGACTGTGCGAGCAGCAGCAGGCCATAGTGGAGTTTCAGCTGCAGCACGCACGGGTCAGTCGCACTGGGGATCAGACCCACTTCACCACCAATGACTGGGCCTCCATGCGAGACCTGTGTGCCCTGTTGCGCTGTTTCGAGTACTCCACCAACATGGCCAGTGGCGATGACGCCGTTATCAGCGTTACAATACCACTTCTATGTCTCCTTGAGAAAACACTTAGGGCGATGATGGAAGAGGAGGTGGCCCAGGAGGAAGAGGAGGAAGAGGGGTCATTTTTAGCACTTTCAGGCCAGTCTCTTCGAAGTGACTCAGAGGGAGGTTTTTTGCAACACCAGAGGCCAGGTACAAATGTGGCCAGACAGGGCCCACTACTGGAGGACGAGGAGGACGAGGATGAGGAGGAGGTGGAGGAGGATGAGGATGAAGCATGTTCACAGCGGGGTGGCACCCAAAGCAGCTCGGGCCCATCACTGGTGCGTGGCTGGGGGGAAACACAGGACGATGACGATACGCCTCCCACAGAGGACAGCTTGTCCTTACCTCTGGGCAGCCTGGCACACATGAGCGACTACATGCTGCAGTGCCTGCGCAACGACAGCAGAGTTGCCCACATTTTAACGTGTGCGGACTACTGGGTTGCCACCCTGCTGGATCCCCGGTACAAAGACAATGTGCCCACCTTACTTCCTACACTGGAGCGTGATAGGAAGATGCGCGAGTACAAGCGCACGTTGGTAGACGCGCTACTGAGAGCATTCCCAAATGTCACAGGGGAACCAGTGGAAGCCCAAGGCGAAGGCAGAGGAGGAGCAAGAGGTCGCCAACGCAGCTGTGTCACGCCCAGCTCCTCTGAGGGCAGGGTTAGCATGGCAGAGATGTGGAAAAGTTTTGTCAACACGCCACAGCTAAGTGCACCACCACCTGATACGGAACGTGTTAGCAGGAGGCAACATTTCACTAACATGGTGGAACAGTACCTGTGCACACCCCTCCATGTACTGACTGATGGTTCGGCCCCATTCAACTTCTGGGTCTCCAAATTGTCCACGTGGCCAGAGCTAGCCTTTTATGCCTTGGAGGTGCTGGCCTGCCCGGCGGCCAGTGTTTTGTCTGAACGTGTATTCAGCACGGCAGGGGGCGTCATTACAGACAAATGCAGCCGCCTGTCTACAGCCAATGTGGACAAGCTGACGTTCATAAAAATGAACCAGGCATGGATCCCACAGGACCTTGTGCAGATTAGATATTAACTACCTCCCCTTAACAATATATTATTCTACTCCAGGGCACTTCCTCATTCAATACTATTTTTAATTTCATTTTACCATTATATTGCGGGGCAACCCAAAGTTGAATGAACCTCTCCTCTGTCTGGGTGCCGGGGCCAAAATGTGTGACAGTGGCCTGTTCCAGTGGTGGGTGACGTGAAGCCTGATTTTCTGCTATGACATGAATACAGATTCTGCGCTGACATAAGGCCAGATTCTCTGTTACGGGACCGCTCTCCTCTGTCTGGGTGCCGGGGCCTAAATGTGTGACAGTGGCCTGTTCCAGTGGTGGGTGACGTGAAGCCTGATTTTCTGCTATGACATGAAGACAGATTCTGCGCTGACATAAGGCCAGATTCTCTGTTACGGGACCGCTCTCCTCTGTCTGGGTGCCGGGGCCTAAATGTGTGACAGTGGCCTGTTCCAGTGGTGGGTGACGTGAAGCCTGATTCTCTGCTATGACATGAAGACAGATTCTGCGCTGACATAAGGCCAGATTCTCTGTTACGGGACCGCTCTCCTCTGTCTGGGTGCCGGGGCCTAAATGTGTGACAGTGGCCTGTTCCAGTGGTGGGTGACGTGAAGCCTGATTCTCTGCTATGACATGAAGACAGATTCTGCGCTGACATAAGGCCAGATTCTCTGTTACGGGACCTCTCTCCTCTGCCTGGGTGCCTGGGCCTAAATGTGTGACAGTGGCCTGTTCCAGTGGTGGGTGACGTGAAGCCTGATTCTCTGCTATGACATGAAGACAGATTCTGCGCTGACATAAGGCCAGATTCTCTGTTACGGGACCTCTCTCCTCTGCCTGGGTGTATGGGCCTAAATGTGTGACAGTGGCCTGTTCCAGTGGTAGGTGACGTGAAGCCTGATTCTCTGCTATGACATGAATACAGATTCTGCGCTGACATAAGGCCAGATTCTCTGTTACGGGACCTCTCTCCTCTGCCTGGGTGCCTGGGCCTAAATGTGTGACAGTGGCCTGTTCCAGTGGTGGGTGACGTGAAGCCTGATTCTCTGCTATGACATGAAGACAGATTCTGCGCTGACATAAGGCCAGATTCTCTGTTACGGGACCTCTCTCCTCTGCCTGGGTGCCTGGGCCTAAATGTGTGACAGTGGCCTGTTCCAGTGGTGGGTGACGTGAAGCCTGATTCTCTGCTATGACATGAAGACAGATTCTGCGCTGACATAAGGCCAGATTCTCTGTTACGGGACCTCTCTCCTCTGCCTGGGTGTATGGGCCTAAATGTGTGACAGTGGCCTGTTCCAGTGGTGGGTGACGTGAAGCCTGATTCTCTGCTATGACATGAAGACAGATTCTGCGCTGACATAAGGCCAGATTCTCTGTTACGGGACCGCTCTCCTCTGTCTGGGTGCCGGGGCCTAAATGTGTGACAGTGGCCTGTTCCAGTGGTGGGTGACGTGAAGCCTGATTCTCTGCTATGACATGAAGACAGATTCTGCGCTGACATAAGGCCAGATTCTCTGTTACGGGACCTCTCTCCTCTGCCTGGGTGTATGGGCCTAAATGTGTGACAGTGGCCTGTTCCAGTGGTGGGTGACGTGAAGCCTGATTCTCTGCTATGACATGAAGACAGATTCTGCGCTGACATAAGGCCAGATTCTCTGTTACGGGACCTCTCTCCTCTGCCTGGGTGCCTGGGCCTAAATGTGTGACAGTGGCCTGTTCCAGTGGTGGGTGACGTGAAGCCTGATTCTCTGCTATGACATGAAGACAGATTCTGCGCTGACATAAGGCCAGATTCTCTGTTACGGGACCTCTCTCCTCTGCCTGGGTGCCTGGGCCTAAATGTGTGACAGTGGCCTGTTCCAGTGGTGGGTGACGTGAAGCCTGATTCTCTGCTATGACATGAATACAGATTCTGCGCTGACATAAGGCCAGATTCTCTGTTACGGGACCTCTCTCCTCTGCCTGGGTGCCTGGGCCTAAATGTGTGACAGTGGCCTGTTCCAGTGGTGGGTGACGTGAAGCCTGATTCTCTGCTATGACATGAAGACAGATTCTGCGCTGACATAAGGCCAGATTCTCTGTTACGGGACCTCTCTCCTCTGCCTGGGTGCCTGGGCCTAAATGTGTGACAGTGGCCTGTTCCAGTGGTGGGTGACGTGAAGCCTGATTCTCTGCTATGACATGAAGACAGATTCTGCGCTGACATAAGGCCAGATTCTCTGTTACGGGACCTCTCTCCTCTGCCTGGGTCTATGGGCCTAAATGTGTGACAGTGGCCTGTTCCAGTGGTGGGTGACGTGAAGCCTGATTCTCTGCTATGACATGAATACAGATTCTGCGCTGACATAAGGCCAGATTCTCTGTTACGGGACCTCTCTCCTCTGCCTGGGTGCCTGGGCCTAAATGTGTGACAGTGGCCTGTTCCAGTGGTGGGTGACGTGAAGCCTGATTCTCTGCTATGACATGAAGACAGATTCTGCGCTGACATAAGGCCAGATTCTCTGTTACGGGACCTCTCTCCTCTGCCTGGGTGTATGGGCCTAAATGTGTGACAGTGGCCTGTTCCAGTGGTAGGTGACGTGAAGCCTGATTCTCTGCTATGACATGAATACAGATTCTGCGCTGACATAAGGCCAGATTCTCTGTTACGGGACCTCTCTCCTCTGCCTGGGTGCCTGGGCCTAAATGTGTGACAGTGGCCTGTTCCAGTGGTGGGTGACGTGAAGCCTGATTCTCTGCTATGACATGAAGACAGATTCTGCGCTGACATAAGGCCAGATTCTCTGTTACGGGACCTCTCTCCTCTGCCTGGGTGCCTGGGCCTAAATGTGTGACAGTGGCCTGTTCCAGTGGTGGGTGACGTGAAGCCTGATTCTCTGCTATGACATGAAGACAGATTCTGCGCTGACATAAGGCCAGATTCTCTGTTACGGGACCTCTCTCCTCTGCCTGGGTGTATGGGCCTAAATGTGTGACAGTGGCCTGTTCCAGTGGTGGGTGACGTGAAGCCTGATTCTCTGCTATGACATGAATACAGATTCTGCGCTGACATAAGGCCAGATTCTCTGTTACGGGACCTCTCTCCTCTGCCTGGGTGCCTGGGCCTAAATGTGTGACAGTGGCCTGTTCCAGTGGTGGGTGACGTGAAGCCTGATTCTCTGCTATGACATGAAGACAGATTCTGCGCTGACATAAGGCCAGATTCTCTGTTACGGGACCTCTCTCCTCTGCCTGGGTGTATGGGCCTAAATGTGTGACAGTGGCCTGTTCCAGTGGTGGGTGACGTGAAGCCTGATTCTCTGCTATGACATGAATACAGATTCTGCGCTGACATAAGGCCAGATTCTCTGTTACGGGACCTCTCTCCTCTGCCTGGGTGCCTGGGCCTAAATGTGTGACAGTGGCCTGTTCCAGTGGTGGGTGACGTGAAGCCTGATTCTCTGCTATGACATGAAGACTGATTCTGCGCTGACATGAAGCCAGATTCTCTGCTATGGCATGAAGAGACTGATTCTCTGCTGACATGAAGCCAGATTCTTTGCTATGGCATGAAGAGACTGATTCTCTGCTGACGTGAAGCCAGATTCTCTGCTATGGGACCTCTGTCCAATTGATATTGGTTCATTTTTATTTTTTTAATTTTAATTTTAATTCATTTCCCTATCCACATTTGTTTGCAGGGGATTTACCTACATGTTGCTGCCTTTTGCAGCCCTCTAGCTCTTTCCTGGGCTGTTTTACAGCCTTTTTAGTGCCCAAAAGTTCGGGTCCCCATTGACTTCAATGGGGTTCGGGTTCGGGACGAAGTTCGGATCGCGTTCGGATCCCGAACCCGAACATTTCCGTGAAGTTCGGCCGAACTTCTCGAACCCGAACATCCAGGTGTTCGCTCAACTCTAGTTACAGGAATTAAAGCGTCAGAGCGAACGGCAGGATGTCTTGATGCAGTTCTCAGAGTGAACGGCAGGATGCCTTGATGCAGTTCATGCAAAATGTTGCTGCTTGTCTGGATGCCATCTCTTCTCCAGCCACTGCAGGGTCGCCAGTCGCTGATACTCCTGCTAAGACTACACCGGCTGAATTTGGATCGGAGTGCCGCTGGTGTGCAACTCCCTCTGCCAACCCGCTATGATGGTGATACTAAGACCTGTCGTGGATTCCTAAATCAGTGCCTGATCCACTTTGAGTTATATGGGCAGAGGTTTCCCACTGAGCGGTCCAAGGTTGCCTTCATTTTGTCCCTGCTGTCTAATGATGCTCTTGCCTGGGCAAATCCTATTTGGGAACATGAAGGTCCAGAGACCAATAATCTGCAGTCTTTCCTGGCTAACTTCCGGACGGTCTTTGAGGAGCCCGGCCGCTCGTCCTCTGCTGCTTCAGCTCTGCCGCATCTACGACAAGGTCCCTCGTCTGTGGGTCAGTACGCCATCCAGTTTCGAACCCTTGCTGCCAAACTTGCATGGAACAATGAGGCTCAATTGCCGGTGTTCTGGGGGGTCCTTTCTGACCGTATTAAGGATGAACTAGCTGGTCGCGACCGCCCGTCTATTCTGAATAACCTGATCACATTGGCTACAGGGATTGGTATGCTTTTTAGGGAACATTCTAAGCAGGTCGCAAGCACCAGAAGAGAACCTGTGTCTGTATTGTGGAGGCAAGAGCTACTTTGTGCGTAACTGTCCACAGAAGCCAGAAAACGACAATGTCTAGGATCAGTCGGAGAGGTGGTCCTAGACAAGGATAAGTCCTCTCTGAAACTTTCAGTTCCGGTGACTCTCTCTCACAAGGGAGTCACACTGTCTGTGCCTGCATTCTTGGATTCTGGGTCAGCCGGTAACTTCATTCAGCAAGCCCTGGTTCATCAGTATTGGCTTCCCACCATTCATCTGGAAATGCCTTTGTCAGTGGCTTCCGTAAATGGCTTACCACTCCCTGAACCAGTACTCTCTGTTACTATACCCCTTAAGTTACAGATTGGGGTTCTGAACTCTGAATTGATCTCTTTCTATATGCTGCCAGCTTCCATGAATCCAGTTATACTTGGGCTACCCTGGCTGCGTCTGCACACTCCAGTCAGATCCTGCATTGGGGATTATTTTTTTCGTTTCACCTGCTTAGTGGAGGTCCGACATGCTTCCACGCCTTCCACACCTGTAGACCTGCCTGGACTTCTGCAGCAGTATGCCAGTTTTGCGGACATCTTTAGTAAGAAAGACGCCGAGACCCTGCCTCCTCATCGGCCACATGACTGTCCGATTAACCTTCTGCCTGGTGCTACACCTCCTCGTGGTCGAGTCTACCCACTCTCACTTCCAGAAACTCAGGCGATGTCTGACTACATCAAGGAGAATCTGGAGAAGGGGTTTATTCATAAATCCACTTCACCTGCCAGTGCCGGATTCTTCTTTGTGCAGAAAAAAGATGGATCCTTACGGCCCTGTATCGACTATCGAGGTCTGAATAAGGTCACGTTCAAAAATCAATGCCCTCTTACTATAATCTCAGAACTCTTTGACAGGATCCGGGGGGCTAAGGTCTTTACCAAACTCGACCTGCTCGGTGCATATAACCTTATCCTCATTCGAAAGGGCAACAAGTGGAAGACCGCTTTCAACAATCGTGATGGACACTACGAGTATTTCGTCATGTCCTTCGGTCTGTGCAATGCTCCCGCAGTATTCCAAGAGTTTGATAATGATATCTCCCAGGACCTTTTCTATATATGTGTGATCGTGTACCTGGACGATATATTGATTTATTCTCCAGATGTAATCATTTACCGGAAGCATGTAGGTTTAGTCTTACAGCCGTTGAGGGAAAATTGACTATGTCAAATTTGTGAAATGCACCTTTTGAGAAGACTACTGTACCGTTTCTCGGATACATCACCTTAGATGCTGGATTACAGATGGATCCTGAAAAATTGAAGGCAATAATGGACTTGCCAGGCCCACAGGGTCTTCGTGCTATACAGCGCTTCCTGGGATTCACCAATTTCTACCGGCAGTTCATTCCGAATTTTTCATCCCTTACGTCTCCGATCTCCACTCTTACTAAGAAAGGGGTGAATGACAAAGACTGGACTCCTGGTTCCTTTGCCTCTGCTACTATTCTGCGATATCCTGATTTTTCCCGCCAATTCTTTTTAGAAGTGGACGCCTCCTTCATAGGAGCCGGTGCTGTTTTACTACAAAAAGGCTCCAAGGGCAAGATGTGTACTTGTGGATTCTTCTCCAAGCTCTTCTCCCCCACTGAGAGTAATTACTGTATAGGAGACAGGGAGCTTCTGGCCATAAATCTCGCCTTGGAGGAGTGGCGTTATCTATTGGAGGGAGCCCAGCATCCAGTAATAATTTTCACCGACCACAAGAATCTTACGTATCTGCAGACAGCCCAGCGTCTGAACTCTTGCCAAGCCAGGTGGGCACTCTTATTCTCCCGTTTTGATTTTGAGTTGCACTTTCGCCCGGCCAAGAAGAACATCAAGGCGGATGCTCTGTCTCAATCATTTGATTTTTCTGACCAGCAGGAGTAGCCCCCAACACTTGATAGATCCTGCTCGCTTGATCACAGTGGCTCCTGTCCTGGTAAGAGACATTCCTCTTGGGAAGACATTTGTGCCATCGGCCAAAAGGAAACATGTCCTAACGTGGGGGCACAACTCCAAAATGACTGGTCATCCCGGGATCCACAAGACCACAGAACTAGTTTCTTGCCACTACTGGTGGCCCACATTGTCCAAGGATGTGTGTGACTATGTCTCTGCTTGCACCGTCTGTGCTCAGAACAAAATCTCCAGGAGCAGACCACCAGGCCGGTTGTTACCCCTACATGTTCCTGATGCTTCATGGCAACACATTTCCATGTACATTATTACAGATCTACCCTCTTCAGCAAGATGTACCGTTATTTGGGTGGTCGTGGACCGCTTCTCCAAGATGCCACTCTTCGTTCCTTTGACTGGATTGCCCTTGGCTGTGGAACTTGCTAAACTGTTCTTAAATATATCTTCCATCTGCATGGTTTAACTGGGCACATTCTTTCTGATTGAGGAGTCCAGTTTACATCCAAGCTCTGGAGAGCTCTCTGCCAACTGCTAGAAATTGACCTGGACTTCTCTTCCGGTTATCACCCTCAAACTAACGGGCAAGTAGAGCGGGTCAATCAGATATTGGAAAACTATCTTCGGCATTTTGTTTCCGCTCAACACGACAACTGTGTACAACTGTTACCTTAGGCAGAGTTCTCCTATAACAACCACACTAGTCTACTGGATCCTCTCCATTGTTTGTCGTCTTTGGTCAACATCCTCGTAATCTTCTTCCTGTTCCTGCATCTTCCGGGGTATCAGCTAGGGATTCCTTTTTTAGAGATTTTTTTAAGATTTGCCGTGACACCAAGATCTGCATCAACAAAGCGGCGACCCCCCTGAAGACTAATGCAGACAAGAGAAGGAGACCACCTCTGTTCTTGTCTGGGGATAAGTATGGCTTTCCTCTAAAAACATCCACTTAAGGGTCCCCAGTTTTAAGTTTGCTACCAAGTTCCTTGGACCCTTTGAAGTATTGAGGAGGATCAACGAAGTTACATACAAGCTACGTCTACCTCCCTCTCTCCGTATTCCCAATGCCTTCCATGTCTCCTTACTGAAACTAGTGGTCCTTAATCATTTCTCAATAGCTCCTTCTACTCCAACTCTGGTATCAGAGAATGCTGACAAGGTATTCGAAGTCAAGGACATCCTGGACTTAAAAAAATGGTAGGAAGACCTACTATCTTGTGGACTGGAAGGGATTTGGTCCTGAGGAGAGATCTTGGGAGCCGCAGGAGAACATTCATGCTCTGGATCTGATAAAGAGCTTTCTGTCTCGTCGTGGACTCAAGGAGAGGGGGCGTAAGGGGGGAGGGGTACTGTAACAGCGACTGTTGTGCGATGCTGTTCCCCTGCTTACTGCCGTGCTCTTTGGTGATCGGTGGCCAGTGCTTTTCAGTTTCCGCTGCAGGAACACTCTGTGTGAGTGATGCTACTTCTGAGGATTCCGCTCCACAGCTTCCATTCAGCTCTGGACACAGCATGTGTTCAGCTGGTTTCATGTATCACTGCTCTAACGGCAGTACACATCACTCCCTGGGCTGGGCTTGGTTGGGTCAGGCAACCTTGTCGCCCAATCCTGGCTCTCCTACACATACTTAAGGGGCTCAGCCCTTTTCCCAGATGCCTGAGTGTCAAGGTCCTAGTCTGTTGCTAAAGAGCTTGATAACCACTTGTGTTCCTGATCTATACTTCGTCCCTGGACGCTGCTTATCGTCTGATCCCTGCTTGTTTGCTTTGTCTCTCCCGTTGCTGACCCGGATTGCCTGACCTGTACCTGTGTCGCCTGTCCTGACCTTCTGCCTGTCTGACTACGCCTCTGCCTCATCTTTCAGTTCCTGCTTTGTTGCTCCTGGTAACGACCCTGCTGGTCTACAGCGCCTGTACTGCTGGTACCTATCTCAGGTATCTTCTGGTCCACCTGGACAAGCTGCTACTGACTCTGGGACCCCTCTGGAGTAGCACCTGGCAACTACTCTAATGGCCCAAGTCTATCCTCACCATCTGAGGCTCTAGCGAAGACCAGGTAGTTGCTTAGTCACTTCCCCACCTTTTTTCGCTTATTGATGGAGGGGATAGGAGACGCATCACAAGGGAGAGGGTTGGTTGGGTATGAATAGGGTATAGAATAGGGTTTATTAGGGGGAAAAAGAATATAATAATGTTTTGTTTTTGGTGAATTGTTTGAATGTCTAATAAAATTTTAAATAAAATAAAAAAGCCACAAAAGGCTTTAGAACATATAACTGCACCGCTGAATGGCAAATATAGTTTACTTTTCCCACTAATACACGCCAAAAAGGGCTGTAATTTTAGCACTTCACCACACAATGGCTAATAAGCCCTTTTTATCACTAATACAGGCCAAAAAATGCTTTAGAACATATAACTGCACCGCGCAAGGGCAAATAAGACGTAGAAATATTTCCTTGTAATAAACCCTGTTAATGGCTGTATCAAACAGCACTTGCACCCCAATAACAAGAACGATTTGCTGGAATTACAGTACACTTACAATTCAGTGCAGCAAGGTGTAATAGGATTGTTCCTATTACCCAGGCTGTAAACTCCCCTACTGAACCCTGTTCTGCACAAATGCTGTGGAATGATTCCTCCCTATCCTTTCCCTACACCTTGAATAATCTTGCCCTGCATTTGTAAATAGTTTTTTTAGCACAATGATGTTTTTTTCAAACACTGTCCCTAGCGCCTGCTGACGTCTCTCTCTGCACTAAGTACACTGGTAAATGGCAGAATCTAAGATGGCTGCCGCTATTTATAGGGCTGTGACATCACAGAGCTGTCTGGCTGCATGCATGGCATTATGGATGATCCCGCCTTCCCAGAGTTTCTTTCTCCATGTCCTCACACTTGGAGCAGCCATTTTAGGAAAAAATTTGATTTGTTACCGCAAAGTGCGAGGAAATTTGGCTTCGGTGCGAATCCAATTTTTCCTGAAATTCGGATCGAATTCCACTTCGTTAACTTCAATTCGCTCATCTCTAGTCATGGTGTGTTCCCTCAGGCCTTTGGTGTGTTCTCTCTGAGGATCGGTGCAGTGTGGTATTGAAGAATGAGTCCTAAATTTAACGTATGACAAAGTTCTTTCTACCAAGTTCAACGTACAACTTCAAATACATTCAATATCAGCAGGTTTTAAGTGTTATCTTTTTGCACCAGAAAGGATTAGGGAGGTAGGTTGAATGGCTGCAATTTAGCACTTAGATGGTACTGGCCTAGTAATGTTCAAGTTGATGAGTGTCCTACCCATAGTCTCTCACCTCACAGCTGTGTCTTCAAATGCTGGATGCAGCTGTTTACTCTGCTTTCTGTCTTCTTAAGGAATCATTTGAGTACTTGATCAGGTTAATTTCACAGGAGCTCTGACTGCTTCCACTCCACACTCTTCCTCTCCACACTCTCCAGAACCTTTCCTGGCAGGAATGAGTGGACAAGTCCACTCCTACCAAGAGGAAAGGAACAGGGAGGTTAGCCCTGTTCCTATTTAACCCTTGCCATAATGTTATTGGAACATAACATAGCCATAGCCATAGCAGACAAAATTATATAACATTACAATATAAAACACAATATAATAAATAACAAACTACACTGCTCAAAAAAATAAAGGGAACACTTAAACAACACAATGTAACTCCAAGTCAATCACACTTCTGTGAAATCAAACTGTCCACTTAGGAAGCAACACTGAGTGACAATCAATTTCACATGCTGTTGTGCAAATGGGATAGACAACAGGTGGAAATTATAGGCAATTAGCAAGACACCCCCAATAAAGGAGTGGTTCTGCAGGTGGTGACCACAGACCACTTCTCAGTTCCTATGCTTCCTGGCTGATGTTTTGGTCACTTTTGAATGCTGGCGGTGCTTTCACTCTAGTGGTAGCATGAGACGGAGTCTACAACCCACACAAGTGGCTCAGGTAGTGCAACTT
The DNA here is from genome assembly GCF_905171765.1 of Bufo bufo. Lineage (NCBI taxonomy): Eukaryota > Metazoa > Chordata > Amphibia > Anura > Bufonidae > Bufo > Bufo bufo. The sequence continues at coordinate 650,031,363 of NC_053390.1, read as the reverse complement.
ATCCAGGATGGCACATCAATGCGAGCTGTGGCAAGAAGGTTTGCTGTGTCTGTCAGCGTAGTGTCCAGAGCATGGAGGCGCTACAAGGAGACAGGCCAGTACATCAGGAGACGTGGAGGAGGCCGTAGGAGGGCAACAACCCAGCAGCAGGAACGCTACCTCCGCCTTTGTGCAAGGAGGAACAGGAGGAGCACTGCCAGAGCCCTGCAAAATGACCTCCAGCAGGCCACAAATGTGCATGTGTCTGCTCAAACGGTCAGAAACAGACTCCATGAGGGTGATATGAGGGCCCGACGTCCACAGGTGGGGGTTGTGCTTACAGCCCAACACCGTGCAGGACGTTTGGCATTTGCCAGAGAACACCAAGATTGGCAAATTCGCCACTGGCGCCCCCTGTGCTCTTCACAGATGAAAGCAGGTTCACACTGAGCACATGTGACAGACGTGTCTTGAGACGCCGTGGAAAACGTTCTGCTGCCTGCAACATCCTCCAGCATGACCAGTTTGGCATTGGGTCAGTAATGGTGTGGGGTGGCATTTCTTTGGAGGGCCGCACAGCCCTCCGTGTGCTCTCCAGAGGTAGCCTGACTGCCATTAGGTACCGAGATTAGATCCTCAGACCCCTTGTGAGACCATATGCTGGTGCGGTTGGCCCTGGGTTCCTCCTAATGCAAGACAATGCTAGACCTCATGTGGCTGGAGTGTGTCAGCAGTTCCTGCAAGACAAAGGCATTGATGCTATGGACTGGCCCGCCCGTTCCCCAGACCTGAATCCAATTGAGCACATCTGGGACATCATGTCTCTCGCTATCCACCAACGTCACGTTGCACCACAGACTGTCCAGGAGTTGGCAGATGCTTTAGTCCAGGTCTGGGAGGAGATCCCTCAGGAGACCGTCCGCCACCTCATCAGGAGCATGCACAGGCGTTGTAGGGAGGTCATACAGGCACGTGGAGGCCACACACACTACTGAGCCTAATTTTGACTTGTTTTAAGGACATTACATCAAAGTTGGATCAGCCTGTAGTGTGTTTTTCCACTTTAATTTTGAGTGTGACTCCAAATCCAGACCTCCATGGGTTGAAAAATTAGATTTCCATTTTTTTATTTTTGTGTGATTTTGTTGTCAGCACATTCAACTATGTAAAGAACAAAGTATTTCAGAAGAATATTTAATTAATTCAGATCTAGGATGTGTTATTTTTGTGTTCCCTTTATTTTTTTGAGCAGTGTATATACGATGGTTGTACCCCCAGTGTCACAGCCGTTACCTCTGGCTGTGACCTTCTGTCTATGTTCTCGCTGCAGCTCCGTTCCTGTGTGTTGTTTTTGGTTCTTTATGGGTTAACTCCCTGTGTGCCTATTAGGAGTTAATCCTCTCTGTCTGCTCCATGGGTATGGCCTTTCTGCTGCAATCACGGAATCTGTATATAAGGCTGATTTTCCCTTAGTTCTTGGTCAGCTCTTCTTGTATGTGTTTGTCCTGTTTGTATTTTGTCTCCCATGCTGCTGACCCATGGGATCCGTGTCTGTCTGTGTTCTGTGAGTTTGCCTTCTTGTTTATTGTCATCCTTTCTCCTATGTTTGTTATCAGGGTTGCCAGTTATGTTTGAGTTCCCCTGTGTTTATTATTATGTCTTTATGCCTCTGCCCTTATTTGTCTTGCCTATTTCATATTCGTTCCTCCGTATGGAGGGTTCTGTCTCTGCTTGAGGGCATATTCTTTTCAGCAAGCCCTTGCTGCACCTTTCTTTGCAGCAGAGTGCCATGGGCAAGGCCATGCAGTTTACTTCTGGTGGAGCAAGTCCTCCTCTGCTAATTGTCACTCCTGTTTCCTTGCTATGTATTCCTGCTTGTGTTATTAGTTGCCCTGTTTGTATTTGCCTGTGTATGTTATGTTTGCCTATGTGCCGTCGGTACCTTCTGATACCTGTTGTCCGGTCGTTCCTGCTGTCACTGTCTAGTTCACGCTCTGAAGTGGACCCTGGCAACTTCCTGCTGCAAAGCCTAACCCTACCATCTGGGGACCTAGTGAATACCAGGAGTTGCTTAGTCATGCCCCTCTGGAGTATTACTAGACAGTGGTGCAGTGGGGGTTTTCTCCCACTGTGCTGACGGTACATAGAGCTCATGTTTTGTCTTTGCTGCCTTCCCTGATTTGTTTGTGCAATAAACTCTTGTGTGTCTGTACCTGATTTCCATTTGTTTATTGCTTGACGATGCAGAGGTCTTTCGCTGGATCTCTAACTCGTGACACCCAGGTTTGGGGTACTACAAGGAGACTTTACAGGAAAAGTATTTACACTGAACTTGCATGGCACTATGAATTTTTGAGGGGCATTTTTGTGATACTGTCATTTTCTATGTAACCCAATGTGTGGCATGAAAATCTTTTGGGGGAAACTAATATGACACTGTCATTCTAAGGCATTTGTGTGGCACTGTAATTTTTTTGTGGTTGCTATGTGTGGCATTTATAATGGGGGGCACGTTGTGTAACACTGTTATATTGATGGGTCATAGTGAACAGCACATTTATACACAGGCACAGTAGGTGGCATTATTTCGGTTATGGGGCACAGAACTTCACGGTAATATATTTAAGTGGTACAGTGTGTGATGCTGTTATATTCAGGGGACATTGTGTAAGCCACAATTACTTACATGGAGCACAATGTTTGGCACTATGAAGATTTTGTATTAATATAGATTATCAAGAAATGCTAAAAAAGCAAGGAAAAAAAATATTGGTGGCAAGCTCTGCAGATCCAAATCAGAAGTCATAAAGATCTGGAATGGATGGAGAGGAAAAGGAAGGATAATATCTATAGTCCCTTATTGGTAATTCACCCGATTTAGTCCTTCTGCACACAAACCACATTTGCGGATCCGCAATACACAGGCGCAGTTCCGTAGGCATTCCGCATCATGGATGTGGACCCATTCACTTCAATGGGTCTGCAAATCCGGAGGAGCGGAATGATGTGCTTTCGTGGGGTTTCGTCCCGTACTTCTGCTCCACAAAAAGATAGAATATGTCCTATCTTTTTGTGGAACGAGCTGCCCCACGGTCGGTGTTCGCGCATTGTGGCTTGCAATTTGCGGGCCGCAGCGCGGCCACAGGGTGCACACATTTGTGTGCAGGAGGCCTTATGGAGGATGATTCAGATCTCCTTACTAGTCTGTTATAGTGCATCTTTGTATAACCTTTGTGATAAACAAACAAAAATATAAAATAAAATATGTGTATTTGCTCACACTTAGTTGCTGTGCCGCACAAAACATGAGTATCAATGGTGCTCACTGGGGAAAGCGGACAGTCCTGTGCCAGTTCATTGCATGTACTGTAGAGGAATCCAGAATAATCCTCTGGCACTTGTTTAAAACTTTCTTGTCTTTATTGATAGTCTTTTAAAACCATCCGACAGTTACAAAAATATGCATAAAAATGCAACGTGTTTTGAATGTAGCAAAACATCCTTCCTCATGGCATATGAGTTCACATAGGAATACTCCCTCATATATTTCTCTCCTCCAGCACCCGGAAGGGTGAAGTTTGTGTACAAAGGTGTATAATTAAGAACCATTAGTAGTGGACATGGCTTTTAACCCCCTTAGTGACCAGCCTGTTTTGGTCCTTACTGACCAAGCGTTTTTCTTTGTTTTTTCACCGTCGCGTTCCAAGAGCTATAACTTTTTAATTATTCTGTCTATATAGCTTTATGAGGGCTAGTTTTTTGCGGGACAAGTTGTAGTTTTTAATGGCACCATTTTGGGGTACACATCACTTTCTGATTAACTTTTATTAACTCTTTTGGTATAAATAACATAATATATTTATTCTCTGGGTCAGTACGATTACAGTGATATCAATACACTTTTTTTTTTTTTTTTTACATTTTACAACTTTTTTTGCAATAAACCCCTTTTTATTAAATAATTTTTTTTTTGCATTTCCGCTTTCTAAGACCCATAACTTTTTTATTTTTGTGTGAGGGCTTGATTTTTGCGAGATGACTTACATTTTTTACTGGTATAATTTTGGAGTAAATGGCGCTTTTTGATTGCTTGTTATTACGTTTTTTCCGTGGCAACTAAGAATAAATTAGCAATTCTATCTTTTTTTATCTTTTTTTTTTTACGGCGTTCACCATAGGGGATAATTTACATTATATTCATGTAGTCAGGGTCGTTACGGTCGCGGCAATACCAAACATATGGGGAAGATTTTTGTTTGTTATTTTTTTCATTGAAAAGCGTATTTTCAATGGAAAAAAAAAATATTTTTATTGAATAAATTAGTTTTTTTTTTTTTAAACTTTTTTTACCACTTAAATATTCCCACAAGGGGGCAATAGCAGACAGCTTTTTGATTGCTTTTAAAATGCAATGCAATATCCCTATAGTGCATTGCATTTTAATAGCAATGCTATTCTAACATTGACCAGCAGGCTGCGCCAGAGAGGCGCAGACTGTTGGAAATTACTGAAGGCTGGTCTGGGGCCTACATCAGACCCCAGGCAGCATTTGCGGGGTGCCGATTTGGAGACAGAGGGAGTCCTCTCCCTCTGTCAGCACTTTACATGCGGTGGGCGCCATTGCCCGCGGCATGTAAAGTGTTAAACAGCCCAAATCGGTTCTCCTGCCAGTCCAGGCTGTTAGTGCAGGGCCGCGGTTCTCATGTGACCCGTGCAGCGCTTAGCCTGGGCCGCTGTAAAAACCCAGCCTAAGGCACTAAGGGGTTAATCTCAAAGCCTGTTAATACAAGTAATGGTGAACCTTATGTGTATGTAGAAAATATCTAATACTTAAATCTAATACATATACAGGTGTACATAATTCTTGTACACCTGTAAAAATACATAAGATCTGTAAGCAAGTTAAGGCCATCTGGAGCCCTTGTGTTCAGCTTTCAGATCCAGTAGCCTCTCTGTTGTAGACCTTATACTCCCAATCTGCATTCCTGGCTGGTTTTTCTACCTGTCACCCTTAGGCCTCTTTCAAACGGGCTTCCCGGATTTCCTCCGGATGCCTCGCGTGTGCATTGCGGGAAACCTGCGCGAGTGCGCAGTCAATTTCAGTCAGTTTTGACTGCGATTGCGTTGATCCTTCTATCTTCATTCAGCAGGACCTGCGTTGACGTCACCACGCTCACAACGTGGTGAGAGCGATTACGTCATCAAAGGTTCTTTTGCAGGTCTTGAAAGAAGAAGAAAGAAGACGATGCTGGCTGCGCGAACAACTGGATGAGGTGAGTAAATTATTATTATTTTTTAACCCCTCAAGGCACATTTTAGTAAGCATTCTGTATTAAGAATGTTATTATTTTCCTTTATAACCATGTTATAAGGGAAAATAATACAGTGATTAGACTTTAATGGGGTTGCTCATCCCTATCATCTCCTAGCAACCATGCGTGAAAATCGCACCGCATCTGCACTTGCTTACGGATGCTTGCAATTTTCACGCAGACCCATTCATTTCTATGGGGCCTGCATTGCATGAAAAATGCTGAATATAGAACATGCTGCGATTTTCACGCAACGCACAAGTGATACATGAAAATCACTGCTCATCTGAACAGCCCCATTGAAGTGAAAGGGTCCGGATTCAGTGCAGGTGCAATGCACTCACCTAACGCTTTGCACCTGCATGGAAAATTCGCCTGTCTGAAAGGGGCCTTAGTGAATCAATGTTGTATAAATATTCTTTATTATTTTTCACATAGATTATCATTTACATTTAATTTATCCATTTTACAATACTTTTCAATCGTTCCCTTTCTTCCCCCTACATCAGACAACTTATCAATAATATACTAAGGCCTCATGCACACGACCGTTTTTTTTTAAGGTCCGCAAAAACGGGGTCCGTAGGTCCGTGATCCGTGACCGTTTTTTTCGTCCGTGGGTCTTCCTTGATTTTTGGAGGATCCACGGACATGAAAAATGAAAAAAAAATCTAAGTCAAGTTTGCCATTGAAATGATAGGAAAAAACGGACACGGATCATGGACGCGGATGACAATCTTGTGTGCATCCGTGATTTTTCACGGACCCATTGACTTGAACCGTTGACCGTGAAAAAAATAGGACAGGTCATATTTTTTTCACGGCCAGGAAACACGGCTCACGAATGCGGCTGCCAAACGGTGCATTTTCCGATTTTTCCACGGACCCATTGAAAGTCAATGGGTCCGCGAAAAAAAACGGAAAACGGAACCACGGACGCGGATGCACACAACGGTCATGTGCATGAGGCCTTAAGTGTAAAATTTCCAAGCTTCCCACTGCTTGTATAATAGTACAACAAACAAAACAAACAAACCAAAAAAAACAGGGGATTTCTCTCTCTCTCATCTCCCCATCCCCCCGATGTCCCCCTCCGATCACCCGTCTGAATTAATTTTAGCCATTTCTGCCAGAGTTCATCAAATCTAGCTTTTTTTTCCCTAGATACTAGATGAAATTTCTCTCTTGCGAGTGAGATTCTAACCTGGCTCTCCCACTCCCTGACCTCAGGGGCCACGCCATCTTTCCAATGTGCTACAATGCATCTTCTAGCTTGAAATAAGAGTTTAGCCGCTATCTCCTGGTGTTTAACAGAGCCTATCCCATCCAGCCTTCCCAATGTACAAGTCTCAAATTCCCAGGGGGCTCTAAATCCGTGTTATTTATATGTTGTTTCATTCACCTTCCACCAGAATTCGCTGATCTTCTTACATGTCCACAGTATATGACTATCTACCCCTAGTTGCCCACATTTTTTGCAACTAAATTCCTTGGTTTTATAATATTGCATTAACTTTTTAGGGGAATAGAGTAATGAGCGAGCACTCATACACTTGGCAACCAAATTGACATGTGCAGAAAATATTTATTATATCCCCATAAAATACAAGTAATAAAATTTATAAGAACAATGTAGCAATAATACACAACATTACAATCACATATATTGTGGTAGATATGATCAACACTATATTCATATGACTCAATAGTGTCGATAAATTCAATAATATATATCACACCAAGAAACTTCAAGTATATGCTGTTATTTGGGAAAGAGGGGGTATTATCTTCTAGCGCTCTATCCCAATTTGGGAAACTGAATGTCACTGAAAATGTTGTAGGTGTATTCACTGGGAGCGCAACATGTTCATAAAGTGTCCACAGGAATCCTGATAATGTGAAAAGTCTCTTATAGCATATCCTTTTATCGTCGATATGAGCTTTGGATTGAAGAAAACTTTAAATCGATATTTGGCTTACCGTCTAGCGTCTGCTGTCTCCCTATTGCTTCAATGGAGCTTTAAATATTTCCCGGCTTATTCAGTCGCTCCATACAGCAAGCTGGTTTAAATTTTGCGGGAGTTCCAAAGATCGCGGGAGTTGCCTCTCTGTTCCGCAATTTCCTTTGGTGCAGCTTTCGACGATAAGGCCTCATGCACACGACCGTTTTTTTTTGCGGTCCGCAAAACGGGGTTCCGTTTTCCCGTGATCCGTGACCGTTTTTTCGTCCGTGGGTCTTCCTTGATTTTTGGAGGATCCACGGACATGAAAAAAAAGTCGTTTTGGTGTCCGCCTGGCCGTGCGGAGCCAAACGGATCCGTCCTGAATTACAATGCAAGTCAATGGGGACGGATCCGTTTGACGTTGACACAATATGGTGCAATTTCAAACGGATCCGTCCCCATTGACTTTCAATGTAAAGTCTGGAGTCCCTTTTATACCATCAGATCGGAGTTTTCTCCAATCCGATGGTATATTTTAACTTGAAGCGTCCCCATCACCATGGGAACGCCTCTATGTTAGAATATACTGTCGGATATGAGTTAGATCGTGAAACCTCATTTCCGACAGTATATTCTAACACAGAGGCGTTCCCATGGTGATGGGGACGCTTGTAGTTAGAATATACTACAAACTGTGTACATGACTGCCCCCTGCTGCCTAGCAGCATCCGATCTCTTACAGGGGGCCGTGATCAGCACAATTAACCCCTCAGGTGCCGCACCTGAAGGGGTTAATTGTACTATCATATCCCCCTGTAAGAGATCAGGGCTGCCAGGCAGCAGGGGGCAGACCCCCCCCCCCTCCCCAGTTTGATTATCATTGGTGGCCAGTGCGGCCCCCCCCCTCCCTTCCTCCCTCTATTGTAATAATTCGTTGGTGGCACAGTGTGCGCCCCCCCCCCCCCTTCCTCCCTCTATTGTAATAATTCGTTGGTGGCACAGTGTGCGCCCCCCCCCCCCTTCCTCCCTCTATTGTAATAAATCGTTGGTGGCACAGTGTGCGCCCCCCATTGGCCCCCCTTCCCTCTATAGCATTAACAACATTGGTGGCCAGTGTGCGGCCTCCCATCTCCCCCCCCCCCCCCCCCCCATCATTGGTGGCAGCGGAGTTCCGATCGGAGTCCCAGTTTAATCGCTGGGGCTCCGATCGGTAACCATGGCAACCGGGACTCTACTACAGTCCTGGTTGCCATGGTTACTTAGCAATAGTACAATAGTAGAAGATTCATACTTACCTGCTGCTGGCTGCTGCTGCGATGTTCGTGTCCGGCCGGGAGCTCCACCTACTGGTAAGTGACAGTTCATTTAGCAATGCGCCGCACAGACCCTGTCACTTACCAGTAGGTGGAGCTCCCGGCCGGACACGAACATCGCAGCAGCAGCCAGCAGCAGGTAAGTATGAATCTTCTACTATTGTACTATTGCTAAGTAACCATGGCAACCAGGACTGTAGTAGCGTCCCGGTTGCCATGGTTACCGATCGGAGCCCCAGCGATTAAACTGGGACTCCGATCGGAACTCCGCTGCCACCAATGATGGGGGGGGAGATGGGAGGCCGCACACTGGCCACCAATGTTGTTAATGCTATAGATGGAGGGGGGGCCGATGGGGGGCGCACACTGTGCCACCAAGGAATTATTACAATAGAGGGAGGGAGGGGGGTGGGGGCGCACACTGTGCCACCAACGAATTATTACAATAGAGGGGGGGGGGGGGGGGGGCCGCACTGGCCACCAATGATATTCAAACTGGGGAGGGGGGGAGGGTCTGCCCCCTGCTGCCTGGCAGCCCTGATCTCTTACAGGGGGCCAGATCAGCACAATTAACCCCTTCAGGTGCCGCACCTGAAGGGGTTAATTGTGCTGATCACGGCCCCCTGTAAGAGATCGGGTGCTGCCAGGCAGCAGGGGGCAGTCTTGTACACAGTTTGTAGTGTATTCTAACTAGAAGCGTCCCCATCACCATGGGAACGCTTCTGTGTTAGAATATACTGTCGGTTCTGAGTTTTCACGAAGTGAAAACTCAGCTTTGAAAAAGCTTTTATGCAGACGGATCTTCGGATCCGTCTGTATAAAAACTAACCTACGGCCACGGATCACGGACACGGATGCCAATCTTGTGTGCATCCGTGTTCTTTCACGGACCCATTGACTTGAATGGGTCCGTGAACCGTTGGCCGTGAAAAAAATAGGACAGGTCATATTTTTTTCACGGCCAGGAAACACGGCTCACGGATGCGGCTGCCAAACGGTGCATTCTCCGTTTTTTCCACGGACCCATTGAAAGTCAATGGGTCCGCGAAAAAAAACGGAAAACGGCACAACGGCCACGGATGCACACAACGGTCGTGTGCATGAGGCCTAAGAATAGTTAATCCTTTACTGTAGAGATTTTCTTCTGTATGGCCATACAGTATTATCGGAGGCTTTTCAATGCAGGTACATCACTTGTTTCACCATACGCGTTACGGGTAGATTCACTCTCCCTTCCTCAGTGGTCAAGTGTCTGCCTGCTCTGCCTCCATTTTTATCCATTCCTTTGATTGCTTCCCAAATCTCGGACACCTGTTGTTCATGCTACTCCCAGTTTGCAAGGGAATCCTCCCACATAATCGTGGGATAATTCTATACAGCCTTGATTTAAAAAAAAAAAAAATAATAATAATATTTTTTTTTTTCTCCTCTTGCAGTTTCCATGCGTTTTTTTATGCGTTTTTTTGGGGACACATGCGTTTTTTGGCCCAGATGTCCCAATTGGTGTGATATATCATTATGTGAAATATAAACTTGATATCTGATTGCCAACACTTATAAAATGACTTTTTATAATAAAATATTATTAAACAAATTTTCAAGATTAAAATATCAATATAAGAATATAAAACAATAAATAATAAATGTGAGGAATCTTGAAAGTTTCATAGGAATCCTAGAGTTTGATACAATTATTCGGATTTGATAGAGAAAGAAGGGTGGGTATCTCGGAGCCAAGGACACGTCGCAGCGCCGATAGACGGCCTAGCATGTGACGTGCCGTCGGCCACGAGACATCCAACCTACATAAATCCAAAAATTTCCAACTCCGAATTAAGGCCTTTCGGTTGTAGAGATCCAAATTCATAAATGCATCTGGATTCTATCCTAGACATTTGTCTGATAAAATCACCGCCTCTCCAGTGTTTCTCCACCTTCTCCAGTGCCGTAAACACCAGACTTGATGGATCCTGATTATGCATCTCTTTATAATGTTTAGATAGGGAATGTTTATCGTACCCCTTCCTGATGTTGGCAATATGTTCGGCCACTCTTTTTTTGAATGGCCTCTTGGTACGTCCTATATATTGTCTGTTACAGGGGCACTGGAGAAGGTAGATAACTCCACTGGAGTCATATGTAAGACAATCTTCTATCTCCCAATTATAGTTGTTCTGAGTCGAGGGGACATTAGTCGTCAGGCGGGGTTTTTTATTCATTCTACAACCCATACACCTTCCACATTTATAAAAACCCTTCAAACTCAGCCAAGTTCCTGAAAAACTCAACTTACTCTGTTTCCACGGTTTTACGGTAGGGGCCACCTTGATACCTAGATTGGGTGCCCTAGTGAAGGTAATCGTCGGAACAGTCGGGAGTAAGTGTCCCACAATTTTGTCATTCAACACATGGTGCCAATGGGTTTTAATAATTTTCTGAATCTTCCTATAATTCTCATTAAATGGAAGAACAACTCTCATGGCTTCTTTATTTAGTGTTTTATCTTCCTCATTATCCATCTCATTTTTATCTTTATTGTCCTCCTTATTAAATAACTCTCTTCTATCTAATTTCCTAATTTGGTTGAGTGACTCCTCCACTAAGTTTTCAGGATATTCCTTCTCAATAAATTGTCTTTTCATCTCAATGGCTTCCATCTCAAAAGTATGTCCCTCTGTGCAGTTCCGCTTAATCCTACGGAACTGACCAGAGGGAACATTTGTCAGCCATTTCGGCAGGTGACAGCTAGAAAAATCGATATAACTATTTCTAGCTGTGGATTTACAAAATGTCTCACATATATATTTATTATCAGATTGTGTGATTAATAAATCCAAGAATTCGGTGCTCTCCTGTATGTTTGAGGTAAAGACCAGATTTAAATTATTAATATTGATTGTTTCTAGGAATTTTTCCAATTCTTCTTTACTCTTTTTCCAGATGAAGATCACATCATCTATATAACGGCGCCACAGGGCCAGATCCGTCCCCAGCCTTGGCTTGATGAGGTTGTACTCCCACTCAGCCAAGAACAAATTAGCATAGCTGGGGGCGAATCTGGTCCCCATGGCGGTACCCTGCTTCTGCAGGAAGAATTCCCCCTCAAAAAAGAAGTAGTTGTGGCTCAGGATATACTCTATTCCTTTCGTTATAAACTCTTTTTTTATTGCTCCATACGAGCCATCTCTTATTAATTGCATTTTTACAGCATCAATTCCTTGCTGATGTTCAATCACAGTATAAAGTGACTGAACATCAAGTGTACCCATAATCCATCCAGTCTGGACATCTAAGTCTTCCAGAATCTGTATGATTTGGGTCGTATCTTTAATATAGGAATTGGTTTTCTTGACTATTGGCTGTAACTGTACGTCTATATATTTGGACAGGTTGGATGTGATAGATCCAATCCCTGAGACGATAGGGCGTCCTGGGGGATCATTCGGATTTTTGTGCACTTTGGGCAGACAGTAGAAGCATGGTAGCCTCCTCTGTGTGCCCAAAATGAAATCCAGTTCCTGCTGTGATATCGTACCATTATCCAATCCGTCCATACTGTATCTCCTGAGCTCCAACTCAAATCTCTCAAGGGGGTCTCCCCCCAATTTTTGATAGGTCTCCCCATCTGAGAGTTGTCGGAGACATTCCCTATTATAATTAATTGTGTCCATCACCACTACCGCACCTCCCTTATCCGAGGGGCGTATAGTGATGGAATGTTTTTTTTGTAGTAGTTTCAATGCCTCAAACTCTCCTCTGGTAAGATTGTTTGTGGCTCTTGGTCTAGCTTTTAGTTTGCAAATATCTTCCTCTACACACTTCTGAAAGGCTCCTATTTCTTTGCTGATTTCACTCCTTGGGAACATATTTGATTTATTTTTTAGGAGGTTTTTGTTAGGGTTTTTTGTCTTTTTTACGTTTTTTTCAACTATCACTTTCTCATTCCTCACAATTGGATTTTTGATAAAATATTTTTTGAGGCAGATATTCCTTATTAGTTTTTGTACTCCTATATACGTAGAGAATTTATCCATCTTATTGGTGGGGGCAAACTTCAGACCTTTCTCTAACAGATTATTTGGGGTTTTAGTCAGGGTGGTTGAACTTAAGTTAATTATTGCGCTGAGATCCGTTGCTAGTGATGTCTTTTGTGATATGTGTCTCTTCCTCTTACTTCGTCTTGTCTTTCTGACCCTCCTCTGTGTCTTGAGTGTTGGTATCTTACTTGTTCTATGTGGTTCATCTTTTGGGGTGCATGGTGATCCTGTCTCTGTGATATGTGATGTTGTCCCTTCCCTGTGTTCTGGTATTGATAAGTGCTCTTGGGTCTTAAATTGTAGTGATGTGTCGGTGATTCTAAACTGTGATTGGGAGGTGTCCTTTCTCTGTGCCATATTCGTGCTCTGTGATGTGCTGGGGTATGATCTAAAAAATGCCGATCAGACAGCTCCTCATATCTGTTTGTTACAGAGATTGAGTAGCTGTCTGATAAGCCCTGCCGATCCCTATCCCCTTTCCTTTTCTTCCCTTTTGGGATCTCATTCTGTGATAAGGGAATTTGTTCCCCAGATCTTTCACCCTGGTGATTTCTCTGTGTATTCTGGTGTTTTTTAGTTTTTTTATTAATGATCTCACTCTCAATTTTATCTAATCCACTACAGAGTCTTTGTTGCCACATTTCAAATTCACTATTTCTAGAGAATTTTTCAAGGTGGTCTTTTAATTTTCCAATTTTTTGATTCAGCACTTCCAATAGTGCTGTTCTCCTTTCTATTATGAGTTGCATGAGTGAAATGGAACAGGAGAATTGTAATCTGTTCCATTCCACCTCAAACTCCTCATCCAGGAGATCTTGTGCTGGGGTTTTATTCAAAATTAACCCCTTAGGAATTTTACCATGCTCTATATACTGCTGTAGGGACCTTATCTCCCAATACTGTGTGAGTTGTTTCTGTAGCAGTCCCTCTAATTCTCTAAAGACATCTGCCATAGCTTTATCGCTACTAAAAACATCATCCTGCATATCATCAAATTTAAAATTTTCTGCTTTCGCCTTTTTGCTTTCAATGTGGTGCCAAATGTCAATAATCTACTGTAAAGGAGCTCACACACAGGGGTGAATAGTGCGTACAAAAAATAGTGGTAGGTTGTGGTGGCTCACTAGCAAGTAGTTAAGGTATGGTGCTGCAAGCTCATATAGAGGGAATCACCCCACCCTCTCTTAAAGGCAAATGTAGTAATAGAGTAATGAGCGAGCACTCATACACTTGGCAACCAAATTGACATGTGCAGAAAATATTTATTATATCCCCATAAAATACAAGTAATAAAATTTATAAGAACAATGTAGCAATAATATACAACATTACAATCACATATATTGTGGTAGATATGATCAACACTATATTCATATGACTCAATAGTGTCGATAAATTCAATAATATATATCACACCAAGTGTTGGCAATCAGATATCAAGTTTATATTTCACATAATGATATATCACACCAATTGGGACATCTGGGCCAAAAAACGCATGTGTCCCCAAAAAAACGCATAAAAAACGCATGGAAACTGCAAGAGGAGAAAAAAAAAAAATTTAAAAAAAATATATATATATACAGTGGGGGAAATAATTATTTGACCCCTCACTGATTTTGTAAGTTTGTCCAATGACAAAGAAATGAAAAGTCTCAGAACAGTATCATTTCAATGGTAGGTTTATTGTAACAGTGGCAGATAGCACATCAAAAGGAAAATCGAAAAAATAACTTTAAATAAAAGATAGCAACTGATTTGCATTTCATTGAGTGAAATAAGTATTTGAACCCCTACCAACCATTAAGAGTTCTGGCTCCCACAGAGTGGTTAGACACTTCTACTCAATTAGTCACCCTCATTAAGGACACCTGTCTTAACTAGTCACCTGTATAAAAGACACCTGTCCACAGAATCAATCAATCAAGCAGACTCCAAACTCTCCAACATGGGAAAGACCAAAGAGCTGTCCAAGGATGTCAGAGACAAAATTGTAGACCTGCACAAGGCTGGAATGGGCTACAAAACCATTAGCAAGAAGCTGGGAGAGAAGGTGACAACTGTTGGTGCGATTGTTCGAAAATGGAAGGAGCACAAAATGACCATCAATCGACCTCGCTCTGGGGCTCCACGCAAGATCTCACCTCGTGGGGTGTCAATGGTTCTGAGAAAGGTGAAAAAGCATCCTAGAACTACACGGGAGGAGTTAGTTAATGACCTCAAATTAGCAGGGACCACAGTCACCAAGAAAACCATTGGAAACACATTACACCGCAATGGATTAAAATCCTGCAGGGCTCGCAAGGTCCCCCTGCTCAGGAAGGCACATGTGCAGGCCCGTCTGAAGTTTGCCAATGAACACCTGAATGATTCAGAGAGTGACTGGGAGAAGGTGCTGTGGTCTGATGAGACCAAAATAGAGCTCTTTGGCATTAACTCAACTCGCTGTGTTTGGAGGAAGAAAAATGCTGCCTATGACCCCCAAAACACCGTCCCCACCATCAAGCATGGGGGTGGAAACATTTTGCTTTGGGGGTGTTTTTTTGCTAAGGGCACAGGACAACTTATTCGCATAAACGGGAAAATGGACGGAGCCATGTATCGTGAAATCCTGAGCGACAACCTCCTTCCCTCTGCCAGGAAACTGAAAATGGGTCGTGGATGGGTGTTCCAGCACGACAATGACCCAAAACATACAGCAAAGGCAACAAAGGAGTGGCTCAAGAAGAAGCACATTAAGGTCATGGAGTGGCCTAGTCAGTCTCCGGACCTTAATCCTATCGAAAACCTATGGAGGGAGCTCAAGCTCAGAGTTGCACAGAGACAGCCTCGAAACCTTAGGGATTTAGAGATGATCTGCAAAGAGGAGTGGACCAACATTCCTCCTAAAATGTGCGCAAACTTGGTCATCAATTACAAGAAACGTTTGACCTCTGTGCTTGCAAACAAGGGTTTTTCCACCAAGTATTAAGTCTTTTTTTGTTAGAGGGTTC
This sequence comes from Bufo bufo, assembly GCF_905171765.1. NCBI lineage: Eukaryota > Metazoa > Chordata > Amphibia > Anura > Bufonidae > Bufo > Bufo bufo. The sequence continues at coordinate 650,015,786 of NC_053390.1, read as the reverse complement.
AAATACTTATTTCACTCAATGAAATGCAAATCAGTTGCTATCTTTTATTTAAAGTTATTTTTTCAATTTTCCTTTTGATGTGCTATCTGCCACTGTTACAATAAACCTACCATTGAAATGATACTGTTCTGAGACTTTTCATTTCTTTGTCATTGGACAAACTTACAAAATCAGTGAGGGGTCAAATAATTATTTCCCCCACTGTATATATATATATTTTTTTTTAAATCAAGGCTGTATAGATTATATCCCTTGATTATGTGGGAGGATTCCCTTGCAAACTGGGAGTAGCATGAACAACAGGTGTCCGAGATTTGGGAAGCAATCAAAGGAATGGATAAAAATGGAGGCAGAGCAGGCAGACACTTGACCACTGAGGAAGGGAGAGTGAATCTACCCGTAACGCGTATGGTGAAACAAGTGATGTACCTGCATTGAAAAGCCTCCGATAATACTGTATGGCCATACAGAAGAAAATCTCTACAGTAAAGGATTAACTATTCTTATCGTCGAAAGCTGCACCTAAGGAAATTGCGGAACAGAGTGGCAACTCCCGCGATCTTTGGAACTCCCGCGAAATTTAAACCAGCTTGCTGTATGGAGCGACTGAATAAGCCGGCAAATATTTAAAGCTCCATTGAAGCAATAGGGAGAAAGCAGACGCTAGACGGTAAGCCAAATATCGATTTAAAGTTTTCTTCAATTCAAAGCTCATATCGACCTTAAAAGGATATGCTATAAGAGACTTTTCACATTATCAGGATTCCTGTGGACACTTTATGAACATATTGCACTCCCAGTGAATACACCTACAGCATTTTCAGTGACATTCAGTTTCCCAAATTGGGATAGAGCGCTAGAAGATAATACCCCCTCTTTCCCAAATAACAGCATATACTGTACTTGAAGTTTCTTGGTGTGATATATATTATTGAATTTATCGACACTATTGAGTCATATGAATATAGTGTTGATCATATCTACCACAATATATGTGATTGTAATGTTGTATATTATTGCTACATTGTTCTTATAAATTTTATTACTTGTATTTTATGGGGATATAATAAATATTTTCTGCACATGTCAATTTGGTTGCCAAGTGTATGAGTGCTCGCTCATTACTCTATTACTACATTTGCCTTTAAGAGAGGGTGGGGTGATTCCCTCTATATGAGCTTGCAGCACCATACCTTAACTACTTGCTAGTGAGCCACCACAACCTACCACTATTTTTTAGGGGAATAGTATACGCGGTACATTATATTGAATTGCATAATTCTATGGGAGAAGTTGCTTGAGACCCCATTTTTGGCCCTCATCACCCCCTCCCAAAATTACTCCCGTTGAGGCTCCAAAGCATCCTGGCATTTATGCATTAGGCAGTTAACTGCACTTTTTTTATTTTTTTTATTTAGCAAACTGCCATATATCTTGGACACCAATTTCTTTCCTGTTTTTAATTTGAAGATATTGACTAGGGGGGGTGGGAGAGTAACAATTTGTGTTCCCCTGCCTAACGACACTCGTAGGGCTTGTTTCAGTTATAGATAAAAAAAAGTTCAGGTCCTTATTTCCAAATCCACCTTCATTTTTAAGTTCTAGGTAGGTAACTATATCTCCCTCCCGCCACACCTGCCCGAATTTAACAATACCATAGTTCCACCAAATCTTCTGTTCAATTGATTTCAATTCTGTGAGAAGAATATTATCCCATAATAAGGTATCTGCATGTAACCTAGTTTGAGCCCACAGTTGTCTTACCTCTTTATGAGTTTTGGTCCATAGCCCAAATAATGGTATTTTACTGGTTTGCTGCTGTGACAGAATATCAGCTTCCACTGTTTAAAAAATACTGCATTTCTCCAGTTTTTTATTAATACCTGCCACCATGTTTTTATATCTTTGTGAGTTGCTCCATATTATCATAAAATATAGTTCCATATCCAGAGATGATAGTCCTCCCTCCTTCTCTCGGGTCTGCAATATTTGCGCTCTTATTTGCGTTTTTTTGCCACGCCATATTAAGTCCGCCAGTAAGGAAGCTATTTTTTTGAAAATCTTTTTTGGAATTATTATCGGTGCATTCCATAATATAGAATTCATAGAGGGTAAAATGCAAATTTTCACCAATGAAATTCGGCCTGCCAGTGAGACATGCAGTTTTTTCCATACTTCTATTTTCTTCCTGGTTTCTTGTATTTTAGGTGTTACATTTAATCGAACGTAATCTTTGGAGTTAGGCGTTATTAGGATCCCTAGGTATTTTACTGGTTCGTCTACTCCAGTTGAGCTGGTTTTAGCCCATTCAAGGGATCAATCGGGATCAATCGGGATACACGCCGACTTAGACCAATTTGTATTGAGTCCAGCATATTCGCTGTACTCTTCAAAGATCTCAGTGAGTGCAATTTTCACGCAGACCCATTCATTTCTATGGGGCCTGCATTGTGTGAAAAATGCAGAATATAGAACATGCTGCGATTTTCACGCAACGCACAAGTGATACATGAAAATCACTGCTCATCTGAACAGCCCCATTGAAGTGAATGGGTCCGGATTCAGTGCAGGTGCAATGCGCTCACCTCACGCTTTGCACCTGCGTGGAAAATTCGCCTGTGTGAAAGGGGCCTTAGTGAATCAATGTTGGCAGCATGTCCCACTGTTATTATCAAATTGATGTATTTTGGGTTAACTACTGTTAATGTGTAAAATTGTTTGTGTTGTGGAGGACTGCAAGACGCCCCTGTTTTTCGGCTAGGATCTGTGATCTGTTGACCCGGAAAATTTGAACGCAAGTGGCGGTCCGAAACAACAATAGTCGATAGGGGTCCAAAGAGTATAGAGAGACATTAAGATACGAATCAGCTGATCAGTTGACAGGTCTTGTCGGCGCTATTTCAGTGCAGTACAGCCAGTCCTGACAGCGATTGTCTCACTTATTCTTTGAACTATAAATACTAACATGGGAGGACAAGGGTCTAAAACTAAATTCCCTAAACCAGAACCAGGAGAGACTTGCAAAATCTATGTAGCCCGTGTTAGTCCAACAAACTATTACCTGATCAACCCGTGGGTAGATAATCTAGCAGGCTGGACCGAGGTAATGGATGCTGCAGATCCATTCCCCAGGGACGGTGATAATAGTATTTATCATATGGATATGGTCAAAGGACTATGTCTAGGTGATGAAACAGCCTGGCCGCATTTTGATGCAGATCATTCCTGGGACATGGATTACATGTCCAGGGGTGCAGAACAATGGCTGGAAATAGCCCCCCACTGGTATGATGCAGGTAATAGCAAGAAGAATAAGAATCTAAAAAGTCCCAAAAATGATAGGTCTCTACATGAAATAGAACAGGAGGTAGGTACAAAGAAGAGAAGTCAGAAATCCCCTCCACCTTATAATAAATCCACCCCCACGGCACCGCTGTATCCAGTTCTGACTCAGATTGAGGAAGATGCTGTAACAGCGGTTATACCATTAAAACTAGAAGAAAAATACTGACCCCCCATGCCAACATTTGGAAACATAATAGAGCGCAGTCTAAATATTGGCACACCGCATACTAGTTATACTACACGCAGTACAAGTAGAATGAAAGATGAAACAGAAAAGAAAGAATCAAAAGAGGAAGTCCAAGTAATCGCTCCCTTTCTGACAGTAGGACAGCACTTAGTAAAAAAGCCCATAGAAATAGAGGATCTCAACAAAATTATAAAGTATTGTCCCAAACCTTCCATATCCCCACTAGGGACTATTACATACCTAAAAAAGGCCTGTAGAGGGCGCAACTACACACAGGAAGATTTAAGGCTTATCCTGGATGGTATTATAGGAACACACACAACCTGGAATTGGGACAAGGTTAGCTCCATATCTACTATTACACAACGCGGTGATGCTCTAGATTATGTATGTAATACAGAAGTGGGTCAGAAAAGGATATGGGCGGAGATTGAGGAACATATGAATGAGGTATTCAAACAAAAATCTTCATTGCCCGTAGCAGTAGCCTGCAAACAGAAATCTGCTGAGTCGGTCACTGAATTTTGGAAGCGATTTATTGATTGCTGGAAGACCGAGGCAGGGCTACCTGTGCGTGACAATGATAGTTTAATTATCTCCACATTTGTAAACAATCTATCAGATAAATTGATCTTAACTGTAAAACAAAATGTGTCCTCTTGGACTTCAGATGCAACTGATGAGTTTGAGAAACATCTCTTTGAAAAGGAAGCAGCTGGATGCTTTGAGATTAGGAAAGCAATTTCCCCCACACACGCATATGCTAGCAGAGGGAGGGGGAGGGGGAGGAGGGGCATAAATAATAGAACCTACAATGAAAGACAGGACTCATTGCCAAATAATTGTTGTTATAACTGTGGAAAAGAAGGACATTGGGCACGTCAATGCCGTGCGCCAAGACAGAATGGGAAAATTCAAGATTACAGCACACAGAAACCTGACACTCAGTCACAAAATAATCAACCAAGTCAGATAAACCACAGACAAGGTCCACAGAGTCAGCCCAGATTACCATTAGATTGGCATCAGCAAAACTCATACTGAAGATGCCCAGAGGGACAAAGCCCCGCTTTCACGCAGGTCACCACACATTGGAAGGACACACCAGTAATTCTACTTAGAGTAGGAGGAAGAAAAGTGGGATTCTTAATAGATAGTGGAGCTACTTCTAGTGTGTTAAACAATTCAATGTACAAAGGGCCTTTAAGGAAGTGTGCGCCCTCTATGGGAATAAATGGGGTACTGACGAGGACATACAGAACAGATTCCTTACCAGTAGAAACTATTGATAGGGAACACATTACAAATCATGCTTTTAGCATCATACCTGAATGTCCTGTGAGCCTTCTGGGAAGAGACTTATTCATTAAGTTAGAGTTGCAAATTACTGTTGAGAACAATGGCATCAGTGTATACTCTGATGCTTTGCCCATAATAACCCCCACACCTCTGATCTTTACAAACTTACAAGATCACTCAGAATTAGAGGAAATAGACCCATCATTATGGGCAAGAGGGGACTATGATACAGGATTCATTGACTGCACACCATACAAAGCAACCATCAAAGAGGGCAGTACACCTGTATATCAGAAACAATACCCACTGTCAAAAGAGAAACTTGATGGGCTTAGGCCAATGATTAAGGAATTCCTACAAAAGGGAATCCTGGAAGAGGTGATTTCACCCTACAGCACGCCCGTGAATCCAGTGACAAAGGCAGATGGTACTACCCGCTTTGTGCAGGATTTAAGGGCAATAAATAATATCATTGTGCCTATTGCTCCTATTGTCCCAGATGTCACTTCACTTCTTTCTGCAATTCCTGCAGATGCTGTCTATTTCAGTGTGATAGATCTGAAGAATGCTTTCTTCTCTATCCCAGTTGATAAGGCAACCAGACTACTTTTTGCTTTTTCCTTTGATGGACGACAACTGACCTGGTGCAGAATGCCTCAGGGATTTGCTGATTCACCTGTAGTGTACAGCATAGTCCTCCAAGCCACGTTAAAATCCTGGTACCCCCCCCCCAAGGCTCTGTGTTGCTGCAATATGTTGATGATTTGTTATTGTGTAGTATGTCAGCGGAGGCCAGCATTCAGGATGGTTTATCACTGTTACAATGGTTGTCAGGATGTGGTCACAAAGTGACACTTAAGAAAATGCAATGGTGTAAAATGCAGGTTGAATACTTGGGCTTTGTCCTCACAAAAGGTGAAAGGAGAATCAGCGCAGAAAGAGTCCAGTCTATTGCGGGTTTGGTCGCCCCGCACACCAGGAAAGAAATGTTATCTTTCCTTGGTATGATAAATTACTGTAGACAATGGATTCCTGATTGCTCCTATTATGACAATGTTTTGAGGCAAGCCACTCTGGATGGTAATCCAGATCTGATTAAATGGTCTTCTGAAATGTACAATGCATTTGATTGTCTAAAATGTTCACTCATGTCGAGTCCAGGGCTGGGCCTCCCTGACTATAATATGCCCTTCCACATGTTTGCACGCCAAAATTGTAAAACCATGGCGGGGGTACTGACACAAGAACACGGAGGCAAGTTGCGTCCTTGTGCGTTTTTCTCAAAGGTTATGCCCACCTCTGTCCAGGGGATGCCGGCATGTCTGCGTTCCCTTGCAGCCTGTGCAATGATGGTAGAATTAGCAACTACTTTCACCCTGGGACATTTAACCTTCTTGCACACTACACATGATGTTGTAGGCTTACTCAGAGGTGTACATACACAACATATGTCAGCGCAAAGATTATCTGGATATGAGATCCTGTTGCTCAGTAACCCTTCACTCCAGATTAAATATGCATCCAACATTACAGGACCAGCACCTATTTTGAATGCATTACTGGGGCTGAAAGGAACAGAAGATGCCCTTCCTGACACACATGATTGCCTACAGGTGCTCAATCATGAGACGTCACCTAGGGCTGACTTATCAACTGTTCCCATACCTGATGCACCAGAAGTTTTTGTTGATGGATCATGCTCTCGCCCCACTGATACTATATTCTGTGCAGCATACGCTATTGTTATGCTGCCAGATATAGTCTTGGAAGCAAGCCCAATTCCCATCCAGTCTGCACAGGCAGCTGAACTCATTGCACTCACAAGGGCTTGCATACTACACACCAATAAACCTGTCACTATTTACACAGACAGCAGATATGCTCATGGTGTAGTATGGGATCATGGGATGATTTGGCAGAGGAGAGGATTCACTGCAGCAGACGGTAAGAGAATCTCACATGCACAGCTAGTCACGGACCTCCTGGCTGCAATCAGATTGCCTTCAGATCTAGCTATAGTACATTGCAGGGCACATACAAATGGAAAAGACAGAATTTCAAGAGGTAATGCATTTGCAGATAGTGTAGCTAGAGACACAGCCAAGAGTAATCCAAATAGAATGAATCATGACAATTGGGAAATGGCAGTCCTACACCCACCCTCACCTGATTTGACACACATGCTAACAGACCTACAAAGGTATGCAACTGAAACAGAGGAGAAGGATTGGTGCTATCCAATCTTGCAGAAAAATCCAAAGTCTGGATTGGTCTGCAAGGAGGGGAAGCCTTGCATACCTCAGCATAGTGCATCCATCTTCATTGCACACTTTCACGGGGTAGGACACAACAGCATACAAACTACCCATATGTTGTTGAGCCAAAGTTTTTACATCACTGATAGCAAACAGCTAGTCACAGACTACATACACAGATGTATTACGTGCTTGAGAAACAACCCTAACAACCCACTGAAAATACCTCACCAACACCTTGACTACCCCACTACACCATTCACCCACTTGCAGGTGGATTACACGCATATACCTAAAACAAAAGGGAAACAAGAGTATGCATTAGTGATAGTGGACATGTTCTCAAGGTGGCCAGAAGTCTTCCCTACAAAGGCAGAAGATGCTAAAACTACAGCCAAAATTCTGACTCAGCAAATAATCCCAAGGTGGGGCTGTCCTCTGGTTATTGAATCAGACCAGGGGCCGGCCTTCACCTCAAAACTTAACAAGGAGGTAGCTAGACTGTTACAGGTGGAATGGAAATTTCATATTCCATACCATCCACAAAGCTCAGGCATTGTGTAAAGAATGAACAGGACAGTTAAAGACAAACTCAGGAAGGCCACTGCTGGTACATTTGAAAAATGGAAGCAAATCCTACCCATAATACTTGCAGAAATTAGAATGACGCCTAATAAGAAGTTAGGGATGTCACCATTTGAAATTCTCATGGGTAGGCCTTTCCCCACACCATGGGCAAAACGCCCCTTGGTGGTGCAGGAAGGGGACTTGGACCTGATCAGGGAAGAGTATGTTACTAATCTGATCAAAATCCTCAGTAAAACTGAAGAAAAAGTTGCTTGTAAGTCTCCTTCTCTTCCACAGGAACCAACCCATCCATTCCGGGTAGGCGACCAGGTGATGATTAAGATCTTAAAGAAGGGAAAGGAACCAGGAAGCTTCACCTACGGACCACCCACCGAGGTAGTCGCGATCACTAGAACAGCAGTCCTCACTGAACAGTCGCCCACGTGGATCCACGCCACAAGGATTAAGTTGGTGAAGAAAAGAGAGGTACTAATGGGGGCAGACAGCCCTGACCTCCAACGAGGCCCAGAGGTACTAACGGAGGCAGACAGCCTTGACCTCGAAGAAGATACAGAAGGGGTACTAACGGAGGCAGACAGCCTTGACCCTCAACGAGATGACGCAGTCGGGAAATTCCTCGAGATGGCTGAGATGCAGTGCCTTAATAATTGCAGTTTTGTGTCTCCTACTTACTGTCCCATGGCTGTGGGACAGACAGATATACTTGAAAACAGAATGCAGAGGGGAAGACAATTTATGGAAGACAAAGGAGAACTTATGGCTGTACCTGGCCAAAACTCTGAACTTAACTGACTTTTGTCTCCGAACCACTTTATCCGCATCTAACATTTTGGAGACATGTCTGGTAGCAGTCCCCACCCCAGTAGCTGTATGGACGGGGCTCCTACGTTCCCAATGGAATGACACAGACTTGGAGGATCATGATGTTAAATATGGATATGTAAATCCTTATCATGCTTGTTATGACTGTCCTACATATGAGAATCTGCAGAGTAATATGATAGAAATAATTACAGGTCTTGTCACAGCAGCAGAAATATGTTATAACTTCACCTGTGATGAGACACTATTGCCTCCCTGCATACAAGCAAAAATGCAGAACAAGACTAAGCCAAATATTTGTGATAGAGATTTAGGTAGTTGTAAAAAGATAATATCAGGAAAAAATATGCAATGTAATATTACTAAAACAGTACCATCCCTAGACAAACATGTACCTCTACCAACAGGATGGGTATTGGCCTGTGGGAATACTAGTTACACATACATACCAGCCAATATTACAGAGGGACCCTGTACAATAGCTAGGTTGACATTAGCAATGATACCACTATTCCCAGCAATGCAGACACGACACACGAGAGACACTTCCCTACAGTTACCAGAAAATTGTGATTATAATGTGAATCTCCTCTCTAGAGCAGAATACATGAGTTTAGGGATGTCTTTGATAGGAGTACCAGGTTTGGCCGTATATAACCACAGGACAATATCAAAACTTGCCTGTTTTATGGTAAAACAGATAAATATCACTAGTGCAGTTCTGCAAGATATGCTGCTGGATATACAATCATATAAAAAGGCTATCTTGCAGAATAGGGCAACTATTGATTATTTATTGCTCCAACATGGTATAGGATGCTCAGCGTTCGCAGGGATGTGTTGTTTCAATCTATCAGATCACTCCCGTGGAATAAAAGATAAAATAGGCCAATTAGAAGAGATGATAAAACATATAAAACAAGATGTTGACCAAGGTTGGTGGGACTGGCTTTTTGGCTGGATACCTGACTTTGGTCAAATAAGATATGTTGTAGGAGTGGCATTTGCCGTGGTCGCTGCAATAGTGGGTCTCTGCTGTTGTCTGCAGTGTGTGCCCTCCCTTCTTACCATATGTAAAAATGTGGCCGAAAGAGGGGTACACTCAACATTCCTCTATACTCCGGTAGAGGTAGAAGAGGTGAACCCAACCTCAACAAAGCCTGAGGATTATACTCCTGAAGGGTACATGGAATACCTAAAGGCTTACAAGCAAACCAAGGAAGAGCAGAGAAAGAACCATATAGTATAAGGTATATATATAAGGTTCTAAGAGGGGATTTGATGGGATATATGTGACTCCATTTTGTCTCATTTAGCCACGTGTATTACATTTGGTTAGTGCACTACAAAACCTCCCTTCCCCCTATGGAATGTGAGACACTTCCTTAAACTGTTTCATGGAATCCATACAGTTTGAAAGTATGAACAGTTCAAGCCATATAAGGACATCTCATTCAACTGTATGCTAGCCTATGTGTATATACCTGATTGGTCAAATGCTGTTACTATGAGTCAGCTATTATGTTAATGCAGAAGCTTATGTGTGACCATACCATAGGTCAAATACTAATGCTAACATATGATTGGATGTAAAGGAAGCTCAACCCCCTCTATTAAAACTGTTTGCCAGCTGTGAATAAACTAGAATGGGTTAGAACTACACACTCTTCAGTGTTATCTTATTCATTCTCCTGGTACCAGTTAGGGTTAATTCAAGCTGATCACCGAAATCTGAAGACAGGGACAAGTTAGGTAAAAGAGAGTAAATTCTCCTAACAGAAACCACCCAAAAATTACCCTATTTTAGAAACTACACCCCTCAAGGTATTCAAAACTGATTTTACAAACTTTGTTAACCCTTTAGGTCTTCCACAAGACTTCATGGCAAATGGACATAACATTTTAGAATTTTGATTTTTTATATATTTTTTTTAATTTCCAATATAATCCTTTTTTTCCAGGAACAAAGCAAGGGTTAACTGCCAAACAAAACTCAATATGGGTTGCCCTGATTCTGTAGCTTGCAGAAACACCCCATATGTGGTTGTAAACTACTATTTGGCTAAACGGCAGGACATAGAAGAAGGGGAACGCCATATGGTTTTTGAAAAAGGCAGATTTTGCTGGACTGGTTTATTTACACCATGTACCCTTTCAAGCCCCCTGATGCACCCCTAGAGTAGAAACTCCATAAAAGTGACCCCATCTAGGAAACTACGGGATAAGGTGGTTGTTGTTTTGGGACTATTTTAGGGTAAATATGATTTTTGAAAAAATTGTAAATGATCGACTGGCACTCACTATGTGGGTCACAACAATAAGTGCCAGTCGCTCATTTACAATTTTTTCACTTTATTCTGGCTGATTGGGTGATCAGTCTCAGACTAGAGCACCTCTACCACACTGAGAAAGGTGGTGAGCTATCCACAATCACTTATTCCAAATATGATTTTTGGTTGCTCTATATTACACTTTTTTGAGGCAAGGTAACAAAAAATTTAAATTCTAAAATTGTTTCTACATTCGCTATTTAGTTTTGTGGAACACCTAAAGGGTTAACCAAGTTTGTAAAGTAACTTTTGAATACCTTGAGGGGTGTAGTTTCTTAGATGGGGTCACTTTTTTGGAGTTTCTAGTCTAGGCTACATCAGGGGGGGCTTCTAATGGGACATGGTGTAAATAAACCAGTCCATCAAAATCTGCCTTCCAGAAACCATATGGCGTTCCCTTCGTTCTATGCCCTGCCATGTGGCTATATAGCCATTTACGACCACATATGGGGTGTTTCTGCAAACTACAGAATCAGGGCAATAAATATTTAGTTTTGTTTGGCTGTTAACCCTTGCTTTATTACCGGAAAAAAAGGATTCAAATGGAAATTTACGGCACCATTTTTATTTAATATTTTTAACGCTGTTCATCCGAGGGGTTTGGTCAAATGTTATTTTTATAGGGCAGATTCTTACGGTCGCGGTGATACCTAATATGTCTACTTGGGGGTGCATTGACATTTTGATCGCTCGCTATTCCAATTTTTGTGATGTTAGGTGACAAAAAATGGCTTTTTTTTTTACACATTTTTTTTTTTTTAACGCAGTTCATCCGGGGTTGTTGGGTTAAATGTTATTTTTATAGAGAAGATTTTTACGGACGCGGCGATGCCCAATATGTATGGCTCTCAGACTTTGGAGACACTAAGCAAGCATCCTCAAACTGCGGCCCTCCAGATGTTGTAAAACTACAATTCCCACCATGCCCTGCTGATAGCTGTAGGTTGTCTGGGCATGCTGGGAGTTATAGTTTTACAACACCTGGAGGGCCGCAGTTTGTGGATGCCTGCCCTAAAACTAATATTTTTGGGAAAAAATTTTTGTTTCCGTGCCTCCAAAGTCTGAGAGCCATAGTTTTTTATGTTCTCTAGGGGACTGTTGAGGATTATAAAAATTTAGTACTCCATGGAAGTGTGATACTCCCTGAAGCAATCGATAACGCAGAGGCCCGGATGATCGGGGCAAGTGTCACATTGAGTGGGGGTGTCCTTCCGTATCCCCCTCTTGTGACACACTCTGCATCTTTTTTGAGTTCGTCCCTCCTTTCCAGTATGGGGGACCACACCTGGAAAATGTTGGCCAGGGACGATCCGGGCGCCTCCAATTCCTGAGGTACTCCGGCCTGCTCTTTCCCGGTCTGAAAAAATCAGGTCCTTGAGGACTGCCTCATAGAATTGGAGGAATGTCCCTGTGCTGCCAGCGCTTCGGAATAGTACAAAAGCGTTGTACAAGGCAACCTGTACCAAGTAGACCGCAACTTTTTTGTACCATGCCCGGGTATTTGCGCATGGCATTATATGGCTTGAGGACTTGATCATAGAGATCAACTCCTCCCATATACCGATTGTAGTCGACGATACAATCGGGCTTGAGGACCGTTGCCGCGGTACCTCGCACAGGGACAGGGGTGATGCTGTTACCGTGGATTGTGGACAGTATAAGGAAATCGCTCTTGTCCTTATACCTGACCAGCAACAGGTTTCCACTGGTAAGGGCACGGGTCTCACCCCTGGGGATAAGTACCTGGAGAGGGTGGGCAGGGAGGCTGCGCTGATTTTTCCGCACGGTCCCACAAGCGGACGTGGATCTGGCGGCAAGGGACCTGAACAAGGGAATGCTAGTATAAAAGTTATCTACGTACAAGTGGTAACCCTTATCTAGCAGTGGGTACATAAGGTCCTACACGAGTTCCCCGCTAACACCCAGAGTGGGGGGACATTCTGAGGGTTGAATACGGGAATCTCGCCCCTCGTATACACGAAATTTGTAAGTGTACCCTGAGGTACTCTCACAAATTTTGTACATTTTCATGCCATACCTCGCCCGCTTAGTGGGAATGTATTGGCGGAAACTGAGTCTCCCCTTGAACGCAACGAGAGACTCATCAACCACGACCTCCCTTCCAGGTACGTAGGCCTGTGCAAATTTGGCCCCGAAGTGATCGATGACCGGCCGTATCTTATACAGACAGTCATAGGCAGGATCACCTCGGGGGGACATCCTGCATTATCTGAATAATGCAGACATTTCCGGATGGCCTCAAACTGGGGACGTGTCATGGCCATACTGTAGAGTGGAGTCTGATAGAGGACGTCCCCACTCCAGTATTGCCAGGCCCCAAAATGTGCAGCACCAGGCCCCAAAATGTCCTCATCTCGGCTGCACTGACCGGCGTCCAGCCAAAAAGGAGCCCGGGTGCTGAGCAACGAACTGTTGGACATACAGGTTTGTCTGCTCCACCATCAGATTCACAAATGGGTCACTGAAAAAAAAAACTAAAAAAGTCAATTTCAGTGAAGCCCACTGTGGGAATCTGGATTCCTGGATTGCCAACAAAATCTGGAATCTCAGGCTCAAAATCCACTGGGGGACACCAGCTAAGTTCACCGGCAGGGGGCTCTGGGGGGGCTTATTTGGTGGGCCGGGAAACCAGTACGAGCCCCAGGGCGGCTCGTACTAGGGTGGACCACAGGGTCCCTAGCATGTGGGGCCCCTGGCTCCGCATGGCGGCATCTCCGCCGCCTTGGGGGATCATCGTCATCAGATGATGATGATGATGAGGAGGAGGATGGGGATGACAAGAGGAACGTGGGGTCATCCTCATCCTCACTGGGGCTCTCGGAGTCGGAGGCAAGCTGGGCGTATGCCTCCTCCACAGAGAACATCCAGCGGGCCATGGGTATGTGTGTGTGCGTGTGTATGTGCGTGCATGTAAAACTTTATTGTATGTGCGTGTGTGTGGGGGCACGGGTGTTCACGTACTAAAAATGAAAAAAAAAAATGGACAAAGTTCAAACTTGCTGATCAGCGGGGCAGTTGGGACTGGGGGGGCGCAAGTGGCAGCACCCCTGGCTGAGTCTAGGGTCTCACAGCTAAGTGCTGTGGACCCCAAACACCAGAGACCACCAAAAACAATAAATCAGTTAAACTTTATTTTTTTCCCCCCCTAATTAACTCTCCCTTCTATCCCTGCTTAATGGTGCCTCTCCCTCACTGACCCTAACCTACTTGGAGGGTGATGGGTGAAGGAGGGTGATGGGTGCCAACGGGGGGGATCGCAGGAGCTCGTGAGGACGGTGCTGGACGGTGCAGGTGCAGCAGCAGGAAGAGGAGGGGAGAGAGGAGCGCCGGGAGTTTGAATCTTCCGCCTCTCTCCAGGACCAATCAGCACCATGGACAGCAGCCATCAGCACCACGGCCAGCACCGCCTCTCCCAAATGCTCGGACTGTGATTGGTGGTGTGTAATCACACCACCGATCACCGTCCTTTTCCGGTTCATCGGGTCACCGGAGACCCGAATGGACCGGAAACGCAGCAAACCGCAGGTCTGAATTGACCTGCGGTTTGCTGCGATTGCCGATACGGGGGGGTCACATGACCCTCCCCCCCGGCATTGTGACAGAATGCCCGCTGAATGATTTCAGCGGACATCCTGTTCCGATTAACCCCCGCCGCAATGTAGTTTTAAACCCATGACGTACCGGTACATCATGGGTCCTTAAGGACTCGGGAACCATGCAGTACCGTTACGTCATGGGTCCCTAAGGGGTTAATCATGTTTGTTTTGGAAATAAATGTACATAAAGTACACCAGACATTTTAACATTTATAGGATCCTTTAATATGAAGCCAAGTGTTATTATCTTTTCTATGAGTATTTGAGAACATGCTAGGTGCAATCATATTGCTTATGGTTTGTAAACGCTTGGCCACAAACTGGCATCCTTGTCTTACAATTTCCCTCAAATTGCTATTTTTATTCAGAATAGGTATGTACTTCCTGATAATTTGTGTGATCTTGTTATAATCTGAGCTGTTTCTAGCACTAAATACTACTCCTTTAAATGATTTATTCTCCTTTCACTGAATAAATATTGTTCCTTGTTTTTTATCCATTGTTTTCTTAGCGGCATTAATGGTCTCCATAGTATAGCCTCTTTTTAGAAGTCTGGCTTTCATCCTTACATTCTTGTTCATAGTTAGTTTCTTCGTTGTAAGATCTTCCTGCTCCGACAAATCCTCCCTTGGGCAGGTTCCTCACCACATGCACTAGATGACAGCTTTGTGCATGCAGAAAAGAATTGCCTGTAAATACAGACAATTTTGAAGCTTTCCTGTATGTAAATTCAGATATAGATGCAAATCCAAGAAATCAATAGTCTGTCAATACATAAAAAAGGTGTATTGTAAGGTTATTTTAAATACTGACTTATTCTGTCCCCTTTAATTTTATCTCTTTTATGTTACTTTTAGTATTCTGTGTAAGGAATGGATATTCCTTGTAATGTAGTACCCATCTCCCATTGTGCTGATAAGACCACAGTCCTGAGTAGTGAACTCAGAGACACATCTCAGGACATGTGTGATGCACAATGGGGAGGGGCCAAGGTGTATAACTCACACACATACATTAGGGGGGACTCCACTTGGAAACTCATCCTAGGTAGGATGTAAGTATTGATTTGCCCTATCTCTTATACACCCTGGGGTCGGTCATGTGTTATAAAGTGGTAGACAGCCATGTGTTATAGCATGGCCGAACATATCCCTATCACATATTGCATATTTAGGATAGTGATGCTTATTTACTTTTTATTATTCTGTATGTGATTTGCCTGTGTTATCTTAGCGCAGAGGGACTAAGACCAGCGTCTAAATTTCCTTAATAAATGTCCCCCTGTATATCTAAATCTGCTCCATGACATCCAGTTAATATTACTGTACTCTGCTTTGGTTATATGCAGAATTTCTGTAAGAGATCTGGCCTATTTTATAGATAGTTACATGATGGCACTTGCTCAGATACTTTTAAAAGTTATACTGTAGCTTTGTCCTTAACATACTCTTTATCGTGCGCTCATTTTACCTTACAGTTTTTCTAATATAAAATGCTTATATAAAAGTATCCTGTGAGACTGCTCTCGTTGCCATGGCAATCAGCATTAGGTATTGTTTATCTGTGGCTACTCTACTGTGTTTTCATCTGATGTACAAAAAAAAGTAATTAAGGAAAAAATTAGTTTAACCCCTTAAGGACACGGCCATATTTCACCTTAAGGACCAGGCCATTTTTTGCAAATCTGACCAGTGTCACTTTATGTGTGAATAACTTTAAAACGCTTTTACATATCCAGGCCATTCTGAGATAGTTTTTTCATCACATATTGTACTTTATGACAGTGGTAAAATGGAGTAAAAAAAATAATCTTTTTTATTTATAAAAAAAATACAAAATTTACCCAAAATTTGGAAAATTAGCAAATTTCATAGAAACATAGAAACATAGAATGTGTCGGCAGATAAGAACCATTTGGCCCATCTAGTCTGCCCAATATATCTGAATCCTATGAATAGTCCCTGGCCCTATCTTATATGAAGGATAGCCTTATGCCTATCCCATGCATGCTTAAACCCCTTCACTGTATTTGCAGCTACCACTTCTGCAGGAAGGCTATTCCATGCATCCACTACTCTCTCAGTAAAGTAATACTTCCTTATATTACTTTTAAACCTTTGCCCCTCTAATTTAAAACTGTGTCCTCTTGTGGTAGTTTTTCTTCTTTTAAATATGCTCTCCTCCTTTACCGAGTTGATTCCCTTTATGTATTTAAAAGTTTCTATCATATCCCCTCTGTCTCTTCTTTCTTCCAAGCTATACATATTAAGGTCCTTTAACCTTTCCTGATAAGTTTTATCCTGCAATCCATGTACTAGTTTAGTAGCTCTTCTCTCTCTTACATTGTCTTCCCACCTTTAAGTCTTCTGAAATAATTACTCCTAAATCCCTTTCCTCAGATACTGAGGTCAGGACTGTGTCAAATATTCTATATTCTGCCCTTGGGTTTTTACGCCCCAGGTGCATTATCTTGCACTTATCCACATTAAATTTCAGTTGCCAGAGTTCTGACTATTCTTCTAGTTTTCCTAAATCCTTTTCCATTTGTCGTTTCCCTCCAGGAACATCAACCCTGTTACATATCTTTGTGTCATCAGCAAAAAGACAAACCTTACCATCGAGGCCTTTTGCAATATCACTTATGAAGATATTAAACAAAATTGGTCCCAGTACAGATCCCTGTGGAACCCCACTGGTAACATGACCTTGTTTTGAATGTTCCCCATTGACTACAACCTTCTGTTGTCTGTCACTCAGCCACTGCCTAATCCACTCAACAATATGGGAGTCCATGCTCAATGACTGCAGTTTATTGATAAGTCTTCTATGTGGGACAGTGTCAAAAGCCTTGCTAAAAATTAGATATGCGATGGCTACTGCACCTCCACCGTCTATTATTTTAGTCACCCAAATTTCAATTTCTCTACTTTTATAATAGATAGTAATACCCTAAAAATAGTTATTATTTTACATTCCCCATATGTCTACTTCATGTTTGGATCATTTTGGGAATGCCATTTTATTTTTTGGGGATGTTACAAGGGTTAGAAATCTTGAAATTTTTCAGAAAATTTCTAAAACCCACTTTTTCAGGACCAGTTCAGGTCTGATGTCACTTTGTGAGGCTTACATAATAGAAACCACCCAAAAATGACCTCATTTTACAAACTACACCCCTCAAGGTATTCAAAACTGATTTTACAAACTTTGTTAACCCTTTAGGTGTTCCACAAGAATTAATGGAAAATAGAGATAAAATTTAAAATTTTTACTTTTTTTGGCAGATTTTTCCTTTGAATCAATTTTTTCCAGTTACAAAGCAAGGGTTAACAGCCAAACAAAACTCAATATTTATGGCCCTGATTCTGTAGTTTACAGAAACACCCAATATGTGGTTGTAAACTACTGTACGGTTATACGGCAGGGCGCAGAAGGAAAGGAATGCCATACAGTTTTTGGAAGGCAGATTTTGGTTGACTGGTTTTTTTGGACACTTTTTTTTTTTTGACTGTTTTTTTTTCCAAAATGGGGTCACTTTTCTGGAGTTTCTACTCTAGGGGTACATCAGGGGTGCTTCAACCTAAAGAGGTTAAGCATCAAAATAATGACTAGATGTTAAACATGTTTTCTGTCTTTTAACTCTGTATTCCTCACAGCTAATCAACAAATGAGCTATGAATAGCGATGATCGAGCATGCTCGGCCGAACACCAGTTCGGCTCGAGCATTGCGATGCTCGGCACATCGCAGTGTTCGTCCGAATACTGCGTGTGCTCGAGCTGCTTCGCAGGGAAAAAAACGTGCAGGTAAGTACTGCAGGTAAGTACTGCAGGTAAGTAAAGGACCCGATGACATGTGGCTCGGCCAGTCTTAGTCAGGGAGAGCTGTAGAAGGGACAGATAGTGTAGGGAATTGAATTTTATTTTTTGGTTACGCAGGGTTGGTGTTAGAGACCAAAAAGTCAGTTTAAGGACTATTGTTGTGTCTGGCAGCAATATATATTTTTAGCACAACCTGCGTTAAATTACTTGCGATTAGAGACCCAAAAGTCCTTTTAAGGACCATTTTTGTATCTGGCAGAAATATATATTATTAGCGCAACATGCGCTAAATTGCATGCAATTGTTTGGCCGCTGCAGATAGCGACATTATCTGAGCTACATCTCCTGTGTAACGTGTGCGCAGCCTAAAAATATCTGTGACATCCAGTGTACTTTTTCCGTAGACGCTGAGGACAGCGACATTATCTGCGCTACATCTCCTGTTTAACGTGTGCGCATCGTAAATATCAGTGACATTCAGTCTAATTTTTTCGCTGCTCGTGGCAGCGACATTACCTGTGCTACATCTCCTGTATAATGTTTGCGCATCATAAATATCAGTGAAATTCCCTGTAATTTTTAATTAGCCGCTGGTGACAGTGACAGTACCTGCTCTACATCTCCTGTATAACATTTGCGCATCATAAATATCAGTGACATTCAGTTTAATTTTTTCACTGCAGGTGACAGCGACATTACCTGCGCTACATCTTCTGTATAACGTTTGCACATCCTATCACTTTAGAAAAAAGACAACTGAGGGGAGATCTAATTAATATGTATAAATATATCAGGGGTCAGTACAGAGATCTATCCCATCATCTATTTATCCCCAGGACTGTGACTGTGACGAGGACACATCCTCTGTGTCTGGAGGAAAGAAGGTTTGTACACAAGCATAGAAAAGGATTCTTTACGGTAAGAGCAGTGAGACTATGGAACTCTCTGCCTGAGGAGGTGGTGATGGTGAGTACAATAAAGGAATTCAAGAGGGGCCTGGATGTATTTCTGGAGCGTAATAATATTACAGGATATAGGTACTAGAGAGGGGTCGTTGATCCAGGGAGTTATTCTGATTGGAGTCGGAAAGGAATTTTTTATTCCTCTAAAGTGGGGAAAATTGGCCTCTACCTCACAGTTTTTTTTTTTTTGCCTTCCTCTGGATCAACTTGCAGGATAACAGGCCGAACTGGATGGACAAATGTCTTTTTTCGGCCTTATGTACTATGTTACTATGTTACTAAATATCAGTGATATTCAGTTAAATTTATTTGCGCATTCACTTACAAACACAAGCTACTGTACGTGTAACATACTTGCAAGCATACAGGTGAAACTCGAATAATTAGAATATTGTGCAAAAGTCCATTTATTTCAGTAATGCAAATTAAAAGGAATTGCATTAATGCAGCTTAAAATTAGAATTTTGTGAAAAGGGTCAATATTCTAGACTCAAAGTGTCATACTCTAGTCAGCTAATTAATCCATATCCCTTAAGCAAAGGGTACCTCAAAATTGTGACTTTGGGGTTTCATAAGCTGTAAGCCATAATCATCCAAATTATAACAAATAAAGGCTTGAAATATCTCACTTTGCATGTAATGAGTCTATCTCATATATTAGTTTCACCTTTTAAGTTGCATTAGTGAAATAAATGAACTTTGCACAATATACTAATTTTTCGAGTTTCACTTGTATATACCATTTAATATCCAGAAGGGGAGCAGTAAGAGACAGGGAAGTGGCCATGCTGCTGATGGTGCATGCAGAGGTCGTGGCCCTGGGTGCGGTGAAACTGTGCCTGCTGCCAGAGCACAAGAAACACACTCATCCACGATACCTAGCTTCATGTCCCAGATTGCAGGGAGGCGCAGGACACAACTCTCGAAGTCACACCAGTGCGAACAGGTGGTTTGTTGGATTGCAGGAGATAATGCTTCCAGTCAATTAAGCACCACCCTGTCTTCCACAATGTCCAGTCTCAGTAGCCAAGAGTCTGGTCAACAGAATCCTCACCCTGATCCTCCTTTCTCCCACCATAGAGAGTCAAGGCAAACAAGTGATCCCACACTCGGATATTCCGAGGAACTCTTTTCATCGCCATTCCTTGATTTGGGCTTCTCGCCAAGCCCGCTTGAAGAGAGACATGAGGAGATTGTGTGCACTGATGCCCAAACTCTTGAGCATCCACAGTCACAAGAAGAGGACGGTGGGGAACAGCAGTTAGTGTTTCACAAGGTGGATGATGATGATGAGACACGGTTGCCAATAAGTCAACGGCAATAAGTGTCTCAAGTGGTTGATGATGAGGATGACACACAGTTGTCAATAAGTGAGGTTGTTGTTAGGTCAACAAGTTAGGAGGATAACCAGAGTGATGAAGTGCAAGAGGAGGTGGTGGACGATGAAATCACTGACCCAACCTGGGAAGGTGGCAAGCCGAGCGAGGACAGCAGTACAGAGGGGGAGGCATCCGCAGCACCACTGGAAGAGGCAGTGGGGTGTCAAAAGGGAGAAGGCGGGCCACACCAAACAGGCCCGCAACTGTTTCCTGGAACACCCCCTTGTGGCAATCTCCCTTGCCAAGGGGTAGGTGTTCCGCAGTCTGTTGCTTTTTTGATGAAAGTGTGGACGATAAAATAATTGTCATTTGCAACCTGTGGCGTACCAAAATGAGCAGGGGCGTGAACACTAGCAACCTCACCACCACCTGCATGATCCGCCACATGGCATCAAAGCACCCTAATAGGTGGGCTGAACGCCAGGGACCAAAATCAGTGTCTGCGGGTCACACCACTGCCTCCTCTAACCCAGTGTTGCGTGCTGGCCAATCCCCTGTCCAAGATTCAGGCCCGGATGCCTCCCGCCATGCACCTGGACCTTCGCAAGTACCATCAGCTAGCACATCCACTTCTGTGTCCCAGCGCAGCGTAAACATGTCCACACCCCAGGCCTTTGAACGAAAGCGCAAATACACAGCCACCCACCCACAGGCCATAGCACTAAATGTGCACTTTTCCATTTTGCTGGCCCTGGAAATGTTGCCATTTAGGCTTGGGGACACTGAGGCTTTCCGCAGCCTGATGGCGGGGGCAGTCCTTTGTTACTCAGTCCCCAGCCGCCACTATTTTTCCCGGTGTGTCATCCCCACCTTAAACCAGCATGTGTCCCGTAACCTCACCCGTGCCCTGACCAACGCAGTTACTGGGAAGGTCCACTTAACGACTGACACATGGACAAGTGCTTGTGGCCAGGGACGCTACATTTCCCTGACGGCACACTGGGTGAACATTGTGTGCAGGTCCACCCAAGCCATCCAACAGATGTGAAGCAACTTTGAGGCTTTCTGGCTCTCAGTCAGAAGAGAGCTGGTTTGGAATGTCTCATAGTGCACAAGGCTGCCATTGTAAGGTATGCTGACTGTTATCTGTCTCATGAATAGATTGTTGGCTTCCACATACCTGGATTTTCGCATATAGCCTTTGTGTGGTTGTCTATTGTATGTCATAGATAATAGGAGTCCAAAACGCATCCAGCCATCCTCTTAATGCTGTTTCCAAACCATTTTGATGGGGTTTCCATCAATTTCTACCCTTTTTTTGTGAACCAGACACACTCTCTTCTTCAGAGCAGGGGGTACCTGGTTTGATGCTCGGGTCTCCCATTGACTTTTATTGTATTAAATTGTACTTGAGCACCCACAGTATTTGGCCGAGCACTGCAATGTGCCGAGCATAGCGATGCTCGAACCGAACAGCAGTTCGGCCAAGCATGCTCACTCAACACTAATCATTATTAATTCCTGGATAACCCCTTCACAAAGCCATTTCTAGAATCTATTGAAATCAATGGAACGATTCACATGGCTGTTTTAGCGGCCATCAAAAAATAGGAAAAGTATTATTTTAGGCTGTTTTCATGGCAAGACAGACCACATTGAAATCAATAGGATCGTTTGTAACCGCAAGCAGAGTGCGCCTAACAGCTGTACACTGTGAAAAAAAAGGGCCTTTCAGGGGTTAACAAATAATTAAAACCTCATCCACTTGCATGCGATGGAACATTCACTTGGAACTGGAGGCAGTAAGACCTGCGTTTGTACAGATGTAGCTGAGCTCAAATTGATTCTGATAAAACATGTCACAATGTTATCTTGTGACAAAATCCATTGAAATCCATTGAATAAGTCAATTAACATTTTATTGCTATTGTTTATGTAATGCATTAACCATCAATTTTAGGTTGGCTACATCTATATATCTATACTGGGGCACAATTTGGGGCTTTTATAATTACTGGGAGGCACTAATGGGGCAATTATTTATACTAGGGACACAAAGGAGTGCATTTTTATACTTGGGCACTATGGGGCATAATATACACTCACCTAAAGAATTATTAGGAACACCATACTAATACGGTGTTGGAACCCCTTTTGCCTTCAGAACTGCCTTAATTCTACGTGGCATTGATTCAACAAGGTGCTGATAGCATTCTTTAGAAATGTTGGCCCATATTGATAGGATAGCATCTTGCAGTTGATGGAGATTTGAGGGATGCACATCCAGGACACGAAGCTCCCGTTCCACCACATCCCAAAGATGCTCTATTGGGTTGAGATCTGATGACTGTGGGGGCCATTTTAGTACAGTGAACTCATTGTCATGTTCAAGAAACCAATTTGAAATGATTCGAGCTTTGTGACATGGTGCATTATCCTGCTGGAAGTAGCCATCAGAGGATGGATACATGTTCTCATTCTGTTTGCGCCAAATTCGGACTCTACCATTTGAATGTCTCAACAGAAATCGAGACTCATCAGACCAGGCAACATTTTTCCAGTCTTCAACAGTCCAATTTTGGTGAGCTTGTGCAAATTGTAGCCTCTTTTTCCTATTTGTAGTGGAGATGAGTGGTACCCGGTGGGGTCTTCTGCTGTTGTAGCCCATCCGCCTCAAGGTTGTGCGTGTTGTGGCTTCACAAATGCTTTGCTGCATACCCCGGTTGTAACGAGTGGTTATTTCAGTCAACGTTGCTCTTCTATCAGCTTGAATCAGTCGGCCCATTCTCCTCTGACCTCTAGCATCCACAAGGCATTTTTGCCCACAGGACTGCCTCATACTGGATGTTTTTCCCTTTTCACACCATTCTTTGTAAACCCTAGAAATGGTTGTGCGTGAAAATCCCAGTAACTGAGCAGATTGTGAAATACTCAGACCAGCCCGTCTGGCACCAACAACCATACCACGCTCAAAATTGCTTAAAGGGTTTCTGTCACCCCGCAAAACTCATTTTTTTTTTTTTGGATAGTTAGATTCCTCATAGTGCGATATAGGAGAATATAATGCTCTTACTTACTTTCATGCGGCCGATTCTTTATAAAACGAACTTTTATAATATGTAAATGAGGGCTCTACCAGCAAGTAGGGCGTCTACTTGCTGGTAGCTGCTGCAGAAATCCGCCCCCTCGCCGTGTTGATTGACAGGGCCAGCCGTGATCTCCTCCTCCGGCCGGCCCTGTCAGTAATTCAAAAATCGCGCGCCTCGCGTCATTCGGCGCAGGCGCTCTGAGATGAGGAGGCTCGTCTCCTCAGCACTCCCTCAGTGCGCCTGCGCCGATGACGTCTTCTCTTTCGGTGATGTCATCGGCGCAGGCGCACTGAGGGAGTGCTGAGGATACGAGCCTCCTCATCTCAGAGCGCCTGCGCCGAATGACGCGAGGCGCGCGATTTTTGAATTACTGACAGGGCCAGCCGGAGGAGGAGATCACGGCTGGCCCTGTCAATCAACACGGCGAGGGGGCGGATTGCTGCTGCGGCTACCAGCAAGTAGACGCCCTACTTGCTGGTAGAGCCCTCATTTACATATTATAAAAGTTCATTTTATAAAGAATCGGCCGCATGAAAGTAAGTAAGAGCATTATATTCTCCTATATCGCACTATGAGGAATCTAACTATCCAAAAAAAAAAAAATGAGTTTTGCGGGGTGACAGAAACCCTTTAAATCACCTTTCTTTCCCATTCTGACATTCAGTTTGGAGTTCAGGAGATTGTCTTAACCAGGACCACCCCCCTAAATGCATTGAAGCAACTGCCATGTGATTGGTTGACTAGATAATTGCATTAATGAGAAATAGAACAGGTGTTCCTAATAATTCTTTAGGTAAGTGTATATTATGAGGGCACTGCAGGGGTAAGGGGTTTAAACTTAAAAATCCAATAAAATTCATTCATTTTTAATGGTCATTAAAAACGGACTGTCCAGAAAACGTATGCACAAATGGTTTAAAAATGGCCATGAAAAACTGACAGTTTTCTGTTTTTAACAGTCATTTTTTTCACTGTCATGTACATGTAGCCTTATAAAAAAACAAAGTATAGCAGCACAGCGAAAAAACGATAAATACCATCCCTTGATGTGGTGGTGCCAGCCGTGTTGGGAGTCAGTCCTGAACTCCCCCAGTTATAGATGCATTTATACAGAAAACCGCAGCACTCTCCAGCCTTGAATTTCCAAAGGTTTATTCACCAGCAAAAGTGCGACGTTTCGACCTGTGTGGTCTTTTTCAAGCCAAAAAAAAGACCACACAGGTCGAAACGTCGCACTTTTGCTGGTGAATAAACCTTTGGAAATTCAAGGCTGGAGAGTGCTTAGATTTTCTGTATAAATGCATCTGTACATGTAGCCTTAGAGAAGTTTTAATGTGGGTCAAAGATTTTGCTCAGGAGTCCTTACATGAAATGAGAAAGTCACTAAGGCCTCTTTCAGACGGGCGTCCCGGATTTGCTCCGGATCTATAACAGGTGCATTGCCGGAAACCCGCGCGAGTGCGCACACAATTTCAGTCAGTTTTGACTGTGATTGCGTTGCGTTGTTCAGTTTTTAGCGCACGGGTGCAATGCGTTTTGCACGCGCGTGATAAAAAAACTGAATGTGGTACCCAAACCTGAACTTCTTCACTGAAGTTCGGGTTTGGGTTCGTTGTGAAGATGTTATTTTCCCTTATAACATGGTTATAAGGGAAAATAATAGCATTCTTAATACAGAATGCTTAGTAAAATGTTGCTTGAGTGGTTAAAAAATAAAAAATTAATTAAGTCACCTTAATTGCCTTCTTTCTTCTACTTTCAGGACCTGCAAAAGGACCTTTGAAGTCTTCTATCTTCATTCAGCAGGACCTGCGCTGACATCACCACGCTCACAATGTTGTGAGCGCGATAACGTCATCAAAGGTCCTTTTGCAGGTCCTCAAAGAAGAAGAAAGAAGACGATGCCAGTTGCGCGATCAAGTGGATGAGGTGAGGTTTTTTATTGTTTTGTTTTTTAACCCCTCAAGCAACATTTTGCTAAGCATTCTGTATTAAAAATACAATTATTTTCCTTTATAACCATGTTATAATGGAAAATAATACAGTAAATTGACTTTAATCAATTTACTAACATCATCTCCTAGCAACCATGCGTGAAAATCGCATTGCATCCGCATTTGCTTGCGGATGCTATGCGATTTTCATGCAGCCCCATTCATTTCTATGGGGCCTACATTGCTTGAAAATATAGAACATGTTGAGATTTTCACACAACGCACAAGTAATGCGTGAAAATCCCCGCTCATCATCTGCACAGCCCCATTGAAGTGAATGGGTCCGTATTCAGTGTGGGTGCAATGCGTTCACCTCACGCATTGCACCCGCGCAGAATTCTCGCCCGTGTGAAAGGGGCCTAAGACTGCATTCACTTGACAGTAAAAAACAGATGCATGATGGGCATCTTTTTAAATGGCCATCACATGTCTGTTTTAAGAACAATGGTAGGCTATGGAGTTATTCACATCCATTTCTCAGAAAAGCATTGGTGAAAATAACATTCATTAAAAACAGCAAAACAGTCAGTTTTTGGCCTCATGCACACGACCATTGTGTGCATCCGTGGCCGTTGTTCCGTTTTCCGTGATTTTCTGCGGACCCATTGAAAACTTTGACAACTCGGAAAATGCACCGTTGTTCATCCGCGGCTGTGATCCGTGTTTCCTGTCCGTCAAAAAAATATGACCTCTCCTATATTTTTGATGGACAACGGTTCACGGACCCATTCAAGTCAATGGGTCCATGAAAAAACACCAATGCACGCAAGATTGGCGTGCGGCCTCACCTCTTCCGCCCCCTAATTAAAATCACCTTCCCCCATCATTGATGGCCAGTGCGGCCTCCCATCTCCCCCCTAATTAAAATCCCCCCCATCATTGGTGGCCAGTGCGGCCTCCCCTCTCCCCCCCTCCCTAATTAAAATCATCCCCCCATCATTGGTGGCCAGTGCCGCCTCCCCTCTCCCCCCCCTAATTAAAATCACCTTCCCCCATCATTGATGGCCAGTGCGGCCTACCCTCTCCCCCCCACCTAATTAAAATCACCTTCCCCCATCATTGGTGGCCAGTGCGGCCTCCCCTCTCCCCCCTCCCTAATTAAAATCACCCCCCCATCATTGGTGGCCAGTGCCGCCTCCCCTCTCCCCCCCCCCTAATTAAAATCACCTTCCCCCATCATTGGTGGCAGCGGAGAGTTCCGATCGGAGTCACAGTTTAATCGCTGGGGCTCCGATCAGTAACCATGGCAACCAGGATGCTACTGCAGTCCTGGTTGCCATGGTTACTTCGCAATTTTTAGAAGCATTATACTTACTTGCGATGTCTGTGACCGGCCGGGCGCTCCTCCTACCGGTAAGTGACAGGTCTGTGCTATAGGCAATGCGCCGCACAGACCTTTCACTTACCAGTAGGAGGAGCGCCCGGACGGTCACAGACAGCGAAGGTAAGTATAATGCTTCTAAAATTGCTAAGTAACCATGGCAACCAGGACTGCAGTAGCATCATGGTTGCCATGGTTACCGATCGGAGCCCCAGCGATTAAACTGGGACTCCGATTGGAACTCTCTGCTGCCACCAATGATGGGGGAAGGTGATTTTAATTAGGGGGGGAGAGGGGAGGCCGCACTGGCCACCAATGATGGGGGGGTGATTTTAATTAGGGAGGGGGGGAGAGGGGAGGCCGCACTGGCCACCAATGATGGGGGAAGGTGATTTTAATTAGGTGGGGGGGGAGGGTAGGCCGCACTGGCCACCAATGAATATAATACTGGGGAGGGAGGGAGGGGGGCCGCACTGGCCACCAATGAGTTAAATACAGGGGAGGGAGGGGGGGCCGCACTGGCCACCAATGAATATAATACTGGGGAGGGAGGGAGGGGGGCCGCACTGGCCACCAATGAGTTAAATACAGGGGAGGGAGGGGGGGGCCGCACTGGCCACCAATGAGTTAAATACAGGGGAGGGGGGTCTGCCCCCTCCTGCCTGGCAGCACATGATCTCTTACAGGGGGCTATAATACGCACAATTAACCCCTCAGGTGCAGCACCTGAGGGGTTAATTGTGCTGATCACAGCCCCCTGTCAGAGATCGGGTGCTGCCAGGCAGCAGGGGGCAGTCATGTACACAGTTCTTAGTATATTCTAACTTGAAGCGTCCCCATCACTATGGGAACGCCTCTGTGTTAGAATATACTGTCGGATCTGAGTTTTGACGATCTAACTCAAATCCGATAGTAAATTCTAACATAGAGGCGTTCCCATGGTGATGGGGACGCTTCAAGTTAAAATATACCATCGGATTGGAGAAAACTCAGATCCTATGGTATATTAACTTCTGACTTTACATTGAAAGTCAATGCGGGACGGATCCGTTTGCAATTGCACCATATTGTGTCAACGTCAAACGGATCCGTCTCCATTGTCTTGCATTGTAATTCAGGACGGATCAGTTTGGCTCCGCACGGCCAGGCGGACACCAAAACGACTTTTTCTTCATGTCCGTGGATCCTCCATAAATCAAGGAAGACCCACGGAAGAAAAAACGGACACGGATCACGGACCTACAGACTCCGTTTTTGCAGACCTTAAAAAAAACGGTCGTGTGCATGAGGCCTTTAACTGACTTTTTTCACTTATGCCTTTCTGAGAAATTAACTTTTTTTCATTGTCATGTGAATGTAGCCTAATATCCACTAGAATAATTGTTGTGTGCTTGTACTACTCCGGCATCTCTGCTCGGCATGAAATTTAGAGTAATTTATGAAGTTTCTTCCTCCTTAATCCAAGTTCACACTTCACAATAACTGATGGAAATATCTGACCAAATAAGTGTGAATTCAGCCTTTTTGGATCGAGAAGAGGATGCACAGAAAATGTATTTCCCTGAAGACAAAATTAGCCGGCTAATTAAAGCTGTTCAGGCAGATAGAGACTTCCCCCTCTTCCATGGCTGTACTATCTCCACCTTTATGGTATCTAGGGTCTTCAAATTTGAAGACTCCATTAAGAAGTTAAAGGCTGCAGAATGGAAATATCCGTATAAGGCCCCAATTTGAGTATAAGGGTTAAATGTCCATTTCCTAGAGAGGAAGAATAATCAAAGGAGTGGACATGGCTATTGCAAAATTGTCCAAAGGAACTATTGTGCCTACAGATGATGTGCAGCAAGTCCCTGAGGTGCCGGAGTGGAGGATGGAAGTAGTAGTGGCTCATGTGGCTGGTAGTCTATCACAGTGGCATTTCTCAAACCGCTGCTCCCTGGTGCCAGTGCCATGAAAAGAGGGACCACCCTTTTTTTTCTCGAGGTACTCCCAATGTTAGCACTCCTGCCTGATGATAAATATTCCTAAACAATTAGTGTAAAAAAAATCAAATAACAAAACAGAGTATACTACTAATACACACATTTACACCCTACACCTTCCCTACTGGGAACACAGGAAGCACACATTCAGATGTTTAGAAAAAATACTTGATATTTATTATACAAATATCTAACTATACATGATTAAAAATACACCAGCAGTTAAAAGGAGTAGTACACCTAGAGATATTAAAAACAGACTTAGCGGTACCCATTGCAGTTAATGAGCCACCCTAAAGAATGAGAAATCATATCCCAAAGTAATATATCATACATTACCAGGAACGGAATGGGAACTTAAAGTTGCCCTGGAAAAATTACTAAAAGTAGTCCCGTTTTGTAGTTGGGTCAAAATTGATGGAAAGCAGGGTCAGCAATATACTGTAGTTGCACATTATACCACAATATACCACCCGAACACATTATACCACCCCAACACAGCCAAATACCGCAGTCCATCACAAAATACATTACTCTTAGAATCACTGCACACTTCACTTATTAGGGCAGTCACGGGGCCAAAACTGACCTAATAACTCAAGTATGAACTCAGCCTTACAGGTCGACGTTAGCGCCAAGAAGAAGTGGACACTTTTTACACCGTTGCCAGCTGATTCCACATAGATGTCTACAGAACCTATTCTAATAAACGCGTATACAAATAGAGCCCCCCGGACAGAGTGGAGAGGGTGTCAGCAGTAAGTTAGTGTTGACGTCACGGATTAATTTGCCCTTCCTATGATCCGTCAGAACAATAACCCACAAAAACGGATCCTGTCTGTGAAGCATCCGCCTTCACTCGGTCAGCATTTGCTCAATAATCCATCAGTATTGCTAATGCAAAAAAAACAAAACAGGAGTGGATATAAAACAGAGATGACACGTGAATGGAATATTTGCATGTCTTCTGTGTTTTGTACCCACTCCTGCTTTTCGCTACCAAATCATAAGCCAATTCTGATGGGACCATACAGGCCTTACAGCTGCTACACAGACAGGAACTGTTGTGCTTTTCATTTTTTCTTCCATCTGACAGATCAGAAGAAAGGTCAAATAAATCATGAAGTCAGCCAGGCTGAAAGACAAAATAGTGCTCCAAGTCATGAAGTGGGGAGGGTGGGAACAGCAGGAGAAGTCCACAGAGTAGACTTATGACAAAGTGGTGAGGTGGAAGCTACATGAAGAGACCACAGAGTGGCCCAATGACAGGGTCTGGAGTTGGAAGCAGAATGAGGAAGCCACCGATTGGCGCAATGACCGAGTCTGGAGGTGGCGGCATCAGAAGAAAGCCACTGAGTGGCACAACGACAGAGTCTGGAGTTAACAGCAGTATGAGGAGGCCACGAAGTGGCACAATGACAGAGTCTGTAGATAGCAGCAGTATGATGAGGCCACCGAGTGGCACAATAACAGAGTCTGGAGGTGTCGGCAGCATCAGGAGGTTGTCATTGTTTTTATGTACTTTTTGTATATTTGTTGTTTCAAAATATATATATTTTCCTTACACTTTCAGACGTCACACGACCTCACACAACGTCATTCGATCCATACAGCAAAAGGATTTTTGCAGTCACCCATCAACATTACCGAAAAAAAACACTTTGAAAGAGTGGCACAATGACAGAGTCTGGAGGTGGCAGCAGCATGAGTAGGCCACAGAAAGGCACAACAACTGAATACGGTTCTGGATCAGAGATGGCCCCCATAGTGAGTAGAGTTGAGCGGACACCTGGATGTTCGGGTTCGGCAGGTTCGGCCACACTTTTAAAAAAAAGTTCGGGTTCGGGACCCGAACTTGACCCTGAACCCGAACCCCATTGAAATCAATGAGGACCCGAACTTTTGGCCACTAAAATAGCTCTAAAATAGCCCTGGAAAGAGCTAGAGGGCTGCAAAAGGCTGCAGAATGTGCTTAAGAGCATGGCAAATGCTCTGCAAACAAATGTGGATAGGGAAATGAATTAAAATAACATAAAAGACCTTAAAACAAATAAAAATTAGGAATGATCTAGGAGGAAGAGGTTGAGGAGACGGTGAATGGGTGGATGTGGAGGTGTAAGCTCACTTGGCGGTCTTGGTGGAAGCGGCGGAGAAGGAGGAATAGGTAGCCAACACAGATGTGTGTTATTTTGCATTTTACATAGGGGTTTCCCCCAAAATATTGGTACATATAAAAAAAAAAGTAATAAGTGCACTTGAGTACAAAGATGGATGGTTGAGGTTGTTAGAACTGTCTATTCTGCACAAGGTACAGACAAGTCTTGTGGGATCCAGGCCTGGTTCATTTTAATGAACGTGAGCTTGTCCACGTTGGCTGTGGACAGGCAGTTGCGTCTGCCTGTAATGACGCCTCCTGCCGTGCTAAATACACGTTCAGAGAGTACACTGGCTGCATGGCAGGCCAGCACCTCCAAGGCATACGGGACAAGCTCTGGCCATGTGGACAATTTGGAGACCCAGAAGTTGAATGGGGCAGAACCATCAGTCAGTACGTGTAGTCGTGTGCACAGGTACTGTTCCACCATGTTGGTCAAATGCTGCCTCCTGCTAACACGCTCCATATCAGCTGTTGGAGCCGGTTGTTGCGGCGAGGTGACAAAGCTTTTCCACATGTCGGCCATGCTAACCCTGCCTTCTGAGGTGCTGGTGCTGACACAGCTGCGTTGGCGACCTCTTCCTCCTCCCCTGCCTCCACCTTGTGCTTCCACTTGTCCCCCGGCGTCAGTCGGGAATGCTCTCAGGAGCGCCTCTACCAGCGTGCGCCTGTAGTCGCGCATCTTCCTATCACGCTCCAGTGAGGGAATTAAGGACGGCACATTGTCTTTGTAACGAGGATCCAGCAGGGTGGCCACCCAGTAGTCAGTGCACGTTAAAATGTGGGCAACTCTGCAGTCGTTGCGCAGGCACTGCAGCATGTAGTTGCTCATGTGTGGCAGGCTGCCAAGAGGTAAGGACAAGCTGTCCTCTGTGGGAGGCGTATCATCTGCGTCCTCCGTATTCCCCCAGCCACGCACCAGTGATGGGCACGAGCTGCGTTGGGTGCCACCCTGCTGTGAACGTGCTTCATCTTCCTCCTCCTCGTCCTCCAGTAGTGGGCCCTGGCTGGCCAAATTTGTACCTGGCCTCTGCGGTTGCAAAAAAACTCCCTCCGAGGCACTTCTAAAAGACTGGCCTGAAAGTCTTAGAAATGACCCCTCTTCCTCCTCCTCCTCCTCCGCCTGGCCCACATCCGCTTCCATCATCAACCTAAGTGTTTTCTCAAGGAGGCATAGAAGTTTTATTGTAACTCTGATAACGGCGTCATCGCCACTGGCCATGTTGGTGGAGTACTCGAAACAGCGCATGGAGGCCCAGTCATTGGTGGTGAAGTGGTGCTGTTCCGCAGTGCGACTCACCTGTGCGTGCTGCAGCTGAAACTCCACTATGGCCTGCTGCTGCTCGCACAGTCTCACCAGAATGTGCAAGGTGAAGTTCCAGCTGGTGGGCACGTCGCGTATGAGGCGGTAAGCAGCAAGGCCAAAGTTACTCTGTAGTGCAGACAGGCGAGCGGCGGCAGGATGAGAACGCCAGAAGCACGCACAAACGCCCCCACTTTATGCAGCAGCTCAGACATCTCGGGGTAGTTGTGAATGAATTTCTGCACCACCAAATTCAGCACATGCGTCAGGAAAGGGATGTGCGTCAAACTGGCTAGTCCCAGAGTTGCACCATTATCTCACACCACCAGGCCGTGCTTGAGGCTCACTGGCAGCAACCACTCGACGGTCTGTTGTTCTATACCCCGCCACAACTCCTGCCTGGTGTGGGACCTGTCCCCCAAACACATCAGTTTCAGAACGGCCTGCTGACGTTTACCCCTGGCTGTGCTGAAGTTGTTGGTGAAGGTCTGTCGCTGACCGGATGAGGAGGTGGTAGAAGAGGAGGAGGAAGCCGAGTAGGAGGAGGAGGCAACAGGAGGCAAAGAATGATGCCCTGCGATCCTTGGCGGCGGAAGGACGTGCGCCAAACAGCTCTCCGCCTGGGGCCCAGCCGCCACTACATTTACCCAGTGTGCAGTTAGGGAGATATAACGTCCCTGGCCGTGCTTACTGGTCCACGTATCTGTGGTTAGGTGGACCTTGCCACAGATGGCGTTGCGCAGTATACACTTGATATTATCCGATACTTGGTTGTGCAGGGAAGGCACAGCTCTCAAGGAGAAGTAGTGGCGGCTGGGAACGACGTACTGTGGGACAGCAAGCGACATGAGCTGTTTGAAGCTGTCCGTCTCCACCAGCCTGAATGACAGGATTTCAAAGGCCAGTAGTTTAAAAATGCTGGCATTCAGGGCCAGAGATCGAGGGTGGCTAGGTGGGAATTTTCACTTTCTCTCCAAGGTTTGGGAGATGGAGAGCTGAACGCTTCCGTGTGACATGGTGGAGATGCTTGGTGACGAAGGTAGTGGTGTTGGTGGCACATCCTCTGTTTGCTGGGTGGCAGGTGCCAACGTTCCTCCAGAGGCGGAGGAAGAGGCCGAGGCAGCAGCAGAAGAGAGAGCAGGAGGGGCCTGAGCCCTTTCTTGGTTTTGAAGGTGCTTACTCCACTGCAGCCCGTGTCTCGCATGAAGATGCCTGGTCATGCAGGTTGTGCTAAAGGTTCAGAACGTTAATGCCTCGCTTCAGGCTCTAATGGCACAGCGTGCAAACCACTCTGGTCTTGTCGTAAGCACATTGTGTGAAGAAGTGCCATGCCAGGGAACTCCTTGAAGATACCTTTGGTGTGCTCGGTCCCTGGTGGCGGTGGCCAGTAGTAGGCAAACGCTGCTCTGCTTTTGCACCCTGCTCCCTCTTTTGCTGCGCTGTTGGCTCGGTCTCACCACTGCCTCTTCCTCCGAACTCTGAAAGTCAGTGTCACGACCTTCATTCCATGTGGGGTCTAGGACCTCATCGTCCCCTGCATCGTCTTCCACCCAGTTTGGTCTGCACACTGCAGAAAGACGCAGCAGTTGGCACCTGTGTTTCGTAATCATCAGAGACGTGCTAAGGTGGTATTCCCATGTCCTCATCAGGAAACATAAGTGGTTGTGCGTCAGTGCATTCTATGTCTTCCACCCCTGGAGAAGGGCTAGGTGGATGCCCTTGGGAAACCCTGCCAGCAGAGTCTTCAAACAGCATAAGAGACTGCTGTATGACTTGAGGCTCAGACAGGTTCCCTGATATGCACGGGGGTGATGTGACAGACTGATGGGCATGGGTTTCAGGCGCCACCTGTGTGCTTTCTGCAGAAGACTGGGTGGGAGATAATGTGAACGTGCTGGATCCACTGTCGGCCACCCAATCAACTATCATCTGTACTTGCTCAGGCCTTACCATCCTTAGAACGGCATTAGGCCCGACCAAATATCTCTGGAGATGCTGGCGCCTAATGGGACCCGAAGTAGTTGGTTCACTAGGATGTGTAGCTGGGCCCGAACGGCCACGTCCTCTCCCTACAGCAGTGGCTCCATCAACACCACCACGACCATGACCGTGTCCCTTATTAGAATTTTTCCTCATGGTTAGCGTTCCGCCAAGCAAGAAATTAAAAATATAGGGAACGGTATATATGGGCTGGTTAATATGACAGATTTCCAGCTAAATTGATTTATTTCAGCTACTTCTAATAGGTACTGTCACACACAGATAGTGTCACAGCGGTGTATATGGGCTGGTTAATATGACAGATTCCCAGCAAAATAGTTTATTTCAGCTACTTCTAAATACAAACCGGATTCCAAAAAAGTTGGGACACTATACAAATCGTGAATGAAAACTGAATGCAATGATGTGGAGGTGCCAACTTCTAATATTTTATTCAGAATAGAGCATAAATCACTGAACAAAAGTTTAAAACTGAGAAAATGTACAATTTTAAGGGAAAAATATGTTGAATCAGAATTTCATGGTGTCAACAAATCCCAAAAAAGTTGGGACAAGGCCATTTTCACCACTGTGTGGCATCTCCCCTTCTTCTTACAACACTCAGACGTCTGGAGACCGAGGAGACCAGTTTCTCAAGTTTAGAAATAGGAATGCTCTCCCATTCTTGTCTAATACAGGCCTCTAACTGTTCAATCGTCTTGGGCCTTCTTTGTTGCACCTTCCTCTTTATGATGCGCCAAATGTTCTCTATAGGTGAAAGATCTGGACTGCAGACTGGCCATTTCAGTACCCGGATCCTTCTCCTACGCAGCCATGATGTTGTGATTGATGCAGAATGTGGTCTGGCATTATCTTGTTGAAAAATGCAGGGTCTTCCCTGAAAGAGATGACGTCTGGATGGCAGCATATGTTGTTCTAGAACCTGAATATATTTTTCTGCATTGATGGTGCCTTTCCAGACATGCAAGCTGCCCATGCCACACGCACTCATGCAACCCCATACCATCAGAGATGCAGGCTTCTGAACTGAGCGTTGATAACAACTTGGGTTGTCCTTGTCCTCTTTGGTCCGGATGACATGGCGTCCCAGATTTTCAAAAAGAACTTCGAATCGTGACTCGTCTGACCACAGAACAGTCTTCCATTTTGCCACACTCCATTTTAAATGATCCCTGGCCCAGTGAAAACGCCTGAGCTTGTGGATCTTGCTTAGAAATGGCTTCTTCTTTGCACTGTAAAGTTTCAGCTGGCAACGGCGGATGGCACGGTGGATTGTGTTCACTGACAATGGTTTCTGGAAGTATTCCTGAGCCCATTCTGTGATTTCCTTTACAGTAGCATTCCTGTTTGTGGTGCAGTGTCGTTTAAGGGCCCGGAGATCACGGGCATCCAGTATGGTTTTACGGCCTTGACCCTTACGCACAGAGATTGTTCCAGATTCTCTGAATCTTCGGATGATGTTATGCACAGTTGATGATGATAGATGCAAAGTCTTTGCAATTTTTCGCTGGGTAACACCTTTCTGATATTGCTCCACTATCTTTCTGCGCAACATTGTGGGAATTGGTGATCCTTTACCCATCTTGGCTTCTGAGAGACACTGCCACTCTGAGAAGCTCTTTTTATACCAAATCATGTTGCCAATTGACCTAATTAGTGTTAATTGGTCTTCCAGCTCTTCGTTATGCTCAAATTTACTTTTTCCAGTCTCTTATTGCTACTTGTCCCAACTTTTTTGGGATTTGTTGACACCGTGAAAATTGGAATCAACGTATTTTTCCTTTAAAATTATACATTTACTCGGATTAAACGTTTGATCTGTCATCTACGTTCTATTACAAATAAAATATTGACATTTGCCATCTCCACATCATTGCATTCAGTTTTTATTCACAATTTGTTTAGTGTCCCAACTTTTTTGGAATCCGGTTTGTAGGTTCAGTCACACACAGATAGTGTCACAGCGGTGTATATGGGCTGGTTAATATGACAGATTCTCAGCAAAATAGATTTTTTAGCTATTTCTAAATAGGTTCGGTCACACACAGATAGTGTCACAGCGGTGTATATGGGCTGGTTAATATGACAGATTCTCAGCAAAATAGCTTTAGTTCAGCTACTTCTAAATTGGTTCGGTCACACACAGATAGTGTCACAGCGGTGTATATCGGCTGGTTAATATGACAGATTCTTAGCAAAATAGCTTTAGTTCAGCTATTTATTTTTATTTTTTTCAAAATAGCTTCATTAGAAAGCTTTATAGCATTCATCAAGTTTTTGTAACAGCATTTAAAATTAAAATTAGAGTTAACAACAGAAGTATACTGTGAATGTCTCGTATTATATTAGTATACAATAACAACAGTGAGAAATAATATGATTATGATGGGTCAATGCTTCAAACACTTGAAATTCCTGAAGTGTTCCCAGTTTTCCCAATTTTTGGTCATTGCGGTTTTCCCAAGCTGCTAATTCTTCAAACCTATATATTGTATATCATTGGCTTTTCCTATCCATTGCTCTAGGGAAGGGAGTTCCGGCTTGAGCCAGAATCTAGGTATTAGAAGACGGGCACTAGCCAGAAGTATTTTATAGAGAGGGGGCATTACCACTTCTGAGTATCTAGGATAGAGGCCTAACAATGCTGATTGGGGGGACATAGGAATTTTTGTTTTCCACACTTCATCACTTTTGTTAAAGATTTCCTTCCACCATTTTTGAATCGATGGGCACAGCCACCACACATGATAGTAGGAACCTCTTTCGCCCATACAACGCCAGCAAATGTCTGAATTTGTCTGGTTGTACCTGCTAGTGATATTGGGAGTTTTGTACCACCTAGAGAGGATCTTGTATCCATTTTCTTGAATTCTGACACATCTTGAGGTAACGTAGGGTGCCATGAGTAGACTAGTGCATTCTTCAGGTGTAAAGGAGAAATCTAAATCTCGTTCCCATAGACCCAAATATGCTAGCTTTGGTGAAGGGAGGGGAGTGTTAAGTACCTTATAAAAGGTTGAGATTGGTTTAGTTATTGGCGTGGTCCTAGCTATCAAGCTTTCAAACTAGGTGAGAGGCCTGAGAAGTGCTTGTCTAGGGATGTTTTTAGATATAAATGTCCGGAGAAAGGATATTAGAAGGATATGAGGTTTAAAATCCGGGATCATGGATGTAAGGGACTTTCCATCCAATATCAGTCCATTGTCATCAAAGAAGGAGAGTATTGGCGTTTTCATTTGTCGAATATATGTAGGGAGAGTATGTCTTAGTGCTAGTGGGGCAGCACTAATTATGTCTCTCAACTGGATCAGCGGGGATGGTAGGGGGATCCCCAATGAGGACGATTGAAACCAGTGCCAGGTATCAATAGTGGCCCTGACCACATGGTTAGTTTAGGCTAGTGGGATTTTAGGGTCCGTTGGGCCTAGTAATAAACTCCTAAAAGATGTCGAGAAATTTTCAAATTCCATATTTACCCAAAACCTCTGTGTCTAAACCAATCTATTATTCTAGACATAAAAATGGCTTTGCCATATAGCGAGGGGTTAGGTAGACCTATACCTCCCGAGGATCTAGGTCTCTGTAGGAGAGAGATAGATAGTCAAGATTTTTTACCCGCCCAGATGAAGTAGCGAATACTTTTCGTTAGGGAGATGTAGAATGATTTTGGTATCGGGATTAGAGATGTCCCGAATAGTTCCCGGCGAACATAGCTTGTTCGCGTTCGCCGCGGTGGGCGAACATATGCGATGTTCGGTCAGCCCCCTATTCGTCCTCATTGAGTAAACTTTGACCCTGTACCTCACAGTCAGCAGACACATTCCAGCCAATCAGCAGCAGACCCTCCCTCCCAGACCCTCCCACCTCCTGGACAGCATCCATTTTAGATTCATTCAGAAGCTGCATTCTTAGTGAGAGGAGGGACAGTGTAGCTGCTGCTGATTTAATAGGGAAATCGATAGCTAGGCTAGTGCATTCAGTGTCTACTACAGTCCTGAAGGACTCATCTGATCTCTGCTGTAAGGACAGCACCCCAAAAAGCCCTTTTTAGGGCTAGAACATCAGTCTGCTTTTTTTTTTTCTGTGTAATCTAATTGCAGTTGCCTGTCTGCCAGCGTGTGTGTCAGGCTCACAGCGTATACTGTGCCCACTTGCCCAGTGCCACCACTCATATCTGGTGTCACAATAGCTTGCATTTAAAAAAAAATAATACAATTTTGACTGTGAAATAATATCAGTCAGTTTCCTTCACACGTATGCGTTTCAGGGCCTGCCAGGGCACAGTGTCACACCAGTGCAACTCATATCTGGTGTAACAGTGGTGCACATTTAAAAAAAACACTTTCTGGACTGTAGATATCGACACTCTGAGGAGCGATGAACCCCTTGACTACTGGGTGTGCAGGCTTGACCTGTGGCCTGAGCTATACCAATTTGCGATAGAACTTCTGGCCTGCCCCGCTTCAAGTGTCCTGTCAGAAAAGACCTTCAGTGCAGCAGGAAGTATTGTTACTGAGAAGAGAAGTCGTCTAGGTCAAAAAAGTCTAGATTACCTCACCTTTATTAAGATGAATGAGGGATGGATCCCGAAGGGACTGACAGTGGGCGATACATTTGACTAAAAAAGGCCTGATGAGATGAGCTGCCTTGGGCTAAAAATGGTCCACACGCTGCTGTATTTTATCTCTGAATGCCGGATGACTTGCGTGACTTATCCGCCACCAACTAGGGTTCAAGCCGCAATGTTTTAGGGCACTTTCTGCCTGGGAAACAAACATCAATTTATCTGGCCGCTGCTATAGCAGCGGCTGCAACAATACCTAATTTTTCAGGCATGTGTACATGCCTAATTTTTCTGGCCTCTGGTGCTGCACTGTGGCTGCAAAAACAAAACAAAAAAAAGGCACATACATGTGTCAATTCCCCTTCGTGATCGTTACCTTGTCATGGTGATAGGGGACGTAACAGGGATTAAACTTATAAGAATAGAACAACATAACACACCACAACTATCTGGCGGCACATTAGATTGCACGCGCAGTGCACCAAATTTGAAGTAGGAGGACCGACCAAGCATCTTTTTCCATCTCCCCGTTCCTAAAATCAATGCCATATACACGTCCCTTGATAGGGGACGTAACAGGGATTAAACTGATAGGAATAGTACTACTTAACACACCTTATAATAACGCAGAGAGAGGCAAAGCAGAGAGAGGAGTCTGAAGAAGAGGAGTCAGAGGAGGAAGGTGGCTTTGAGGAGGTGGAAGACCAACCACAGCAGGCGTCCCAGGGGGCTTGTTGTCACCTTTCGGGGACCCTTGGTGTTGTACGTGGCTGGGTGGAGGAAGAGACCTTCAATGACATCAGTGAGGACAAGGGACGGGACATGGCTAGCTTGGTATCCAACCTTGTGCAAATGGGGAGTTTGCGGTTGTGCAAATGGACTGTTTGCGGTGCGTTAAACGGGGAGTTTGGTCTGTCATAGTTTGGTCTGTAACTGTGAAGCGGGCATAACCCTTACACTACCTGATCGATACAACATCATACCTGATGTTTTAAAGCACATTATTCCAAACAATTTAGGAATGTTAGGTGATTTATGCCCTTTATGGATTAAAAGCCGACTCTGCGTCAACTACGTAATTTTCCATGGGAGTTTTGCCATGGATCCCCCTCCGGCATGCCACAGTCCAGGTGTTAGTCCCTTTGAAACAACTTTTCCATCACTATTGTGGCCAGAAAGAGTCCCTGTGGGTTTTAAAATTCACCCGCCTATTGAAGTCTATGGCGGTTCGCCCGGTTCGCGAACATTTGCGAAAATCCGCGTTCGCCGTTCGCGAACGGAAAATTTTATGTTCGACATCTCTAATCGGGATTGGAAGGACTTGCTGAAGGTAACTTAGTCTAGGGGGTTACTAAAGATGTTACCATATTTTTACGTCCAAACCATGACAGTGTTGGGATATGTAGTGATTAGAGTTGCTCCTGTATAGATTTCAGCAGGGGTAGGTGATTGAGTTGAAATAATCTATGGGGGTCGGGCCCTATTTTCACTCCAAGGTAGGTGAGGTATGGGGAGTTCCAGTTAAATGGGGATTTCATCTCAAGGTCTCTCCGTAAAGTGGGGTTAAGGCCCAGACTCAGTACCTGTGACTTTTTGACATTTGCGAAAATTCGCGTTCGCCGTTCGCGAACGGAAATTTTTATGTTCGACATCTCTAATCGGGATTGGAAGGACTTGCTGAAGGTAACTTAGTCTAGGGGGTTACTAAAGATGTTACCATATTTTTACGTCCAAACCATGACAGTGTTGGGATATGTAGTGATTAGAGTTGCTCCTGTATAGATTTCAGCAGGGGTAGGTGATTGAGTTGAAATAATCTATGGGGGTCGGGCCCTATTTTCACTCCAAGGTAGGTGAGGTATGGGGAGTTCCAGTTAAATGGGGATTTCATCTCAAGGTCTCTCCGTAAAGTGGGGTTAAGGCCCAGACTCAGTACCTGTGACTTTTTGACATTTGCGAAAATTCGCGTTCGCCGTTCGCGAACGGAAATTTTTATGTTCGACATCTCTAATCGGGATTGGAAGGACTTGCTGAAGGTAACTTAGTCTAGGGGGTTACTAAAGATGTTACCATATTTTTACGTCCAAACCATGACAGTGTTGGGATATGTAGTGATTAGAGTTGCTCCTGTATAGATTTCAGCAGGGGTAGGTGATTGAGTTGAAATAATCTATGGGGGTCGGGCCCTATTTTCACTCCAAGGTAGGTGAGGTATGGGGAGTTCCAGTTAAATGGGGATTTCATCTCAAGGTCTCTCCGTAAAGTGGGGTTAAGGCCCAGACTCAGTACCTGTGACTTTTTGACATTTGCGAAAATTCGCGTTCGCCGTTCGCGAACGGAAATTTTTATGTTCGACATCTCTAATCGGGATTGGAAGGACTTGCTGAAGGTAACTTAGTCTAGGGGGTTACTAAAGATGTTACCATATTTTTACGTCCAAACCATGACAGTGTTGGGATATGTAGTGATTAGAGTTGCTCCTGTATAGATTTCAGCAGGGGTAGGTGATTGAGTTGAAATAATCTATGGGGGTCGGGCCCTATTTTCACTCCAAGGTAGGTGAGGTATGGGGAGTTCCAGTTAAATGGGGATTTCATCTCAAGGTCTCTCCGTAAAGTGGGGTTAAGGCCCAGACTCAGTACCTGTGACTTTTTCATATTAATCTTAAAATTGGATAAAGGGCTGAACTTCTCCAGTAAGTCATAGATGATAGGAAGAGAGGTCTCAGGGTTTGAGGTTATGACAAGGAGATCATCCGCAAAAGTGGCAGTTTTATGTTCTTGGGAGCCCAATCTAAAGCCTCTGATCCTCTCGTTCTGTCTAATGGCCTGGAGAAGTGGTTCCATGATTAGGACAAAGATTAGTGGGGAGAGGGGACAGCCCTGTCTAGTGCCATTCTTGATAGTGAACGTGGAAGATAACGTATAATTTACTATAATGGCTGCTGAGGCATTAGTGTACATCGAAAAGATGGCTCTAACAAAGGGGTTAGGAATGCCAAATTTCTCTAGAGTAATTCGCATAAATTCCCAGTTAACCCTATCAAAAGCCTTCTCGGCATCAGTGCTCAAGAAAGCCAGGGAAAGGGAGTATTTTTTGGCATGGAATAATACGTTTAATATTCTTGCTGTGTTATTGCGACCCTCTCTTCCTTTAATAAATCCTGTCTGGTCCCTATGTATCAGGGAGGGCAGGAATATGGATAGATGAGTGGCTAACATTTTTGCCAGCAGCTTAAGGTCTAAATTTAGTAATGATATTGGGCAGTAGTTTGCACATTGACCTGGATCCTTCCCTTCTTTTGGAATGATTGTTATATGTGCTTTGGTCATATCGGATAATAGAGGGGATCCCTGCAATGATTGGTTACAAATGGCCAGAAGATGAGGAAGAAGAGAATAACTGAAGGAGCGGTAGTAAAGAGCTGGTAGGCCATCAGGTCCCGGGGCTTTCCCATTGGGAAGGTTTTTTATAGCAGCTAAGAGTTCCTCTCTAGTAATGTCACTACCAGAGCTTTGGGACGTTCTCACAGCTCTGTTTCTCCACCCCTGTCATGATGTCACTACTAGAGCTGGGAGGAGTTCTCACTGCTCTGTTTACTTTTGGTTTCCTTCCTCCCAGCTGTTCCTCATGCGTTTGATTTCCCTCTCTTTATATCACCCCTCCTCCTATTGTAGGGCGTGGATTATAGTTCTCATTTCAGTTGTAGCTCTTGCTTTAGTATCTTCACTTGTAGCTATCAGTTCACTGGACCTGTGTTCTGCTGCAGCAAGCACTCCGGATATTGCCAGCTGTCCTTGGATCCGTCTTCTCTGCGGCTGCAACACCTTCAGCTAAGTGTACAGACATTGTTGTGTACCTGATTATTTTCTGACTGGATCTGAGGTGGCCACGGTTCCCTCCATATACTGAGTAGGGCACCGGTGGCCGTGCCCCTTCCACTATTGTAGGGGTTACAGTGGTCATCAGTCTTAAGTACGTGGGCATGCCTCGTTCCGCCATTTGGATCCGGGCATGTGCTTTAGCAGCATAGGGAGAGCTTTGAGGGTCTGACAGGGGTCACCCTTTATCCTCCCTAGTTTGGGTCCGGTCAGTAGCTCTTTTACTGTGTATACTATTGTTGCTCACATACAGGCGTGACAAGTAAAAGGAGATTGCAGAGATTCTCTCTGAGTATTATCTAGTTTGGGGAGTGTTAACCTCCCTGGCGGTATGATTATATCAGGAATTTTGTACCAAAAGTGGTACAATTTTTTTGCATGGAAATTTGGTGTAATGTATTGTAGGCCTGCAATTCTTAGTAATTACTTACTAAACTAATTACTTACTAAAGTTTGAAACACAAAGTCATATATTATAATCTAATTAATGTCACTCAACTGGTCCAAACACACTTTTGTAGAACAGTGGCGCTTTTTTGAAGCCATGTTATAAATTAACACAAATGGCAGTAAAATGGCAGGCAAGGGGTACTTTA
This sequence comes from Bufo bufo, assembly GCF_905171765.1. Classification (NCBI taxonomy): domain Eukaryota; kingdom Metazoa; phylum Chordata; class Amphibia; order Anura; family Bufonidae; genus Bufo; species Bufo bufo. Next base: position 649,972,356 of record NC_053390.1, on the reverse strand, counting down.
CAGTGATACTGTCAGATCTGAGGTAATACTGTGCAATCCTCTCAGATTACAATGTATTACCTCTTTTATGTGTGTGTGTTCCTTTATCATTTTGAATTTCCCGCCCAGTTCCACTCCCATGCGCCGCAGGTGCTCGCAGGGAACGGAAACCAGGAAGTCAGATGCCGGCCGGCGCTCTCGCCTGCAATCACGGCGGAGAAGGTAAGGGGACTCCACTGACAACTTTTCAATGTTACCCAGAGCGTGACTCAGGGTTAATGCTCCTGGCAGTGAAAATTAACCCTGAGTCACGCTCGGGAATACCGCTAGGAAGGTTAAGGACTCAAGAAAGGTATCAACAGGGCTCTGGGATGAAGTGGGCTCTTTCTTTGGGTCATGTTGAGAGATGGACTTTTTTCTACCGTGACTCACCGATCCGCTACGAAGTAAGTTGTCTCCACACTTAAATAAGATAAATTTAACAGACCAAAAGGGCTCTTCCCTTTACATCAATCTGGTGAGGCTGAATAGTGCGAACTCTGCTATGGCTTTCTGCGCATCACCGGAACGAAGATCCAAAACAAACCAAGTATTCTCGGACACTGACAAATATGTACCGCAGGAATTTTCCAATACTACGGATATGTACCAACTAGAAAGAATCCTTAACCAGGAAACCAGGCTTTGGTGGGATCATACCACATTGGTAAAATATTTAGAGAAAAATATGATCCCGAGAGGATTACGCATAAAGAAAATTCCAACCACTGTTTTTTCGCAACAATTTGTATTAGAATGGAATAAAAATACTGACGGACTGTTCTACTAAACTTATGACACTCATTGTCAGGTACGAGGGGGAAAAATTACAGGATTTACAAACAGATATTAATGCACTGAAACTAAAATTAAATAGACCTGAAAACACTATGGAGTATGAAATGTTACAAAAAAATATAAGTGCTAATATAAAAGAAATGGAAGAACACATCATTGAAATGAAGCACAAAAAATTCCAAAGGGACTTATATGATTACAAGCATGACCAGATTTATGAATGGGGCAGGAGAGAGAACCCCTTCTCCACCCCTAAATCTATCCTAAAAAAGAAACAAATAAATAAAAAAGGCAAAGGACAAGGATATTCACCAAAAGTGAACTTTTCATCAGAATTGGATACTATGGAACTCAGCGACTTATCACTTGATTCGACACAGGAGCTTCCTCAAGAAAGAACAAATGAAACAACGAGATCTAAAACCTCTTATTATAAAAAGAACAAACCGAACAAAAATTATTATTCAGCTCCAGCAAAAAACGAATCCGGAGAGCGGGGCGTAAACATAGAAAAAGAACATTCAATGGCAACCTGACAAAAGAGGAGGTAATTAACCACCTCCGGACCGCTGTACGCACAGACGCGTCCTGGAGGTGGTTGATTCATTCCGAGTGGACGCATATACGCGTCATCTCGCGAGACGCGAGATTTCCTGTGAACGCGCGCACACAGGCGCGCGCGCTCACAGGAACGGAAGGTAAGAGAGTTGATCTCCAGCCTGCCAGCGGCGATCGTTCGCTGGCAGGCTGGAGATGTGTTTTTTTTAACCCCTAACAGGTATATTAGACGCTGTTTTGATAACAGCGTCTAATATACCTGCTACCCGGTCCTCTGGTGGTCCCCTTTGTTTGGATCGACCACCAGAGGACACAGGTAGCTCAGTAAAGTAGCACCAAGCACCACTACACTACACTACACCCCCCCCGGTCACTTATTAACCCCTTATTAGCCCCTGATCACCCCATATAGACTCCCTGATCACCCCATATAGACTCCCTGATCACCCCCCTGTCATTGATTACCCCCCTGTCATTGATCAACCCCCTGTAAAGCTCCATTCAGATGTCCGCATGATTTTTACGGATCCACTGATAGATGGATCGGATCCGCAAAACGCATCCGGACGTCTGAATGAAGCCTTACAGGGGCATGATCAATGACTGTGGTTATCACCCCATATAGACTCCCTGATCACCCCCCTGTCATTGATCACCCCCCTGTCATTGATTACCCCCCTGTAAAGCTCCATTCAGACGTCCGCATGATTTTTACGGATCCACTGATAGATGGATCGGATCCGCAAAACGCATCCGGACGTCTGAATGAAGCCTTACAGGGGCATGATCAATGACTGTGGTGATCACCCCATATAGACTCCCTGATCACCCCCCTGTAAAGCTCCATTCAGATGTCCGCATGATTTTTACGGATCCACTGATAGATGGATCGGATCCGCAAAACGCATCCGGACGTCTGAATGAAGCCTTACAGGGGCATGATCAATGACTGTGGTTATCACCCCATATAGACTCCCTGATCACCCCCCTGTCATTGATCACCCCCCTGTCATTGATTACCCCCCTGTAAAGCTCCATTCAGACGTCCGCATGATTTTTACGGATCCACTGATAGATGGATCGGATCCGCAAAACGCATCCGGACGTCTGAATGAAGCCTTACAGGGGCATGATCAATGACTGTGGTGATCACCCCATATAGACTCCCTGATCACCCCCCTGTAAAGCTCCATTCAGATGTCCGCATGATTTTTACGGATCCACTGATAGATGGATCGGATCCGCAAAACGCATCCGGACGTCTGAGTGAAGCCTTACAGGGGCATGATCAATGACTGTGGTTATCACCCCATATAGACTCCCTGATCAACCCCCTGTCATTGATTACCCCCCTGTCATTGATCACACCCCTGTAAAGCTCCATTCAGACGTCCGCATGATTTTTACGGATCCACTGATAGATGGATCGGATCCGCAAAACGCATCCGGACGTCTGAATGAAGCCTTACAGGGGCATGATCAATGACTGTGGTGATCACCCCATATAGACTCCCTGATCACCCCCCTGTCATTGATTACCCCCCTGTCATTGATCACCCCCCTGTAAAGCTCCATTCAGACGTCCGCATGATTTTTACGGATCCACTGATAGATGGATCGGATCCGCAAAACGCATACGGACGTCTGAATGAAGCCTTACACGGGCGTGATCAATGACTGTGGTTATCACCCCATATAGACTCCCTGATCACCCCCCTGTCATTGATCACCCCCCTGTCATTGATCACCCCCCTGTCATTGATCACCCCCCCTGTCATTGATCACCCCCCCTGTCATTGATCACCCTCCCTGTCATTGATCACCCCCCCTGTCATTGATCACCCCCCCTGTCATTGATCACCCCCCTGTCATTGATCACCCCCCTGTCATTGATCACCCCCCTGTCATTGATCAACTCCCTGTCATTGATCAACCCCCCTGTCATTGATCACCCCCCTGTAAGGCTCCATTCAGACATTTTTTTGGCCCAAGTTAGCGGAATTATTATTTTTTTTTCTTACAAAGTCTCATATTCCACTAACTTGTGACAAAAAATTAAATCTCACATGAACTCACCATACCCCTCACGGAATCCAAATGCGTAAAATTTTTTAGACATTTATATTCCAGACTTCTTCTCACGCTTTAGGGCCCCTAGAATGCCAGGGCAGTATAAATACCCCACATGTGACCCCATTTCGGAAAGAAGACACCCCCAGGTATTCCGTGAGGGGCATATTGAGTCCATGAAAGATTGAAATTTTTGTCCCAAGTTAGCGGAACGGGAGACTTTGTGAGAAAAAAATAAAAAATATCAATTTCCGCTAACTTGTGCCAAAAAAAAAAAATTTCTATGAACTCGCCATGCCCCTCATTGAATACCTTGGGGTGTCTTCTTTCCAAAATGGGGTCACATGTGGGGTATTTATACTGCCCTGGCATTCTAGGGGCCCCAAAGCGTGAGAAGAAGTCTGGTATCCAAATGTCTAAAAATGCCCTCCTAAAAGGAATTTGGGCCCCTTTGCGCATCTAGGCTGCAAAAAAGTGTCACACATCTGGTATCGCCGTACTCAGGAGAAGTTGGGGAATGTGTTTTGGGGTGTCATTTTACATATACCCATGCTGGGTGAGATAAATATCTTGGTCAAATGCCAACTTTGTATAAAAAAATGGGAAAAGTTGTCTTTTGCCAAGATATTTCTCTCACCCAGCATGGGTATATGTAAAAAGACACCCCAAAACACATTCCCCAACTTCTCCCGAGTACGGAGATACCAGATGTGTGACACTTTTTTGCAGCCTAGGTGGGCAAAGGGGCCCATATTCCAAAGAGCACCTTTCGGATTTCACTGGTCATTTACCTACTTACCACACATTAGGGCCCCTGGAAAATGCCAGGGCAGTATAACTACCCCACAAGTGACACCATTTTGGAAAGAAGACACCCCAAGGTATTCTGTGAGGGGCATGGCGAGTTCCTAGAATTTTTTATTTTTTGTCACAAGTTAGTGGAAAATGATGATTTATTTTATTTTTTTTATTTTTTTCATACAAAGTCTCATATTCCACTAACTTGTGACAAAAAATAAAAACTTCCATGAACTCACTATGCCCATCAGCGAATACCTTGGGGTCTATTCTTTCCAAAATGGGGTCACTTGTGGGGTAGGTATAATGCCCTGGTATTTTAGGGGCCCAAATGTGTGGTAAGGAGTTTGAAATCAAATTCTGTAAAAAATGACGAGTGAAATCCGAAAGGTGCTCTTTGGAATATGGGCCCCTTTGCCCACCTAGGCTGCAAAAAAGTGTCACACATCTGGTATCTCCGTACTCAGGAGAAGGTGGAGAATGTGTTTTGGGGTGTCATTTTACATATACCCATGCTGGGTGAGATAAATATCTTGGTCAAATGCCAACTTTGTATAAAAAAAATGGGAAAAGTTGTCTTTTGCCAAGATATTTCTCTCACCCAGCATGGGTATATGTAAAAAGACACCCCAAAACACATTCCCCAACTTCTCCTGAGTACGGAGTTACCACATGTGTGGCACTTTTTTGCAGCCTAGGTGGGCAAAGGGGCCCATATTCCAAAGAGCACCTTTTGGATTTCACTGGTCATTTACCTACTTACCACACATTAGGGCCCCTGGAAAATGCCAGGGCAGTATAACTACCCCACAAGTGACCCCATTTTGGAAAGAAGACACCCCAAGGTATTCCGTGAGGGGCATGGCGAGTTCCTAGAATTTTTTATTTTTTGTCACAAGTTAGTGGAAAATGATGATTTTTTTTTTTTTTTTTCATACAAAGTCTCATATTCCACTATTTTGTGACAAAAAATAAAAACTTCCATGAACTCACTATGCCCATCAGCGAATACCTTGGGGTCTCTTCTTTCCAAAATGGGGTCACTTGTGGGGTAGTTATACTGCCCTGGCATTCTAGGGGCCCAAATGTGTGGTAAGGAGTTTGAAATCAAATTCTGTAAAAAATGACGAGTGAAATCCGAAAGGTGCTCTTTGGAATATGGGCCCCTTTGCCCACCTAGGCTGCAAAAAAGTGTCACACATCTGGTATCTCCGTATTCAGGAGAAGTTGGGGAATGTGTTTTGGGGTGTCTTTTTACATATACCCATGCTGGGTGAGAGAAATATCTTGGCAAAAGACAACTTTTCCCATTTTTTTATACAAAGTTGGCATTTGACCAAGATATTTATCTCACCCAGCATGGGTATATGTAAAATGACACCCCAAAACACATTCCCCAACTTCTACTGAATACGGAGATACCAGATGTGTGACACTTTTTTGCAGCCTAGGTGGGCAAAGGGGCCCACATTCCAAAGAGCACCTTTCGGATTTCACAGGTCATTTTTTACAGAATTTGATTTCAAACTCCTTACCACACATTTGGGCCCCTAGAATGCCAGGGCAGTATAACTACCCCACAAGTGACCCCATTTTGGAAAGAAGAGACCCCAAGGTATTTCGTGATGGGCATAGCGAGTTCATGGAAGTTTTTATTTTTTGTCACAAGTTAGTGGAATATGAGACTTTGTAAGAAAAAAAATAAAAAATTAAAAATCATCATTTTCCGCTAACTTGTGACAAAAAATAAAAAGTTCTATGAACTCACTATGCCCATCAGCGAATACCTTAGGGTGTGTACTTTCCGAAATGGGGTCATTTGTGGGGTGTTTGTACTGTCTGGGCATTGTAGAACCTCAGGAAACATGACAGGTGCTCAGAAAGTCAGAGCTGCTTCAAAAAGCGGAAATTCACATTTTTGTACCATAGTTTGTAAACGCTATAACTTTTACCCAAACCATTTTTTTTTTACCCAAACATTTTTTTTTTATCAAAGACATGTAGAACAATAAATTTAGAGCAAAATTTATATATGGATGTCGTTTTTTTTTGCAAAATTTTACAACTGAAAGTGAAAAATGTAATTTTTTTGCAAAAAAATCGTTAAATTTCGATTAATAACAAAAAAAGTAAAAATGTCAGCAGCAATGAAATACCACCAAATGAAAGCTCTATTAGTGAGAAGAAAAGGAGGTAAAATTCATTTGGGTGGTAAGTTGCATGACCGAGCAATAAATGGTGAAAGTAGTGTAGGTCAGAAGTGTAAAAAGTGGCCTGGTCTTTCAGGGTGTTTAAGCACTGGGGGCTGAGGTGGTTAATGTACCAACAGCTGAAAAAATAAGCAATAATAATAATGATGTAATCAATCTGTCCAAAGAGACTGTAACGCAAGAACAGATAAATGTACTAACATTGGGTCTGAATTTTGTGCCTAGTGTAAATTTTGATTTATTTATGACATTATTGGAAATAAATAAGTTTATCAGATAACTGACAGTAGCCAGGCATTTTTTTGATGTACCTCCCCCTGAACATCCTACAAGCATGTCGGATACTCCAACTATGCATAATCAATATGTTGGAATGGAATTCCAGGAGCAGTTAACTCTGACATGTCTGGAGGATCTCCAGGGGGATAATGAACAGGGAATTAACCCTCCCAATGTGCATAGTTTTAAAACTTTTAAAACTTCTAATCCTGACTTTTATCCACTCATGTCCCGTACTCCAAACATGGATTTATTTCAGGAATTAGTTGAGAAGGAATTGAAACAAATGCATCACACTCTCAAGGACGCCAACGTATCCCACAATGTCTCCAAAGAACTAAAACAAGCTCTAAAAGAGCTATCAGATAATAAAAAAATAACTATAAAAATGGCAGACAAAGGGGGATCTGTTGTCGTCCTTGATAGAGATGTATATTACAATCAAATAATAAAAATCCTGAGAGAGGACAATATATACATCAAACTTCCCTCTAATCCTATTGTAAAATATCAAACAGAATATATACAAATCCTAAAGATAGGTTTGAATCATGCATTTATAACACAAAAGCAGTATGATTATATGAATGTAAACTATCCAATTACCCCAATCATGCATGCAGTCCCGAAGATTCATAAAAAGCTAAATCCACCACCCCTGCGCCCTATAGTTAGTGGCATAGGGTCTCTAACAGAAAGACTTGGTAATTGGCTGGACTGTATAATCCAACCTATGGTCAAGAGGACACCGGGTTATATCAAGGATACATCAGAAGTCCTCCGGTCATTCTATAACAAACAATGGAAACCCCACTACAGATGGCTTACGGTAGATGTGGTAGCATTATACCCCTCTATCCCACATTCCATTGCACTAGAAGCATTAGAGTATCATCTCCATAAGTGCAGTGGATATGGGGATGACTTCATAGATTATGTCCTTGATGTAACCCGCTTCCTCATGTGCCATAATTATTTTCTGTTTGATAATGTGTTTTATCTTCAATCACAGGGTGTTTCAATGGGGGCCAAATATTCCCCAGCCCTCACCAATTTAACTATGATTTACTGGGAGCAAAAATACATATATAATGTTAAAAATCCATTTGCTCACTGTTTGAACTGGTATGGCAGGTACATCGACGATTTGCTCATAATCTGGAGTAGCGATGTGCCTGCCATACATAAGTTCATGCAGTATTTACAGAACAATAACTATAACCTTAAATTCACATACAGCGAAGATTCAAGTATGATGAATTTTTTGGACCTAAGGCTTACGGGTATCCCAAACAAAACCATTCAAACAGAAACTTATAGAAAGGAGATTGCAGGGAATACAATTCTACGGGCAGACAGTCATCACTGTCATCACACCATCAAATCTATCCCAGTGGGAGAATTTATACGGGCCAGGAGAAACTGTAACACATTGGAAGCTTTTAAACGGGAATGTCATAGAAACATAGAAACATAGAATGTGTCGGCAGATAAGAACCATTTGGCCCATCTAGTCTGCCCAATATACTGAATACTATGGATAGCCCCTGGCCCTATCTTATATGAAGGATAGCCTTATGCCTATCCCATGCATGCTTAAACCCCTTCACTGTATTTGCAGCTACCACTTCTGCAGGAAGGCTATTCCATGCATCCACTACTCTCTCAGTAAAGTAATACTTCCTTATATTACTTTTAAACCTTTGCCCCTCTAATTTAAAACTGTGTCCTCTTGTGGTAGTTTTTCTTCTTTTAAATATGCTCTCTTCCTTTACCGAGTTGATTCCCTTTATGTATTTAAAAGTTTCTATCATATCCCCTCTGTCTCTTCTTTCTTCCAAGCTATACATATTAAGGTCCTTTAACCTTTCCTGGTAAGTTTTATCCTGCAATCCATGTACTAGTTTAGTAGCTCTTCTCTGAACTCTCTCTAGAGTATCTATATCCTTCTGGAGATATGGCCTCCAGTACTGCGCACAATACTCCAAGTGAGGTCTCACCAGTGTTCTGTACAGCGGCATAAGCACTTCACTCTTTCTACTGCTTATACCTCTCCCTATACATCCAAGCATTCTGCTGGCATTTTGTGCTGCTCTATTACATTGTCTTCCCACCTTTAAGTCTTCTGAAATAATTACTCCTAAATCCCTTTCCTCAGATACTGAGGTCAGGACTGTGTCAAATATTCTATATTCTGCCCTTGGGTTTTTACGCCCCAGGTGCATTATCTTGCACTTATCCACATTAAATTTCAGTTTCCAGAGTTCTGACCATTCTTCTAGTTTTCCTAAATCCTTTTCCATTTGGCGTTTCCCTCCAGGAACATCAACCCTGTTACATATCTTTGTGTCATCAGCAAAAAGACAAACCTTACCAGCGAGGCCTTTTGCAATATTACTTATGAAGATATTAAACAAAATCGGTCCCAGTACAGATCCCTGTGGAACCCCACTGGTAACATGACCTTGTTTTGAATGTTCTCCATTGACTACAACCCTCTGTTGTCTGTCACTCAGCCACTGCCTAATCCACTCAACAATATGGGAGTCCATGCTCAATGACTGCAGTTTATTGATAAGTCTTCTATGTGGGACAGTGTCAAAAGCCTTACTAAAATCTAGATATGCGATGTCTACTGCACCTCCACCGTCTATTATTTTATTCACCCAGTCAAAAAAATCTATAAGATTTGTTTGACATGATCTCCCTGAAGTAAACCCATGTTGTTTTTCATCTTGCAATCCATGGGATTTTAGATGTTCCACAATCCTATCCTTTAATAGGGTTTCCATTAATTTGCCTACTATTGATGTCAGACTCACTGGTCTATAGTTGCTCGATTCCTCCCTACTACCTTTCTTGTGAATGGGCACGACATTTGCCAATTTCCAATCTTCCGGGACGACTCCTGTTACTAATGATTGGTTAAATAAATCTGTTAACGGTTTTGCCAGCTCACCACTAAGCTCTTTTAATAATTTTGGGTGTATCTCATCAGGCCCCTGTGACTTATTTGTCTTCACCTTAGACAGCAAACTTAGAACATCTTCCTCTGTAAAGATACATGCATCAAACGATTTATTAGTCATTCTTTCTAGTGGAGGTCCTTCTCCTTTTTCTTTTGTAAAAACTGAACAGAAGTATTCATTAAGGCAGTCGGCTAGCCCTTTATTCTCTTCTACATACCTTCCGTCCTTTGTTTTTAATTTAGTTATTCCTTGTTTTAATTTCCTTTTTTCATTTATATATCTGAAGAATGTCTTATCCCCTTTTTTCATAGACTGAGCTAGTTTTTCTTCTGCCTGCGCTTTAGAAGTTCTTATAACTTGCTTGGCCTCTCTCTGCCTAATCTTGTAGATTTCCTTATCTTCATTGCTCTGGGTTTTTTTATAATTACAAAATGCTAGCTTTTTATTTTTAATGATTTGGGCCACTTCTGCTGAGTACCACAGTGGTCTCCTCCTTTTTTTGCTTTTACTGACAAGTCTAATGCAATTTTCTGTTGCCTTCAATAATGCACCATTTAAGTAGTCCCATTTCTCCTGGACTCCATGTAATCCGTTCCAGTCTGATAAGGACTCATTTATGACTAATTTCATTTTTGAAAAGTCTGTTTTTCTAAAATCTAAAACTTTTGTTTTTGTGTGGTGGGACTCTTTCACAGTTCTTATATTAAACCACACTGACTGGTGATCACTAGATCCCAAGGTTTCGCCTACAATGACATCATATACCGAATCCCCGCTTGTGAATACCAAATCCAAAATGGCCTCCCTCCGGGTTGGTTCCTCAACCACTTGTTGTAGAGATAACCCCAGTAGGGAATTTAGAATATCTGTACTCCTGGTAGAACTTGCTATTTTGGTTTTCCAGTTTATATCTGGAAGATTGAAATCTCCCATAATGATAACTTCTCCTTTCATTGTCATCTTAGCTATTTCTTCAACTAGTAGATCATCTAGTTCTTTAACTTGACCAGGTGGTCTATATATCACACCTACACGAGTTACTGCATGGTTAGCAAACTGCAACGTAACCCAAACTGACTCTATGTTGGCCTCACCAACTTGTATTAGGTTAGATTTAATGCTATCTTTCACATACAGGGCCACTCCTCCTCCTTTCTTGCCTTCTCTGTCTCTTCTGTATAAAGAGTACCCTGGTATGGTTATGTCCCAGTCATTTCTTTCATTAAACCATGTCTCCGTAACAGCCACTAAATCTACATTCTCAGATGCCATTATTGACCCAAGTTCATTGATTTTTTTACCTAAACTGCGAGCATTTGTAGACAGGACTCTGAGCTTATCATTTCTTAACCTCTGTGCTTCTGACCTGTTCTGGCATTGTTTCGGGGGGCAATTGGACTCTTTTATTTTCACTCTTTTGCCCCCCCTTTCTTTTGCCCCCCCCTCATGTTATATGGCGGCGCCTCTCAGATAGAAAATATCCTGAATGGATGATCTCAAGAGGCCTCCAAATAGCAAAAAACAAACCCAGGGAATTATTGCTTTTCAAAAATAAAAATAAGAACTAAAGCATAAAGGAGGATGGTAAAAATAACTACAGAAACAAAATGATACACAAAAAAGTAAAACACTTAGTTGGAAAAAATTATAATATTGAGCCAAAAAGTACAAAAGAGGAATCAAGGGAAAATAACAAAAATATAATACAACCCACTCTAGTACTTACGTACAGCCGCCAATATAATCTAATCCAGAATATTATCAAAAAATACCTGCCAGTATTATATGAGGACAACATACTTAATACGGTACTTAAAGAGGGTTGTAGGATAGTATCAAAAAGACCACAAACAATAGAAAACTCTCTGTCCCCGTCTATGTTCGTACGAGAAACTTGCCCACAAACAAGTACATGGCTAACATACAAGGAGTTCACACGCTGCGGTAGTCAGCGTTGCCGCAATTGCAATTATGCACAAAATACAAAAACTTTTTGCAATACAGATCACACCCAGACTTATAATATCAAGTCTTACATTAACTGCAATACAAAAGCAGTAGTTTATGTGATCTGGTGTGAACATTGTGATAAAATGTATATAGGGTGCACTATAAGAAAATTCAAAAATCGGATTTTGTTGAAAAACATAACCGCAGCCCTAAACATTTTAAAGCATATGCCATAGAACAAGTAAAAACCTCTATCAGAGGAGGGGACATTAGACATCAAGTAAACTTGAGAGAGGCTTTTTGGATATTTAAACTGGAGACAAGATATCCAAAGGGTCTAAACCTAAGAAGGGAAATCATGCATTTTTATTAATGCTGCCTTATAATTTATAAATTTATGGATTCATGATTTTTTCTGTATGTTATTGGTATGCATGCCGAATAATCATGTATATATATATTTTCCATTAAAATATCCAGCAACACTCTTTGAAAAGTCAGAAATCAAACTGAGAAGTAACGCGAATACAATGTGAATGGATACCTATCTAATGCAGCGGATTTGCGAGCAGAGTTCCGCATCTGTCTCTCTTCTTTTCATATTCTTTCATTCTATTTTTATTTGTATGTTATGCAATTTTTAATATGTTAGAAGAGAAAATCTGTACGTATAGATACAAGTATGTTTTTAAAGTAACTTTATGTAAATCTCTGTATGTCAGATATTCGATTGGAATGATTCTGATGCTCCAGGTGATAATTATTAGAGACATGTGTTGCGCAAAGGGGAGGAATCCAATTGCCCCATGCTGTTTTCTCTCTCCACCCTGTGCATAGTCACAGGTGGGAGTGACTATAGCGTTAATTATACACATTTGAGCTCTTACTTATACCTGAGAACATCAGACGCACACCACTGTTACGAATAAGAATCTTTCGAAACGCGTCAACAGCCTACACAAGAGAGAATTTGAGTCCTGTATTGTCTGTGCACAATTGCTAAAATAAAGATGGAGAACTTGACACTTCAAAAAAAGTGAGTGCTGGAGTCTGAATCTTTCCATTATTTCAGATGTTATATAGCTCAAGATAAAAATTATGGAATTGCTGGGCTATTTCTTTTGTTGTGTGTATCTCTTCTAACAAAGCATCGATATGGGCTGCAGTTTTTTCACCAGCTCCCTCTGAGTTTGAGTGGATAATAGTTGTTCATTGAGCCGCCACTTAAAAACACGGGGATCTCGTTGGGGAGTAGAGATTTTTAGGAACACTGGTGAGTGGTCCGATAGATGAATAGATCCTATTTGGGTTTCCTGGCACAGTTCTTTTGAGATGAACAGATAGTCTAATCTTTAATAGGAGCCATGTACATTGGAGAAGAAGGTTGGAGGGATTAAGGATTCTCTGTGCATCCACCAAGTGGACATTTTGGAGATTTCTGTGAATGATTTTGAGAGCTTTCTGGGATAGGGCAGATCTTTGAGAGGTTGAATCCAATTGGGGTTCTAATGTAATATTGAAATCTCCTCCCAGGACAACCACACCTTCCCTGAAGGATTCTATTATTGGAAAGAGAGATTTGAACCATCCAATCTGACTTACATTAGGGGCGTAGATATTAATGAACGTATATGTTTGGTTGGCTATTTTGCCTTTCACTAGGATATATCTGCCTTCACTGTCTTGGATATGGTGACAGTATTGGAAGGGTAAATCCCTACTGAAACCCACGCTTACACCCCTGGAGGCTGAGGAGTCAGATCCACAATGGAACCAGGTAGGAAACCTAGAGTATGAAAGGTTTGGATAATTGTTGAATTTAAAATAGGTCTCTTGTATGAGAAGAACAGAGCAATCCATTTTCTTCAAATGTGAAAGGATCTGGCATCTCTTGGAAGGTGAATTAAATCCCTTCACAGTGTAAGAAACTATTTTGAGACTAGCCATGGTTAAATAGTCGTACAGAAAGGTGATGTTTCTGCTCTAATTGGTATGTCATAAGTTGTGGATTAAAAATATATACGGTATATGTTGTTCAGATTGGATTGATATATTTGTAAGCGTTGCATTACTGCAGCCTGATGCTGGAGGATTGTTGCACGAGAGTCCTCCAGAGATTCTACTCGCGTTCCTATATGGCGGACATCTTGTTTTATAGTCATTTAAGTCGGCGCTCAGAGGTTCCAGCGCTGTAGCTAGCAAGGTTGACAGAATCTCTTTTAGATATGAGCGAGATATCGAGAGGTTATCCGATTCATTCTCACCTCCGTTTGCTGTGTTAGCTTCTTCTTGCTGTCTCTGGCTCTCCGATCGTGGAGTCGTCGGCATCATCTTGGAGACATATGTGGCAGCAGCTTTCTTTATAAATTTCTCCATAACCCCGCTATTTGTCCCGGATTTCGGGTGGTTGGTGTGTTCACCTGCTTTGGGGTTACCTATTTTGACCATATTTGATCTTTATCGCAGAAATACCAGGCTTGAAGGATGCTGAAGTTGTTCACTTCACATTATGTACATTAGATATTCAAAGTGCAGCTGCAGTTGCAGCTTCCCGTGTCAACAGGGCCCTCTGGCCACCTAGCAGCAGTGACCCAAGGGGGTATCCAGGGGTATGGTTAGTGTATCCCTTATTTTAAATTATCAGGTTATCAGCTTTTCAGGGGCCCAATTTATGCGGGCATAACTTTGATTCTCTTCGGTTTATATGCACAGATAAGCGCAGGTGAGCACAGATGAGCGCAGGGATCTACGTCCCAATATGTTAGGCCCCAAACTTTGTGGCCCTTACAGCAGATCCCTGCTGGCCAATTTACTGTCCTCCGCAGCTGCGGGTGGTAGTACAAAACTCTATATTTAAATCGGGCACTGCTGCTATTTACTGCGCAGCTGTTTCTTCTTAGGCCAAAGGCAGGTCCGAAACCGGAAGTTCGGGTCACGGCCCCCGATTCGGCTCAGGCCTCGGTGTAACCGGAGCAGTGACTGGCCCCACTTAGGTACCTTATAGGGGGTGCCTTTTGATCTTTCTCAGCGCTAAGCGCTCCAGGCTTCTGTTATCTGCAGGACCTTGTGGGTGCAGAGTGGCGGCCCCGTTTTTTCTTCCAGCCGGCTCCCGGCTGGAACTACTTTTGCTGGTCACAGCCGCAGTTCAGGCTTTAAAGTGTGTAGCGCTATACTCAGCTGCAAAAGTGGTGATATTTGGGTGCCTAGATGTTAGCAGCACTCTTCTATATCGAGGAAATCTCAGATTTTCTCAATAAAAGTAATGAGAATGAAAGAAATCCACTGTTTAGAGCAGGAGCTCAGGCACCATGCAACTGCTCGGCTCAGCAGCTAGCCTAGATCTGCTTTCTTTTGTGTCAGGCTCACAGGAGCGCTTTATGACTTTCACAGCAGAACCCTACTGTTTATTCTACCGTTCACCACAGCTGTTAGCAGAGGTTTAGGGTGAATGAACCGGGCTTTACAGCTTTTTATATGGCTACTTTTATCTTCGATCCGGCTGTAGGAACAAACCGGAAGTTCGCCTCCCAGTTCAGCTATTTCTAAATGGGTTTGGTCACACACAGATGGTGTCACAGCGGTATATATGGGCTGGTTAATATGACAGATTCTCAGCAAAATAGCTTTAGTTCAGCTACTTCTAAATGGGTACGGTCACACAGAGATAGTGTCACAGCGGTGTATATGGGCTGGTTAATATGACAGATTCTCAGAAAAATAGATTTTTCAGCTACTTCTAAATAGGTTCGGTCACACACAGATAGTGTCACAGCGGTGTATATGGGCTGGTTAATATGACAGATGCACAGCAAAATAGATTTATTTCAGCTACTTCTAAATGGGTTCGGTCACCCACAGATAGTGTCACAGCAGTGTATATGGGCTGGTTAATATGACAGATTCTCAGCAAAATAGCTTTAGTTCAGCTACTTCTAAATGGGTACGGTCACACAGAGATAGTGTCACAGCGGTGTATATGGGCTGGTTAATATGACAGATTCCCAGCAAAATAGATTTATTTCAGCTACTTCTAAATAGGTTCGGTCACACACAGATAGTGTCACAGCGGACTGGTTAATATGACAGATTCTCAGCAAAATTGATTTATTTTAGCTACTTCTAAATGGGTTCGGTCACACACAGATAGTGTCACAGCGGTGTATATGGGCTGGCTAATATGACAGATTCCCAGCAAAATAGATTTATTTCAGCTAATTCTAAATGGGTACGGTCTCACACAGATAGTGCCACAGCGGTGTATATGGGCTGGTTAATATGACAGATTCCTAGCAAAATAGATTTATTTCAGCTACTTCTAAATAGGTTCGGTCACACACAGATAGTGTCACAGCAGTGTATATGGGCTGGTTAATATGACGGATTCTCAGCAAAATAGCTTTAGTTCAGCTACTTCAAAATTGGTTCTGTTACACAGTGTCACGGAACCATGAACCAGACGTACAACAAGGGATAAGTGAAAATAAGAAGGCTTTATTGAAAATAAAGCTGTAAAGCAAAAGTCCAAACGGATGGCGAAACCGAAGCAGAGTCTTTGCGAAGCCAGAGGTCAGGAACCAGAAGGCTAGTCAGACGAAGCCAGGATCAGGAACCAGCAGGGTAGTCAGACGAAGCCAGGATCAGGAACCAGCAGGGTAGTCGGACGAAACCAGGATCAGGAACCAGCAGGGTAGTCGGACGAAACCAGGATCAGGAACCAGAAGCAGCAGCAGTCTAGAAGCATGTGAACACAGGAGGACCAAGCAAGGAACTGAAGCCACAGACCTCCTATATATATGAGCTAGGCATCCAGCTCCTCCCAGTGGGAAGGAGGAGCCGCAGGGTGGGAGGCTACAAGAAACCCAGAAACCAAGATGGCCGCCAGCACATGTCAAACGAAGGAGAACAGCAAGAAGGTAAGACCATGACAGTACCTCCCCCTCAAGGGCCCCTCCTCCGCGGAGTAAAGAACGGTTTCTGAGGGAAGCGTGCGTGGAAGGCTCGGAGCAAGGCAGGAGCATGGACATCTGCGGAGGGAACCCAGGAACGCTCCTCTGGACCATAACCACGCCAATGGACCAAAAACTGCACCCGACCGCGGACCAGGCGTGAGTCCAGGATATTGCTCACCTCATACTCCTCACGATTACCCACTTGGACCGGACGAGGCCGAGGAACCGAGGAAGTGAAACGATTACACACCAGTGGCTTCAACAGGGAGACATGAAACACGTTGGAGATCCGCATGCCAGGAGGAAGCGCAAGGGCATAGGCTACCGGGTTTACCCTGCGAAGCACTCGGAAGGGACCAACAAAGCGAGGCGCCAGCTTGGGAGTGGGCACTCGAAGGTTGAGGTTGCGGGTGGACAACCATACACGGTCTCCGACCTAGTAGGAAGGAGCAGGCGCTCGTCTGCGATCAGCCTGGAGTCTCTGGCGCTGCGCAGAGACCTCAAGGGACTTCTGGATCAGTACCCAAGAAGCACGTAGGACGGAAAGGTGATCCTCCACAGCCGGAATATCCTGGGGAGAGAATACCTCCGGTAACACGGCAGGTTGGAACCCATAATTGGCCATGAAGGGAGACGTCCCAGAGGAAGAGTTCACCGCCGTGTTCCTGGCAAACTCAGCCCAAGGCAGGAGGTCAACCCAATTGTCTTGGTGATCGGAGACATAGCAACGAAGGAATTGCTCCAAGGCCTGATTGGATCGTTCTGCGGCCCCATTGGACTGAGGGTGGTAGGCCGAGGAGAAGGAGAGATGAATCCCCAACTGGGAGCAAAAGGCGCGCCAGAACCTGGACACAAACTGACTCCCCCGATCTGACACAATCTCCTTGGGCAAACCGTGCAACCGGAAGACCTCCCTGGCAAAAATCGTGGCCAACTCTTGTGCAGAGGGTAACTTCTTGAGAGGAACACAGTGGCACATTTTGGAAAACCGATCCACAATCATGAGAATGACCGTATGGCCTCGGGATGCAGGGAGGTCCACAATGAAATCCATCCCCAGGTGTGACCATGGGCGCTCCCCGGTGGCTATGGGTTGCAGAAGGCCCAACGGAAGGTGCCGAGGGGACTTACTCTGGGCACAAACGGAGCATGCCGCTACATATGCGGCGATGTCGGAACGTAGGGAAGGCCACCAGAATAGACGTGAAACAGCCCAGGACAGCTGATTCTTTCCAGGATGCCCCGCGGTCTTGGAGTTATGGTAGGTTCGCAACAACCGAGTGCGCAAATCCTCAGGCACAAAACATCTGCCGTTGGGTCTCCCAGAGGGAGCACCAGATTGAGCCGCCAAAATCTGCTCACCCAGGGGAGAGGTCAGGCTGGTGCGAATGGCGGCCAAGATCTGATTCGGAGGTATGACCGAAGTCGGAATCGACTCTTCCCTGGACAGCTCGGAGTACTGCCGTGATAAGGCATCCGCCCTGATGTTCTTGGAACCGGGTAGGTAGGAGACCACGTAATTAAAACGTGACAAGAACAGAGCCCATCTGGCCTGACGTGGTGTCAATCTCTTGGCCTCAGAAAGGTAGGTCAGATTCTTGTGGTCCGTCAGGATGAGGACCGGAACCACCGAACCCTCGAGCAAGTGCCTCCATTCTTTAAGGGCCTGCACGATGGCCAATAACTCCCTGTCACCAATCTGATAGTTGCACTCCACGGAAGACAGTTTCCGGGAGTAAAACCCACAAGGAAGCAGAGGACCCTCTGGTGTTCTACGCTGAGACAGAAGGGCGCCTACTCCCGTCTCAGACGCGTCCACCTCGAGGACAAAGGGCAACCCAGGGTTGGGATGCGACAGAATCGGAGCCGACACAAAGGCGGACTTTAGAGCCTCAAAAGCTCGGATGGCCTCGAGCGGCCAGACCTGGGAATTACTGCCCTTCCTGGTCAGATCCGTGAGAGGCTTGACTAGCATGGAAAAGTCCCTGATGAACTTCCGATAATAATTGGCGAAGCCCAAAAAGCGCTGCAGGGAACGAAGACCACTGGGCTGGGGCCACTGTAAGACAGCCGAAACCTTCTCAGGATCCATGGAGAACCCCTCAGCGGAAATGATGTAACCTAAGAAGGTTACCTGGGATCGGTGAAATTCGCATTTCTCAAGCTTACCGAACAGCTTGTTCTCTCGTAACCGTTGCAACACTCGTCTGACATCCAGAATGTGGGCCTCCATGGATTCAGAATATACCAAGATGTCATCCAAATAGACCACCACACACTGCTGCAACAGGTCACGGAAAACATCGTTGATGAATTCCTGAAAGACTGCGGGCGCATTGCACAACCCAAAGGGCATAACCAAGGATTCATAATGACCGGTCCTGGTGTTAAACGCGGTCTTCCACTCATCGCCCGCCTTGATCCTTACCAGGTTATATGCCGCCCTCAGGTCGAGTTTGGTAAAGACCGTGGCCCCTTTAAGGCGATCGAACAGCTCGGAAATCAAGGGTATCGGGTAAGCGTTCTTGATCGTGATGCGATTGAGACCCCTGTAATCGATGCAAGGCCTCAACTCACCGCCCTTCTTTTTCACAAAGAAAAATCCAGCCCCTGCCGGGGACGAGGATTTGCGAATGTGTCCGCGTGAAAGCGCCTCCCTCACGTACTCCTCCATGGCCTCATTCTCCGCTACCGACAGTGGATAGACTTTGCCACGAGGAGGAACGGCACCAGATTGTAACTCTATGGCACAATCGTATGGGCGGTGCGGAGGTAGGGCAACCGCGCGCACCTTATCGAATACATCCCGGTACTCCTCGTATTCAGGAGGCAACAGAGAGTCCGAGGAAGTACACAGCAACTTGACAGACCCATGGATGCAACTAGCCCCACACTGCGGTGACCACGAGAGGATCTCGGCCGATCTCCAATCGAAAGTCGGATTATGCTTCCGGAGCCAGGGGTACCCAAGACCACCGAGTAGTGTGGAGACGAAATAACCTGGAGGCAGACCGACTCTCTGTGAACGGCACCAATGGCTATCCCCACTGGAAGGGTCTCATGAGTCACGTGTGGCGGCAGAAGGGGTCTGCCGTCTATCGCCTCAAGAGCCAGTGGGGAACCTCGAGCCTGCAGAGGAATGGAATTGGCGGCAGCGAACACATTATCAATGAACAAACCACCAGCACCAGAGTCCACTAACGCCTGGGTCGTCACGAGCCCCCGACCCAGGAGAGGACAACAGTGATCAGTGGTTTGTCAACACGGGAAACCGGGGACGAGGAGACTCCACCCAAGATCTGCCCCCGACAGGATCTCAGGTGCGAGCGTTTCCCGGACGGTTCGGACATGCCAACCGAAAATGCCCACCGAGACCACAGTACATGCATCGGCCCTCGCGTCTCCGGAGTACCCTCTCCCCCTCGGACAGGCGAGCAAACCCCAGCTGCATGGGTTCACCCCCAGACAAGTCATCCCCAGGAGGCGTGGGAGGAGAGGGAGGCACGGGTGGGACAGCAAACGTAGGCGCCAATCTGTTAGAAAACCTCCGCAGGCTCTCCTTAAAGGAAGGTCTCTCCCTGAGTCTGGTGTCAATCAAAATCAGGAAAGAAATAAGAGACTCGAGCTCCACTGGTAGGTCCTTAGCTGCAACCTCATCCTTCAAGGCATCCGAGAGACCATGAGAGAAAGCAGCGACCAGAGCCTCATTATTCCAGCCCACCTCTGCTGCCAGGGTACGAAACTCAATGGCGTATTCAGCTACGGATCGTGAACCCTGTCTGATGGACATAAGGAGCTTCGCAGCAGAGGCAGCACGAGCCGGCACATCGAATACCTTCCGAAGAGAAGCAACAAAACCGGAAAACTCGGCAACCACCGGATTGTTGTTCTCCCATAAAGGGCTGGCCCAGGCCAAGGCCTTGTCCGAGAGCAGCGAGATCAAGAAGCCCACCTTTGATCTCTCAGTGGGAAAGGCATGTGGCAGCAACTCGAAATAAATGCCCACCTGGTTAAGGAAACCTCGGCACTGAGTTGGCTCTCCCCCAAAGCGCTGTGGAAGAGGGGCAGAACCGATCATACCCCGTAACACCGCAGGTGCAACAACAGGTGTCGGGGTAGACTCTGGCGCAACAACCGGAGCGGCAGTAGGAGCGGGCCCAGGAGCGACAACCGACCCATCGGCAACGGGAGCGAAATGAGCCGTGCGTTCAAGCAGGGTTTGCAACGCCACAGCGAACCGACCCAACAGGTGATCCTGCTGATCAAGTCTGGCAACCAGCGTGGGTAGCGAGGATGGCCCTGTACCGTCAGAATTCATGGCTTGGTCCTAATGTCACGGAACCATGAACCAGACGTACAACAGGGGATAAGTGAAAATAAAAAGGCTTTATTGAAAATAAAGCTGTAAAGCAAAAGTCCAAACGGATGGCGAAACCGAAGCAGAGTCTTTGCGAAGCCAGAGGTCAGGAACCAGAAGGGTAGTCAGACGAAGCCAGGATCAGGAACCAGCAGGGTAGTCAGACAAAGCCAGGATCAGGAACCAGCAGGGTAGTCGGACGAAACCAGGATCAGGAACCAGCAGGGTAGTCGGACGAAACCAGGATCAGGAACCAGAAGCAGCAGCAGTCTAGAAGCATGTGAACACAGGAGGACCAAGCAAGGAACTGAAGCCACAGACCTCCTATATATATGAGCTAGGCATCCAGCTCCTCCCAGTGGGAAGGAGGAGCCTCAGGGTGGGAGGCTACAAGAAACCCAGAAACCAAGATGGCCGCCAGCACATGTCAAACGAAGGAGAACAGCAAGAAGGTAAGACCATGACACACAGATTGGATAAGCAAAGATTGATCAGAGCACTGATACAATTCAGGCTTTGAAAACACTCCGAAGTGACAAGCAGGCAATGGGCCCCTATACAGAGGAAGGGGGGAGTATACTAATTTAAAATATAACTTTGAATATATTCTAGGATTAACAAAGTAAAAAGGACTCACTAAACAATATAGACATACATACACGGATAGGACCAACTTAATGGTGGCCAGCTGGTACAGATAAAAAATTCTGCTCCGTTGGTGAAGACGCGAACAGTCTTAACAGACCCTTAGTAGATAGAAGGTGAGGATCCTTGATGACAGGAGGCAGGAGACACTGGGTGTATGCTGGGCGGGATGAAGGTGCTTTTGCTGTGTAGTCGGGTAGATCAGACAGTAGGAAGGGTCCTATATATCCCTATCAAGGTGAAAGGGGCTATTATGCTACTACCTGTCTACACAGAGCACTCGCCTTGGAAAAGGCGACCCCGTCCGGTAGCCTGTCCCTATAGTGGACCTGTACCCTAAAACTACAGAGAATTTTACCAGTGATGGATGAATGATGATACTTCCAGTGGTCTCCCGACGTGGCACGTTTCTGTCCGTGACTTCTTCAGGGGAACGACTGCAGGAGGTAACAGTGTAGCCGTAGGTATCTGACCTTAGGCTAATTTGACACTGGAGAAATGAACAGGCTGTGAAGGCCTGTGTTCTGCTGAACCCAGAGGGGGATGCAGATTCTGCTTGACCCAGGGTGGGATGCAGAGTGGCGCAGGAGGGGTAGTCCTGTGCAGGACGGTCTGGGGGATATAGTAATCCCAAACACATGAAACCCTTGTGGTTGGGGGTAACGGTATAGTAGACCAGCCGCAATTGTGTGCCTCAATAGTGAGTTTAAATGACCCCGCTCCATCTCCGTCGCCCCTCCCATCCAGGAGCGCCGCCGTCCGCCCGGTCACGTGACCCAAGCACCAGGAAAACCTGAGGAGAGTCACCGCACACAGGGCAGAGGGCGGACGCAGCCAGTGACGCCACACGCCGGCAACACCACGTGGGAAGGGCGGGATTGCGGCAGGGGGTGGGCGGAAGTAGTGATCACTCAGCCAATGTTTAGATGGTCTGGTGATCACATGGGACGCAAAGTGTATGCGTCTCCTTGGTAACATAGTAAATAGAAATAAAGCCTAGAGACGGCTAGTGGCATTTAATGCAGAGTTGACTGGTGCAGAACGGGATGCAGATGATGCTAGAGATCTTGCTAGCTGGGCCACATGCAATCAGATATATGTATGTGGGTGCGCTTGTATAGTGGACAGGGGTGCCATGTAATATCAACCAGGGATCCCTGTAAAAGTACACTACATGGCGCAGCCCCAATACGACATGGAATGCAGTCAATTAATAACTGCACCACCCCCAGAGGAATTGTGCTAAGAGCGGCACATGTATATATTCGAACTCAGACATATATATGCGGAAATTCAGGGGGGGCGAGGGGAAGGCTCTGCACTATATGCACGTGCACTGTAATGTGCACCAGCGATTTAGAGGGCGCATCCATCAGTGCACGTACAAGTGCAGCACACCTCCCCAGGGGACCATGAGGGAAAAGCACAATTATATTTATAAACCAGGCTTTATGATGGATACGAAGTGTCATTTTTCAAAGGAAGCAGGCATAGTTTAGCCTTTCGTTCATGCCGCCTGGTGCTGCTGTTTTCAGATTAAAAATCCAGCGTGCTTCACGTTGGAGTAGGCTCTTGTCCCAGTCCCCCCCTCTTGGAGGGGGTTTCACAAGGTCAATGCCCATGAACTTTAACCGGGCCTTGCCATTATGATTGGTGTGCACATGTTTGGACACAGGGGTGTCCCTCTTATGTGTGACATCCCCTATGTGCTCACCAATCCTCCTCCGAAATTCCCTTATGGTTTTGCCGACGTATTCCAAACCACACTCACATAGGATGCGGTATATCACACCTCTGGATTTGCAGTTAATGAAGTGTGGAATGGAATACGTCTTGCCCGTGACCGAGCTAGTGAAGGTTTTAGTGGTCAGGATGTGTTTGCAGGCAACACACCTGCCGCATCTGTGACTGCCCACTACGGTGGACCGTAGCCATGTTGAGTGTGTAATACTAGGTGAAAAATGACTGCGGACAAGTTTATCACGCAGGTTGGTGCCACGTCTGTATGAAATTTGTGGACTGTCTCCTAGTATATCCTGGAGGTCAGGGTCCATCTTGAGGATCCCCCAGTGGCATTGTAAGATCTTTCTGACCTGGCTCGAACCTCTGTCGAACGTGGTGATTACACGGGACAGTTTGGTTGTAGAAGCGTTCGTCTGTTTCGTCATTAGTAGGGTGGGTCTCTGTCGTGCAAGAGCTGCTTTGTAGGCAGATCTTAGGATATAATCAGGGTACCCCCTTTGTAGAAATCTAGCCATTAGGTCAGCTGCCTGAGCCACAAAATATTTCTTGTCTGAGCAATTTCTGCGCAGACGAAGATACTGCCCTCTTGGTATCCCCCTCCTGAGTGGGAAAGGGTGACTGCTCTCCCATCTCAGGAGAGAGTTAGTCGCCTTGGATTTCCTGTGAATAGAGGTGTCCAGTTCTCCCCTGGCTTTCTTGGTAATTTTGATATCCAAGAGTGGTAGGCTAGTTGGATGTGTCTCGTATGTGAATCTCATGCCTATTTCATTTTGATTCAGTCGGGACACGAATGACTCAAACTGAGAGGGGCTACCATTCCAGGTGATAAAAATGTCATCAATATACCGCGCCCCCAGTCCAATTCTGGATAGATCATCCGGATTCCTTTCCCCGAATACCAGGGTCTCCTCCCACCAGCCCAGGAATAAATTAGCATATGACGGGGCACAAGGACTCCCCATCGCAGTACCCCTGAGCTGGTGGTAGATTTTGTTATCAAAGGAAAAGAAGTTCCTGTTGAGGGTAAATTCCAGGATCCGGATGATGAATTGGCTGTGGGCGCGTGTCATGACCGCTATCCCAGCAGCAGTCGTGTCGCACCAGACGGAGGGGAAGGGGGAACCTTATCTACAGATGGGAAATAGAATGGCCACCCCTGACTAACCCTAAGCTGGCACCTGTCTGCCCTGATACCCTAGACGGGGTGTGAACCCGTGCGGCGAGCAGGATGCCTAAACCCTCAGTCACCCTAACAAAACTAGACTGGGGAAAGGCCGATGGGAGCACTAGTCACCATCACTCACGTCTAGGAGAACAACAGGGGAAGACAGCAACAAACAACAATCTATAGCAGAGATAGACTTATCCAGTCACGAGCAGAGAAGGCAATCCCAAACAAGACAGTCCACGCCGGGCAAGAGCTCCACAGCAACACCGTCAAACGATCTCCTTCAAAGGTCAGAATAGCACTGGAAGTAAGGACTATATCTGGCAATGACTGCAAGTGAAACTGAAACTAATATAGTAGCTGGGAGTGGCAGACAGGACTCACCTGAGAAGGATGCCTACAAACTCCCAGTCAGGACAAAAAGGTTCACAAGGCAAAACCCGGATGACATACCCTGAACCACGGAGCAAACTCACAAGCTATTGCGAGTAGCAAGTCGCTGCGACCTTCTCCTCCCAGACCTGTCTGGATCAAGTACCCCCCTTTCTACGAGGGGCCCCCGGACCCTCAAGACCAGGCCTCTCCGGATGGGAGCTATGAAAAGCCCGAATGAGTCTGTCCGCTTTTATCTCTGATGCTGGAACCCACATTCTCTCTTCGGAACCATAACCTCTCCAGTGCACCAGGTACTGAAGAGAGCGGCGAACATATCATGAATCAACAATCTTTTCTACCTGAAACTCATGACTGCCATCAACAACCACCGGTGGAGGCGGTAGTGGCAATGGTTCAGGAGGTTCTACATATCTCTCTAGCAGAGATCTGTGGAAGACATTATGGATCCTTAGAGTCTGAGGTAGCTCCAGACGAAAAGCCACCGGGTTAATGATCTTAATTACCCTATAAGGACCAATAAATCTCGGACCTAATTTCCACGAGGGAACCTTCAACTTGATATTTCTGGTAGACAACCACACCAAGTCATTCACCCCA
Organism: Bufo bufo; assembly: GCF_905171765.1. Classification (NCBI taxonomy): domain Eukaryota; kingdom Metazoa; phylum Chordata; class Amphibia; order Anura; family Bufonidae; genus Bufo; species Bufo bufo. The sequence continues at coordinate 649,946,851 of NC_053390.1, read as the reverse complement.
AGGTCCGGACCTTCAGAGCGCTTCCTATCAGCCGCACGTTTGTATCTACCACCAATTCTCTTCAAACTTTCTTGCACACTCTGCCACACTGAAGAAAGTGAAGACGCAAATCGTTCCTCCTCTGGAATCCCAGACGGCCCCCCCTCACTAAACGTACAAAACTGAGGATGGAAACCATACGCACCAAAAAATGGTGACTTATCGGTGGACTCTTGACGACGATTATTAATGGCAAACTCGGCTAACGGTAAATAAGATGACCATTCCTCCTGATTTTCGGAAACAAAAGCATCTCAAATATGTCTCTAGGTTTTGATTGGTACGTTCAGTCTGACCGTTGGACTGTGGATGGAAAGATGAAGAAAACGACAGATGAACCCCTAAACGAGAACAAAAAGCTTTCCAAAATTTAGAAACAAATTGGGTACCACTATCCGAAACAATATCAGAAGGGACCCTGTGAAGCTTCACAATGTGGTCAATAAAAACCTGAGCCAGTGTGTTAGCATTAGGCAATGCGGCAAGAGCAATAAAGTGCACCATTTTACTGAATCTGTCAACAACTACAAGAATAACAGTCTTCCCCGCTGATACTGGTAGATCCGTAATGAAATCCATTGATAGGTGCGTCCAAGGCCTGTTGGGGATGGCCAGAGGTAAAAGACACCCTGCCGGACGAGTATGATCTACCTTAGAACGAGCACAGGTAGCACATGCAGACACAAAATTCAACATCTCCTGGCGCCACTTAGGCCACCAGAACCGACGAGACACTAACTCAGAGGTTGCCCTACTACCTGGGTGTCCTGCCAGTGTGGAGTTATGGTGTTCTTTTAGTATCTCCAGGCGTAAATTTTCTGGCACAAACAGTTTACCTGAGGGGCAGGAGGCCGGGGCGTCCCCCTGAGCTTCCAACACCCTCCCCTCCAAACCTGAGTGTAATGCAGAGACCACCACCCCCTTTTGCAAAATGGGCTCTGGTACATCAACATCACCCCCTCCAGGAAAACTTCGGGACAATGCATCCGCCTTAGTATTTTTTGCCCCCTGCGATAGGTTTTTACAAAATTAAACCTAGTTAAAAATAAAGACCACCGAGCCTGTCTAGGGGTGAGACGTTTAGCAGACTCCAGATATAATAAGTTTTTGTGATCAGTAATCACCGTGATGGGATGAACCGCCCCCTCCAAAAAATGACGCCACTCCTCAAAGGCCAACTTAATAGCCAAAAGTTCCCTGTTGCCAATATCATAGTTCCTTTCTGCAGTAGACAATTTCTTCGAAAAGAAAGCACACGGACGCAATTCACCAGGGGACGGACCCTGAGATAGTACCGCTCCCACCCCCACCTCTGATGCGTCAACCTCTACAATAAAAGGAAGCAAGACATCTGGCTGTACGAGAATAGGGGCCGAGATGAATCTCTCCTTCAGAGATGTAAAGGCAGTTTTGGCTGCATGTGACCATTTGGAAAAATCGGATCCCTTTCGGGTCATGTCCGTCAGTGGTTTGACCACCAAGGAATAGTTCTTTATAAACTTTCTATAAAAATTGGCAAACCCCAGGAAGCGTTGCAATGCCTTCAGGTTCTCAGGCAGATCCCAGTCGATAATCGCCAGGACTTTCTCTGGATCCATGCGGAAACCTGAATCTGACAACACATTCCCCAGAAATGGCAGTTCTTTTACGGCGAACACACATTTCTCTAATTTAGCAGACAATTTGTTGGCCCTTAATATCTGCAGTACTTGTCTCACATGGATCTTATGTGTATCCAGATCCGGGGAATAGACCAGGATGTCATCAAGATATATCACAACAAATCTCCCGATAAGGTGACTAAAAATATCGTTGACAAAATGTTGGAACACCGCAGGCGTAAGACCAAATGGCATGACCAGATTTTCACAATGCCCTTCCGGAGTATTAAAAGCCGTTTTCCACTCATCCCCCTCTTTGATGCAAACCAGGTTATAGGCTCCTCTGAGATCCATTTTGGAGAACCATTTAGCACCAGCAACCTGATTAAAGAGGTAAGGAATGAGAGGAAGAGGATAGGGATCTTGGATAGTTATCCGGTTTAATTCCCGGAAATCCAGGCAAGGACGCAGGCCCCCATCTTTCTTTTTAACGAAAAAAAACCCTGCAGCCACTGATGAAAAAGAGGGTCTGATGTGTCCTGTAGCCAAACTCTCCAAAATATAATCCTGCATAGCCTCTCCGGGCCGGAAAGATTGTGTAACCGGGTTTTAGGTAGTTTTGCCCCAGGTAATAGATTAATCGGGCAATCATATGGACGATGAGGTGGTAACCCCTGACAACCCTTCTCAGAGAACACATCCATAAAATCTGACAGAAAGGCAGGTAAAGATGTTACAGAGAGTGTAGAGCACCTACTACTCAAGCAGTTGTCCTTACAATGTTCACTCCACTCCACAATTTCCCCGGCCTGCCAATCCACCACTGGATTGTGAGTCACCAGTCAGGGAAGCCCCAATACCATAAGAGCAGGAAGACCGTCCAGGACATAACAAGAGATATGCTCTTTATGGAGGTCCCCTACCTGCAGATGGATATTATGGATGATCTGAGTTAACTCTCTCTGAGTAAGAGGGGAGGAGTCATGGCAAAAACAGGAATAGTTCTGCGCACCGGTTCCGGAGTAAAACCCAGAGCCTGAGCAAACCGTGAATCCACCAAGTTGACACCCGCCCCACTGTCCAAAAAGACGGAACAGATCTCAGTCTTATTGCCTGCCTCAATGGTAGCGGACAACAAAAACTGAGACATGCGTATGGAGGAAACGAATACGCCCAGACTGTTATCCTCCGCACAATCTGGGGACTCTAGTTTTCCGGCGGCTCCTTTGTTTGTGGTCTCTTGGGTTCTGAGGGACAAACCTTTACAAAATGACCCCTCCCCCCACAACGAAAACAAAACTCTGACCTACGGCAGAACTTAGGAGGATTCACCCATCTAGTGGCGCCCTGTCACGGAACCATGAACCAGACGTACAACAAGAGATAAGTGAAAATAAGAAGGCTTTATTGAAAATAAAGCTGTAAAGCAAAGTCCAAACGGATGGTGAAACCGAGCAGAGTCTTTGCGAAGCCAGAGGTCAGGAACCAGAAGGGTAGTCAGACGAAGCCAGGATCAGGAACCAGCAGGGTAGTCAGACGAAGCCAGGATCAGGAACCAGAAGCAGCAGCAGTCTTAGAAGCATGTGAACACAAGAGGACCAAGCAAGGAACTGAAGCCACAGACCTCCTATATATATGAGCTAGGCATCCAGCTCCTCCCAGTGGGAAGGAGGAGCCGCAGGGTGGAAGGCTACAAGAAACCCAGAAACCAAGATGGCCGCCAGCACATGTCAAACGAAGGAGAACAGCAAGAAGGTAAGACCATGACAGTACCTCCCCCTCAAGGGCCCCTCCTCCGCGGAGCACAAAACGGTTTCTGAGGGAAGCGTGCGTGGAAGGCTCGGAGCAAGGCAGGAGCATGGACATCTGCGGAGGGAACCCAGGAACGCTCCTCTGGACCATAACCACGCCAATGAACCAAAAACTGCAACCGACCGCGGACCAGGCGTGAGTCCAGGATATTGCTCACCTCATATTCCTCACGATTGCCCACTTGGTCCGGACGAGGCCGAGGAACCGAGGAAGTGAAACGATTACACACCAGTGGCTTCAACAGGGAGACATGAAACACGTTGGAGATCCGCATGCCAGGAGGAAGCGCAAGGGCATAGGCTACCGGGTTTACCCTGCGAAGCACTCGGAAGGGACCAACAAAGCGAGGCGCCAGCTTGGGAGTGGGCACTCGAAGGTTGAGGTTGCGGGTGGACAACCATACACGGTCTCCGACCTGGTAGGAAGGAGCAGGCGCTCGTCTGCGATCAGCCTGGAGTCTCTGGCGCTGCGCAGAGACCTCAAGGGACTTCTGGATCTGTACCCAAGAAGCACGTAGGACGGAAAGGTGATCCTCCACAGCTGGAATATCCTGGGGAGAGAATACCTCCGGTAACACGGCAGGTTGGAACCCATAATTGGCCATGAAGGGAGACGTCCCAGAGGAAGAGTTCACCGCCGTGTTCCTGGCAAACTCAGCCCAAGGCAGGAGGTCAACCCAATTGTCTTGGTGATCGGAGACATAGCAACGAAGGAATTGCTCCAAGGCCTGATTGGATCGTTCTGCGGCCCCATTGGACTGAGGGTGGTAGGCCGAGGAGAAGGAGAGATGAATCCCCAACTGGGAGCAAAAGGCGCGCCAGAACCTGGACACAAACTGACTCCCCCGATCCGACACAATCTCCTTGGGCAAACCGTGCAACCGAAGACCTCCCTGGCAAAAATCGTGGCCAACTCTTGTGCAGAGGGTAACTTCTTGAGAGGAACACAGTGGCACATTTTGGAAAACCGATCCACAATCATGAGAATGACCGTATGGCCTCGGGATGCAGGGAGGTCCACAATGAAATCCAACCCCAGGTGTGACCATGGGCGCTCCCCGGTGGCTATGGGTTGCAGAAGGCCCAACGGAAGGTGCCGAGGGGACTTACTCTGGGCACAAACGGAGCATGCCGCTACATATGCGGCGATGTCGGAACGTAGGAAAGGCCACCAGAACAGACGTGAAACAGCCCAGGACAGCTGATTCTTTCCAGGATGCCCCGCGGTCTTGGAGTTATGGTAGGTTCGCAACAACTGAGTGCGCAACTCCTCAGGCACAAAACATCTGCCGTTGGGTCTCCCAGAGGGAGCACCAGATTGAGCCGCCAAAATCTGCTCACCCAGGGGAGAGGTCAGGCTGGTGCGAATGGCGGCCAGGATCTGATTCGGAGGTATGACCGAAGTCGGAATCGACTCCTCCCTGGACAGCTCGGAGTACTGCCGTGATAAGGCATCCGCCCTGATGTTCTTGGAACCGGGTAGGTAGGAGACCACGTAATTAAAACGTGACAAGAACAGAGCCATCTGGCCTGACGTGGTGTCAATCTCTTGGCCTCTGAAAGGTAGGTCAGATTCTTGTGGTCCGTCAGGATGAGAACCGGAACCACCGAACCCTCGAGCAAGTGCCTCCATTCTTTAAGGGCCTGCACGATGGCCAATAACTCCCTGTCACCAATCTGATAGTTGCACTCCGCGGAAGACAGTTTCCGGGAGTAAAACCCACAAGGAAGCAGAGGACCCTCTGGTGTTCTACGCTGAGACAGAAGGGCGCCTACTCCCGTCTCAGACGCGTCCACCTCGAGGACAAAGGGCAACCCAGGGTTGGGATGCGACAGAATCGGAGCCGACACAAAGGCGGACTTTAGGGCCTCAAAAGCTCGGATGGCCTCGAGCGGCCAGACCTGGGAATTACTGCCCCTCCTGGTCAGATCCGTGAGAGGCTTGGCCAGCATGGAAAAGTCCCTGATGAACTTCCGCTAATAATTCGCGAAGCCCAAAAAGCGCTGCAGGGAACGAAGACCACTGGGCTGGGGCCACTGTAAGACAGCCGAAACCTTCTCAGGATCCATGGAGAACCCCTCAGCGGAAATGATGTAACCTAAGAAGGTTACCTGGGATCGGTGAAATTCGCATTTCTCAAGCTTACCGAACAGCTTGTTCTCTCGTAACCGTTGCAACACTCGTCTGACATCCAGAATGTGGGCCTCCATGGATTCAGAATATACCAAGATGTCATCCAAATAGACCACCACACACTGCTGCAACAGGTCACGGAAAACATCGTTGATGAATTCCTGAAAGACTGCGGGCGCATTGCACAACCCAAAGGGCATAACCAAGGATTCATAATGACCGGTCCTGGTGTTAAACGCGGTCTTCCACTCATCGCCCGCCTTGATCCTTACCAGGTTATATGCCGCCCTCAGGTCGAGTTTGGTAAAGACTGTGGCCCCTTTAAGGCGATCGAACAGCTCGGAAATCAAGGGTATCGGGTAAGCGTTCTTGATCGTGATGCGATTGAGACCCCTGTAATCGATGCAAGGCCTCAACTCACCGCCCTTCTTTTTCACAAAGAAAAATCCAGCCCCTGCCGGGGACGAAGATTTGCGAATGTGTCCGCGTGAAAGCGCCTCCCTCACGTACTCCTCCATGGCCTCATTCTCCGCTACCGACAGTGGATAGACTTTGCCACGAGGAGGAACGGCACCAGATTGTAACTCTATGGCACAATCGTATGGGCGGTGCGGAGGTAGGGCAACCGCGCGCACCTTATCGAATACATCCCGGTACTCCTCGTATTCAGGAGGCAACAGAGAGTCCGAGGAAGTACACAGCAACTTGACAGACCCATGGATGCAACTAGCCCCACACTGCGGTGACCACGAGAGGATCTCGACCGATCTCCAATCGAAAGTCGGATTATGCTTCTGGAGCCAGGGGTACCCCAAGACCACCGAGTAGTGTGGAGACGAAATAACCTGGAGGCAGACCGACTCTCTGTGAACGGCACCAATGGCTATCCCCACTGGAAGGGTCTCATGAGTCACGTGTGGCGGCAGAAGGGGTCTGCCGTCTATCGCCTCAAGAGCCAGTGGGGAACCTCGAGCCTGCAGAGGAATGGAATTGGCGGCAGCGAACACACTATCAATAAACAAACCACCAGCACCAGAGTCCACCAACGCCTGGGTCGTCACCGAGCCCCCGACCCAGGAGAGGACAACAGTGATCAGTGGTTTGTCAACACGGGAAACCGGGGACGAGGAGACTCCACCCAAGATCTGCCCCCGACAGGATCTCAGGTACGAGCGTTTTCCCGGACGGTTCGGACATGCCAACCGAAAATGCCCACCGAGACCACAGTACATGCATCGGCCCTCGCGTCTCCGGAGTGCCCTCTCCCCCTCGGACAGGCGAGCAAACCCCAGCTGCATGGGTTCACCCCCAGACAAGTCATCCCCAGGAGGCGTGGGAGGAGAGGGAGGCACGGGTGGGACAGCAAACGTAGGCACCAATCTGTTAGAAGACCTCCCCAGGTTCTCCTTAAAGGAAGGTCTCTCCCTGAGTCTGGTGTCAATCAAAATCAGGAAAGAAATAAGAGACTCGAGCTCAACTGGTAGGTCCTTAGCTGCAACCTCATCCTTCAAGGCATCCGAGAGACCATGAGAGAAAGCAGCGACCAGAGCCTCATTATTCCAGCCCACCTCTGCTGCCAGGGTACGAAACTCAATGGCGTATTCAGCTACGGATCGTGAACCCTGTCTGATGGACATAAGGAGCTTCGCAGCAGAGGCAGCACGAGCCGGCACATCGAATACCTTCCGAAGAGAAGCAACAAAACCGGAAAACTCGGCAACCACCGGATTGTTGTTCTCCCATAAAGGGCTGGCCCAGGCCAAGGCCTTGTCCGAGAGCAGCGAGATCAAGAAGCCCACCTTTGATCTCTCAGTGGGAAAGGCATGTGGCAGCAACTCGAAATAAATGCCCACCTGGTTAAGGAAACCTCGGCACTGAGTTGGCTCTCCCCAAAGCGCTGTGGAAGAGGGGCAGAACCGGTCATACCCCGAAACACGCAGGCGCAACAACAGGTGTCGGGGTAGACTCTGGCGCAACAAACCGGAGCGGCAGTAGGAGCGAGCCCAGGAGCGACAACCGACCCATCGGCAACAGGGAGCGAAATGAGCCGTGCGTTCAAGCAGGGTTTGCAACGCCACAGCGAACCGACCCAACAGGTGATCCTGCTGATCAAGTCTGGCAACCAGCGTGGGTAGCGAGGATGGCCCTGTACTGTCAGAATTCATGGCTTGGTCCTAATGTCACGGAACCATGAACCAGACGTACAACAAGAGATAAGTGAAAATAAGAAGGCTTTATTGAAAATGGTGAAACCGAGCAGAGTCTTTGCGAAGCCAGAGGTCAGGAACCAGAAGGGTAGTCAGACGAAGCCAGGATCAGGAACCAGCAGGGTAGTCAGACGAAGCCAGGATCAGGAACCAGCAGGGTAGTCAGACGAAGCCAGGATCAGGAACCAGAAGCAGCAGCAGTCTTAGAAGCATGTGAACACAAGAGGACCAAGCAAGGAACTGAAGCCACAGACCTCCTATATATATGAGCTAGGCATCCAGCTCCTCCCAGTGGGAAGGAGGAGCCGCAGGGTGGAAGGCTACAAGAAACCAAGAAACCAAGATGGCCGCCAGCACATGTCAAACGAAGGAGAACAGCAAGAAGGTAAGACCATGACACGCCCCTATTTGCATTGGTTCGGCTGGATCATAACAAACCGATCCCTGCCCTATAGAGGCCTCCGTAAAATTTAATAGTCTCTCCCTGAGTCGTCTGTCTATTCTTATGGACAGAGACATAGCAGCCTCAAGAGACCCAGGGACCTCGTATACCGCCAGCGGCGTCTTTTAATTTTTTCAGACAACCCTGGCAGAACTGACTCCTAAGGGCCGCGTCGTCCCATAATGTAACCGTAGCCCACCTACGGAATTCGGAACAATATAGTTCAGCAGACCGGTTTTCTTGCCGAAGTCTACGTAGTTTAGACTCAGCCAGTGAGACCCTGTCCGGGTCATCATATACGAGACCCAGGGCTTCAAAAAACTCCTCCACTGATCGTAAGGCCGGAGAGTCTGATGGTAGGGGGAAAGCCCAAGCCGGCGGATCTCCTTGCAGAAGAGAAATTACAATGCCCACCCGTTGTTCCTCACCGCCGGAGGATCTAGGGCGTAACCTAAAGAACAATTTGCAAGCTTCTCTGAAGGTTACAAATTGGTCTCTCCCTCCTGAGAACCTATCAGGTAAAGCCACTTTTGGCTCAAGAGTACCTTGGTTTCCCGTAGCAACGGTGGAACCCAAGGATTGCTGCTGCAGCACTGTTGCTTTTAATCCTGCCACTTCAAGGGATAACCCCTGTAATTGTTTCGCCAAAACTGTAACCGGATCCATAGTGGAACAAAAAAAATACAAAGCAAAACAGCAAGCAGAAAAAAAAAAAGGTCAAATTTTTTATTTTTTTTTAAAAGGCCAGATATACTGTCACGACCGCTATCCCAGCAGCAGTCGTGTCGCATCAGACGGAGGGGAAGGGGGACCTTTATCTACGGATGGGAAATAGAATGGACACCCCTGACTAACCCTAAGCTGGCACCTGTCTGCCCTGATATCCTAGACGGGGTGGGAACCCGTGCGGCGAGCAGTATGCCTAAACCCTCAGTCACCCTAACAAAACTAGACTGGGGAAAGGCCGATGGGAGCACTAGTCACCATCACTCACATCTAGGAGAACAACAGGGAAAGACAGCAACAAACAACAATCTATAGCAGAGATAGACTTATCCAGTCACGAGCAGAGAAGGCGATCCCAAACACGACAGTCCACGCCGGGCAAGAGCTCCACATTAACACCGTCAAACGATCTCCTTTAAAGGTCAGAATAGCACTGGAAGTAAGGACTATATCTGGCAATGACTGCAAGTGAAACTGAAACTAATATAGTAGCTGGGAGTGGCAGACAGGACTCACCTGAGAAGGATGTTTACAAACTCCCAGTCAGGACAAAAAGGTTCACAAGGCAAAACCCGGATGACATACCCTGAACCACGAAGCAAACTCACAAGCTATCGCGAGTAGCAAGTCGCTGCGACATTCTCCTCCCAGACCGCGGTATTGACAACCTTTGATTTCAGGAAAAACTCAACCGCCGCCAATCCCAACTGGTGTGGTATAGAGGAATATAAAGCCTCTACGTCAATGCTGGATAGCAGGCATTCATTCTCAAGGCATAGACCCTCCAATTGTTTGAGGAGGTCCGTAGTATCCCTGAGATGAGAAGGTAACGTAGAGACAAAAGGTGCTAGGACGCGGTCAATGTAGATCCCCAGATTTTGATTGGTTGCACCCTCTAAATCGCTGGTGCACATTACAGTGACGTGCATATAGTGCAGAGCCTTCCCCCTCGCCCCCCCTGAATTTCCGCATATATATGTCTGAGTTCGAATATATATGTGCCGCTCTTAGCACAATTCCTCTGGGGGTGGTGCAGTTATAATTGACTGCATTACATGTGTATTGGGGCTGGCAGTTTGTAGTGTACTTTTACAGGGATCCCTGGTTGATATTACATGGCACCCCTGTCCACTATACAAGCGCACCACATACATATATCTGATTGCATGTGGCCCAGCTAGCAAGATCTCTAGCTCATCTGCATCCCGTTCTGCACAGTCAACTCTGCCATTAAATGCACTAGCCGTCTCTCGGCTTTATTTCTATTTACTATGTTACCAAGGAGACGCATACACTTTGCGTCCCATGTGATCACCAGACCATCTAAAATTGGCTGAGTGATCACTACTTCCGCCCACCCCCTGCCGCAATCCCGCCCTTACCCACGTGTGTTGCCGGCGTGTGGCGTCACTGGCTGCGTCCACCCTCCGCCCTCGTGTGCGGTGACTCTCCTCAGGTTTTCCTGGTGCTTGGGCACGTGACCGGGCGGACGGCGGCGCTCCCTGGATGGGAGGGGCGACGGAGATGGAGCGCGGTCATTTAAACTCACTATTGAGGCACACAATTGCGGCTGGTCTACTATACCGTTACCCCCAACCACAAGGGTTTCATGTGTTTGGGATTACTATATCCCCCAGACCGTCCTGCACAGGACTACCCCTCCTGCGCCACTCTGCATCCCACCCTGGGTCAAGCAGAATCTGCATCCCACTCTGGGTTCAGCAGAACACAGGCCTTCACAGCCTGTTCTTTTCTCCAGTGTCAAATTAGCCTAAGGTCAGATACCTACGGCTACACTGTTACCTCCTGCAGTCGTTCCCCTGAAGAAGTCACGGACAGAAACGTGCCACGTCGGGAGACCACTGGAAGTATCATCATTCATCCATCACTGGTAAAATTCTCTGTAGTTTTAGGGTACAGGTCCACTATAGGGACAGGCTACCGGACGGGGTCGCCTTTTCCAAGGCGAGTGCTCTGTGTAGACAGGTAGTAGCATAATAGCCCCTTTCACCTTGATAGGGATATATAGGACCCTTCCTACTGTCTGATCTACCCGACTACACAGCAGAAGCACCTTCATCCCGCCCGGCATACACCCAGTGTCTCCTGCCTCCTGTCATCAAGGAACCTCACCTACTATCTACTAAGGGTCTGGTAAGACTGTTCGCGTCTTCACCGACGGAGCAGAATTTTTTATCTGTACCAGCTGGGCACCATTAAGTTGGTCCTATCCGTGTATGTATGTCTATATTGTTTAGTGAGTCCTTTTTACTTTGTTAATCCTAGAATATATTAAAAGTTATATTTTAAATTAGTATACTCCCCCCTTCCTCTGTATAGGGGCCCGTTGCCTACACACAGATTGGGTCAGAGCGGTATTGCCTGAAGACAAGTGTCAGATCTTGCAATGCTACTGCTGGTGCACTGCAACTTGCAGTAAAATGGCGCGATGACCACTGAAAAAAGTGTCTGAAAAAAACACTCGGGGCAGGCACAAAACCTGTGTGCTCTGTACCCACAAAAGATCGATGATTCTCAGCTGTAGATGTGCAGAATTTCAGGACTTTGTTGTATTTCTCCCTGCCTAATCTCTCCCTCACAGCAGCAGCAACCTATCCCTACACTATTGAAGAGCAGAGTGATGTGCAGCGCTACGTGACTCCAGCTTTTAAGGAGGCTGGGTCACATGGTGCACTTGGCCAATCACAGCCATGCCAATAGTAGGCATGGCTATGATGGCCTCTTGGGGCAAGTAGTATGATGCTTGTTGATTGGCTACTTTGCAGCCTTTCAAAATGCACCATAGAAATCACCGAACCCGAACCCAAATTTTTGCGTAAATGTTCAGGTTCGGGTTCGGGTGGAAAAAATCGTAATGTTCGGTACGAACCTGAACTTTACAGTTTGGGTTCGCTCAACTCTAATAGCGAGGTTTTGATGTAGTATTTCTGGGCAGGTGGGGGTTAATTATTGAAACATCTCCTGGGCTCAACCTTAGGGGGGTGGCTTTGGAACCCCTCCTATCTAGAAGGCATATATACCCCCTTCTCACTGCTGGACTTCCTCTTGTCCGTGGAAGCCAAGTTGATATGTTACCTATTGGCTCTGTCCACTCCAGGATGTCCGCAGGAGATGCTCTTTAAAAGATTCCTCCTGGCAAGATACAACGAGGAAGGTGAGGGATGGCTGCGTGCCTTTTTGCACAGCCTCAGCTCCCCTTAGTCCTCCTCCTCCACTGATAATGTGGGCGTTATGGGCGCCCGGCCTGAGCTACCTCAGGCTGAGGGCAGCTCCAGTGTTCGAGCCGGGGGTCTGCGGTCCGCGCGGTGCACCCGCCCCCTGCTTGTCTAGGACATAGCCCCCTTCTGTGCGCCACTTCGGGCTCCAAGGAGCTGGTGCTTACCTCATTTCCCCTGCGTGCACTGGCTCTGCGCGTTCCTGACGGCCCTTTCTGGGTGTTCCAAGGCGGCATCGTGGCTCACGCCCCTTTCGCGCGCGTCACTTCAGTTGCCAAAGGAGCGATTGGGCACGTGGCAGGCGAGTCAGTTAGTATGCGTTGGAATGGATGCGCAGGAGAGCGCTGGTCATAGGGATCCTCCCCACTCCCCCTCCTTCTCAGCCTCCCGCGATACAGTGTTGGGCCAAGTGATGAGCGACCACCCATTCCCCTGCCAGCATTAATTTGCCCATGCTGGTCCATCTCCCCCCGCCAGTGCTACCCTTCCCCACCGGCATCAGTTTCCTTTCTGCATTAGCTGCTGGCCCTCCCTGGTTCCCGGCTGTTGCCCCCTTGCTATACTAGCCACGGGCAGTACGGGGCAGGTTGAGTTAGCTGACCCGCATTGTCTTCTCCTCCACTAGTGGCCTATCACAGATCGCGCAGGTGCAGGGAGCTATCGGCCTCATCCTCTTCATCGCAGGGAGATAGGAGACGTCACTGCCGTGGTTCTCGCAGGCGCCGGTCCCGACGCCATTCCAGGGGGTTCCGGGAGCAGCAAGCGATCCAGTATCTCTAGATGGCGCTCCCCGTCGTCTTCGGATTGATCGATGAGCGCATCAGAGGAGTCTGGCCAAACGTCCAGATCAAAACGTAAAAGGCAGCTGCCTTCTCACGCATCCAGGGCTCCCAGCCTGGTCGCCGCTGCGGTACACCAGGATGTCGTCCAGGAACCCGGCAGTTGCGGAGTCCTCAACACTCGGTGAGTACCAGTATACTGGGGCATGGGGGGCGGGAGGGGTTGGGACAAATATAGAGTCATTATTTAAGTCGCAGAAGCTAGTGCCGATTTTAGCTGGTGTCAATAAGGACTCCATTTTCGGTGCTCTCAGTCCTCTGGATGCCCATGTGGATGAGTCAGTTAGGGACAAGATTTTGGCCTAACCACTATGTTGATATTTGGTCCCTGGTATCAATGGACCAGATGCCATAGACAGGAAAGACGGGTATCTGACAAGCCTTATTGCGTAGCCAAGGTAGCCAAGACATGACTTAATTGGTTACAGGCTTTTTTGGTTCTGGGATGATCATGGTTCCAAAGCACCCCGAGCGTTCCTCTGAGCTTTGTGTCTACCAGGACACGATATACAGCGCCCTACAAGGCCCATGGTGGTAGCACTTGGTGGCGGTATGACGAAGAATTTTGCCGTTTGGCATTGCACCCGGATATTGGTTGGGGGTCAAACCGACCGATGTTTGGCTTCGCCTCATGATGTCTCAATGCCAGCCTCCCCTTTCACGTAGCAGCCACTGGTCCCGGAGCATTTTACAGGGACTAGTGGCCGTTCGCTGCCCTGGAGCGTGTTGGTTATTCAACGAGGGGCATTGCAAGTATGCAGGCTTATGTAAATACAAGCATGAGTGCTCGGCTTGTGGGGGCTCCCACGTGCAAACCGATGTCCTCGCCCCCCTGTTAAAATTCACCAAGCAGCCCTCTGCAAGTGCCCCAAGGACTCCGGTGAGCGTAGTAGAGATGTCACCGTGGCTCGACAAGTACCCCATAAGGCGGCTGCAGCTCAGCTTCGCTCTGGTTTTTTACTTTTCTTTTTTTTATTCCGTTTGCTCTGTGTAGGTTTCCCCATGTTTTTCTGAAGGAATCTCAGGTCGCCAGAGACTCCCGGAGGTCCTGAGGGAGAAGTTGGATAAGGAAGTATCGTTAGGCAGAATTAAGGGTCCCATTTCCATCCATCTTTTTCCAATCTCAGGGTTTCGCCTTCTGGGGGTCGGTCCCAAGGAAGGAGCCCGGGAAATTTTAGCCTTATTCATCACCTATCACACCCTAAGGGTGCGTCAGTTAATTATACTATTCTCCCCGCCAGATGCTCTGTGTCTATGTATCCTTTGACAGGGCAGTCGCGTTGGTTAGGGAGGGAGTTAGGGTACCGTCCTTGCTAAATCGGACATTGAGTCAGCCTTTAGAACTCCTCCCTGTTCATCCCCGACTGTTTTCACCTTCTGGGTTGTTCATTTGAGGGACAGTTTTAATATGACACATCCCTTCCAGGGATGCTCCATTTCTTGCCACTATTTTGAAATGTTCGGTTGTTTTTTGAATGGGTGGTCCGGTATGAGTCTGGTTCGTCATCAGCTGATACATTACCTGGATGATTTTTTGTTTGTACAGGTGACGGGTGTCTTTCTCTTCTGAACACGTTCCTGTATGCGGATGGCCAGTTCGGTGTTCCTATCTCGGCGAGAAGACTGAGGGCCCGGTTGAGAGGCTTTAGTTTCTGGGTATCAAGATAGATTCTGTCGACATGGTATTTCGTCTCCAGTAGATAAAATACGTAAGCTGCTTGAGTTAGTTGATGGTTTCTTGGAGGTTCGTAAGGTTACCCTTAGGCAATTACAATCGCTTTTGGGTTTGCTCTGTTTGCCTGTAGGGTCATGCCCCCCCCCCATGGGCGGGTTCTTTCCAGGCGGATTTCTTTGGCCATCCACGGTGCCAAGTCCCCCACACCACTCGCTAGGTCCTAAAAAGCTGACTTAGTCAATTGGAGGACCATTCTCAACACATACAATAGGCATACGTTTTTTATGTGCAAGGAGGTCCCCCAAATGCGGTTCTGGCCCTTATTCTCAGATGCGTCTGGTTCATGTGATTTGGTGTTGTCCTGGGCAACAATGGTGTGAGTCCCCCTCGCCTGAATCCTGTCATTCCAAGGGTTTGTGCAGGAAGTTTGACTTTTCTTGAACTTTTTCCTTTTATAGTGGCGTTTGAGTTTTGGGGCTCCCTTTCGCTAACCGCCCACATTGTTTCTGGTCAGACATTATGGAGGCTGTTCAATGCATAAATAGCTTGTCATCATCGTCTTTGCGGTTCTTTCCTAGTGCGTCATCTGGTTTTGCGTTGCCTGGAGCATAACATTCATTTCAGGGCTCAACACATTACGGGTGTGGATAACAGTATTGCTGATGCACTTTCACGCTTTCATTGGCAGGTTTTTCGAGAATTGCATCCGGAAGCAGATCAGTTCGTGGAGGAATGCCCGCCTCACCTGTGGCGGTTGGCGGCCAGCAACTGATGTCTCTTGTCAGCTCATCTGTATCCCCGTCTACCTGGCAAGCTCACGGTAAGGCCTGGGCCGATTGGCTGTCGGGGGTGGGTCTGAGGAATGTGGCCTCTCACGATGATCTTTGGTTAGAGGTAACTGTGGAGTGGCTGCTTAGGTTGCGATCCAAGGGTGTGTCTGCTCCTGTAGCACAATGCAGGTTATCCGGGGTGGATTTCCACTTCCAGTTGTGCGGCTGGCCTGATGTGACAAAGCATTTCATTGTGCGCCAGGCCTTAAGGGGTTGGAGGAAAGAGCATGTCTCCAGGGACTCTCGCAGGCCTGTCTCGTTCAGCCTGTTAAGAAAATTAGTGGATGCTTGTTCATGTGTGTGTGTCTCCCCTTTTGAGGCCGTACTGTTTCCTGCCTGTTTCAGTTTGGCTTTTTTCACCGCTCTTCGGGTTAGTGAGTTTACTTCCCCCATCCAGTCGTAGGTCTGGAGAATTATTGTTTCAGGACATTGTTGTTGCCAATAATTCGATCCAGGTTTTGGTCCTCAGGTCTAAGACAGATCAGTGGGGCAATGGGACTTGGATTCCTCTACACCAGGTGGCGGGGTCGATTTGTCCGGTTCGCCTGATTTTCGAATACATGGCTATTCGTTCGGGGGGAGTTAGTTTCTTTTCACACCAGGATGGGTCCCCCCTGATGAAATTTCAGTTCACCGCTGTCTTTCGGTCTTGTTTGGCACGGGTGGGGGTGGAGCCGAAGGAGTTCGGTACACACTCCTTTCGAATTGGCGCCGCTACGGAAGCGGCGAGGGCAGGCCTGCCAGAAGCTGAGGTGATGCGCATAGGCAGGTGGCAGTCTGCTTGCTATGCCAGATATATTAGACCTGACATTGATATAAAAAAAAAAAGTGATAAGTGTGGAATTACGAGTTTGTCATTCCTCTATGTTAATAGTTCAGTGTTCTTAGATGAAACTAGGGTTTCATGTGTCTGTTATCCTCTTCAGAATTTGCTAACAGTTTTTCCTTGCAGGTGCAGCGCGCCCGGCGGTGTGGCTATTGGGGCACTCCTACATTTTCTGGGTGGCACAGCAGGCGGAGTGTAGACCCGGTGGAAGGACTCTGGGGTTTCGAGACGTAGACGTGTCCTGGAGAGGAATCACAGGGCTCAGGTGGTCTCAAATCCTTACTGAGGGAGTGGATATTAGGGCGCATTCCAGGGGCCCTGTGATACTGGTTGTCCATGCTGGAGGCAATGATCTTTGTCTGTCGCCTTTGGCCGAACTGTTGGCGCTCATGAGCGCTGATATTAAAAAGGTTCCCAGTTTTCTTCTGGGAGCTTGTGGTGGTATGGTCGGAAGTAATACCCCGGGTGGTTTGGCACGGGGCCAAGGTGGCGGAAGCTGTTGAAAAATGCAGGAGGACTGTCAACTCTCTCATATCTCGTTTCGTGAGGTCCCAAGGTGGGATCGTGGTGCGCCACCAGCAATTAGAGGGGGACAATAGGTCCCTGATGAGACCAGATGGGGTCCATCTGACAGACATCGGGATCGACATATTTCTTTCCGGCCTGCAAGATGATATTGAGCAAGCTATGTTTTTGCTGGGTGGTGGTCGGAGTCCTGTTTGAGGTTACGGGCCTCCTCCGTGGCTGCATATGAGACTGTGGAGTTTGGTTGGAGTTGTTGGCGTATTTGCCCGCCAGGAGACCGGCGGTTGGCATTACCACTCGATGTTATAATTACCTGAGTTTGCCGTATTGATAATAAAAGCTGTGGCCGATCACCTCCCAGCAAAGAGTTAACATGTTGTCAGTGTGTTTTTTTATAGAATAAAGGTAATGGAAAAAAGGGGCCCTTGGTGAATAAGAGGAGGCTCTCCCCCCTGCCTTTCCCTGCTTTGCCAACAGTCTGGTAAGCGCCCGACAGGTTAGGGAGGGTGCTTAGGGACTGGTGGTTCCCCTTCCCTGAGTACGGTTCTGGATCAGAGATGGCCCCCATAGAGAGGTTTAGATGTAGTATTTCTGGGCAGGTGGGGGGTTAATTATTGAAACATCTCCTGGGCTCAGCCTTAGAGGGGTGGCTTTGTAACCCCTCCTATCTAGAGGGTATATATACCCCCTTCTCCCTGCTGGACTTCCTCTTGTCCGTGGAAGCCGAGTTGCCCGCTCTCCCTCCCTTAAGTGGGTGTATTTGGCACTCATTGCTGTTTTTCATGGTAATGTTGGATATTTGTTTATATTCTTTTCTTTTCTCTTTCTTTCAAGAGCGATTCCATTGGTTTCCGGTTGCAAAGTCACAGCTGGCGGCATATGAGACTGTGGAGTTTGGTTGGAGTTGTTGGTGTACTTGCCCGCCGGGAGATCGGCCCTTCCCTACTTTGCCAACAGTCTGAGTAGGCCACAGAGTGGCACAATGACCGAGTCTGGAGGTAGAAGCAGCATGAGTAGGCCACAGAGTGGCAAGGTGACAGTGTGGAGATGGCAGCAGCATGAGTAGACCACAGAGTGGCAAGGTGACATAGTTTGGAAGTGGGGGCAGCATCAGGAGGCCACAGAGTGGCAAGGTGACATAGTGTGGATATGGCAGCAGCATGAGGAGACCACAGAGGGGCAAGGTGACATAGTGTTGAGATCACAGTAGCAGCAGCAGCAGCATCAAGAGGATACCATAGAGTGGCAAAAGGTGACATAGTGTGGAGATGGCAGCAGCATAAGGAGACCACAGAGTGGCAAGGTGACATAGTTTGGAGGTGGCAGCAGCATCAGGAGGCGACAGAGTGGCAAGGTGACATAGTGTTGATATGGCGGCAGCATCCGGAGACCACAAAGTGGCAAGGTGACATAGTGTGGAGATGGCAGCAGCATGATGAGACCACAGAGTGGCAAGGTGACATAGTGTGGAGATGGCAGTAGCAGCAGCAGCAACATCAAGAGGATACCACAGAGTGGCAAGGTGGCATAGTGTGGAGATGGCAGCAGCAGGAGAAGACCACAGATTTACAAGGTGACATAGTTTGAAGGTGGCGGCAGCATCCAGAGACCACAGAGTGGCAAGGTGACATAGTGTGGAGATGGCAGTAGCAGGAGTAGTAGCATCAAGAGGATACCACAGAGTGGCAAGGTGACATAGTGTGGAGATGTCAGCAGCAGGAGGAGACCACAGAGTGGCAAGGTGACATAGTTTGGAGGTGGCAGCAGCTACCGGAGACTACAGAGTTGCAAGGTGACTTAGTTGGGAGGTGGAGACAGCATCCAGAGACCACAGAGTGGCAAGGTGACATTGTTTGGAGATGGCGGTAGCATCAGGAGGCCACAGAGTGGAAAGGTGACATAGTTTGGAGGTGGCAGCAGCATCCGGAGACCACAGAGTGGCAAGGCGACAAAGTTTGGAGGTGGTAGCAGCATCAGGAGGCCACAGAGTGGCAAGGAAACATAGTGTGGATATGGAGGCAGCATCCGGAAACCACAGAGTGGCAAGGTGACATCGTTTTGAGATGGCATCAGCAGCTGCATCAGGAGACTGCAATGTGACCCGGTAACAGAGTGGGGTGGTGGGTGGCAATACCAGTACCCGCTGACGAAGGTGGGTGAAATAAGGAGCACTAGGCATCAGATGTGTGGCATCAGCCAGGTTGCAGTATCAGAGTAGTAGCTGAGGCAAGTAGCCAGAAGAAACTGGTCTTTTGTATCAAAGTGTTGGTGTGGCACCATGGATTATCTAGTCTGATGCATCAGGAATTGGTGGTTGGAAATCCTGGCTGATCCACACCTGATTCATCTTGACAAAGGTCAGTCTCTCCACATTTTGGGTGGACAGGCGAGTTCTCCTTGGGGTAACTATGGCCCCCGCCGCACTTAACACTCGCTCTGATGCCACACTACTGGCCGGGTAGGACAGCTTTTCCAGGGCAAACTCTGCTAGTTGCAGCCAGAAATCCAGTTTGGCTACCCAGTAGTCCAGCGGATCTTCAATGTGGGTTGGCAGGGTGCTATTCAAGTATGCCACCACCTGCTGGTTCAGGTTCTGCTCTACGTCTAGCTGCTGCTGCTGGTGAGTAGTTTCTTCACTATGCGGGTGAAGAAAGCTACTCATCAGCGAATGTAGACTCAGGCTGCCGCTGATGGAGCTGGTACTGCTCCTGCCACCCCTCCCCAGCAGCCATGGCAGTGGAACGTGAGTGCAGAGGGCCCCCCTGGACAGACCTGTTAGACGATGGACGAAGGCGCAGATGAGCAGTGGCCAACTGGCTACATAGGATGTCTCTGTAGTAGTTCAGTTTGTCTCGGTGGATGTAAAAAAGGCCCCTATTTTAGACCGGTAGCGAGGGTCCAACAAGGTGGAAAGCCAGAAGACATTCCTCTGCCGAATGGTGACAATTCGGCTGTCGCTACGCATGCAAGTGAACATGCATCGTTCCATTTGTGCAAGTGACTCGGAGGGACTCCCTGCCTTCATATCCACTGCATACTGCCACAGTGTGTCCGGGTCTTCTGTCTCGTCTTCCTCATCGCCCTGTAGCTCCTCTGCCTGCTCCTGCTTCTTCTGTCCGGTCAGAAAAAACACCCATTTGGCTACACATTGCCTGTGCTTCAATGTCCTCCTCTCTCTCCTCCTCCTCTTCCAGTTCAGCTCCCACAGGGCTCATGTGGCCGTGAGATCAAGGTGCCACATCTCCTGTCTCCTGACCAGCCATTGCTACCAGCATCTGTTCCAGGACTTGAAGAAGTGGAATGACATTGTTCATTCCGTAGTCTTGGCGACTGACAAATAACGTGGCCTCCTCAAAGGGCCTGAGCAAACAGCAGGTGTCACGCATGAGCTGCCACTGACTGACATTGAAGTTACACAGGGGAACACTCCAATCCGCTTGCATCATCAAGAAATCGTTGATAGCCTTTCTCTGTTTGTATAGTCGGTCCAACATATGGAGGGTGGAATTCCAAATGGTGGAAACGTTGCATATCAGCCTATGTTGGGGGATGCCATTCTGCAGCTCAAGAAAGGTGTGTTTAGCGGTGTACGAGTGAGTGGCTGAAGTGCATGTAAAGTTTCCTGGCCATGTTTAGGATGTCTTGCAGATGGTTGGAAGACTTCAGGAACTGCTTGACAACCAGATTGAACACGTGTGCCATGAAGGGCACATGGATCAGCCTTCCTTGATGTAGCGCCGACACCATGTTCTTCCCGTTGTCGGTCAGCATGGTTCCGATTTGCAGTTGTCGTGGAGAAAGCCAGGATTCGATTTCTTGATGCATCACATGGAGCAGTTCCTCCCCTGTATAACTCAGTTTGCCAAGGCAAACCAGGTGCAGAACAGCGTGACACCGCCAAGCCCTGCATATGTGGTATGCTGGAGGGGCACTGTAACTTGTCCCTGCATTGGAGGCTGAGGACATGGTGGAGGATGAGGAGGCAGAGGCGGACATTGTCGCAGGACCAACGGCGTGACAACGTGGAGTAAAAAGCGTTGTGACCTGGCCAAGTTGCTGGTATGGCTGTCCAGGAACCACATTCACCCAGTGGGCCGTAAAGGACATATATTGTCCCTGACCGTAGTTACAGCTCCACACGTCAGCGCTGCCGTGCAATTTGGCAGACATCGACAGGCTCAAGGACTGGCCCACCTTCTGTTCTAAGTGTGTGCAGGGATGGTACTGCCTTTTTGGCAAATAAATTACGGCTTGGGACTCTCCACCTCAGCTCGGCACAAGCCATCAGTTCTCTGAAAGGTGCAGAGACCACCACTTGGAAAGGGAGGGACTGCAGCACCAGCAACTTGTACAGGAGCACATTTAGCTTCTGAGCCATTGGATGCGTACGTGCATACGGCATCTCTTGGCAATCGCTTCTGTTATTGATTGCTGACGGAATGACTGACGAGGAGTAGGAGCTGGAGCATCTGGACCAGCAGAAGATGGGATTTACAGACAGCTTCCTTTGGCTGAGGTGGTGGAGTCTTGACTGGCTGAAACTGGGTGCGTGCCACTGTGTGATGTAGCGGTAGCTGCGGCAGGCTGGACCACCACCCACATCAAAGCCACGGTTTTCCCAGGCCACTTTATGGTGACACTGCATATGTTAATGCAGGGTTGTGGTGCCAACATTGGCACCCTGCTCACGCTTCACCGTCTGCCCACATATTCTACATATGGCCATGTTGACCTCCTCCGTCTGCTTCACAAAAAACTGCCACACCGCCGAGTACCTTATTTTGCCCCCAACACTACTCACTAGCTGACTGCTACCAACGCTGCTTCTGTGAACCCGTGCACCACTCCTTTCCAGGCAGGTAGGCTGCTGCAAAGTGGGTGGTCTACCCCGTGCCCATTTGGCTCTTGACCTCCCACAGCTGCCACCCTGCTGACCCCGTTAGCGACTTGCTGGCTCAGCCGCTGCCTGACGGGCAAGCTGCCTCCCTCTTCTCCTGATGATAACGAAGCCCCTTCTTTACCTTGCTCCCAAGTGTGATCGGCTTCATCATCTTCGAGTAGTGTCTGCACATCACTGATGTCCTCCTCAACAGTCTCTGAGTCAGGAGCCTGACTGCTCGCAACACAAGCTCCCGCGCCACTCTCCTCATCACTACTTGCCCACCTAGCGGAGGAAGCGACAGATATCTCCTCCAGATCTTGGCTGGGCAGTAGCTGCTGACTGTCCTCTAGTAGCTCTTCCTCGTTGAAAAGTGGAGCTGAGCCCACAGCATGTAGTACTTCTCATGGTGAGGGAACAGAAAATGCAAGAGGCAAGTTAAGTGTCACGGGGTTCCGAAGGTGCACTCGGTCCCCCATTGCCCGCAGAACTGTTGCTTAGCTTTTGGAATGAGGTTCTGTGTTTGACCTCATTCCCAGGGCAGCTTTACTAGCTGGGTGGCTCCCTGCTCCTAGTCTGCCTTGAGCGCCGAGCTGATCACTCGGTGCTCGACTGGTTGGTCTGTCGGTCATGTGACGCTGGCCACGTCACATGACCCTCACTCCCCACTATAAATACAGGCAGCCTGCTGGCTACAGGTTGCCTGTTAATTTCTAGGTTCCTGGCTATTTGTTGGACTACTGAATATTTACCTGATCCTGTTCCCTGACGATCCTCTGCCTGCTCCTCCTGTACTGCGCATACATCCTGGTATTGTGACCTCGGCTCCCACCTGACTACTCTCTTTGGACTCCTCTTGTACTTCGCTACTCTCCTGGTATTTGACCCCGGCTCCTCCTGACCATTCTTTGCTTAATCCGTTGTACTGCGTAGCTCTCTTGGTTCTGACCCGGTCCGTTCATGTTCCGTATTTTGTCTTGTCTGTCTTCCCTGCACATATCCTAAGTTAGGGACTGCCGTCCAGTTGTCCCCTGTCATCAGGACTCGTGAGGCAAGTAGGCAGGGTCAGGGGTGAGGGTGGAGCGCAGTGGTCACTACCCTTCCCCCTGTGTGTGTGGACGTGACCGTTACCTTATGGACAGGTTGAGGGCACAGGGCCTGCTCCCGGGCCATGCCAACTAAGGGGTCTGTCTGACGAACCCACCAACTGTTGGCTGGGGGTGTCTGATGTCACTTGGGATGACGTGGATGACTGAGTTAACCAATCAAGAACTGCCGGGTTGCTGGTCAAGACACGACCGCTAGATGACACCGGGAGCTCAGGCCTCTCGCTGCGACTCCTGCTGCCACTCCCTCTTACTCTGCTGCAACATCTGCTTGCGCCAGAAACATTCAGGCCTCTGCCACTCCTATGTGCATGGCCTGGCACTTCTCTGCCTGACATACTTGTAGCTGAACTAAACAAATTAAACGGAAATTAAAACACCCCTAAAAGCACTGAGAATATATTTTTCTTGTTGTACTGAAATATGACCCTATACGCTTTGACCAGAAAAAAAAAAAAAAGTGAAGTGTGTATATATTGCTTGAAGTACTGAAATATGCAACTATACACTTTCAACAGAAATCACTGCAGCAGTGCACTGAGAATATACACTCACCTAAAGAATTATTAGGAACACCATACTAATACGGTGTTGGACCACCTTTTGCCTTCAGAACTGCCTTAATTCTATTGATTCAGCAAGATGCTGATAGCATTCTTTAGAAATGTTGGCCCATATTGATAGGATAGCATCTTGCAGTTGATGGAGATTTGAGGGATGCACATCCAGGGGACAAAGCTCCCGTTCCACCACATCCCAAAGATGCTCTATTGGGTTAAGATCTGGTGACTGTGGGGGCCATTTTAGTACAGTGAACTCATTGTCATGTTCAAGAAGCCAATTTGAAATGATTCGAGCTTTGTGACATGGTGTATTATCCTGCTGGAAGTAGCCATCAGAGGATAGATACATGTTCTCATTCTGTTTACGCCAAATTCGGACTCTACCATTTGAATGTCTCAACAGAAATCGAGACTCATCAGACCAGGCACCATTTTTCCAGTCTTCAACAGTCCAATTTTGGTGAGCTCGTGCAAATTGTAGCCTCTTTTTCCTATTTGTAGTGGAGATGAGTGGTACCCGGTGGGGTCTTCTGCTGTTGTAGCCCATCCGCCTCAAGGTTGTGCGTGTTGTGGCTTCACAAATGCTTTGCTGCATACCTCGGTTGTTACGAGTGGTTATTTCAGTCAACATTGCTCTTCTATCAGCTTGAATCAGTCGGCCCATTCTCCTCTGACCTCTAGCATCCACAAGGCATTTTTTCCCACAGGACTGCCGCATACTGGATGTTTTTCCCTTTTCACACCATTCTTTGTAAACCCTAGAAATGGTTGTGCGTGAAAATCCCAGTAACTGAGCAGATTGTGAAATACTCAGACCGGCCCGTCTGGCACCAACAACCATGCCATGCTCAAAATTGCTTAAATCCCCTTTCTTTCCCATTCTGACATTCAGTTTGAAGTTGTCTTGACCAGGACCACCCCCCTAAATGCATTGAAGCAACTGCCATGTGATTGGTTGACTAGATAATTGCATTAATGAGAAATAGAACAGGTGTTCCTAATAATTCTTTAGGTGAGTGTATATTTCTTGTTGCACTGAAATTGGCCACTATATGTTTGATCAGAAAAAAATTAAAGAGTGAAATGCGTATATAGTTTTCTTTAAGTACTGAAGTACGCCCCTATGCGCTTTCACCAGAAATAACTGCAGCAGTGAAATGAGAATATACATTATTTTTCTTGTTGGATTGAAATAGGCCACTATACGCTTTGACCAGAAAAAAATTAAAGAATCTGATTGAAGAGCGTAAATATATTTCTTGAAGTACTGAAATACGCAGCTATACACTTTCAACAGAAATCACTGCAGCAGTGCACTGAGAATATATATTTCTTGTTGCACTGAAATTGGCCACAATACGATTTGTCTAGAAAAAAATTAAAGAGTGACATGCGTATATAGTTTTCTTGAAGTACTGAAATACGCCCCTATATGCTTTCACCAGATATAACTGCAGCAGTGAACTGAGAATATATATTTCTTGTTGGACGGAAATAGGCCACTATACGGTTTGACCAGAAACAAAATGACATTAAATACCATGACAATCATTAAGAAGCAAGCAATTTGCAAATAGCCCCGGCTATAGATCGAATCTAAAAGATCCCCCAGACAGACATATAGAATGTGCTTTAAAAAATAGGTAATGTGGCAGCCTTAATTGAGTCATTTGTAGTTATCGCCTCCTCTGAAGTCTCTAGGAGCCTTAGAGGTTGGTTGTCTCAGATATATGAAGACATTGCCAGGGGTGTCAGCAGAGTTAATATTTTCTCACCAATATGTTAAATCAGCAATTGACTTTCTTTTTGATGCCGCTAATCAGCAGGTTACACTTGCCTCTAGAGCCATGGCACTTTTCACTGCAGGCAGGTTAGAGCCTGGACCAAGCCTTTGTAATAGCGATCATACCATTTTGGCCCAAGAGGTCCTGGTTTTCCCAGCTCATGCTAATGAGTCAAGGGACATACTGGAGGCTTCCCCCATGCAGAACCTGGTGTCTCAGGGCACGCAGCTCTGCCAGAACCTGAAGGTGCTCAATCAGGCAGTTTGGAAATTGACTGATCCCTACTAAAGGCCAGAAGTTCTTTACCAGGTTTGTTACAATTATTTTTTCGGTTGACAAACGAACCCGAACCTTTTCAGGTTTGTTTCAGGCGAATCCAGTAAAACAGTGTACACGCACATGTTGGTGGAAAAAAAGCACTAGGGAAAAAGAAAAAGGGTGCTTGCATGACCTTTGAGCAAGTGGGGCGGCTTGCTCACAGGCAGACAGTCTAGATGAGCCAATCAGTGCTGCAGCAGGCAAGGAGGTGCCCTAGCAGAACGTTGTTCTGTGCTGGGCTTTGAATGAGGGTGGATGGCTTTTACAGTCTCTGCCAGAAAAATGATCTTAGGGAGTGAGGGACAGTCAAACGTCTATCAAGCTTGCATTGGGTGAAGGGAAAGGATAGAAATATAAAAAAGAAGAATTGTGTGTGTAGAGTAGGGACAGGCAGGGGAAGCTGTAAGCCAGGGAGTGAGAAGTGAGGAGCTGAGATTAGCTTTGCCTCCTAGCAGAACTGCATCAGCTGTAAACCTCAAAAGCAGCTACCTGCAATGTCATTGCATTAATTTTTTCCCCCATTTTAACAGAATCTTTTTTTTCGTGGGGTGGGGGTAAATAAGCACAAAACCGTACAACATGTGTTCTACCATCAATCTATTATTTAAAATCTGAGTCAAAACACAAAAAATGCCAGTCCGAACTCCATGTCAGACTCAAGGTATCTCACATAGTTATTTAACTTTTTTTTTTGTCTAAGTTTAAAAAACCATATAAAATATGCAAGGCAGCAGACAAAAACATCAGTAATTTATAACATGATATTAGGGCTAAATCGGTTTAGTTCTATCTCTACACAGTTCTAAATTTTTTTGGGGAGAGGGGTATTGAATTTATTCAAACCAGCATATAGGTGATCACTGCACCAAAACACAGGGAAGAAAATGATCTGTGTATGATAACAATATGTTATGTATCAGGACTCAATCGTCCTTTTCCATTAAATTTATTTCTCCACACAGTTCCAATTTTTTTTGTAGGTTTTTCAATTTAAGTAAACTAGCATATAGGTGATCACTACACCAAAACACAGAGTAGCACATCAAATTATCTGTGAGTGATAACATGATAGTATGCATTAGGCCTCAATCATCCATTTCCGATTACTTCTTTTTCCACACGGTTCCACATTTTTTGGGGAAGATGTTCCAGTTAATTAAACCATCATATAGGTAATCACTACACCAATACACAGGGTAGTGCACCAAATTATCTGTCAGTGATAATGTGATATTAAGCATCAGGCTTCAATTATCCATATAATTATCCATATAATATTTTTAGGGTGTTGATAAATTTAATCAAACCAGCATATATGTGATCAGTACCCCAATAAAAAGGGTAGCGCACCAAATTATGTGTGAGTGATAATGTGATATTAAGCATCAGGCCTCAATCATCTGTTTGCGTTTATTTCTTTCTCCACAAGATTTCACATTTTTTTGGGTTGTTCAATTTAATTAAATCAGCATATATGTGATCAGTACACCAATATACAGGGTAGCACACCAAATTATCTATGAATGATAACATGATAGCCAGAACATGGGTAGTAGCAGCACCAGTTATCTGGCCAGAAATTTGGAAGAAAAGGCCAATTGGCTTTTAACTCTAAATTCTGCCAAGCAGAGCATCCCTCCCAATGGAAGCCAGGGAAGCAATGTAAACTGTATTTAGTGGAAAAGACTTAACAAAACAGAAAAAATGTTTATTAATCATAGCAACCAATCATCGCACAGCTCTCATTTTACCAGAGTAGTTTAAGAAATGAAAGCTGAGGTTTGATTGGTTGCTATGGGCAACAAATACAGTTTTTAGACAGTTTTGATAAACGAGGCCCAGTGTACTGTATACTCTATGGTAAAAGGCGGTACAGTATACATCTCCAGTATCTGCTCTTTGTAGTGTATATACTCTACATAATCTATATAACAGTGCAGTTTCTGCTCCCTGTGCTATATATTTGGGTAAGTGCAGAGGATCTGCTGCTGCTGCGGCCTCCACTTTCAGGTGTTCTTAGATGACGGTGCATGCTTAGTTTATATCTGCATTGCTCAGCGGATCCTCTGTTTGTGTCAATACTCAGAGCAGCAGTGCAGGCATGAGATTGACAGGGCCAGGCGAGTTGTCTGCCCTGTCAACTAAGAAGAAGAGGTGAGTCTCTTGAGCAGTAGGGAGGAATATCATCAGTAGGGAGGAAAGTCATCCTGTGAATGCTTCTGCTTTTTGTAATTTAATGTTTAATGACAAATGAAAGAAATGACCAACAAGAGTTTTCTAGAGCTCATTTTATTTTTGGCATATAGGGGGCATACAGGGGACAGAGGGGTGGCATACCCAGATAAGAGTGATAATAATTACTAGTGATGAGCGGCAGGGGTCATATTCGAATTCACGATATTTCGCGAATAGTTTGTAGAATAATCGTCGAAAATTCGCAAATTAGAAAATTAGCGTTTTTTTTTACTCAAAAAATCGGAAAGGTAATGATTGTGTAATAGGCGAATTTTCGGAATTCGAATTTTTGGATTCTAATTTTTTATTGCGAATTTTTCAACTTATAACTATTAGACAAAAAAGATTATAGCACGATATCTAAATTGCTCTATTCGATTTTTTTCGACTATTCTCTGTATTGCCATAACTTAGTTTTTTCGAATATTCGTAATATTCTAAAACAAGAATATATAGCAATATAGCGAATATAAAAAAAAAAACGAATATAGAGCAAAATTCGCAAACACTGCTACTCCTAAAGTCAAGTATATTGCAGCCTTCTTATTGGCCCACAAGCTAGAAGCAGTGAGGGATCATGTGTACTGATAAAAAAAACTAATAAAAAAAAAACGATAAAATGAAATAAAAATCGGAAAAAAAATCGAATATTCTAAATTATGAATATATATAACTATATTCGAAATATTCGCGAATTTTCGAAGTACCTATATTCGCGATAAAAATTCTAAATTCGAATATTCGTGATCAACACTAATAATTACGTGGCAGTCATAGCATTTCGGTTGCAGTGATGGCATAACCAAGGGACAGAGTGGTTGCATCTTGTCAGTTGGAAGAGTGTGTTTTTCACACAATGGTCTTTATTGTTAGTATACATATATTTAATCCACTTAGTACATTCTGTTGCTTTTAGGGATCTCGTGGTGTGTGCTCAGCTTTACTGGAATATACCTATATGTCATTATTTCTCCAAAAAAGTCATCTCAGCCTTGAACTCTCACAAGCGGGCAGAAAGTAGTCAGTTCTTTGCAATTCTCACCGTGCGGAAAGGTGCACGCCCACTTGGACACCTTGATTAGCTGTTATGGGAAGTTATGCCAACTGGGTCAATGATTTTTGTGGTGAGCCAGTACCACAGCAAGAAGACTAAGTGCTATTGACTCCTTCACGTTTGTGTCGTTCTGGTTCCCACACAAATCATTGA
The DNA here is from genome assembly GCF_905171765.1 of Bufo bufo. NCBI lineage: Eukaryota > Metazoa > Chordata > Amphibia > Anura > Bufonidae > Bufo > Bufo bufo. Next base: position 649,917,868 of record NC_053390.1, on the reverse strand, counting down.
TCTGCCTCCTCCAGGTCCTCTTCCATTCCATGGACTTCCTGCCATCCCAACAGAAGCAAGGCAGATCATCACTCCCACTCAACCTCCTTCCTACTGTATGTGTAAAGTGTAGCATTGCCATGCCTTGTTAGAGCTGATTGGCCTGTATGAGAGCAGCCACACAGCTGATCACTTGATAAAGTGTATCAAGCCGCAAACATCCCACTGGCAACTACAACTGGGCACGGTGTTAACCGACAATGGCCGGAACATGACCACGCTGTATTTAAGGAAAATAACACATGCTCCCTGCATGATGCATATGATCAATTTAGTTGTGCAATACTTAAAAGTTCACTGGCTTGCAGAGGGGCTGGCCATGTACAGGAGACTGTCCTTGCATTTCAGACATTCTTATGTGGCAAGAAGCTTGACTTGCAGTGACAGAACGGTCTACCATTGCATTGCTCAATACACGACATTCCAACTCGCTGGAATTACACTTTGCATATGATAGAGTGTCTGCATGAGCAGCGTAAAGCTATGAATGATTTCATCATGCAGTAGACCAACTCAGCAGGAAACATGTGTTGTTTCGAGTTCAGGCAGTGGAAGCTCGTCAGAATCACTAGTTGCATACTAAGGCCCTTCAAAGAAGCCAGCAGATTTGTCAGTAGGGGCAACTGTGCCATCAACAATGTCAGCCCCCTAATATTTATCTTAGAGCAGTCGCTCGTGCTTATGCAACAAGTGACAGCTAAAGAACAACAGCTTATGCATTTTGCTGGTCACCCTGCAGCTGCTGGGGACCCACACGGAGAAAGTCCCATGGAGGAGGAGGGTCTAGCACTGGAGGATGAGTCGTGTGTGGTGGAGGAGCAGGATGATGATGTTTATGACTATGACAATGGCCAGGAAGAAAAATCATCTCATGTGGGGTAGAGCTGGAAAGAACTGGCCCTCGGGCACACTGTCCAGAATGGCAAGCTGTATGCTTGCTCGCTTATGTAATGACAGGTGTATCATTCACATAAAGCAATCTGATGATTAGTGGATTGTCATGCTTTTAGGCACTCGTTATTAGAGATGAGAGAATTTGTAAAAAATTTGATTCGCCGGTTTGCCAAATTTTTGGGGAAAAATTTGGTTTGATCCGAATATATTCACTGATAATTTCATTAAAATAACAGCTATTTCCTGGCTGCAGATAGCATTTATAGTGGTGTAGAACACTGTGCCTTGCAGTAACACGCATAGGGAGTCTGCTTTGGTAGTGAAATAATACTGTGAGTCCGTATGACATGCAGATGTCAGGCATCGTTGTTACAATCACTGCACACTTCTCTTATTTGGGCAGTCACGGGGCTAAAACTGAGCAAATAACTCAAGTATTAGACTGACGTCACTGATTTTTTTTGTCCTTTCTCTGATACATCAGAACAATAACCCACAAAAAACGCATCCTGTCTGTGGAGCATCCGCTTTCACTCAGTCAGCATTTGGTCACTATTGCATCAGTATTGATCAAAAACAGAGATGACACGTGAATGAAATGTTTGCAAGTCTTCTGTGTTTTGTACTCACTCCTGCTTTTGGCTACCAAATCATAAGCCAATTCTGATGGGACCATACTGGCCTTACAGCTGCTACACAGAGAGGATCCATTGTGCGTCTCATTTTTCCTTCCTTCTGACAGATCAGAAGAAAGGTCAAATAAATGATTATGTCAGCCAAGCCAAAAAGGCTAAATAGTGGCCCAATCATGAGTGTGGAGGTGGCGGCAGCATGAGTAGGCCACAGAGTGGCACAATGACAGAGTGTGGAGGTGGCGGCAGCATTAGAAGACCACAGAGTGGCAAGATGACATAGTGTGGAGGTGGCAACAGCATGAGTAGGCCACAGAGTGGCACAATGACAGAGTGTGGAGGTGGCGGCAGCATTAGAAGACCACAGAGTGGCAAGATGACATAGTGTGGAGATGGCAGCAGCATGAGAAGACCACAGAGTGGCAAGGTGACATAGTGTGAAGGTGACAACAGCATCAGGGGGCCACAGATTGGCAGGGTGACATAGTGTGGAGGTGGCAGCAGCATGAGGAGACCACAGAGTGGTAAGGTGACATAGTGTGGAGGTGGGTGGCAATACCAGTACCTGCTGAAGATGGTGGGTGAAACAAGGAGCACTTGGCATCAGATGTGCGACATCGGGCGGGTGGCAGCATCAGAATAGCAGCTGAGGCAGGTAGCCAGAAGAAACCGGTCTCTTCTGACAAAAGTCAGTCTCTCCACATATTTGGGTGGTCAGGCAAGTTCTTCTTGGAGTAACTATGGCCCCCGCCACACTAAACACCCGCTCTGATGGCACACTACTAGCCAGGCAGGACAGCTTTTACAAGGGAAACTTGGCCAGTTGCGGCCATAAATCCAGTTTGGCTGCACAGTAGTCCAGCGGATCTTCAATGACGGCTGGCAGAGTACACTCCAAGTAAGCCACCACCTGCTGGTTCAGGTTCTGCTCTACGTCTAGCTGCTGGTGAGTAGTTTCTTCACTATGCGGGTGAAGAAAGCTGCTCATCAGTAACTCTAGACTCAGGCTGCTGCATATGGAGCTGGTACTGCTCCTGCAACCCCACCCTTCCCCAGCAGTCATGGCAGTGGAACATGAGCGCATAGGGCCCCTTCGGTCATAACTGCGAGAGGATGGACGATGGTGCAGATAAGCAGCGGCCAACTGACTACATAGAATGTCTCTATAGTAATTTTGTTTGTTCTCCCTCTCAGCGGGTGTAAAAAAGGCACCCATTTTGGACCGATAGAGAGGGTTCAACAAGGTGGAGAGCCAGAAGTCATCCCTCTGCCAAATGGTGACTGTCACGAACTATGGATCCGATCGCTCCGGATCCCACAGCTCTGACGTAGTGGTCTGTGACGGAGTCTGCGCACACACAGAGACCTCACGTGACCGGGGTATTACCATTCGGCTAACACCCCCCCACTACACTTCGGTAACTGCCACCACGTGGGTTCCCGGTCCACAAGCCGACTATCCGGGTCATTCCCTATCACACAGATCAGTGGATGAACCGGATATCACTTACTGACCAACCGCAGTCAATCACCCCCAGCTTCAATTCCTAAATGCAATTTAACTAACTACCTGGTAACGTCTCTTCAAAGGCAAGGTACGTTGTTCAGCAGCTTAGAATATGGAAGACTTGGCCACTTAGATTTTATAATCTTTAGTAAGAGGTAAAAAGCAGTGCATACAAGTCTAATGAAAATGACTATAAATCTACAGAATAATAATAACAATATAAATAATCACGACAGTTCAAATGAAAGGGAAAAAGATGAAAGAATACTTAGTTTCTCTGGAGGGTTTCAGATGGTCGTTCATATGTCCTTTTTGAATCCTTGCAAACCCAGTTCAGTATGTATCAGGGGAGACCCTCAAAGTTCTTCTGATACAGGGATATGCCGTCAATGTCCAATTAAGTGTCTGGTGATGTTCCATGGGTCTCTCTCCTCTGTCCTTGTGCACAGATCTTTATGAACTCTCCCATGGGCAGGAGACTTACTCCTGTCAGCCAATGGCAGCAGAGTGACTGTGAAGCCTAGGGATTGGCCTCCAAGGGTTTTATTACCCCATCAAAGTTCAGTTCCTACAATGAGGATTATACTTAAGCCTGTATCTCCCTGATACATCGGCATATTTTTATACAGAATACATATTTGCGATCCTTATTTATTTACATACAGAATGAGACCACACACGGTAATGCTGGGACCTGTAGTTCTTCTACCACCCATAGGTGAGCTACAGAATCACATCCTCTGGTCATATTTGATACCCAATTAACCACAATACTCTGTAGAGCCTGGATCTGGTGTCAGAAAGGGCATAAGTTGATTCATAATTGAAATATGAAAGTGGACTGGTTTTATGCCCAGAGCTAATTAAGGGCTATTAGCTCTCCTCAAACCAGACCTGGAAATTAATGACGTCACGCTCCAGCCAGGCTTGACAGCGAGCTGATCTTTATCTTATAGGACAGGATGAGCTGGGCCTGGTATAGCCTTTATGACCTTTTATAGCCGGCCTCACAGAGTAGTGGTAATAAAAGTGTCCATCTATATCATAGGTGACCCAGGCTTCAGGAAGATGAGAGTTCACTGTTCTTTTACATAGGCCAGAAGCATACAAAATGGCTACCCAGAGGAATTATGTATGTATGCCGGCACAGTGACAATTCGGCTGTCACTACCCAAGCAAGTGAGCATGCAGCGGGCCATTTGCGCAAGTGACTCGGAGGGTCTCCCTGCCTCCATCTCCACTGCAAACTGCCACAGTGTGTCTGGGTCCTCTGCTTCATCTTCATCCAATAGTCCTGGCAATTGACAAATAACGTCGCCTCCTCAATGGGCCTGAGCAAACGGCAAGTGTCACGCATGAGCTGCCACTGACTGACATCGAAGTTACACAGGGGAGTACTCATGTCCGCCTGGATCATCAGGAAATTGTTTATGGCCTTTCTTTGTTTGTACAGTCGGTCCAACATATGGATGGTGAAATTCCAATGGGTGGAAACGTCTCATATCAGCCTCCGCTAATACACGTTACAAAAGGCTTTACAACAAATAACTGCACCACTGATCGGCAAATTTTTTTTTTTTCGTTTTCCGCTAATACATGTCACAAAAGGCTTTAAAACAAATAACTGTACCGCTTAGCAGCAAATATATTTTTTCTTTTTCCATTAATACACGTGGTGAGCGTGATGACGTCACCGAAGGTCCTTTTCCAGCCAGGTCCTGCAAGAAGAAAGAAGACGAGCCTGGCTGCGCGATCAAGTGGATGAGGTGAGTTACATTATTATTATTTTTTTAACCCCACAATGGACCTTTTATTTAGCATTCTGAATTAAAGAATGATATTATTTCCCATTATAGCCCGTGTGAAAGGGGCCTAACACAGCAAAAAAGCCTCAATGTTTATTACCCTGATTCTACAGAATTTTGCAGAAACACTCCATTTATGGTCATAAACTGCTGTATGGGCACATCACAGGGCTCAGAAGGCAAGAAGAAATATGCTTTTGGGAGGGCAGATTGTGCTGGGATGGTCTTTGGGTGCCATGTTGCATTTGGGGAGACCCTGAGGTACCCCTACAGTAGAAACCCCCAAAAAGCGACCTCATTTTGGAAACTTTACCACCTAAAGAATTATTAATCGGTGCAGTGAGCACTTTGACCCAACAATCGCATCACAGAATTTATAAAAACTTTTTTTTGTTTATTGAGCTGTCTGAGGGCTCATATTTTGCGGGACAAGCTGTAGTTTTTAATTCATTTGACTTTCTGATTGTTTTTTGGGAGGTGAAGTTTTTAATTTTTAATTTTTGGGGTTCACCATGTGCTATATATGATATGATAACTTTATTCTGCAGGTTGATACTATTATGGCGATACCAAATTTATATAGTTGTTTTCATGTTTTACTACATTTGCAAAATAAAATCACTTTTTATTAAAAAACCTGCTATATTATTTTTCTGCCAAATTAGATGTTTGAGGACTTGTCTTTTGCAGGACAGACTGTACTTTTTATCTATACCATTTTGGGATACATAAGGCTTTTTGTTTGCTTGGTATTATGTTTTTTGGGAGGCAAGGTGAAAAAAAAGCTGTTCTGGGATAGTTTTTTTATTTTATTTTTTTACAGTGTTCACCTAATGGGGTAGATCATGTGATATCGATAGAACCAGTCTTTACAGAAGTGGTGATACTAAATACGGTATGTCAATTTTTTAGGTTTTACACAATAAGAGCTTTTTCGAAAAAAATAAAATTTTGTGTGGTCATTTTCTTTGATTCCTAAATTTTTCTCGTGATGGTCTGGTTTGAGGGCTAGTTTTCTGTGGGATGAGGTGATGTTTTCATTGGTACCATTTTGGGGTACGAATTACTTTCTGATAGTTTGATGTTATGTTTTTGAGGAGAACAGGTGACTAAAATATAGATGTTTTGGCATAATTTTTTCCCTATGGAGTTCACCAGAAGGAAGTAGAAATATAATATTTTTATAGGCTTTGTCTTTTTTTATTTTTTTTATTTTTATATTACTTGATTTAAGTAAAGAGGTACTTTTTTTAAAATCTGAAACTTTTATTTTTGTATTTTACAGTTTGTGTCCACCATAAGGTCATACAAGACCTTTGGTGAAATATTTAACATTTCTTTTTTTTTTATTGCTGATTTCTCTTGGAACTTTGGTTGACATAGTAGCCCCAGTTACAGCGGGCATACAGCCCCCAGAGAGGCTGTACAGTGTTAAGCCTCGTTCACATGTCAGTGTCCCACGTATATGTGCTGTTTGTGTTCTCCATGGACAGCATACACACCCATTCATTTTAAAGTGTGTATTTATTTTTAGCACAGATGCATGCTCTATCATGCCCATTATAGTATATGGGTCAGTGAAAACTACAGATGAAACACGGATGCCATCTTATTTTCACGGATCATTAGGAAGAAATACTCTGAAAATTATTTTTCAGCTGTTCAGTGTCAGTGAAACATGGACACGTGGACCATAAACGGATCTATCACGGACATCTTCACAGAGACATCACTGACCACCTTTTCACAGATTTAGCCACAGACACGGACGTGAAAATGAGGTTTTATACAGCACTGTACGGCCTCACTGCAGGGCTGATCGAGGTTTAACCGCCTCAGGACCGCCGTACGCAGGATTGCGTCCTGGCGGCGGCCCTGCTCTTCTGGGTGGACGCATATACGCGTCCTCTCGCGAGACGCGAGATTTCCTGTGAACGCGTGCACACAGGCGCGCGCGTTCACAGGATCGGAAGGTAAGCGAGTGGATCTCCAGCCTGCCAGCGGCGATCGTTCGCTGGCAGGCTGGAGATGCAATTTTTTTAACCCCTAACAGATATATTAGATGCTGTTTTGATAACAGTGTCTAATATACCTGCTACCTGGTCCTCTGGTGGTCCCGTTTGTTTGGATCGACCACCAGAGGACACAGGCAGCTCTGTAAAGTTGCACCAATCACCACACTACACTACACCCCCCCTGTCACTTATTAACCCCTAATTAACCCCTGATCACCCCATATAGACTCCCTGATCACCCCCCTGTCATTGATCACCCCCCTGTCATGGATCTCCCCCTTGTAAGGCTCCATTCAGACGTCCGTATGATTTTTACGGATCCACTGATACATGGATCGGATCCGCAAAACACATACGGACATCTGAATGGAGCCTTATAGGGAAGTGATCAATGACAGGGGTTGATCACCCCATATAGACTCCTGGATCACCCCCCTGTCATTGATCACCCCCCTGTCATTGATCACTCCCCTGTAAGGCTCCATTCAGATGTCCATATGTTTTTTACGGATCCACGGATACATGGATCGGATCCGCAAAACACATACGAACATCTGAATGGAGCCTTATAGGGGGGTGATCAATGACAGGGGGGTGATCACCCCATATAGACTCCCTGATCACCCCCCTGTCATTGATCACCCCCCTGTCAGGCTCCATTCAGACATTTTTTTGGCCCAAGTTAGCGGAAATTTAATTTTTTTTCTTACAAAGTCTCATATTCCACTAACTTGTGTCAAAAAATAAAATCTCACATGAACTCACCATACCCCTCACGGAATCCAAATGCGTAAAATTTTTTAGACATTTATATTCCAGACTTCTTCTCACGCTTTAGGGCCCCTAGAATGCCAGGGCAGTATAAATACCCCACATGTGACCCCATTTCGGAAAGAAGACACCCCAAGGTATTCCGTGAGGGGCATATTGAGTCCATGAAAGATTGAAATTTTTGTCCCAAGTTAGCGGAAAGGGAGACTTTGTGAGAAAAAAAATAAAAATAATCAATTTCCGCTAACTTGTGCCAAAAAAAAAAAATTCTATGAACTCGCCATGCCCCTCATTGAATACCTTGGGGTGTCTTCTTTCCAAAATGGGGTCACATGTGGGGTATTTATACTGCCCTGGCATTTTAGGGGCCCTAAAGCGTGAGAAGAAGTCTGGGATCCAAATGTCTAAAAATGCCCTCATAAAAGGAATGTGGGCCCCTTTGCGCATCTAGGCTGCAAAAAAGTGTCACACATCTGGTATCGCCGTACTCAGGAGAAGTTAGGCAATGTGTTTTGGGGTGTCATTTTACATATACCCATGCTGGGTGAGATAAATATCTTGGTCAAATGCCAACTTTGTATAAAAATGGGAAAAGTTGTCTTTTGCCGAGATATTTCTCTCACCCAGCATGAGTATATGTAAAAAGACACGCCAAAACACATTGCCCAACTTCTCCTGAATACAGCGATACCACATGTGTGACACTTTTTTGCAGCCTAGGTGGGCAAAAAGGCCCACATTTCAAAGAGCACCTTTAGGATTTCACAGGTCATTTACCTACTTACCACACATTAGGGCCCCTAGAATGCCAGGGCAGTATAACTACCCCACAAGTGACCCCATTTTGGAAAGAAGACACCCCAAGGTATTCCGTGAGGGGCATGGCGAGTTCCTAGAATTTTTTGTCACAAGTTAGCGGAAAATGATGATTTTTCTTTTTTTTTCTTCCAAAGTCTCATATTCCACTAACTTGTGACAAAAAATAAAAACTTCCATGAACTCACTATGCCCATCACGAAATACCTGGGGGTGTCTTCTTTCCAAAATGGGGTCACTTGTGGGGTAGTTATACTGCCCTGGCATTTTAGGGGCCCGAATGCGTGAGAAGTGGTTTGAAATCAATATCTGTAAAAAATGGCCGGTGAAATCCGAAAGGTGCTCTTTGGAATGTGGGCCCCTTTGCCCACCTAGGCTGCAAAAAAGTGTCACACATCTGGTATCACCGTACTCAGGAGAAGTTGGGCAATGTGTTTTGGGGTGTCATTTTACATATACCCATGCTGGGTGAGAGAAATATCTTGGCAAAAGACAACTTTTCCCATTTTTTTATACAAAGTTGGCATTTAACTACTTGTGACAAAAAATAAATTTAACTACTTGTGACAAAAAATAAAAAGTTCTATGAACTCACTATGCCCATCAGCGAATACCTTAGGGTGTCTACTTTACGAAATGGGGTCATTTGTGGGGTTTTTATACTGTCTGGGCATTGTAGAACCTCAGGAAACATGACAGGTGCTCAGAAAGTCAGAGCTGCTTCAAAAAGCGGAAATTCACATGACCGCCGGGCCGGAACAGGAAGCGCATAGCGCTTCCTGCTCTGCATACACAGCGCTCGGTGAGCGCTGTGTCTGCAGCGATCCTGAAGGCAGGGACACCTGGGCACTGTACCTGCCTCCTCTCTGGGTTGCCCTGCTGTCACTGACAGCGGGCAACCCGATCAGCAGCTGTACGATTAGCGTGCAGCTGCTATTTCTGAGAGGACGTTTTAAAACGTGCTTTCAGAAATAGAGGTCCACCCATAGGACGTTTATATCCTATGGGCGGACAGGAAGTGGTTAACACTGTCAAACATGAATTTACCCAAAGCTATATGTGTCAGTGTCACTCTGACATTATTTGCTATTGCTGCCATTGCATTCCAGAGCTTAAAAGGGGGGAGAAGGGTGGAGCAAAAATTTCGGAAAAAAAATTAACAAAAAGAGATTGCATCTATTCATAAAAAAAATCTGAATTCTAGGAGACTAGACGGTATTTTATACCAATTCTTAAAGCAATTGGAGAAACCTCAATATGTGACAAAACAATTTTGTAACAAATCAAACTTTTTACAAGTTCTATTTTTTTACGGTGCGGACAGATCACGGACCCATTCAAGTTGAATGGGTTTTGATCCGTCCTGGCCAGCGCAAGGATGTTGCCCGTGCATTGGGGACTACAATTTGCGGTCCCCAATGCAAGGAACGGCCGTGTTCATGAGCCCTAAGGCCTAAGGGCATGGCAGCAGACCTCAGGTATACTGTATTCCAACTGCAAATGCTATGGGAGGAAAATGCCTTAGAGCTTTTTGACACTGTTTTTTATTTAACCAAAACCAGAGGTGGATCTAGCAAGAACGAGAAGTTGTTCTTCTATACTCATTCCCTTCCACCCACTCAAAAAGCTGCCTCAAATACAGCCACAAAAAGCTTTGTGTGACACACTCTTAGGAAAAACTGAATATTTTTTGTGCAATATTTTCCCCATATTTATTTTTAGCAAAATGTGCATTGACCAGATGTTTGCTGAAAAAGCAAATAGTGCATTATGAAAGGTACTGCAAACAGTGCATGTTTCTGTGGTGTTACTTCTTACTTTCAGTGCATTTTTGGGTGCATGGCATTTTTTTTTACAAAATGCTACATGCTCTAGGTATGTTTTTTTTTTTAAGTAATAGAGATATTGAGGTTTTATGGAGTGTTTACCATGGTTTCCAGGAAGAGGATTTTTGCACAGTTAAGTGCTGCTAATTCCTCTATGTTGTAAAGTTGAAGTACTTTCTCCTGCAACAAGGTGTAACATTAACATTTTAATTGATTTGTTGTGATTGCCTAGAAAAGGCAGGCTCTGGAAAATACTTTCTAGTGGAACTAAGCTCGGGATCTTGCAGATATGTGGAGCCAGGGAGGTCACAGCTGACCAGAAAGGTTGAAGGGCAGAATAAAACCAACAACCATGCATATAAGTTCCCTTCTTCTTGAAGCATCTCCAGCCAGTGTTGAGTATGGAGGGTTACCATTTGTTGATCTCAGTTGTAGTGTTTCTGCCGAAAACTAATTTTACTCTAGCATCGTGATGCTCGGCACATCGCGGTGTTCGGCCGAACACCGCGTGTGCTCAAGCGTGATGCTCAAGTCTCCTCCCCGCACGTTTATTGGCTCCACGGACAAGAAAATACATTTTCTATGAGAGTGCCAGCGATGTGCGGTCCGCAAAATGCGGAACGCACACTGCCGGTGTCCGTGTTTTGCGGATCTGCAAAACACATACGGACGTGTGAATGGACCCTTAGTCAGGGAGAGCTGTGCTGAGGAAAGGACAGATAGTGTAGGGAGTGAAATAGTAATATTTTAGTGACAAAACTTGTTAGAGACCCAAAAGTCCTTTTAAAGACTATTGTTGTATCTGGTAGCAATATAATTATTAGCACAACCTGCACTAAATTGCATGGAATTTCTAAGAGATCCAAAAGTCCTTTAAGGACTATAGTTGTATCTGGCTGCAATATATATTATTAGCGCAACCTGCGCTAAATTGCGTACTTCTGATAGTGACACAACCTCTGCTACATCTTTTATTTTACATTTGAGCAGCCTAAACATCGGTGACATTCAGCGCAATTGTTTGGCCGCTGGTGACAGCGACATTACCAGCGCTACATCTCCTGTATAACGTTTGCGCATCCTAAATATTAGTGACATTCATTCAGTGTAATTTTTTATTAGCCACTGGTAACAGCGAAATTACTTGCGCTATACCTCCTGTATAACGTTGTGACATCTGTGATATTCTGTGTACTTTATTTGCGCATACACTTTTACAAAACCTGCGCTATTGTACGTGTGACATACTTGCAAGCATATATACCATTTAATATGCGCAAGGCGAGCAGTAAGGTATGGGGAAGGGGCTGTGCTGCTGAGGTGCATGCAGAGGGCCGTGGTCCATGATACCTAGCTTCATGTCCCAGTTTTGCAGGGGCGGTGCAGGACACCACTCTCGAAGTCAGACCAGTGCTACCAGGTGGTCGTTGGATTGCAGCAGATAATGCTTCCAGTCCGCTTAGAAGCACCAACCTGTCTTCCACAAAAGTCCAGTCTCAGTAGCCAAAGAGTTTGGGTCAACAAAATCCTCACCCTGATCCTCCTTCCTCTCACCATAGTGAGAGTCTTGGCATACAAGTGATCCCACACTCGGATTTTCAGAGGAGCTCTTTTCATCGCCATTCCTTGATTTGGGCCTCTCGACAAGGGACATGAGGAGATATTGTGCCCTGATTGCCAAACTCTTAAGCATCCACAGTCACAAGAAGATGACGGTGGGGAGCGGCAATTAGTGTTTTACGAGGGTGATAATGATGATGAGACACAGTTGCCAATAGATCAACCGCAATTAGTGTCTCAAGAGGTTCATGATGAGGATGAGGGCACAGTTGTCAATAACTGAGGTGTTTTAAGTCAACAAGTCAGGAGGATAACCAGAATGAGGAAGTGGAAGAGGAGGTGGTGGACGATGAAGTCCCTGACCCTTAAACAAAAGACTTGAACGGCACTCCTCTTGGAGATAGGCGGTGCTCAGTGGTAAAGGACACTAACAGTAATGATAGAAACCACGGCACTCTGAAGAGATTTTGTATTATTTCATTGTTTTAATCCATCCGCATAATTAATTAATTACTGGCCAACGTTTCGGTCCTACACGGACCTTGTTCACGTTCTTAGTGTCTTGGGCATCATGGATGGCACTGAAGTCACTGACCCAACCTGGGAAGGTGGCAAGCCAAGCGAGGACAGCAGTACAGAGGGGGAGAGATCTGCAGCACCGCAACAGACTGGAAGAGGCAGTGGGGTGGCAAAATGGAGAAGGGGGGCCACACCAAACAGGCCAGCAACTGTTCCCCGGAGCAACCCCCTGGCGGCAATCTCCCTTGCCAAGGGGTAGGTGTTCCGTCAGTCTGCGCTTTTTTGAGAAAAGTGCAGATGATTAAAAGAATTGTCAGTTGCAACCAGTGACGTACTAAAATGAGCAGAGGCGTAAACACTAGCAACCTCACCACCACCAGCATGATCCGCCACATGGCATCAAAGCACTCTAATAGGTGGGCCGAACACCTGGATCCACAATCAGTGTTTGCAGGTCACACCACCATTTCTCTTCCCCTGTGTTACATGTTGGCCAATCCCCTGCCCAAGACGCAGGCCCGGATGCCTCCCGCCATGCACCAGGACCTTCGCAAGCACCATCAGCTAGCACATTCACGTCTTTGTCCCAGCGTACAGATGTCTATGCCCCAGGCCTTTGAACGAAAGCGCAAATACCCAGCCACCCACCCACGGACCATAGCACTAAATGCAGACCTTTCCAAATTGCTGGCCCTGGAAATGTTGCCATTTAGGCTTGTGGACACTGAGGGCTTTCCACAGCCTAATGGCCCTGGCCGGCCTGCTTACCTGTCCCCAGCCGCCAATTTTTTCACGATGTGCAGTCCCTGCCTTACACCAGCATGTGTCCCATAACATCACCCTGCCCTGACCAACGCAGTTATTGGGAAGGTCCACTTAACCGACTGACACATGGACAAGTGCTTTTGGCCAGGGACGCTACATTTCCCTGATGGCACACTGAGTGAACATTGTGGAGGCCGGGAGCAAGTCGTACCCTGGGGTGGCACAGTGCTACTGACGCCAAGGGATTGCGGGCCCTACTTCCATCAGGGTTTCCCCGACCACCTACATAGTGGCTGCAACCCCCCTTCTCCTCCTCCGGTCTCCTTCCACCTCTGAATTATCATCTTGCAGCACCATTAGACATCAGTCAGTACTGGAAGCAGTGTAGCACTGCAGTGGAGAAGCGGCAACAGGCCGTGCTTAAACTGATCTGCTTAGATGACAAACAGAACTGTGGCAGGGTATAGGGACCACACTGAGCTGTTGCTCTCAGCCACTCAACCTAGAACCACGCATGCTTGTGTCTGATAATGGTCCGTAACTTGGTGGCGGCTTTGGAGGCTCTGCAAGCTCACACACATACTATGCCTAGCTACTGGTGAAGGTGTGCCGTGTGTTCCTATTTCCGCAAGTCATCGACAGCTTCCACTGTTTTGGCACACGGCAGCAGCACTTGCAATTGCCACTCACCGACTGTTGTGTGATTTGAGCACGCGCTGGAACTCGACGTTCCACATGTTGGCCAGGCTTTGTGACACAGAGGGCAGTAGTGGAATGCCAGCTGCAACATGGTCGTCGCCTTTTCAGTCAGCTTCCGCTCTTCACAAGCGACGAGTGGGCATTGATGTCTGACCTCTGTGAGGTTGTGCTCAACTTTGAGGAATCAACACAGATGGTGAGAGCGGCGATAACACTGTTATCAGCGTAACCATGCCACTTCTGTGTCTACTCAATAGCTCGCTGCTCGAAATGAAGGATGACCTTTGCATGTGAAAGAGTGGAAATGGGGGAAGACATTACACAGGGGTGATAGCCAGACCTCTCCTCAGTTCGTCTCTCAGCACGAATTGGATGATGATGAGGGGAGGAGGTGCAGAGACGGTTGCCTCCTCTACAGAGGGTAGTACTCAATGGAAGTTTTATTCCATCTGTTCAGCATGGATGGGTACAAGAGGAGGAAGAGGATAGGAGATTGAGAGTCATACTCCTATGAGGACAGAAAAGTCTTGTCTGTTGGGACTCTGGCACACATGGCTGACTTTGTTAGGCTGCCTTTCCATGACTCTCTCGCGTTGTATGTATTTTGGCCAACACCGGTTACTGGTTTTCACCCTTCTCGAACCCCCGCTACAAATAGAACTTCTCATCTCTCAATCCTGTTTGGAGTGGACGAGCAAAATGGGTGCAATACCAAAAGGTCCTTGTGGTAAAATTGCTCCAAAAATTTCCAGCTGACAACGGGGCAGCAGAGTAACGTAGTTCCATGGGCCAACCGAGGAGGGATACGAGGGAAACACACCCGCAGTTCCAAAAGAGGCAGGGCAACACACTCCAAGGCCTGGGACAGTTTTTATGGCAACCCACTACACCCTCAGACCTGATGCGGCGGCCTAGTGTCACAAGAGGGAAAATTTTGAAGATGGTGAAGGAGTACATAGCAGACTGTGTCAGAGTCCTCAGTGATCCCTCCGTGCCTTACAACTATTAAGTGTCCAAGCTGGACACGTGCACGAACTGGCGCTTTACGCCTTGGAGGTGCTGGCCTGCCCTGCCGCCAGCATTTTTCAGAGCGTGCATTTAGTGTTGCTGGGGTATAATAACTGAAGGCGCACCCGACTGTCAACTGAAAATGGAAAGCGTCTGAACATAAAGGCACTCTAAATGTGGGCTTTTATGGTGTATTGAATACACTATATTCCTATGCACCCCTTCCACCACTAAAAAGTGTATATGGTTCAATCTCCCTTTTCTCGCCTCCTCCTCCATCATATCAACATGCTTATTAGCTGCCCTCACTCCTAATGTTTTAGAGGGTCAGCTTAGCACCAGGCCCTCACCCATAATGTTTTTTGAGGGTCACCAGCAGGCCCTCGCCCATAATCTATTGAGGTCACCAGCAGGGCCCTCGCCCATAATGTTTTAGAGGATCACCAGCAGGCCCTTACCCATAATGTTTTAGAGGGTCACCATCAGGCTCTCCGCCCATAATGTTTTAGAGGGGTCACCAGCAGCCCTTGTTCATAATGTTTTGAGGGTCAGATCAGCAGCAGGCAGTCCGCCTTATGTTTTAGAGGGTCAACTCAGCAGCAGACCCTCTCCCATAATGTTTTTAGAATAATCAGATCAGCACAGCCTCGACCCTAATGTTTTAGATGTCATGATCAGCAGCAGGGGCCCTCGCTCCTAATGTTTTAGATGGTCAGATCAGCAGGGCCCTTGCTCCAATCGTTTTTTCAGAGTCACCACAGGCCATCAATCATAATTTTTCAAGGGTGTGTAGGATGCCCTTCTTTATGGTAATATAGGGTGTATTGGAGTGCCGGTTCGTTGTAATATTTGGCAGCCCTTTCACGTAGTGCATAGGCTTTTATGAGTGTAGAAGTCCCACTACCTGAACAACTGTACCACAATGTGAAGGAGGCCCTCCTTTATTGATATACAGTTGTATCGGAGGGCCTCTTCCTTGTAATTTTTGGCAGCACTTGCATTTTATATGCACGTAAATATACAGGAAAGAATGTTTCCTACAATTTTTCCTCTAAAATCGATTTTATCTTTGGTTTTGTGCGTATAACTTGTCAGTCTGTAAAAGTGGGTGTACTACTCGGACAACATCGTTCCCAGCAGTGACCTGGGAGTCCAAGATGCATCCAGACATCCTCCCCCATGCTGTTCCCGAACCATATAGTGGTGTTTCCATCAATTTCTGACCTTTTCCTGTGAACCAAACACCCTCCCCTCTTCAGAGCAGGAGTGCCTGTTTAATGCTCTGTTCTTCCATTGATTTCCTGTAGAGCACCCGAGCATCCCAAGTGTTCTACTCGAGCACCTGAGCTCTTGGTGCTCGACCAACACTAGTCAGTTGTCATCGCATATCATCGGTGATGGTCCTTACAGAGTTTTCCTCTACCCTATCACAGTGTGAGGTGCGCATAAGAGACTTTATAGATAGTGATGAGCGTCAGGGGAAATATTCGAATTTGCGATACTTCGCGAATATTTTTTAGAATATTCGTCATATATTCGAGATTATATTCTTGATTGTGAAAATCGGCAATGTAATATTTGCTTAATGCGCGCGAAATACAGGCGTGGGTCACTTATGCTGCATTTTTGAAGCTGAGACTGGAGAAAATGGTTGGCACGGCAGAACATTGGAATAACTTTATATGCAGATAGAGTGCTCCAATATAGTTAAGCTTGCAAATTTTCGGCAAGTAATGATGCACATAGTTTTTCGCAATACTTGCAACTTTTAACATCACAGCAATATGTCTGTAGCAAGTATGTATGGACAGCAGAACCTATCACACTGCCTAACACCCTGCACTGGAATCAGCTACACTATAGATCAATCTAACCTACACTGACTATATCCCCCTAACTATCTGAATTTTATATATAAGCTAACACTACATACGAATATTCGATTTTACGGATATATAGCACTATATTCTAAATATTTGCGAATTCTCCAAGTGTCGATATTTGCGATTTAAATTCGCTATTTGAATATTTGCGTTACAAGGTAACAGACCAAATAAAACTATCAATGGTGATTATCACAAGGTGCATTTTCCTACAAGAATAAACAGATGTCCTTCCTCATTCTACTTTTGTTGGGGCAGAGGAGCAAATCTTAGCTTGTTATGCAATTAGGCAGCAGGAGGGAGCAGTGACCTGTAATCACTGAAGGCTGCTTCCTCATTCACATTAATTAAATGTAGCAGATGATTAATGGTTTAGTTTCTATGAATGAATTCAATATATTTACCGTAAATGCAAATGACGCATCTATGAGAATGATTTTTAGCTTTTTGAGTGGCAGTACCTGAGCAAGTGAGATTGTCTGAGTATGTCAATAAATCTGCTATGGAATAAAGGACAATAACATATTTCATGCAAAGGTCAGACCATCATTTTTCATTGACTTGATGATTTTTTATTATAAAAATATGAAAGATTGAAAATAATTATAATGCATTTTATAATATGTCTTAGGACTTGTACATATCACAGATCCATCTGCAGGAGGCTGCACAGAATCAGATGGAGTCTAGGCAGCCCTGTACTATGATGCTCCATACTGTGCTGCAACACTAGCAGGAGAAATGGTGTTACCACTTCTGCACCTTCTACTGTCTTTATTGGTCTAACATAATGTCATCTTATGTATTTATTCAGGCCCTCCAAACTGTGCATTTCTAATGTTATGTAACTGTCAAATGTAATGTGCCTGGTTCACCAGCAGGTGGCAGAAAACCTGGCAGAGCTGTAATTATATAAAATGGAACTTACCATTCCATTCTAACCCCCCTCTGGAGAGAAGTGGTGAGTCCCACTTCCTGCAGGAAGGGTGGGGACCAGTTTCTAGTTAGTCTAGTTCACCCCCTGCTAGTGGAGCAGATGGGCAGGGGGCACGTCTCTGCTGGACGTGCCCAACCCAGCCAGAGCACCTTCAGGTCTGCTGGCCATGGGAGGCCAAAGCTTAAAGCCTCAGAAGCCAAGAGCATAGTTCCCTGGCCTAATCTAGAAACAGACCATACAAAGAGAAGTACAGCATACAAGAAGAAGCTGAGTCATACAATCAGCCTGTCAGTACAGCAGAGCCAGAGAGAAACAGATGTAGCAAAGTCGAGTTTACCTGCCAATTTTAATGCTAACGCCTGCTGGGACCAAGGCAAAGCTGGAAGGATTGTTTCTGATGAACGTTTACCAAAGTAAAGCTGCTGTTCAACTACATACAAGATCTGGCCAAAGCCTGGGGTCCAGTCGTATACAAGTTGAGCACCGACGAGACACATAAAATGACATTTTAGCCTGCACTATACCACTCGACATTCCTATACCTGGGTCACATTACATAGAGACCCTAGGGGAGGAGCTCGTTGCAGAAAGTAGTTTTGTAATACAGTATTGAATCATCAATACCACATTTCTTTCCTTAGATACATACAGAGTGAGACCTCAAATAGATGTTTGGAACCCATAGAAATCTATGAGAGCCATGTTACACCTATGTAAAACTCTGAGATGTTTGACCCATAAAATGTGTATAATACCTTATACTGGGTGATTATTTGCAGTTTATTATTTGCAAACCTTCAATCGTAAATCAGATTGGGAATATGAAAAATGGGGTGTCCATCTTCTTTTTTTCACCAGTCTACATATTCACCCTACAGTTGAAGGGAGAAATAACTATGGGAAGAATGATAGAATGGCAAGTTGAGGTTACGCTGGTCTCATATTATGTATTCAGTCCACACCATGTCCCGCCACAATCCAGGCTTAAGCTTGATAAAGCGTCACCGTATCAGGGCCCGAAACGTTGCATTAGCCGTAAATGTAATCGTGTGTACTACTGTACGAAAAAAGCCTAAATAGCACCTTCACTCGGTGTGCTGTCTCCGCCATCTTTTGTGAAATTGTATACAAGACTTCCTTGGGAATTGATTGAAGGCATGCACCCACAAAAGCCTTATATACGAGTGCTGTGGTCACCCTTGATTGGAATGAATTCAGGTCAGAGTGCTATTGAACACAGAGATCATAGGGAAATCACATGGCTCATGAAGCTGAGATCTATGGTGTTGTAAGAAGGGTTCTTGAACCTGCTTTTGCTTTCTCAATAACTGTGTAACAAACAGGAGAAGAATCAGTTTCATAACTGCAAGCATACTTTTCAGCTTCCAAGAGGTTGCTTCCGGGAAGTGTGAGGTTGTGGTGCACACATGCCATCGAAATTTCTTCTTTATTCCCACACCATTTGCAGGGTCTTCCCCCTATTAAGCGGGCACCTTTTCCCCATTTGTGCTTTGCTTCCTACCTCTTTTGAGTTGTGCCTTTTCACCTCATGATTACATTTGACAGAAGGGGCTGCGTCTAATGTTGTTGAATCCCAACACCACATATAATGCGGCCTGTTTTCTGAGAAAGTAGTCTTCCATATTATGCCTGGAAAATGTTGCCACTCTTTTGGGAAACCAAAGGTCTCTCCTACTGCTAGAGCTTCCAGACAATCTGGGAGGGCTGGCAAGTATGACTGTAAGTGCCTCAGTGGATACAGTTTAGACTGGCTCATATTTTAGTAGCCCACAGACACCTCTGCCACATCTAGCCCTGCATATCCATGCCTGACATTGGCATGCATCAAGATGCAGTGTTCCAAAGCACTTACAAAATACAAAGCCAAAACATAAGAACCATCAGAACATTGTGTGAGAGTGTCACATACAACATACTGAGGCTGGTTAGCATTAGAACCTTGTATGTGCCATGGTACACAGCCTGTGGACCTCACTTTCTCTAGCAGACTTGGTGAGCCGGTATTAAAATACAGATTCAAGTACAGATAAGGCTACTTTCACACTTGCGTTCGGGGTTCCGCTTGTGAGTTCCGTTTGAAGGCTCTCACAAGCGGCCCCAAACGATCCGTACAGCCCCAATGCATTCTGAGTGAATGCGGATCCGCTCAGAATGCATCAGTTGGCACCGTTTGGCCTCCGTTCCGCTCAGCAGGCGGACACCCGAACGCAGCTTGCAGCGTTTTCGTGTCCGCCTGGCCGTGCGGAGCCAAACGGACCTGTCCAGACTTACAATGCAAGTCAATGGGGACGGATCCGTTTGAACTTGACACAATATGGTGCAATTGCAAACGGATTCCGTCCCCCATTGACTTTCAATGTAAAGTCAGGAGTCCCTATAATATAACCATCAGATCGAGTTTTCTCCATTCCGATGGAGTATTTTAACTTGAAGCATCCCCATCACATGGAACGCCTCTATGTTAGAATATACCATCGGATTTGAGTTAGATCGTGAACTCAGATCCGACAGTATATTCTATCACAGAGGCGTTCCCATGGTGATGGGGACGCTTCAAGTTAGAATATACTAATAGAACTGTCTACATGACTGCCCCTGCTGCCTGGCAGGTGCTGCCAGGCAGCAGAGGGCAGACCCTCCCCCCCTCCACTGTATTTAACTCATTGGTGGGCCAGTGCAGCCGGCCCCCCTCACCTCCCCTATATTTAACTCATTGGTGGGCCAGTGCGGCCGCCCCCCCCTCCCCCCCCTGTTTTTAACTCATTGGTGGCCAGTGCGCCGCCCCCCTCCCTCCCCCCCTGGTTTTTAACTCATTGGTGGCCAGTGCAGCCGGCCCCCTCTCCCCTCCCCCCAGTTTTTTAACTCATTGGTGCCAGTGCGGCCGGCCCCCCTCCCTCCCTCCCTCCCCTGTTTTTTAACTCATTGGTACCAGTGGCGGCCGCCCCCCCCCTCCCCCCCTAATTAAAATCACCGACCCCCCATCATTGGTGGCAAGCGGAGAGTTCCGATCGAGTCCCAGTTTAATCGCTGGGGCTCCGATCGGTTACCATGGGCAGCCAAGACGCTGCTGCAGTCCTGGCTGCCATGGTTACTTAGCAATTTTAGAAGCATTATACTTACCTGCGATGTCTGTGACCTGCCGGGGCGCTCCTCCTACTGGTAAGTGAAAGGTCCTGTGCGGTGCATTGCTTATAGCACAGACCTTTCTCTTACCAGTAGGAGGAGCGCCCGCAGGTCACAGACAGCGCAGGTAAGTATAATGCTTCTAAAATTGCTAAGTAACCATGGCAGCCAGGAATGCATAGCATCCTGTTGCCATGGTTACCGATTCGGAGTCCCAGCAATTAAACTGGACTCCGATCGAACTCTCCGCTGCCACCAATGATGGGGGGGTCGGTCATTTTAATTAGAAGGGGGGCCGACCGCACTGGCCACCAATGAGTTAAAAACAGGGGGGAGGGAGGGGGGGGGCGGCCGCACTGGCCACCAATGAGTTAAAAACAGGGGGGAGGGAGGAGGGGCCGACCGCACTGGCCACCATGAGTTAAAAACAGGGGGGGCAGTCATGTACACAGTTCTTTTAGTATATTCTAACTTGAAGCGTCCCCATCACCATGGGATTGCCTCTGTGTTAGAATATACTGTCGATCTGAGTTTTTCACAAGTGAAAAATCAAATCTGAAAAAACAGTTATGCAGACGGATCCATTCTGAACGGATGCAAGCGTTTGCATTATAGGGAGCGATCCGTCTGTACAGACAACCAGACGGATCCGCTCCTAACGCAAGTGTGAAAGTAGCCTAAGCTTTACATCAATAGTCAAATTTATTAAGTCGAACTTGGAAAACAGGATTTATTTTAAAATGGATAATTTCTGCTACACCATTAAACACTAATACACTATTTCATGAAAATATTGCACTAATCCACATATAAAAAGTTTTCTAGAGAAAACCAAAATTCATCACTGAGCACCAAATATCAAGAAGACAAATAAAAAAGGATGAACACGTCACAGAGACAACATTTCTCAATATCTCTGGTATATGGCCAGATAGCAGGCAACACAATATAAAAAAAAAGTTAGAATAATAATAATGCTACTTGGCCAGGAGAAAACAAATGCGCAGTTCTTGGTTTATAATCAATCTTATCATCCTCTTGCCCTTGTTGTGTATATAGCTCTGCAGATACAGGCTGTGGGTAGCAACACTACAATGTTAGTAAAAAAAATAATCCAGGAACTCTTTTTAGGTGGATCAGTGCAACATTTTCATTTATTCATTTATTAATAATGGGATATTCTGCATCAGTGAAATTGGAGAAGGTGAGTAGAAAGAATTGTGGTTGTGCCTAATTTCTTAAAGGCACACACTGAAACATATACAGTACCAGTCAAAGGTTTGGACGCACCTTTTCATTCAAAGTTTTTATTTTTATTTTCTACTTGTAGATTCATACTGAAGACAATAGATGAAGGACACATAAGGAATTAAGTAGTAAAGACAAAAGGGTTAAACAAGCAGAATATGTTTTATATTTTATATTCTTCAAAGTGGCCACTTTTGCTTTGATTTCAGCTTTGCACACTCTTGGAATTCTTTCAGTCTGCTTCATGAGGTAGGTCTTGCTGTTGTGCTAAGCAATTATTGGTTGCCTCTTTCACTCTACTGTCTCACTTTGATTAAGGTTGGATGATTGTTGAGGCCATGTCATCTGACACAGCGCTCCATCACTCTTTTTCTTGGTCAAATAGCCCTTATATAGCCTGGCGTGTGTTTGGGTTCATTTTTGAAAAACAAACGATGGTCTCACTTAGAGCAAACCAAATGAGATGGCATTTCTTGCAGAATTCTGCGGTAGCCATGCTGGTTAAGTGTGCCTTGAATTTTTAATAAATCACCAAGTGTCACCTGCCAAGGATCCCCAAACCATCAAACATCCTTTTCCATTCTTCATGGTAGGAACGAGAGACATGGAGAAACTATCCACTTACTTTTCTGTATTCACAATGACATGCTGTTTGGAACCAAAAATCTAAAATTTTGACTCATCAGACCAAAGTACAGATTTACACTATTCTATTATCCATTCCTTGTGTTTCTTGGCCCAAGCAATTCCCTACTTGTTGTTGTTCCTCAGTAGTGGCTTCTTTGCAAAATTTTACCATAAAGGCCCGATTTGTGCATTTTCCTCTGAACTGTCGATGTTGAAATGTGTCTGGTACTTGATCGCTGTAAATCATTTATGTAGGATTTAATTTAAGGTGCTGTTAATTTTCGGGTTCTGAGGCTGGTAGCTCTAATATGTTCATAGGGCGTCCTCATAAAAGCCAATTCCCACCAAAGCGTTTGATGGTTTTCATGACTGCATTTGAGGATACCCTCAAACTTCTAGAAATTTTCTGGACTGACAACCTTCATGTGGACTATTGTTCCTCTTTATTTAGTTGATTTGTTATTGATATACTTTGGATTAGAACTGTAGTAGAATAGGCTAAACACTGCATTGAACTGTGTACCAATCCTATCCCTGCAGAACACAACTGATGGACTTAATCCACAACGTTTTCTTGACTGGTTTAACAGTAAATTGCAGTAAAGGGGCCATTCTGATGTGCCTGGGGTCAAGATAACACTGGCTACATCTTATATGGCTAATTATAAGTAAACTACAATGGTTATGGATCAATATTGTATAGTGTTAAGAAAGTACCCTGACTACTTACATGCCTAGCCAACTAAAGCCCGATGAAGGACCTTTCTTTTCAAAACCTTACTACACAAGCTATAAAATTTCCCACTAAAGTCTATGGATATTTGAATAAAAAATTCATAATTTTCACAGATAAATCCTGTTCTATTTGAAGACTCATCAGCAATGCACTTGACATAGGCAAAATGTGTGACCTTCTGTTATTGGTCAGTATGCATCTGCCTTATGTATTTTTTTATGTATTAAATAGTGTATATTATATATATATATATATTTATATATATATATATATATATATAAAAAATTTAGCAGTGGATGGTGGATCAGTGGACAATTTATAGAACTATATTGCATACCTTTGGGCTATGTGTTTTGAGGTACACATCAGAAGATTTTGGCCAGCATGTGTACTAAATATGCTTCATACATGGAAATAGAGCCTTACCTGAATGCAAGTTGCAAAAATAAACATAGAAACATAGAATGTGTCGCAGATAAGCACCATTTGGCCCATCTAGTCTGCCCAATATACGAATACTATGAATAGCCCCTGGCCCGTCTTATATGAAGGATGGCCTTATGCCTATCCCATGCATGCTTAACTCCTTCACTGTATTTGCAGCTACCACTTCTGCAGAAGGATATTCCATGCATCCACTACTCTCTCATTAAAGTAAAACTTCCTGATATTACTTTTAAACCTTTGCCCCTCTAATTTGAAACTATGTCCTCTTGTAGCAGTTTTGTTCTTTTAAATATTCTCTCCTCTTTTACCTTGTAGATTCCTTTATGTATTTAGCTGTTTCTCTCATCTCTCCTCTGTCTCGTCTTTCTTCCAAGCTATACATGTTAAGGTCCTTTAATCTTTCCTGGTAAGTTTTATCCTGCAAGTCCATGTACCAGGTTAGTAGCTCTTCTCTGAACTCTCTCCAAAGTATCAATATCCTTCTGGAGATATGATCTCCAGTACTGAGCACAATACTCCAAATGAGGTCTCACTAGTGCTCTGTAGAGCGGCATGAGCACCTCCCTCTTTCTACTAGTAATGTCTCTCCCTATACACCCAAGCATTCTGCTAGCATTTCCTGCTGCACTATGACATTGTCTGCCTACCTTTAAGTCTTCTGAAATAATGACCGCTAAATCCCTTTCCTCAGATACTGAGGTTAGGACTGTATCACTGATTTTATATTCTGCTCTTGGGTTTTTACGCCCCAGGTGCATTATTTTGCACTTATCAACATTAAATTTTAGTTGCCAGATTTTTGACCATTCCTCTTTTTTCCTAAATCCTTTTCCATTTGGTGTATCCCTCCAGGAACATTCAACCCTGTTACAAATCTTTGTGTCATCAGCAAAAAAGACACACCTTACCATCGAGGCCTTCTGCAATTTTGCTGATAAAGATATTAAACAATATGGGTCCCAGAACAGATCCCTGAGGTACCCCCACTGGTAACAAGACCTTGGTCTGAATATACTCTATTGACTACAACCCTCTGTTGCCTGTCCCTCAGTCACTGCCTAACCATTCAACAATATGGGAGTCCAAGCCCAAAGAATGCAATTTATTGATAAGCCTTCTATGTGGGACAGTATCAAAAGCCTTACTAAAGTCTAGATAGCGATGTCTACTGCACCTCCGCCATCTATTATTTTAGTCACGTGACAATTGATCAAATGTGTAGATACTGATAAAAAAAAAATAAAGAAAACACAGTAACAATCATTGGTTAATATATGGCTTGTTATTCTCAGCTAGCTGTGCAAACACATCTTAAGGGGGTTTGCAAACATAGTCAAGAGGCAAAGATGGAAATAATTGGATGGGGGACATCATAGGAGCATGCTGTAGGTCAAAATATGCTGCTTTCCTTTGTAATATACCAAAGGCCAGGTCACATGACAAACCATATATATGCAAGCTTATCATATTCAAATGCCATAGGCAGTATTTGGACAAACCTACCAAGGGTTACCTTTAGATAGACTGGATCTATTTTCAATTTAAAAATTAAAAAAATATGAATATATAGTTACATAGTACATAAGACCGAAAAAAGACATTTGTCCATCCAGTTCGGCCTGTTATCCTGCAAGTTGATCCAGAGGAAGGCAAAAAAAAAACTGCGAGGTAGAAGCCAATTTTCCTCACTTTAGGGGAATAAATCAGGCAATCAGAATAACTCCCTGGATCAACGACCCCTCTAGTAGCTATAGCCTGTAATATTATTACGCTCCAGAAATACATCCAGGCCCCTCTTGAATTCCTTTATTGTACTCACCATCACCAACTCCTCAGGCAGAGAGTTCATAGTCTCACTGCTCTTACCGTAAAGAATCCTTTTCTCTGTTTGTGTACAAACCTTCTTTCTCTTCAGACGCAGAGGATGTCCCCTCGTCACAGTCACAGTCCTGGGGATAAATAGATGATGGGATAGATCTCTGTACTGACCCCTGATATATTTATACATATTAATTAGATCTACCCTCAGTCGTCTTTTTTCTAAAGTGATTAACCCCTAATTGTTGATAATCTGTCAGGGTACTGTAGTTGCCCCATTCCAGTTATTACTTTAGTTGCCCACCTCTGGACCCTCTACAGCTCTGCTATGTCTGCCTTGTTTACAGGAGCCCAGAACTTTACACAGTACTCCATGTGTGGTCTGACTAGCAATTTGTAAAGTGGTAGGACTATTTCTTATCACGGGCATCTATGCCCATTCTGATGCAACCCATTATCTTATTGCCTTGGCAGCAGCTGCCTGACACTGGTTTTTTGCAGCTTAGTTTTCTGTTTATTAAAATTCCTAGATCCTTTCCATGTCAGTGTTACCGAGTGTTTTATCATTTAGTAGGTACGGGTGACTTGCATTATTTCTTCCATGTGCATAACTTTACATTTGTCAGTGTTAAACCTCATCTGCCACTTATCTGCCCAAGCCTCCAATCTATCCAGATCCCTCTGTAGTAGTATACTTCCCTCTTCAGTGTAAATTACTTTACACAGTTTAGTGTCATCTGCGAAAATTGATACTTTTACTATGCAAGCCTTCTACAAGATGCATTAATAAATATATTGAAGAGAATAGGGCCCAATACTGACCCCTGAGGTACCCACTAGTGACAGTGACCCCAATCTGAGTGTGTACCGTTAATAACCACCCTCTGTTTTGTATCATTGAGCCAGTTACTTACCCACATACAGACGTTTTTCTCCCAGTCCGAGCATTCTCATTTTATATACTAACCTTTTATGTGGTACAGTGTCAAATGCTTTGGAGAAGTCTGGATATACGACATCCATTGATTTGCCGCTGTCAAGTCTAGAACTTACCTCCTCATAGAAACTGATTAAATTAGTTGTTGGCATGACCGTTCCCTCACGAAGCCATGCTGATATGGCGTTATTTGCTTATTTCCGTTGAGATGCTGTAAGATAGCATCTCTCAGAAAAACTTTCAAACAGTTTACCCACAACAGATGTTAAACTTACCAGCCTATAGTTTCCAGGCTCTGTTTTTGGACCCTTTTTAAATATTGGCACCACATTTGCCATGCGCCAATCCTGTGGGACATTCCTGTCAGTATAGAGTCCGCAAATATCAGAAATAAGGGTCTTGCTATGACATTACTTAATTCCCTTAGGATAGGGGGTGTATGCCACCCAGTCCTGGCGATTTGTCTATTTTAATATTTTTAAGTCCTGATGTACTTCTTCCTGGGTCAGACAGGACACTTTTAATGGGGAATTTATTTTACATTCTGCATGTCATCTGACAGTTTATTTTCCTCAGTGAATACATTGAAGAAAAAAATATTTAACAGCT
Organism: Bufo bufo; assembly: GCF_905171765.1. Classification (NCBI taxonomy): domain Eukaryota; kingdom Metazoa; phylum Chordata; class Amphibia; order Anura; family Bufonidae; genus Bufo; species Bufo bufo. The sequence goes on along the minus strand of NC_053390.1, from coordinate 649,890,626 downwards.
TTGCTTTCTCCTCGTCGCTCTCTGCAACTCCCCCCCTCATTACTCTTTAAAGGGCCGACACCTTCAGATTTATACTTTTTAACATTTATATAATTGAAGAACATTTTCGGGTTAGTTTTACTCTCTTTGGCAATTAATCTCTCGGTCTCTAGTTTGCCCGCTTTTATTTGTTTTTTACATGTTCTATTTTTTTCCTTATAGTTTTTCAGTGCTTCCGTGCTACCCTCCTGTTTTAGTGATTTATATGCTTTCTTTTTGTCATTTATTGCTTTCTGTACAGTTCTATTTATCCACATTGGTTTCTTTTTGTTCCTTAACCTTTTATTCCCATACGGTATGTACCTCTCACAATGAGATTTTAGGATGTTTTTAAAGATATCCCATTTTGTGGCTGTATTTTTATTTTTGAGGACTTTGTCCCAGTTAGTTAGGCCTATGACCTCTCTTAGTTGGCTAAATTTAGCTTTTTTGAAGTTTGGTATTTTTGTTCCTACCTGTAGAAACGCTCTTTTGAATGATAATTGGAAGGTTATTACTTTATGGTCACTATTTCCCAGGTGTCCACCAACCTGCACATCTGTTTTGTCAGGCCTATTGGTTAATACTAAGTACAGTATGGCCGTCCCTCTAGTCGGGTCCTGAACCAGTTGGGAGAGGTAATTGTCTTTGGTTATTGCCAAGAACCTGTTTCTCTTATGAGATATACAAGTTTCAGTTTCCCAGTCTATAGCTGGGTAGTTGAAGTCCCCCATAATAACCACCTCATTATGGATTTGCCGCCTCGTCTATCTCGTTTAGTAGTAGATTTTCTGTGGACTCTGGTATATTAGGTGGTTTATAGTAAACTCCTATTAGTAATTTATTGTTGTTTTCAGCTCCATGTACAGTGGGGGAAATAATTATTTGACCCCTCACTGATTTTGTAAGTTTGTCCAATGACAAAGAAATGAAAAGTCTCAGAACAGTATCATTTCAATGGTAGGTTTATTGTAACAGTGGCAGATAGCACATCAAAAGGAAATCGAAAAAATAACTTTAAATAAAAGATAGCAACTGATTTGCATTTCATTGAGTGAAATAAGTATTTGAACCCTCTAACAAAAAAAGACTTAATACTTGGTGGAAAAACCCTTGTTTGCAAGCACAGAGGTCAAACGTTTCTTGTAATTGATGACCAAGTTTGCGCACATTTTAGGAGGAATGTTGGTCCACTCCTCTTTGCAGATCATCTCTAAATCCCTAAGGTTTCGAGGCTGTCTCTGTGCAACTCTGAGCTTGAGCTCCCTCCATAGGTTTTCGATTGGATTAAGGTCCGGAGACTGACTAGGCCACTCCATGACCTTAATGTGCTTCTTCTTGAGCAACTCCTTTGTTGCCTTTGCTGTATGTTTTGGGTCATTGTCGTGCTGGAACACCCATCCACGACCCATTTTCAGTTTCCTGGCAGAGGGAAGGAGGTTGTCCGCTCAGGATTTCACGATACATGGCTCCGTCCATTTTCCCGTTTATGCGAATAAGTTGTCCTGTGCCCTTAGCAGAAAAACACCCCCAAAGCAAAATGTTTCCACCCCCATGCTTGACGGTGGGGACGGTGTTTTGGGGGTCATAGGCAGCATTTTTCTTCCTCCAAACACAGCGAGTTGAGTTAATTCCAAAGAGCTCTATTTTGGTCTCATCAGACCACAGCACCTTCTCCCAGTCACTCTCTGAATCATTCAGGTGTTCATTGGCAAACTTCAGACGGGCCTGCACATGTGCCTTCCTGAGCAGGGGGACCTTGCAAGCCCTGCAGGATTTTAATCCATTGCGGTGTAATGTGTTTCCAATGGTTTCTTGGTGACTGTGGTCCCTGCTAATTTGAGGTCATTAACTAACTCCTCCCGTGTAGTTCTAGGATGCTTTTTCACCTTTCTCAGAACCATTGACACCCCACGAGGTGAGATCTTGCGTGGAGCCCCAGAGCGAGGTCGATTGATGGTCATTTTGTGCTCCTTCCATTTTCGAACAATCTCACCAACAGTTGTCACCTTCTCTCCCAGCTTCTTGCTAATGGTTTTGTAGCCCATTCCAGCCTTGTGCAGGTCTACAATTTTGTCTCTGACATCCTTGGACAGCTCTTTGGTCTTTCCCATGTTGGAGAGTTTGGGGGTCTGCTTGATTGATTGATTCTGTGGACAGGTGTCTTTTATACAGGTGACTAGTTAAGACAGGTGTCCTTAATGAGGGTGACTAATTGAGTAGAAGTGTCTAACCACTCTGTGGGAGCCAGAACTCTTAATGGTTGGTAGGGGTTCAAATACTTATTTCACTCAATGAAATGCAAATCAGTTGCTATCTTTTATTTAAAGTTATTTTTTCGATTTTCCTTTTGATGTGCTATCTGCCACTGTTACAATAAACCTACCATTGAAATGATACTGTTCTGAGACTTTTCATTTCTTTGTCATTGGACAAACTTACAAAATCAGTGAGGGGTCAAATAATTATTTCCCCCACTGTATCTCTACCCACAGTGACTCCACATGTTCATGTCCCTCACTTATATCTTCACGAGTGTGGGCTTTAGTCAAGACTTTACATAAAGGCAAACCCCTCCCCCTCTCCGGTTTTGGACGATCCTTTCTAAACAGACTGTAACCTTGTACATTAACTGCCCAGTCATAGCTATCATCCAGCCATGTCTCAGTTATTCCCACTATGTCATAGTTCTCCTCACACATCACTAATTCCAGCTCCCCAGTTTTATTAGTCAGGCTTCTGGCATTAGTATACATACATTTGAGAGGTTTATGTCTATTTTTTACCCTACACCTTTCCTTCTGAACTGTTCTAGTCCCTCCTTCCATTCCTCCCCCAGTCCCACTATCTTGCCCCGGATCGCTATCTGCACTATCTTCCCCTCCTATAGTGTAATTTCCCTTCCACCCAGTCCCTAGTTTTAAACACTTCTCCAACCTTCTAGCCATCTTTCTCCCCAGCACAGCTGCCCCTTCCCCATTGAGGTGCAGCCCGTCCCTACGATAGAGCCTGTAGCCGATAGAGAAGTCGGCCCAGTTCTCCAGGAACCCAAACCCATCCTTCCTACTCCAGTTCTTGAGCCACTTGTTAATCTCCCTAATCTCCCACTGCCTTTCTTGTGTGGCTCGTGGTACAGGCAGTATTTCGGAAAATACTACCTTTAAGGTCCTTGCCTTAATCTTTGACCTAAATCCCTGAAATCATTTTTAAGGACTGTCCACCTACCTCTAACTTTGTCATTGGTTCCGATATGGACCATGACCACTGGATCTTCTCAGCCCCTCCCAGTAATTTTTCAACCCGATCCGCGATGTGTCGAACTCTAGCGCCAGAAAGACAGCACACTGTTCAGCGATCACGGTCTTTGTGACAGACTTCCCTATCTGTTCCCCTAATAATGGAGTCTCCCACTACCAGCACCTGTCTGGCCTGCCCTGCTCTCCTGGTTCCCTGCTTACTGGAGCTGACATTCCCCTGACTGGCAGAGGAAGTTTCCGGCTGCAGCAGTGCCTTCCCTGGACTGACATCCCCCTCATCTGCCAAACGTGCAAACTTGTTGGGGTGTGTCACATCAGGGCTAGCCTCCCTGGCACTCTTACCTCGACCCCGCTTTCTAACTGTTACCCAGCTAGCTACCTCACTTGACTCAGTCTCCTCTCTGTCACCCTCCCCCTCATCTACCCCAAAGAGTGCTTGCTCGGTGAGAAGCAAACTCTTTTGCAAATTGTCAATGCCTCTCAGTGTTGCAACTTGCCCATTTAGAGACTCGATTTGCAATTCCAAAAGGGTAATTCGCTTACATCTTGAACAAAGATATACACCCTCGAACGGCTGTTCCAGGACTGCATACATCATGCAAGATGTGCACTGGACTGCGTTGTCAATTGTGCAACACATACTAAATGGGGATTACAACAGTAAAAAAGTAAAACAGTAAATATGATTTAGAATTAGACCCTGTCTGCTGTAGTTGAAGGACTACCTAGAATTAAGCCAACAACACACAAGGAAATTATATCCAACCTTAGTTTCCAGCTCCTTTTCTTAAACTCCTTTTTTTAACTCCACCTAATAAGAAGCTCTAGAGAGTCTAGTGGTTCAATTTATAGCACCTGGTTGCCCAGGCCACTCCCCTTAATCAAGCAGAGAGAAAAAAAATGGGTTTAAATGGCAACACCCAGCAGAGAAAAAAAAAAAGTTTTAAATGGCAGTACTAAAATGCAAAAACTTAACTTTCAAGGATTCAAACCACTCTCAGCCACCTGCAATCACTCCCACAAAATCACACTCAGCACTAGAACTCCTTTTTTTTTAACTCCACTTAATAAGAAGCCCACTTAGTAGAGCAAGCCTCAGGAAAAGCAAAAAATTATTTCAAAAAACAACACTGACAATAGTACTTAAAAAAAAATGGAATGTGAAAGTAATGTTCCAATGTTATGTCTCATTTATCATTGCTGGTAAGAGCTTGATGAAAAAATATTGTCATGGCTAAATTCCCAAAAGGTTATATAATGCCATTGTGAGTTACCATCCACATTTGTTAAAAGAAGAAATTGGCTGTTCTCTACATGTCACTAGCCAACTACAAGTGCCCTGACTAATAATACTTTACAAAATATTGGGATAACTATTTTATACAGACTGAAAACCAAAGTGAATAAATCGACCTCAGGTTCCTAATTCATGGCAACACTTTTACAGCTAGAATCACAAGTGGTAAAATGGTCTTGGCAACATTTGAGTTTTTCATCTGAAATCCACAGTTCCAATTCCACTCAGATTTTATGATATTATAGCATTCTTCAAAACAGCATAAAAGTAAAAAGTTAAATATTTGGTATATTGTAAATATGGCGCTAATAACAAAAAACAGAAATGACTGAGCACTAATGTAGTATTTTAGTAATTCAGATTACCAGAAAAAACTGATTTTACTACTTTTATATATATTAAGGATGGTTTAATACACAGCCTTTTTACACTTTTTGTGTAAGTCAGAAGTGGATAGATACCAAAGAAATAAGAAATATAAAGAAAGGACTGACCAGTACTGACGTTGACACAGAAAAACAATAGTAATACAGGCATAGCTCTTAATCATAAGTTTTAATCTCATGTTTTTCAATTTCAAAAAGTGCTTTTTGGTGCTTTTTTTTTGTTAAACAGATGTTTCATTAAAGAGAATCTGTTACCAGTTGTATGCTGTCTTATGTGTGGTTGGCACAAATTGGTAACAGAGACCATGGTGAAAGATTTGTTAAGATTTCTTAAAAATAGTGCTCATGTCAGAGCTAATATTGGCAGCCTCAATATTCATGAGCTCCCGGCTCCTGCTGATTGGCAGTTTTCTTCCTATGCGCAGTATAGGAAGAGAGATGCCAGTCATCCGTGAGGAGCATGTGGAGATCCAGGAGCTCATGAAAATGAAGATTCCTGAACTCATAAAGTGCATAGAGCAGACTCAATTGCTGCTGGAGCTGCTCAATATTCAGTTTAAGACAGTGACTAGGTCAATCAAGAATCAAGCGATCCCATGTCTTCATCAGTGTCTCTGTCACCTGTTTATGCCACCTTCAGGATTTGAAAGAATATATAAGCATCAAATATGAACTGAAAGACTCTACCATAACCAATTAAAAATACAGTGAAAAAATGGTTGGCATTCATGGGGCCAGATTTATCATGACTCTGACAGCTCACTCCACTTTAACATATGGCTAAAGTCAGTTTTAGCCAAGTCATATTTATGATCGGCCCTTTAAGACTGTAATAAATGTGGTTTGACGGTAGCAGTTTATCCGTCAGTAAGCAGCTTTACAAAAGTCGCACATCTTTACGAAAAAGTCGCACGTTTTTACGAAAAAGTCGCATGTTCTATTCAAAAGTCTCATAAGATAAACATGGTCCTCACTGGAGTGAAATTGCGACTTTTTAGCGACTTTTTAGCGACTTTTTAAATAGTCCCAATAGTAAATCTGTCTAGAGATTCATTTACATAAGAAAACGCGCCCACTTTCAGAAAACTGGCGAGCATAGTGCAGAGCAGAAAAAAGTCGCAAATTTGTGCGCAGTTTTAGCGTTTGGGACTTTTTTAGGGACTTTTTCACTCCATTATTCTCACCTGAGCTAATGATAAATCTGGCCCATGGTGTTTCGTCCAAGAAAAAAATTAAATGCTGACAAAAATGTTTGTGAAGAAAGCCTACAAGAGATTTTTGAGGAAATTGAAAGAGTGTATCGAGCCTTACAGGGGTTGTCTAGCCTGTTAGCCTTTTGTAAATAGAACCAGCGGCATGGTGTACCTAGAAAAAAAAATCATTCTCAGCAACTCACTGCCATTTAATTCTAGCTCCCTTGCTCCATTCTGCTATCCATGTGGCCTGTAAACCTCTGGACGGGCTTGTGTGCACTTCTACAGCCACAGAGGTGACACATTCTCAACGGCATGTCACTGCTAAGTCATGTGCCACTTGGGGACATGTCACTGCTGAGGCCAGTCATTAGCTGTAGTGATACATGTAACCCCATCTAAAAGTTTATAGGCCAGGAACCAGAAGATCAAGGAACATGAGCAAGTGGATATCATTTTTTCACTAGATACAATGTGTTGCTGGGGCTATTTAATGAAGGACAAAATCCAAGCAAAGTCTTTAAGTAGAAAAATAAAAAATGGGCACTTCAGCAAATTTTAACCCCTTAAAGACCCATGACATAAATGTATGTTATTTCTTTGCAGGACTTAAAGACCCATGACGTACATGTACTTCATGGGGATCGGGCTGCGCCCACCCATTCAGCGGCAGTCACTGATAGCTGAACCCCTGCTGCATGCGCCGGCATCTGTGAAATCACAGATGCCGGCGCATTAACCTTTCATGTACCGCGGTCAGCGATGACCGCAGCACGTGCAATGTCGTGCGGTGATCGGAGCTGCCATTGGGTCCCCGTGCTGCTGTGACGGGGACCCGATGGCATGGAAGGCAGCCCGATGCCTTCATTAGGCATCGGGGCTGACTTCCGGTGGAGAGCCTGTGAGATCCAGGGGGCTAGATCTCACAGGCTCTCCACCGGAAGGCAGCCCCGATGCCAGGAAGCTGTATGAGTAATACACACTGTATTACACATACAGCCAATGCATTCCAAAACAGAAGTATTGGAATGCATTGTAAAGGGGATCAGACCCCCAAAAGTTGAAGTCCCAAAGTGGGAAAAAAAATTAAGTGAAAAAAAAGTTGAAAAAATAAAGTTTCCCCCCCCCAAAAGTTTCAAGTAAAAAAAAACACGTCATTTTCCCCAAATAAAGTTAAAAAAATTGGTAAAAAATAGGGAAAAAAAGAAAAGTAGACATATTAAGTATCGGCGCGTCTGTATCGACTGGCTATATAAACATATCACATGACCTAACCCCTCAGATGAACACCGTAAAAATAAAATAAAATAAAAACTGTGCTAAATAAACCTTTTTTGTCACCTTACATCACTAAAAGTACAACACCAAGCGATCAAAAAGGTGTATGCCCGCCAAAATAGTACCAATCTAGCCATCACCTCATCCCGCAAAAAATGAGACCCTAAATAAGGCAATTGCCCAAAAAATAAAAAAAAACTATGGCTCAGAATATGGAGACACTAAAACTTATTTATTTATTTTTTGTTTTAAAAATGCTGTTATTTTGTAAAACATAACTAAATAAAAAAAGTATACATATTAGGTATCGCCGCATCCGTAAGAACCTGCTCTATAAAAATATCACATGGCCTAACCCATCAGGTGAACACCGTAATTTTTTTTTTTATAAATGCCATTTTTTGGTCACCCTACATCACAAAAAGTGTAATAGCAAGCGATCAAAAAGTCATACGCACCCTATAATAGTACCAATCAAACCATCATCTCATTCCGAAAAAAATTATCCCCTACACAAGATAGTCGCACAAAAAATAAATAAAACTACGGCTTTCAGAATGTGGAGACACTAAAAATCTATTTTTTTCAAAAATGCTTTGTTATGTAAAACTGAAACAAACAACCAAAAAAAGTAGCCATATTTAGTATTGTCGCATCCGTAACAACCTACTATATAAAACTACCACATGATCTAACCTGTCAGATGAATTTTGTAAATAACAAAAAATAAAACGATGCCAAAATAGCTATTTCTTGTTACCTTGCCTCACAAAATGTAGAGTAACCAAAAATCATATGTACCCTAAAATAGTACCAACAAAACTGCAACCTTATCCCGTAGTTTCCAAAATGGGATCACTTTTTTGGAGTTTATACTCTAGGGGTGCATCAAGGGGGCTTCAAATGGGACAAGGTGTCAAAAAACCAGTCCAGGAAAATCTGCCTTCCAAAAACCGTATGGCGTTCCTTTCTGTGCAATGCCGTGTGCCCGTACAGCAGTTTACGACCACATATGGGGTGTTTCTGTAAACTATAGAATCAGGGCCATAAATATTTTGAAATTTTCCATTAGTTCTTGTGAAACACCTAATGGGTTAACACAGTTTGTAAAATCAGTTTTGAATACCTTGAGGGGTGTAGTTTGTAAAATGGGGTCACTTTTGGGTGGTTTCTATTATGTAAGCCTCACAAAGTGACTTCAGACCTGAACTGGTCCTAAAAAAGGGGGTTTTAGAAATTTTCTGAAAAATTTCAAGATTTGCTTCTAAACTTCTAAGCCTTCTAACGTCCCCAAAAATTAAAATGGCATTCACAAAATGATCCAAACATGAAGTAGAAATTGGGGGAATGTAAAGTAATAACTATTTTTGGAGGTATTACTATCTATTATAAAAGTAGAGAAATTTAAATTTGCTAGTTTTTCCAAATTTTGGGTAAATTTAGAATTTTTTTATAAATAAAAATTCATTTTTTTTACTCAATTTTACCACTGTCATGAAGTGCAATACACAACGAGAAAACAATCTCAGAATGGCCTGGATAAGTAAAAGCGTTTTATAGTTATCACTACATAAAATGACACATGTCAGATTTGCAAAAAATGGCCTGGTCCTTAAGGTGAAAAATGGCAGGGTCATGAAGGGGTTAATGAATGTATGAAAACTTGGTAAAATTATGTCTTTTATCAGTGAGTTTTTATGTTTCAGTAATTCTTTGGATATAAATATAAGACGTTTCACAGTCCTATTCCATCAATGATATCTCCCCATCGGGCACGTAGCAGCATGACATAAGCACATAGTCGTGCCGCGTCTCCTCCCTCTCCTCCCTCTTTCCTCCTCACCGATGCACGCTCCATGCTTCCTGTGACTCACCTTTGGCCTAATGCCGTACTGAGAGAAAGCACATTATACCAGGAAAGAACAAGAGTGGGACTCCCGTCTAGTAGAGGCCGGCTTTACTGGACATCCTACTCGTGTACAAGGGGGTAAGCAAGCTGAACCTGACCGTCAGAGAGGAGTGCGGGATGCTCAGTGACTTCTGCGGATTCGACCTTCAGTACCTTCAATTGGATGTGTGTAGGTTACTTGCTGGCCTTTACCTGTTGTTCCTACAGCACTCGGTCCAAAAAGCCCTGGAGGTGTCTACCCGCCTGGTTCACTAAGGAGCCCATGACAAGACTACTCTGAAAAGTCATGAGTAACGCGATTATTATTAACTGCATACTAACCGTGTACTAATTGGACGCTGCCCGCGTTGCCCCCTCTGGGCGCATTGTTTAGGTGTGGTTGCGGTGATGGGGGACCTGGCGGGCGAGTGAGCTTGAGTGCCGCGGGAGGAGGTGCACAGACTTGAATCAGTCGTCAGTCCATCTTGCTGTGTGAAATTGCCTACACACTAATTTAACAGGGCGAGAAGCTCTATATTAACTCATTGGTACTTTGTTGGCGAGGGCTGCACACCATTGTGTGGGAGTCCTCCCCGGCCGTGAATTGCAGGCATTGGAACTCCCTCTTCGTTGCCCACTTTGTATGCTGCCCTTGATGGTGCGGATTAGTGCGTCTAGATTTCTGCAGCAAGAGTCCTTGTGGAAGTGCATTTGTACTGCTGTTGCACAATCTCAAATGCCCTGTGTGCTGGGTCAGATATTCAGAGACATTAAAATCAACAGTGGTGAATCTGGGACTGGAATCCCCACCCCTCTAAGTACTTATAAATCAGCTCCTTCTCCATTTATTTGAAGGACTTTATTCATGATGTTGTAGACTGCTTGAGTAAACATAAAACAAATTTGGGGGAAAAGGCTTCAAATTAAGGCCGTATATAATTGTCATCTAGCTTGAATACCGGGAATAGCTTTCCTGTTTGCTATAAATTTTTGCAGATCAACATCAAATACAGATAACTCCTTTAAAAAAAAAAATTAGAATGCCGGCAAAGGCGCAGAATAGGAAATCAGTAGGAACGGTTTAACCTAAAGGTGGGGGGGGGGGGCTAATAGCCCCTTAGCAAAGCTTGATACATTTTTAAAATCTCCCCCGCCAAAGATTAGAATGGCCCGGAAGTCCCAGGAGAATACGGAAGTAAGAGAAAATGGTGGAGACCAAGAGAACATAGGGGGCTCCCGGGAAAGGGCTGAGGTCTCAAAACATAAAGATGGCATGGATGGCAGTATAGAACTGATTGATAAGAAACTGGCAGATATTCTGGGTGCAGTGTCTCAATCTAATCAATCTCTGGGAGACCTGTCGGTCAAAATTGCATCTGTGAAATCGGACCTCTCTTTAATCAGAGATGAACTGAGCAAAATGCGTAAAAAAGTAAAAGGCCTCCTATAGAGAGACGAAAGAGGAGATGGCCAGGATTAGCAAAAGAATGGAATTGATTCTGAGAGGAGGTCTATGAAGGATAAGCTTACTGAGCTAAACTCTGTTTTCTTGGATTCCAAGAGGGAGTTGAGAAAGAAGACACAGTGGGTTTTATCCAAAAATGGTTGACAGAGGTTATTGGCTCTGAACATCTATCTTCATGGTTTGTAGTGGAGTGGGCTCATAGGATCCCTAGGAAAAAGCCCCCCCCCCCCCCCCCCGGGGAGCCCACCGAGAGCACTATTGGTTCAGATGCTATGTTCGAAAGATAGAGATCTAGTGTTAAGCAGTGTTGAGCGCGAATATTCGATTCGCAAATTTTAATTGCGAATATTGAGAATTCGAGAATTCGTGAAGATTTAGAATATAGTGCTATATATTCGTATTCACAAATATTCTAGATTTTATTTTTATCAGTAACCTCCCATCTTGCTTGTGGGCCAATGAGAAGGCTGCAATGTCTTTGTCTGAGCTTAGCAACATCCCTAGCAACCAATAGGAAAGTTGCCTACCCCTTACTATATAGAAACCTCCCCAGCAGCCATTTTCTGTAGATTTATGGAGTTCTGAGAGTGTCAGAGTGTCATTACTATGCTCTGTGCTTTAATGTTTAAATACATTAGTTAGTTAGTTAGTTAGTTAGTTAGTTAGCTTATATATACACTGCTCAAAAAAATAAAGGGAACACTTAAACAACACAATGTAACACCAAGTCAATCACACTTCTGTGAAATTAAACTGTCCACTTAAGAAGCAACACTGAGTGACAATCAATTTCACATGCTGTTGTGCAAATGGTATAGACAACAGGTGGAAATTATAGGCAATTAGCAAGACACCCCCAATAAAGGAGTGGTTCTGCAGGTGGTGACCACAGACCACTTCTCAGTTCCTATGCTTCCTGGCTGATGTTTTGGTCACTTTTGAATGCTGCCGGTGCTTTCACTCTAGTGGTAGCATGAGACGGAGTCTACAACCCACACAAGTGGCTCAGGTAGTGCAGCTTATCCAGGATGGCACATCAAGGTGAGCTGTGGCAAGAAGGTTTGCTGTGTCTGTCAGCGTAGTGTCCAGAGCATGGAGGCGCTACCAGGAGACAGGCCAGTACATCAGGAGACGTGGAGGAGGCCATAGGAGGGCAACAACCCAGCAGCAGGACCGCTACCTCCGCTTTTGTGCAAGGAGGAACAGGAGGAGCACTGCCAGAGCCCTGCAAAATGACCTCCAGCAGGCCACAAATGTGCATGTGTCTGCTCAAACGGTCAGAAACAGACTCCATGAGGGTGATATGAGGGCCCGGTGGGGGTTGTGCTTACAGCCCAACACCGTGCAGGACGTTTGGCATTTGCCAGAAAACACCAAGATTGGCAAATTCGCCACTGGCGCCTTGTGCTCTTCACAGATGAAAGCAGGTTCACACTGAGCACATGTGACAGATGTGACAGAGTCTGGAGACGCCGTGGAGAACGTTCTGCTGCCTGCAACATCCTCCAGCATGACCGGTTTGGCATTGGGTCAGTAATGGTGTGGGGTGGCATTTCTTTGGAGGGCCGCACAGCCCTCCATGTGCTCGCCAGAGGTAGCCTGACTGCCATTAGGTACCGAGATGAGATCCTTAGACCCCTTGTGAGACCTTATGCTGGTGCGGTTGGCCCTGGATTCCTCCTAATGCAAGACAATGCTAGACCTCATGTGGCTGGAGTGTGTCAGCAGTTCCTGCAAGACAAAGGCATTGATGCTATGGACTGGCCCGCCCGTTCCCCAGACCTGAATCCAATTGAGCACATCTGGGACATCACGTCTCGCTCTATCCACCAACAGACTGTCCAGGAGTTGGCAGATGCTTTAGTCCAGGTCTGGGAGGAGATCCCTCAGGAGACCGTCCGCCACCTCATCAGGAGCATGCACAGGCGTTGTAGGGAGGTCATACAGGCACGTGGAGGCCACACACACTACTGAGCCTCATTTTGACTTGTTTTAAGGACATTACATCAAAGTTGGATCAGCCTGTAGTGTGTTTTTCCACTTTAATTTTGAGGGTGACTCCAAATCCAGACCTCCAAGGGTTAAAAAATTTGATTTCCATATTATTTTTTTTGTGTGATTTTGTTGTCAGCACATTCAACTATGTAAAGAACAAAATATTTCAGAAGAATATTTAATTAATTCAGATCTAGGATGTGTTATTTTTGTGTTCCCTTTATTTTTTTGAGCAGTGTATAATACAGATAGTTAGTTGGAGATAGTCAGTGTACAGTCGTGGCCAAAAGTTTTGAGAATGACACAAATATTAGTTTTCACAAAGTTTGCTGCTAAACTGCTTTTAGATCTTTGTTTCAGTTGTTTCTGTGATGTAGTGAAATATAATTACACAGACTTCATAAGTTTCAAAGGCTTTTATCGACAATTACATGACATTTATGCAAAGAGTCAGTATTTGCAGTGTTGGCCCTTCTTTTTCAGGACCTCTGAAATTCGACTGGGCATGCTCTCAATCAACTTCTGGGCCAATTCCTGACTGATAGCAACCCATTCTTTCATAATCACTTCTTGGAGTTTGTCAGAATTAGTGGGTTTTTGTTTGTCCACTCGCCTCTTGAGGATTGACCACAAGTTCTCAATGGGATTAAGATCTGGGGAGTTTCCAGGCCATGGACCCAAAATGTAAACGTTTTGGTCCCCGAGCCACTTAGTTATCACTTTTGCCTTATGGCACGGTGCTCCATCGTGCTGGAAAATGCATTGTTCTTCACCAAACTGTTGTTGGATTGTTGGAAGAAGTTGCTGTTGGAGGGTGTTTTGGTACCATTCTTTATTCATGGCTGTGTTTTTGGGCAAAATTGTGAGTGAGCCCACTCCCTTGGATGAGAAGCAACCCCACACATGAATGGTCTCAGGATGCTTTACTGTTGGCATGACTGATGGTAGCGCTCACCTTTTCTTCTCCGGACAAGCTTTTTTCCAGATGCCCCAAACAATCGGAAAGAGGCTTCATCGGAGAATATGACTTTGCCCCAGTCCTCAGCAGTCCATTCACCATACTTTCTGCAGAAGATCAATCTGTCCCTGATGTTTTTTTTGGAGAGAAGTGGCTTCTTTGCTGCCCTTCTTGACACCAGGCCATCTTCAAAAAGTCTTCGCCTCACTGTGCGTGCAGATGCGCTCACACCTGCATGCTGCCATTCCTTAGCAAGCTCTGCACTGGTGGCACTCCGATCCTGCAGCTGAATCCTCTTTAGGAGACGATCCTGGCACTTGCTGGACTTTCTTGGACGCCCTGAAGCCTTCTTAACAAGAATTGAACCTCTTTCCTTGAAGTTCTTGATGATCCTATAAATTGTTGATTGAGGTGCATTCTTAGTAGCCACAATATCCTTACCTGTGAAGCCATTTTTATGCAAGGATATTGTGGCTGCACGCGTTTCTTTGCAGGTCACCATGGTTAACAATGGAAGAACAATGATTTCAAGCATCACCCTCCTTTTAACATGTCAAGTCTGCCATTTTAACCCAATCAGCCTGACATAATGATCTCCAGCCTTGTGCTCGTCAACATTCTCACCTGAGTTAACAAGACGATTACTGACATGATCTCAGCAGGTCCTTTAATGACAGCAATGAAATGCAGTGGAAAGTTTTTTTTTGGGATTAAGTAAATTTTCATGGCAAAGTAGGACTATGCAATTCATCTGATCACTCTTCATAACATTCTGGAGTATATGCAAATTGCTATTTTAAAAACTTAAGCAGCAACTTTTCCAATTTCCAATATTTATGTAATTCTGAAAACTTTTGGCCACGACTGTAGGTTAGATTGTCATATAGTGTAGCTGATAGGTTCTGCTGTCCATTCATATATGCTACAGACATAGTGCTGTGATGTCACAAGTTCACAACAATACTTAGCGCACCAATCAGTAATATGTAGTCAGACCTGCTAAAATGTGAAGTTGCGCGTATTGTGCAAAAATCTGCGCATCATTAATTGCTGATTTACGCAATCGCGAATATATTGTAGCACTCTATCTGCATATAAAGCTATTGTAATGTTCTGCCGTACCAACCATTTTCTCTAGTCTCAGGAAAGTTCTAGCAGCTTGAAAAATGTAGCAACAGTGACTCACGCCTGTATTGCACGCACAATACGAGCATATTACATTGCAGATTTTTCAAGAAAATAATCGTAAATTTATATTTACCCAAATATTCACCCAAATATTTCTCAAAAGAAACGCAGAATAAGTGAAGAGAATTCTGTGATATAAAAAAACAGCTCTCCCAAACAAAGATCAAATATTCAATGTTATATCGCGCTAAGCTCAGAATAATATTTCATGATCAAGTGTTGTTTTTCCTGAGGCTTCAAGAGGCGATTAAATGGATGGATCTCAAGGGGATAGGAGCCTAATTAAACAACATGACATACATACTATAGGGTATGCGGCGGGGCGCGGGGGGGGGGGTGGCCCAGAGGGAAGGGTAGATTGAAAGACGTTTATGAGATTTGTTATCTTTGTGAACCAGGGTGATGGGTATGGAATGGGTGGGTTGGCTGGTTGGGTTTTTGCTCATTGCCTCGGGAGACAGCGGGCATCGAACGGTTTGGAAGTACGGGTCCACTCGGCTATGCATCATGTCACAATATAAGCAGAGGGTATGCCACACCGGGTTTTAGTCTGGAATGTGCATGGGCTGGCTGATAGAATAAAAAGGAGCATAGTATTGGATTTCGTTTCTAGACATTTGCCAGCAATTGTGGCTCTTCTGGAGACTCATTTCACCCTGGAGAAACGGGATACTATGAAAAAGAAGTGGGCCCAGTATGAAACCACTCTTGTCTCTCAGCCAACTCACACAGTATAAGTGTATACATACACAGGAAAGTAGATTATGTACCACTTGATCATAAGATAGATGGGGAGGGTAGATTTAGTTTTTCTACATGCACGGTGGAATGGGGTTACATGTGTTTTGAGCTTTTTATACATCCCCCTCCCTTCTCTTTATACGTAATGTCACATCAAGCTGAATTCGTAAGCTGTAAGAACAAGTGCCGGATTCTAGTCCTGGGTGATTTTAACAATGTTATGGATGTAGAGAAGGATAGATTTTCCGCCTCGTCTGGGTGTAGGTTTAAAACGGGAGGACACACTATTATATAGAGTCTGCCAGGAAATGGCTTTAATTGATATTTGGCGTCACCTATATAGGGACAAGATAGTGTTCTCCTGTTATAGCCGCTCATATGAAGCAATGTCAC
This sequence comes from Bufo bufo, assembly GCF_905171765.1. NCBI lineage: Eukaryota > Metazoa > Chordata > Amphibia > Anura > Bufonidae > Bufo > Bufo bufo. Next base: position 649,874,569 of record NC_053390.1, on the reverse strand, counting down.
AGATTGATATCGCTTTGACATGCCCTGATTTGGTATTTCAAATGAAGTATGAACCGTGTAGTATATCTGATCATTCCTCTATCCTCCTCGTGGTCAAAGACCGGGACTCAGCACAGAAGATTAGGAGATTTAGGCTTAATCCACATTTGATAGGCCTGATTAAAGAGCAAGAAAAGATTAGCAACGAGATTAGAGAGTTCTGGAACTACAATATTAATTCAACACATATCCACTTCATATGAGATGTATTAAAAATAGTGTTGATCGAGCACCAAAGTTCTCGGGTGCTCGGGCCGTACACCTCCGGATGCTTGGGTGCTCTACCGAGCACCCGAGCACAATGGAAGTCAGTGGGAGAAACCAGAGCATTAAACAAGGCACCCCTTTCTCTGAAGAGGGGAAGGTGTCTGGTTCATAAGAAAAGGTCAGAAATTGATGGAAACACCACTGAAATGGTTCGGGAACAGCAAGGGGAGGATGTCTGGATGCATCTTGGACTCCCAGGTCGCTGCTGGGAATGATGTTGTCCGAGTAGTACGCCACTTTTACAGACTGACAATAATACGCACAAAACCAAAGATAAAATCTATTTTAGATGTAAAATTGTTAGGAAACATTCTTTCCTATATATTTACTTGTATATAAAGTGCAAGTGCTGCCAAAAATTACAAGGAAGAGGCACTCCAATACAACCTGTATATCACATAAAGGAGGGCCTCATTCACATTGTGGTACAATTGTTCAGGTAGTAGGACTCCTACACTCATAAAGCCTATGCCAAAAATTACAAGGAACCGGCACTCCAATGCACCCTTTATTACACATAAAGCAGGGCATCATACACCCTTGAAAAATTATGATTGATGTCCTGCAGGTGAGCTGACCCTCTAAAAAATTATATGCGAGGGCCTGCAGGTAATCTGACCCTGTAAAAGATTGTAGGTGAGGGCCTTCTGGTGAGCTGACCCTGTAAAATATTATATGTGAGGGCCTGCAGGTGAGCTGACCCTCTAAAAGATTGTAAGTGAGGGCCTGCAGGTGAGCTAACCCTGTAAAAGATTGTAGGGGAGGGCATTCAGGTGAGCTGACCCTGTAAAAGATTGTAGGTGAAGGCCTGCAGGTGAGCTGACCCTCTAAAAAAATTATATGCGAGGGCCTGCAGGTTAGCTGACCCTGTAAAAAAATATATGCAAGGGCCTGCAGGTGAGCTGACCCTGTAAAAGATTGTAGGTGAGGGCCTGCTGGCGAGCTGACCCTCTAAAGAATTATATGCGAGGGCCTGCAGGTGAGCTGACACTGTAAAACATTATATGCGAGGGCATTATATGTGAAGAATAAGCATGTTGATATGATGGAGGAGGAGAATGAGAAAAGGACAATTCATTCATATACCCTTGTTTGTGGTGGAAGGGGTGCATGGGAATACAGTGTATTCAGTACATTATAAACAACACATTTAAAGTGCCTTTAACCGCTTTACGTCCGCCCATAGGATATAAACGTCCTATGGGTGGACGTCTATTTCTGAACGGACGTTCCAGAACGTCCGTTCAGAAAGTGCCGCTGCACGCTAATCGTGCAGCTGCTGATCGGGTTGCCCGCTGTCAGTGACAGCAGGGCAACCCTAAGACAAGGCAGGGACAGTGCCCAGGTGTCCCTGCCTTGTAGATCGCTGCGTACACAGAGCTCACCGAACTGTGCGCTTCCTGTTCCGGCCCGGCGGTCATGTGACCGCTGTGACCGGAGTGTGCAGGAGCTGTGTGAGGTCTCTCAGAGACCTCGATCAGCCCTGCTCTGAGGCTGTACAGCGCTGGATTGCTGCTGTACAGCCTCTATAGGGGTGCATTTGTCCTGTAACTGGGGCTACTATGTCAGCCCCAGTTACAGGAGAAATCAACAGTGAAAAAAAAGTGAAGCAAATGTCCCCCAGAGGACGAAAAGTGTAAAATAAAAAAAATAAAAATAAAAGGTTGAAAATAAAAAAATAAAAAAAAGTTTCACATGTAAAAAAAAAAAGTCCCCAAGTAAGGAATGAAAAAAAAAAGTTAAAAATAGAAAAAATAAAAAAAAGTATACATATTAGGTATTGCCGCGTCCGTAAAAACCAGCTCTATAAAAATATCACATGACCTAACCCCTCGGGTGAACACCGTAAAAAAAATAATAAAAAAACTGTGTCAAAACAAGCAATTTTTGTCACCTTGCATCACAAAAGGTGCAACACCAAGTGATCAAAAACGCGTATGTCCCACAAAATAGTACCAATAAAACCGTCACCTCATCCCGCAAAAAATGAGCCCCTACATAAGAAAATCTCTCAAAAAATAAAAAAACTATAGCTCTCAGAACATGGACACATTAAAACATAATTTTTTTGTTTCAAAAATGCTATTATTGTGTAAAACTTTAATAAATGAGAAAAAGTATACATATTAGGTATCTCCACGTCCGTAACAATCTGCTCTATAAAAATGTCACTTTACTGAACCCCTCAGGTGAACGCTGTAAAAATAAATAAATAGAAACGGTGCTAAAACAACCAATTTTTTGGTCACCTTGCCCCATAAAGTGTTATAATGAATGATCAAAAAATCATATGTACCCAAAAATAGTACTAATAAAACTGGCACCTTATCTCCTAGTTTCCAAAATGGGGTCACTTCTTGGGAGTTTCTACTGTAAGGGTGCATCAGGGGGCTTCAAATGGGACATGGCATCTAAAAACCATGTGGAGTTCCTTTTCTTCTGCGCCCTGCCATGTGCCCTTACAGCAGTTTATGACCACATGTGGGGTGTTTCTGTAAACCGCAGAATCTGGGTAATAAATATTGAGTTTTGTTTGGCTGTTAACCATCGATGTGTTAAAGAAAAAAATTGATTAAAATGGAAAATCTGCCAAAAAAGTGAAATTTTAAAATTTGATCTCCATTTTCCTTCAATTCTTGTGGAACGCCTAAAGGGTTAACAAAGTTTGTAAAATCGGTTTTGAATATCTTGAGGTGTGTAGTTTCTACAATGGGGTCAGTTATGGTGGTTTCCACTATGTAGGCCCCACAAAGTGACTTCAGACCTGAACTGGTCCTTAAAAAGTGGGTTTTGGCAATTTTCTTAAAAATTTGAAGAATTGCTTCTAAACTTCTAAGCCTTCTAACGTCCTAAAAAAATAAAATGACATTTCCAAAATGATGCCAACATAAAGTAGACATATGGGGAATGTTAAATAATAAATATTTTATGAGGTATCACTTTCTGTTTTAAAAGCAGAGAAATTGAAATTTAGAAAATTGCGAATTTTTCAAATTTTTGGGTAAATTTGGGATTTTTTCATAAATAAAGGTGAAATATTTTGACTCAAATTTATGACTATCATGAAGTACAATGTGTTACGAGAAAACAATCTCTGAATGACTTGGATAAATAAAGGCGTTCCAAAGTTATTACCACATAAAGTGAGATATGTCAGTTTTGCAAAATTTGGCCTGGTCAGGAAGGGTGTAAATGGCCCAGATGGCAGGTGGTTAAGTTAATCAGCTTTCCTCTGGTGGAGTCGAGAAGTCATGGTAAATCCAGGCCTTGTTAATTTTTATAAGAGTCAACATGTAAGTAGAGATGGCCTTGCAGTTGGCCCGGCGGTCGGTTCGCTGCGAACTTTGCTCGTTCGCGATTCGCCGAACATATGGCGATATTTGCGCCCGCCATATTCTTTTACATTGTGAAGAACTTTGACCCATGACACATCCATCAGGTGGTACATGACAGCCAATTGAAAAGTTTCAGCACATGGACATACCCCCTACCTTATAAATAGACCTGATCTGGCTGCCATTTTACATTCCTGTCTTTTGTTAGTGTAGGGAGAGGTTGCTGTGTGGAGCAGGGACAGACTGTTAGGGACACAAATCGCTAGCTAATAGGTCCACAAAAGTCCTTTTAAGGGGGGCGGAGCTAGCCGGGTCATGAGATGGCTGCTTGATCTGAGTGCTCCTGATCTGAGCGCTTACTAAAGCTTGAATTCGTGTTCGCACACAGCCCAGTTATGGGAAAACCTACCAAGGATAAATCCAGGGGGACTCAGGGAACTCCCAGACACAACAGAGGTCAGTCGGACTTGGATAAATATCTAAAAAAGAAGATGTCCTCTCCGGCATGCAGATCCAAGATGGCGCAGGATTCCGCCGCTGCACAGATCTATACAGAGGACTCTGACGACGAAGGTTCCTGTGCCTTGTCCGAAACACACAGTGACCGTGACTCGATGCCTATCACTAGGGCCTTTCTCAAAGAGTCACTAGCTCTTGCCTTTGAGCCAGTTATGAAAGAACTGTCTGCAATAAAATTGGACATTAAGCAAACAGGACACTGAGTTGCGGCTCTAGAAGAAGCGCAAGCCGCAATAACTATGCCCAGCGGAGCCCTGCAAACCAATATCGAAGAGATGCAAGAGCAGTTAAACACAGCTTTCTTACACCCCGAAGATCAAGAGAATAGGAGTCGGAGGAAGAATATTCTTATCAGAGAGGTCCCTGAGAACATTCAGATGGAGGCTATACTCACCACGGTCAGTCAAATTTTCTCCTCTATCCTGGGTCAGGAGAGAGCCTCCAAAGTGGTTATTGAGAGGGCCCACAGAGCTCTAAGGCCCAAGCCTGCCCCAGAGGCCCCACTGCGTGATATTATATGCGGGCTACTCAGTTATATTAATACAGCTGCCATACTGTCTGCCGCCAGAGACAAAGGGGACATACTCCTAGATAATAGTAAAATACAAATCTTCCAGGACCTAGCGGCAAGCACAGTAGCCAAGCGCAGAGCACTGAAACCACTAACAGACCTACTCAGAGCAAAAAAGCACCCTCTGCGCTGGCTTTATCCATTCGGACTGTGCACTTCTATAAACGGCAAACAAGTCATAATTCGGCACCCGTCTGATCTTACGAAGGTGTGGAACAGCCTGCAAATAGAGCCTCTGGACATACCCTTTTGGCTACCTTTAGCTGGCGGTGCGAAAATACCACCTATACCCACAATTGAAGATTGGCAAGTTGTCAGAAAATTCAAGTCGCCTCAAGCAACAAAACACCAAGCTGAGTTAAAGGACACCTGAATTTGAAGATACACCTTGTGTAGACTCTCTGTTGTCTCCTTTGAAGAAAGGAGCCTGGTAGTATCACATCTGTTTTGAGCTTCATTGTGTTCTACCACAGGGCCACATGCATGTTCTTTCAGGCATACCCAGATTATCATGCTGGTCTTTTGTTCTATTTAGTTATACTACAGTATGAGCTGTTGCTAAAATTTATGATCCACTGCCTTTAAACCACATCCCTAGCTAAATTTATCCAGCCTATATGGGCTATTTATAGAGCTTATTAAGGAGTTGTGATGTGTTGCTGGCACTTTGTGGAAAGCGAACATCGAGTTGTGACCTGAGCTACACACATCAATACCCAGAAATAAGAGACACACTGTCTTTAATTCTACCACCACTGGGTACGCGAACGTTTGCTTTTCATGTTGTGCTATCGCGCGGCCCACAACCCTTCTCCCATTGCAACCTTAGTCAACTGTACTCATGAGTTAAGTTGTCACCTTTAACCCCTTCACGGAACATCACGTACATGTACGTGGGGGAATGTGGTGCCTCACCGCATCCCCACGTGCATGTACGTGATCGGCTTTCTCTGTCAGTGCAGGGAGCGAAGCGCTGAAGGTTCAGTGAAGCCGGCTTGCTGGGGTTGCTAGGCAACCAGAGACTCCAGTGGGAACTGCATCCGAGCTCTGACCCGCCCACGATCGCTGTGATTGGTCCAATACTGCAGAGGGACCAATCGCAGCACATCGGGGTAGGTAAGGGGGGGTTAGGGAGGGACTATGTGCTTCTCCTTCTCTGATCGTCCCAATTCCTGTCAGGGAAGCGATCAGAGAAGGAGAGAGTTTGAAAAGCTGCTGTGAAAAGCTGCTGTAGATACCTACGAGATCGAATGAACCCCTTTTGTGCCGAAAAGCTGCTTCTGTGCCCCAGTCAGTGACACAGATCAGTTCTGTGCCTCATCAACAGCCTGTCATCTGTCATCTGTAGTCAGTTTTGTGCCTCATCCCCTGCTTAGTACATAATTAACCCCTTCAGTACCGATTTGCCACTCTTCTGTGCCTGATTTGCCCCAGTCAGTGAGATTAGTCCTGTCCAGTCCTCTCATCACCTCAGCCACCCGATTGTCCCCCGGTTCTGGGTATAAGTGGGAAGATAATATGGGATTTAGTCCACCCCCTGCTGGACCACGGATACCATCTGTATTTGGACAACTTTTACAATAGTGTCCCTCTCCTGAAGTGCCTTGCTGCCAGAGGCATAGGCACATGTGGCACAATTAGAAGAAATCAAAAAGGGCTCCCTAAATCCTTTATAGATCAGACGTCGTGGGGAAAGCAGGGCTGTTTGCTCAGAAAATTTGATGCTGCTAAAATACAAGGACAAACGGGATGTTCTTGTGCTGACTACCCTCCATGCAGATCAGACCACAGACCAGAACATCAAGCCTGTGTGTATCCAGGATTACAAAAAGTTCATGGGTGGAGTAGATCTTTCAGACCAGGTACTACAGCCCTACAGTGCCTTAAGAAAATCTAAGGTGTGGTACAAAAAATTAGCTGTGTACCTAACCCAAGTGTCATTATATAATGCCTTTGTCATCCACAGAACAGGTGGTCATGGGGGGACCTTCTTGGAATTTCAGGAAAAAAAATCTAAAAAAATGTATTTTTGGCGTTCAGGAAGGAGCGGACAGGTTTTCATCCAGCAGTGCTTCTGGGGTATCAAGAATAATACGTGGGCAGCATTTCCCTGGAGTACTTCCCCCCACAGAAAAAAAAAAGGCGACCCCAAAAAAGGTGTTGAGTTTGCTCGGTTAAAGGGATTAGGAAAGACACCACTCATTACTGTCAGACCTGCCCCTCTGAACCGGGCCTCTGCATTGGAGAGTGCTTTCAAGTTTATCACACCTCCACTGATATCCATTAAGTCCATTTCACTAATTTCTTAATTAATCCATGGCAAGACATTTTCAGTTGAGCATTTTTCCATTTGGCAATCCAATAATAGCTCCCCCAAAAAAATCAAAATAAAATCCTTAAAAATTCCCTTTATACCCCTAGATGAATACATTGAAAGGTGTCATTTTATTAAATGAGGCAATTCTTCCATTTCCTTTTATGTTCTGGCTCCCCTAGAGCCTCGATTTTGCAGTTTTCACTGTTGGGGTGAGTGTCTTCAAATGCGACATGGTGCCTGAAAATTATTCCAGCAAAATCTGCCTTCCAAAAGCCACACGGTGTTCCTCCCATTCTGAGCCCCGCTGTGTGCTCATACAGCACTTTACAACCACATATGGGGTGTTGACGTATTGAGGAGAAAATGGGTAACAGATTATGGGGTGCATTTTCTCCTGATACCCCTTGTTAAAATGACAAATTTGGGCCTAAAGCAAGATATTCTTGTAAAATATGAAATTTTTCATTTTCACTGCCAAGTCTTTCTAAATTCCATGAAACGGCTATTGGGCCAAAGCGCTCAGTGCACCCCTTGAAGAATTCCTTGGGGGGTGTATTTTCCATAATGGGGTCACTTTTTTTTTTTCTTTCACTGTTGGGGTGTCTTCAAATGCGACATGGTACCTGAAAATTATTCCAGCAAAATCTGCCTTCCAAAAGCCACACGGTGTTCCTCCCATTCTGAGCCCCGCTGTGTGCTCATACAGCACTTTACAACCACATATGGGGTGTTGACGTATTGAGGAGAAAATGGGTAACAGATTATGGGGTGCATTTTCTCCTGATACCCCTTGTTAAAATGACAAATTTGGGCCTAAAGCGAGATATTCTTGTAAAATATGAAATTTTTCATTTTCACTGCCAAGTCTTTCTAAATTCCATGAAACGGCTATTGGGCCAAAGCGCTCAGTGCACCCCTTGAAGAATTCCTTGGGGGGTGTATTTTCCATAATGGGGTCACTTTTGTTTTTTTTTCACTGTTGGGGTGTCTTCAAATGCGACATGGTGCTTGAAAATTATTCCAGCGAAATCTGCCTTCCAAAAGTCACACAGTGTTCCTCTCATTCTGAGCCCCGCTGTGCCCCCATATAGCACTTTATGACCACATATGGGGTGTTTCTGTAAACTTAAGAATCAGGGTAACAAATATTAAGGTTTATTTTGCTGTTAACCCATGCTGAATTGCAGGAGAAATGGATCTAAATGGAAAAATCTACAAAAAAGTGAAATTTTAAAAATTCACCTCCATTTTCCATTAATTCTGGTGGAACACTTAAAGGGTTAAAAACGTTTGTAAAATTAGTTTTGAATACCTTGAGGGGTGTAGTTTCTAAAATGGGGTCATTTTTGGGTGGTTTCTATTATATAAGCCTCACAAAGTGACTTCAGACAAGAACTGGTCTTTAAAAAGTGGGTTTTGGAAATGTTCAGAAAAATTTAAAATTTTGCTTCTAAACTTATAAGCCTTCTAACATCCCCAAAAAATAAAATAACATTTACAAAATGATGCAAACATGAAGTAGACATATGGTAAAAGTAAAGTAATAACTATTTTGTAAGTTACCACTGTCTGTCAGAGAACCAGAGAAATTCAAATTTAGAAAATTGCTAATTTTTCTGTAAATTTTGGCATTTTTTATAAATAAAGGTGAAACATATTGACTCATATTTACCACTAACATGAAGTACAATATGTCACGAGAAAACAATCTCAGAATCGCTTATATAAGTAAAAGCGTTCCAGAGTTATTACCACATAAAGTGAAGCATGTCAGATTTGCAAAATGTGGCTTGGTCCTTATGGTGAAAACTAGCTTGGTCTTGAAGGGGTTAAGGGAACCAACCGGGAGGTGCTGTCTGGGAAGAGCGAGATAATATAAATTTACAAGAGAGATGGCTATTCGCTCTCCCCACCCAGCACGCTCACATTCAAAAAGCGCTGTGTGAATGCACATAGACTTTATGTACCGCACAGCTTCTCCTCCCTCCCTGCCTCTTTTCTTCCTGCCTCTTATATACCTCTCTCACCTCCTGTCTACATTTGTCCCCCCTCTTCTATATCCTATACCCTTCATTCCTGACTAAACCATTATTTTACTATAAGCTCTTGATCACGAGTTAATCCTATTAAGTGGTAATGTCTGTTCATGTTACCATAAGTTTGATTCTTTGGTTGTTTATATTGTATATCAGTTCTTTATTTGGGTCATATACATTGTTCCACTCTGTGGTACGAGGTATGGTTCATCCAATTCCCATTCATCCCACTATCCACAATGGGCTCTCTAAAAGTAGTTATATTTAATGTCAATGGACTTAACGTCCCCTAAAAAAGAAGCCAGATTTTCCACTTGCTCAAAAAAGAAAAAGCAGATTTGCTATTTCTACAAGAAACCCACTTTAGACATAATCATGTTCCCACGTTATTCCCTAAACAATATAATAAATGGTTCCATAGCACGCACTCCTCAGCATCTATAGGAGTTTCTATAGGAGTAGAAGCCAATGTTCCCTTTCAAGTGCAAGCTCAATTCATAAACCCTGAGGGAAGATACCTATTTTTAAAGGGAACACTATTCGACAACAAAGTGACCCTCGTCAATGTATATGCCCAAATACCTAGCAAATTTCTTGGCTTATAGGGTTGCTACAGTCTTTACAAGACTTCAGAGAGGGAATATTATTGCTGGGGGGGTGACCTAAACTTGGTGTTAGACCATCCTATGGATTCCACATCTATCACCCCTAAATACACTGTTAAACAGATTCGCAAACTAAGGAGAGCACTCTCTATCCGTCAAGTCTCGGATGTATGGAGGTTGATACACCCAAGTGATAGGGACTTCACATTCCATTCAGCTGTACACGGTACCTATGAACGCCTAGACTACTTGTTCATCTCCAATCATATTCTTGAGAAAGTCCTCGACTATAGGCCAAATCACGGTCTCTGACCTTGCTCTTGTCTCTCTAGTAATTCAGCTGAAAGGCATATCCCCCAAAGAATGGTCCTGGAGACTGAATGAAACCCTATTGGAGAATGAACAAGATAGAAGTAAATTAGAGGATAAATTTAAAATCTTCTTTGAACTTAATGACACCCCCCACATAGATAACACTATCATATGGGAATCACACAACGCTTATATAAGAGGAGAACATATTGCCTTGGGGGCTTAGGTACGTAAACAAAGAACAGCGAAAATAGATTCCATAATTGCCCAAATTTCCGCTCTGGAAAATATTGACAAACACACCCCTACAGATACTAACTACACTGACATCATCAAACTTAGAAGTCAGCTAAAAGACTTATTAAATATTAAATCAGCTGAGGCCCTTAGAACGGTTAAATACAAGTACTATTTACATGGTGACAGAGGCTCAAAACTCCTCTCGCAAATGATAAAAGGACAAAGAGAAAAGGCATTTATCTCCAACATAAAATCAGAAAATGGAAGTAGCATTACTAATACCCCGACTATAGCCCAAAAATTTGATAGCTTCTTTTCTTCGCTGTACAATATCCAACCGAGCGACCCCTCCCAAATTATTAAGAAAATATAACTATTCTTGGCTTCGACCCAGGTCCCGAAGGTAACTGAGATAGACAAAAACACACTATTATCTCTGGTGACTGAAGAAGAAGCACAGGAGATATTAGCAAGTGTTCCGCCAGAGAAATGCCCAGGACCAGACGGACTCCCTGTCATATACTACAAGAAATTTCAGAAAACCCTCATACCACATTTTGTAAATCTATGCAACTTTACTAAAAGGGAGCTCACTCCCTCCACAATCACTAATGGCCCACATAACCATCATCCCAAAGGATCGGAAAGACCCTACCTGTTTAACAGTCCTACAGGCTCACCTGAGTCAGAGGACCGCTGGCTGGAGGTAGGAGTGGAGCCCAGTGGAAAGGACCGCAGGCAGGTAGTAGGTGCAGGAAGTCTGGCAGAGGCGTAGTCCGTAGGCAGGCGGTGGGTCAGGGCAGGCGGCAGTAAGCGTGGTCAGACAATCCGGATGGCAACGGTGGTAGCAGTTCAGTAGATAGGGACAAAGCAGAAGAGTAGTCCGTAGGCAGGAGGTGGGTCAGGGCAGGCGGCAGTAAGCGTGGTCAGACAATCCGGATGGCAACGGTGGTAGCAGTTCAGTAGGTAGGGACAAAGCAGAAGAGTAGTCGGTAGGCAATTCCTGGTCAGCAGTGGACTTCCAGTAGTAGCAAGAGCAGCAGATGAGGAGAAGCTTGATCAAGGCTCAGGAGCTCAATAATCAGCAAACTGGAGTGCAAGGGGCTGGACTTATATAGGGAAGTACCAGGTGTGGGGAATCAAGGGTGATGAGCAAGGCTTGGCAAGACTGAGGTTAACTAATAGGCTTCAGGGAGGAATGTCCAGAGAGGACGGTAGCCTAGTAAGCAGGGCTACCGCCTGGGATGTGGCTGGTCATGGGCTCGAATCCCGACAGTACTCCCCCCCCCCCCCTTCCAAGGTGACCTCCGTGCACAGCAGGGGCAGGCTTACCGGGGTGCCGTTGGTGGAACTCTTTTACCAATCTGGGGGCGTGGACATTTTCTTCTGGCTCCCAGGAGTTATCCTCGGGAGGGTAACCCTCCCACCCAATTAGGTATTGTAGTCTTCCCCGGTGGATCCTGGAGTCGAGGATCTTTGCGACAGTGTATTCTTCTTCACCCTGTACTCTCACGGGTGGTGGAGGGGGCGAGTGGCGGCCTGTGAAGGTGTTCTCTACGTATGGCTTGAGGAGTGAACAATGGAAGACAGGGTGCACCCTAATGGAGTACGGAAGGTTGAGCCGGAACGTGACCTCGTTGATTTGTGCGGTGATCCGGAACGGACCCATGTATCTTTGGGCCAACTTTTTGGAGGGGACCTTCAATCTGAGGTTCCTGGTGGACAGCCACACCTTGTCTCACACATGGAAGCGACGTCTGTCTGCTCCCTGTTTAAAGCGCCTCTGGGCAAGCTGGAGGTTGTCTATAATGTTCTTTTGTATCTCCTGTAGGGTTGTTAGGCGTTCGGCCACTGCTGGGAGGGTGGAGGCGACGGGTAGGTGGGGAATGAACACCGGGTGCGAGCCTGTGTTAGCAAAGAAGGGGCTGTGCTTGGTTGAGCTGTGCTCAGCATTGTTGTAGGCGAACTCGGCCCTGGGGAGATGATAAAGGCAGTCATCCTGCAGGTGGGAGCTGAAACAGCATAGGTACTGCTCTAGGGTCTGATTAGTTCTCTCCGTCTGCCCGTTTGACTGAGGGTGAAAAGCGGAGGACAGGTTCACTTTAACCCCGAGCGCCAGGCTGAAGTTCTTCCAGAACTTTGAGGCAAATTGTACGCCTCGGTCGGAGACCACGTCGTCTGGGATCCCATGCAGCCTGAAGACCTCTCTGAGAATAAGATCAGCCGTCTGTTTGGCGGTGGGTAGGCCTTTGTAGGGGATGAAATGGGCCATCTTGGTGAGACGGTCGACCACGACGAGGATGGTGTTCATCCCTTTTGAAGGAGGAAGGTCTACCACAAAGTCCATGGAGATCGAGCCGCAGGGGTGGGAGGCAATCGGGAGGGGTTGTAACAGACCCACGGGAGAGGAACGAGGAGTCTTATTGCGGGCACAGACCGTGCACGAGGAGATGTACCTCTTGATGTCCTCCTTGTATGTTGGCCACCAGAAGGAGCGGGAGAGAAGCTCCTGGGTCTTTCTTGTGCCAAAATGGCCAGGCCACCTTGGAGTCATGGTTGAGTTTGAGCACTTTGAGCCGTACTATTTCTGGTACATATAGTTGTAGGTCCTGATGAAACCAATGACCATTCTTAAACGTAAGGCTGACATTCCCTGTGGGGTGGGCGAGGAAGGGGTCATTTTCATATCCTTCTTTGATTGTGACCAGGAGTTCTTTAGAGTAGGTGGCCCCTACGACCCTTCTCTCGGGTAGGATGTTATTTTGGCCTTTGTTACTCTGTGAGGGCTCGGAAAACATTCTGGAGAGGGCTTCAGACTTGGCGTTTTTTGATCCGGGGCGATAGGTGATGAGAAAGTTGAAGCGGGAAAAGAATAGGCTCCATCTGGCCTGTCTGGCTGAGAGTCTCTTAGCTCTGCGGATGAACTCGAGGTTCTTGTGGTCAGTTAGTACGATTAGGGGTTGGTGGCTCCCTCCAGCAGGTGTCTCCACTCGGAGAAGTCATCCTTGATCGCCAGTAGTTCTTTGTTCCCGATGTCATAGTTATTCTCGGAGGGGGACATCTGGCGGGAGAAATATGCGCACGGGTGTAATAGCATCCTCTCCCTTGTCCGTTGTGACAAAACTGCCCCCACAGCGGAGTCTGATGCATCCACTTCGACTGTAAATGGCAGCTCGGGGTTCGGGTGGATTAGGATTGGAGCAGAAGTGAAGAGGAGTTTCAACTTGGTGAAGGCCTCCTGGGCCTCGGGTGTCCAGGAGAAGGGGACTGCCTTCTTGGTGAGTTGGGTGATTGGTGCTATGACCTTGGAGTAGTTCCGGATAAACTTCCGATAGAAGTTGGCGAAGCCAATGAATCTTTGTATCTCCTTCTCGTTTCTCGGAACGGGCCAGTTAATCACAGCTTGGACCTTCCCCGGGTCCATACTTAGGCCCTCAGGGGAGATGATGTATCCGAGGAACTGAGTGGTGGTTCGATCAAACTCGCATTTCTCTAGCTTGATATAGAGAGAGTTCTGTCGGAGTCTCTGCAGTACCCTGCGGACGTGTTTGCGGTGCTGCTCGAGGTCTTCAGAGAAGATCAAGATGTTGTCCAGGTAAACGACTACAAACAGATCCAGCATGTCCCTGAGGACGTCGTTAATGAAGTGCTGGAAGGTGGCGGGAGCATTGCAGAGTCCGAAAGGCATGACCAGGTACTCTAAATGACCATAACGTGTCCGGAAGGCGGTCTTCCATTCGTCCCCAGGGCGGATTCGGATGAGGTTGTAGGCCCCTCGAAGATCGAGTTTAGTGAAGATCTTCGCTGCCCGGAGTCTCTCAAGGAGTTCTGAAATCAGTGGGAGCGGGTAGCAATTTTTTACGGTTATGTTGTTAAGCTTTCTGTAGTCTATGCAGGGATGCAGGGAGGAGTCTTTTTTCTCTACGAAGAAAAAGGGGGCTCCCGCTGGGGAGGTAGAGGGCCGGATGAACCCCTTCCTCAGGTCCTTGTCCAGGTACTCTTTCAGAGCCTTGAGTTCAGGTTCTGAGAGGGGGTAAATACTGCCAAAGGGTATTTTGGTCCAAGGCAACAGTTCTATAGGGCAGTCGTAGGGTCGGTGTGGTGGCAGCTTGTCTGCGTTTTTCTTGTCGCAGACATCCTGGAACTCGCTGTATTGAGGGGGTAGTAGATCCTCGATGGATAGTTTTGAGATGGTGGTGTCTTCGGGGTGGAAGGACGGGTTTGTGGGAGCAATTTAGCGAGCAGAACTCGGACGGGAATCGTATGCAGCGGGTTTCCCAGTCCACCGAGGGGTTGTGGGTGGCCAACCATGGGATGCCCAAGATCACTGGGAACTTCGGGGAGGCGATCAGCGAGAATTGGATCTTTTCACGGTGATCGGGTTCTATGAGGAGTTGTAGTTCGGTGGTCTCGTGAGTGGCCGGCCCCGAGGAGAGTGGGGATCCGTCGACGGTTTCCAGGTCAACGGGGGCTGCCTTGATTGTCAGTGGAATGTTCTTTTCGCGGGCAAAGGTTAGGTCCATGAAGTTGCCTCCCGCCACGGAGTCTAACATCGCTGAACAGGGGAGTTGTCGCCCCTCAATGTCGATGAGGATGGGAACGATGAAGTGGGAACCATGAGCCACCATGTTGTTATTTTCCGGGACTGCTGGCGGGGTTGGAGTCTGTGGTTGCTCCTTTAGTTCCGTGACGGCAATAGTCTTTCGGATCTTATGAGGACATTTGATGGCAAAATGACCCGGCTCCCCACAGTAGAGGCAGAGGTTTTCGACCAGCCGTCTCTCCTTCTCAGCTGTGGATAGAGACCTACGTAGAGCGTCGACCTGCATAGGTTCAGTTGCTGATTGGGGGTCGCGCTGGGCGGTGGAAGAGAAGGAGTAAGTGGGTCTGTGGTCCGAGGACCAGAGACTTTCTTTCTTCCTCTCGGAGAGTCTTTGATCTATCCGGATGCATAACTGAATGAAGTCATCCAGATCGTCCGGGGCCTCAACTCTGGCGAGTTCGTCCTTTATTAATTCGGACAGGCCTCGCCGGAATTGGCTCCTCTGTGCCGCTGGGTTCCAGGTGGTGTCCGTGACCCAACGGCGAAACTCGGCGGTGAATTCGGCGACGGAGCGTCTCCCTTGCCGCAGACCATGTAGTCGCGCCTCGGCTGTCGCACAGCGGTTGGGGTCATCGAAGACTTGGCTCATGGCAGTGATGAAGTTGTTTAGGTTGTCCAGGAGCTGACTGTTAGTCTCCACGTATAATGATGCCCATGCTAATGCTTCATCCGTCAGGAGATTGACCATGAATAGCACCTTCTTTTTCTCGGTGGTGAAGGGGGCCGGGTACATCTGAAAATAGATGCGGCATTGGTTTAGAAACCCCCGATACTGGCATCTGTCGCCGCCAAATCTTGATGAGAGTGGCATGCGGGTGTCTGCGGCCGCGCCGCGGACGTCCAGGTGTTGCCTCTGTAGTTCAATAATCTCCCTTTGCTGGCTTTGGACTACGCCTTGGAGCTGGGCAAATTTCTCCTGATATGTAGTACCAAATTCTTGAAGTTCGGAGACCTGCTTACGCAGAGTGGCCATTGCGGACTCCATAGTGCGGCTGATTATTCTGTAACAGTCCTACAGGCTCACTTGAGTCAGAGGACCGCTGGCTGGAGGTAGAAGTGGAGCGCAGTGGCAAGGACCGCAGGCAGGTAGTAGGTGCAGGAAGTCTGGCAGAGGCGTAGTCCGTAGGCAGGCGGTGGGTCAGGGCAGGCGGCAGTAAGCGTGGTCAGACAATCCGGATGGCAACGGTGGTAGCAGTTCAGTAGATAGGGACAAAGTAGAAGAGTAGTCCGTAGGCAGGCGGTGGGTCAGAGCAGGCGCAGGCCCGTCGCTAACAGACAGGCAAAACAAGCAATTGCTTGGGGCCCCGAGCTGGCCCGGGGCCAAGCAGAGCCGGTGCTTGTTTTGCTTCCTTTAAGGCTGAGTAACTCAGAAGATCCGATGGTATATTCTAACCCCCAGGCGTTCCCATGGTGACGGGGACGCTTGCCTGGGGGTTAGAATATACCATCGGATCTGAGTTTTATGAGCTCAGTGAGATCGTAAAAACTCAAATCCGATGGTATATTCTAACCCCCAGGCGTTCCCATGGTGACAGGGACGCTTGCCTGGGGGTTAGAATATACAGGGCCATGCCGCTCACAGCAGTATATTTATAAACTAATCAGTAACTACTTTAACTTTAATCATTGCTCATTGCTGAGCTCTTTACTTGGACTATTTGGATATCTTACTTTGTCTTAGCTCCGGTAATAGCAGTCAGTGCGGGAGGCGGCTCTCACTCACTGACGTCACGCGCCTGCTCCTCCCACTAGGTGGCGCAGGCGCGTGACGTCAGTGAGTGAGCGCCGCCCCCCGCACTGCCTGCTATTACCGGAGCTAAGACAAAGTAAGATATCCAAATAATCCAAGTAAAGAGCTCAGCAATGAGCAATGATTAAAGTTAAAGTAGTTACTGATTCGTTTATAAATATACTGCTGTGAGCGTCAGGGAGGGGGATCTGTGGATGGCACTGTAGGGGGATCTGTGGATGGCAGTGCCATCCACAGATCCCCCTACAGTGCCATCCACAGATCCCCCCCTCCCCTAAACAGTGCCATCCACAGATCTCCCCCCTAAACAGTGCCATCCACAGATCCCCCTAAACAGTGCCATCCATCATGGCACTGTTTAGGGGAGGGGGGATCTGTGGATGGCACTGTTTAGGGGGGATCTGTGGATGGCACTGTTTAGGGGGATCTGTGGATGGCACTGTTTAGGGGGGGATCTGTGGATGGTACTGTTTAGGGGGGGATCTGTGGATGGTACTGTTTAGGGGGGAGATCTGTGGATGGCACTGTTTAGGGGAGGAGGGATCTGTGGATGGCACTGTTTAGGGGGGAGATTTGTAGATGGCACTGTTTAGGGAAGGGAGGATCTGTGGGTGGCACTGTTTAGGGTGGATCTGTGGATGGCACTGTTTAGGGGGGGATCTGTGGATGGCACTGTTTAGGGGGGGATCTGTGGATGGCACTTGTAACGGATCTGCTTCCGTTAATGGACGCTTCCTAGCTTGCGCCGAGGACCACAAGCACCGCACTGGACACCACAACCACCGCAGACTCCACAACCGCCGTAGCTTAACTGGAGCCGCGCCGTCTTCCTTCCACCCTGAATGAACCTCCAGCATTCAGGACCGTGTGGGAAAGATCTCTCCTCCAGGGAATATGCAGAGCATAGCAATCCCCAGCGTGATACAGCAATTCCCTCCAATAACGAGACAAGGCTGCGTTTTGAAGGGTTAGAAAAGCATGAACTGAACTGAACTCTTTATTGAGGGCTACCCGCCCGTATTTATGCAGGTCCCCACAATGCATCATGGTTTCCTCCTCTCTGTCCTGGAGACACCCGAAGAGCAATTCAATTATCTCTCAGGACAAAGGGAAATCACCAATACACATGTGGGAACAACAGGGCAGGAATTACCACCCAAATACACAAAATCCTCCCTTCTGTCTGTGATAAAATTATGGATTAACATAACTATCACAGACAGTAAAAATACAGTTTTTTTTTTACATACACTGTAACTTTAAAACCATACATTCCATCTCCATAAAATTTACATATTTTAACTCAGCATACATCAAACAGAAACACTTCCAAAAATCACACAAATCCCTCCAGCGGATCAAAAGTTAAGTGGAAGTCCTTTATGACCGACCGCAAGCACAATTTCCTGCCCAAAACAGTTCCATAGATTTGGGCTGTGCGGTCGGTCAATTTCATGCAGAAAAACGACTAAGTCCCATCTTCGAACGGGACTTAGTCTCTGGAGCTGAAAGTTCAGTATGGAAGAAGGTAAGGGTCAGCGGTGTTCGTGTATTTGCGCATCCGATTTTAGTTCCACAGAATCTTTAGTATACACCGCTGACCGCGTTCGGTCCTATTAACAGTGCAGACATGCGGCATAGTTCTGTTACACTGTTCTTGAAGGGTAATATGTCCCGGGGCCATAGTCGTAGGGCAGGAGGCTAGCCATAAGTTTTCTATAATGCCCAGTGGCAAATGGCAGTTTGTCACACATCTCCCCTTTGGGGGGAAGACTAACCAGGCACCTGACCTTCTGTCGGTCAGTGCCTCCGTTAGTTGATCCACCAACCCACAGTAACCAAATGCCCGAGTAGCCCACCCACAACAAACAGGTACAAGGGTGACCCACCCACAAGAAATAGTTACTGCACCTGGGTATTTTGCTGTGGTGATGGGGCAACATGCTGTGGGGACTTGAGGGAGGGCAGAGGCCGACTGCACTCTGCCCAGCTGCCAGCTCTTCTGCTGGGGTGCTGAGACCATAGTCCGGCTCAGTAGTCAGAGGAACATGGGAGTCAGTAGGGGTTAACATCGCCTCTGTTAACCCTGAGGCCACGTTAGGAGTTAACTGGGGAGGGGAATTTGTACTTACCCCCTCCTCCTGTTGTCCTGGTGAGGGTAGTGGGGGATCTGGACAGGCGCAGAGACCACGGTCCCATCTGCGCCGTCTGGGCGATTGGTGTCTCCCCTTGTTAGGGTAAGCTGCCGCTGGGGAGAGAGGGTGCTGCGCTCCTCTCCCTGAAACACAGGCTGCCGCTGGGGAGGGAGGACGACACCTTCAGCTCCCTGGGGTACACACTGCCACTGGGGGGGAAGGAGGGCACCTACAGCTCCCCGTAAAACACCCTGCCGCTGGGGAGGATGGACGACACCTTCAGCTCCCTGGGGTTCACACTGCCGCTGGGGGGGGAAGGACGACACCTTCGGCCCCCTGGGGTACACACTGCCACTGGGGAGGAAGGAGGGCACCTTCAGCTCCCTGTAACACACCCTGCCGCTGGGGAGGAGGACGACACCTTCAGCTCCCTGGGGTTCACACTGCCGCTGGGGGGAAGGACAACACCTTCGGCCCCCTGGGGTACACACTGCCGCTGGGGGGGAAGGACGACACCTTTGGCCCCCTGTGGTACACACTGCCGCTGGGGGGGAAGGACGCCACCTTCGCCCCCCTGGGGTACACACTGCCGCTGGGGGGGAAGGACGACACCTTCGGCCCCCTGTAACTCACGTTTTTGCTGGGGCGCAGGGACAGAATACTTCGCTATCTCTGCCCGATATTCTGCTTCCTGCTGCAGATACTCCGCCAGTTCTCTCCTCACTTTCGGTACAAGTTCCTCTGTTAGGTGGGGACCATAGATAGCCAACCGCCTCTTCAGCATAGCGTCAAACCGTACGTGACTATACCAATATTCCAGCTCTGCTTGGTGTTCCCAGGATGCTGCTCCTTGCACTAGGGAAGCAATCCCACTGCTTGCCACCAATGTAACGGATCCGCTTCCGTTAATGGACGCTTCCTAGCTTGCGCCGAGGACCACAATCACCGCACTGGACACCACAACCACCACAGACTCCACAACCGCCGTAGCTTAACTGGAGCCGCGCCGTCTTCCTTCCACCCTGAATGAACCTCCAGCATTCAGGACCGTGTGGGAAAGATCTCTCCTCCAGGGAATATGCAGAGCATAGCAATCCCCAGCGTGATACAGCAATTCCCTCCAATAACGAGACAAGGCTGCGTTTTGAAGGGTTAGAAAAGCATGAACTGAACTGAACTCTTTATTGAGGGCTACCCGCCCGTATTTATGCAGGTCCCCACAATGCATCATGGTTTCCTCCTCTCTGCCCTGGAGACACCCGAAGAGCAATTCAATTATCTCTCAGGACAAAGGGAAATCACCAATACACATGTGGGAACAACAGGGCAGGAATTACCACCCAAATACACAAAATCCTCCCTTCTGTCTGTGATATAATTATGGATTAACATAACTATCACAGACAGTAAAAATACAGTTTTTTTTTACATACACTGTAACTTTAAAACCATACATTCCATCTCCATAAAATTTACATATTTAAACTCAGCATACATCAAACAGAAACACTTCCAAAAATCACACAAATCCCTCCAGCGGATCAAAAGTTAAGTGGAAGTCCTTTATGACCGACCGCAAGCACAATTTCCTGCCCAAAACAGTTCCATAGATTTGGGCTGTGCGGTCGGTCAATTTCATGCAGAAAAACGACTAAGTCCCATCTTCGAACGGGACTTAGTCTCTGGAGCTGAAAGTTCAGTATGGAAGAAGGTAAGGGTCAGCGGTGTTCGTGTATTTGCGCATCCGATTTTAGTTCCACAGAATCTTTAGTATACACCGCTGACCGCGTTCGGTCCTATTAACAGTGTAGACATGCGGCATAGTTCTGTTACACTGTTCTTGAAGGGTAATATGTCCCGGGGCCATAGTCGTAGGGCAGGAGGCTAGCCATAAGTTTTCTATAATGCCCAGTGGCAAATGGCAGTTTGTCACAGCACTGTTTAGGGGGGGATCTGTGGATGGCACTGTTTAGAGGGGGATCTGTGGATGGCACTGTTTAGGGGAGAGATCTGTGGATGGCACTGTTTAGGGGAGGGGGATCTGTGGATGGCACTGTTCAAATTTCATGCACATTAAATGCAACAGCAGTATTTGCACTGTAAACCTCCTTTTTTATTTATATAAAGTGTGGGTGAACTTAAACTGTATGGCTATACTGTGGTTCCTGTAGGCTCTGAGTGTGCGTAAAGTGGGGAGGGAGTGGAGGGGGGGGGCCTCCATGTCTATTTTGCTTGGGGCCCCCAAATTCCTTCAAATGGCCCTGGGCAGGCGGCAGTAAGCGTGGTCAGACAATCCGGATGGCAACGGTGGTAGCAGTTCAGTAGGTAGGGACAAAGCAGAAGAGTAGTCGGTAGGCAATTCCTGGTCAGCAGTGGACTTCCAGTAGTAGCAAGAACAGCAGATGAGGAGAAGCTTGATCAAGGCTCAGGAGCTCAATAATCAGCAAACTGGAGTGCAAGGGGCTGGACTTATATAGGGAAGTACCAGGTGTGGGGAATCAAGGGTGATGAGCAAGGCTTGGCAAGACTGAGGTTAACTAATAGGCTTCAGGGTGGAATGTCCAGAGAGGATGGTAGCCTAGTAAGCAGGGCTACCGCCTGGTATGTGGCTGGTCATGGGTTCGAATCCTGACACTACCAGGTGTAGAAGCTATAGGCCAATTTTGTTGCTCAACGTGGACATTAAGCTTTGGGCCAAACTTTTAAATCATCGTATTGCGAAACTCCTTTCTAGATTAATAGGTGAGGGACAAGTAGGATTTGTCAAAGGCCGTGAGGGGAAACACAATGTTAGTAGAGTTCTACATGCTATATACTATGCAAAAAAACACAAAATCCTCCTAGCACTCCTGGGAACTGATGCAGAAAAGGCCTTTGATAGGGTAAACTGGGCCTTTATGGAGAGCACATTACGAAACTTTGGCTTTCCACCCATGCTCATCTTGGCTATCTTTTCACTTTATAAACACCCCTCCGCCAGAGTACTTGTTAATGGCACCCTGTCGCCTCCATTCAGTATCAAGAATGGAACGAGGCAGGGTTGCCCTCTTTTCCTGACATTAATAATTTTAACCCTGGAGATACTCTTGAGTAAAATAAGATCCTCCAGTTCAATTAGGGGTCTAAAGGTAAATGGAAAGACTCACTCGTTGGCAGCTTTTGCCGACGACCTGCTACTCTTTATAACAAATCCCAAGGAGGCAATACCAGAAATAAGGAAAATAATAGCAGAATATGGAGAGATCTCCAATTTAAGGTTAATTACGACAGAAATATTGAACATCGCTGCTAATAAAAGTCATAAGACAGAGATTAGATCTTCAACTTCATTCCAGTGACCAACAGAATCTATTAAACATTTAGGAATTATGATCCAAGCTGACTCCAAACATTTCTTTAGACTTAACTACACTCCTTTATTTACCAAAATAAAATCCTTCCTGACCTCAATTAAAATCCCATTTCTCTCGTGGATGGGTAGGAAAAATGTGCTAACTACGTATGTACTCCCGCAAATACTATACACATTAAGATGTCTTCCTATCCCACTTTCCAACAAATATTTATCAGCCTTCCATAGCCTTTTCACTACCTTCCTCTGGCGCAACAAAGGCCCACGTCTGGCGTACTCTCTTATCATAAGGAAATCTAAAAAAGGAGGCCTTTCCTTACCTGATATACGATCATATCTACATGCTATACAACTAGAGAGGTGGATAGATCTGGCTGAGTCCGACAACAACACTTTGCATGCCGACTTAGAGAAAGATTTACTGGGTGAAGAGGCCTTACACTATCTATGGGTTAAACCAATCTCACTCAACAAAAAAGCCCGCTCAATGACCTTACCCGATGCATGTTGCAATATTGTGGGAAAACTAAAGACCTACATTTGTCTTCTAATAAATTATCCCCTATAGCACCCTTGTCAGTTCTCCCGTACTTCCTTAATCCAGAGGGCAGGGGTTTCCATAGATCATGGTTATACCTGTCAAACTTTAAGATCTCTGATTTAGCAAGTACCACGGATCTATCGAAATTCTTACAAAGTGCTTTTTTATGTATCCCAAAGCCCTTACTAACAAATCTGGTAGAAATGGACATTAAACTCACATGCAGAAAATATAAAAAACTATGTACAAGCCCCCTCCCAGATCCAACTTGGTTGGAAAATTACACCTTACTCCCATCTCCCCCACCCAAGATTCTCTCCCACCTATTTTCTCAACTAGTGCTTGACCTCTCCGCGTCAAGACCTTACTACATTAAGGTATGGGACAGGGAACTACAGATAAACTTGACAGAGGAAGAGGCTAACTTTATACTAAGGCTACTTTCACACTTGCGTTGTTCTTTTCCGGCACAGAGTTCCGTCACAGGGGCTCTATACCGGAAAAGAACTGATCAGTTTTATCCCCATGCATTCTGAATGGAGAGTAATCCATTCAGTTTGCATCAGGATGTCTTCAGTTCAGTCGTTTTGACTGATCAGGCAAAAGAGAAAACCGCAGCATGCTACGGTTTTCTCTCCGGCGAAAAAAACTGAAGACTTGCCTGAACGCCGGATCCGGCATTTTTTCCCATAGGAATGAATTAGCGCCGGATCCGGCATTCAGAATACCGGAATGCCGGATCCGTCGTTCTGGCATGCGCATGCGCAGACCGGTAAAAATGTGAAAAAATGTACAAGACGGATCCGTCTGTCCGCATGACAAGCGGAGAGACAGATCCGTCCTTGCAATGCATTTGTGAGACGGATCCGCACCCGATCCATCTCATAAATGCTTTCAGTCAGCGGCAGATCGGCGGATCCGGCGGGCAGTTCCGACGACGGAACTGCCCGCCGGATCACACTGCCGCAAGTGTGAAAGTAGCCTTAAACACTCACACGGTTTCTCCAGGTGTGTTTGCCTCCAAGAAAACTCTTTTAAAACCATTTGACGATGGTATAGAACCCCTATCTTTTTACATAGCATACACTTATCTCCTTCAGATAAATGCTGGAGGTGCCTAAGAGAGACAGGTACCATATCCCACATCTGGTGGTCGTGTACTAAATTTGCCCCCTTCTGGAAGGAGGTTGAACGAATTATTAACAAACTCTGTAAAGGTTCTGTGACACTCACACCAGAACTCATTCTGTTGTGGATGCCCCAGAAAGAATTCAAACCAAACGCTAACAACCCAATTACACACCTGATTACAGTAGCAAAGTACATCATCCCCACTAAATGGCGAAATACAGAACCACCGACTATTAAAGAATGGTTGGACAAAGTCCAACAAATTTGCCTTATGGAGGAGATGGTGGAATGGGACAGAGGGAGAAGGGGTGCTTTTCTAAAAATCTGGCAACCTTGGTTGGACTTCCGCAGGGCAGCCATTCAGACTTAATGTCAGATTCAGGGTGAGAGGGGAGCGGATCTCCCCCCGCCCTCCTCTTATACCTGATACATATTTCAATTCCCTATAATACCTAGACACAAAGTCATTGACATTGCTAAGAATTGTTTGGGCATTAAGTGGCATCTACATCTCCCAAGTAAATCACTGAGAATAACTCATACACCAAATCAAGCAAATAGTCTTCGCTATTTGTTAACAACACCTAGTAGTGGCATCCGAGAGGGTGTCCCATAGAGCCTAGTAAAGACCCTTGTTTTTTCCTATTATGTTACTCACCACTAACCAGTTAAATTTTTTACATGTTCTTTTACGTACATGTTGTCTATTCTTGTCTCTCGACATATACCATTTACAAGTCTTAATACCTTCTGATGTACTTGTCATTTGCTCACAACTGTCAAGATATCCTAGCATTTGGATATGTATCATTTGCTATTCTACCAACATATCTCACACAAATTGCAAATATGTAATTGTCTCTTACTGGAAAAAGCTCTCATTTGTATGGTAAATGCATTCTTAATTATCCACCTATCAGACAGTTTGTAAACAGTCTTATTTGTGAATCAGTACATGTAACTGATTACGTATTCTTGTGTTGAGAAATTCTTTTAAAATAAAGAATATACAGAAAAAAGTCCTTTTAAGGACTGGTATAGGTGTACTATTGATAAGTGTGCAGTACATAGGGGTGTAATACACTTATAATATACTTTCTAACATAGCAAGCATATTATAGTGGATTTGTATTGTGCAGCATTGTGACTGGTGAGCGGTTCTGCAGCGATACTACAACTACAAAGAGTGACAAACGCAATTAGAAAAAATAATTATAACTGGTGTGATATACCAGTCGCCACCCAAAACGACAGATTGAAGCAGGGTTGTTATATACCAATATACTTTCATAATAGTTTATTTGGGTACTGCAGCATTTGTTTGCTGTTTTGCTGTGCTCCCTCTGCTACACACAGTGACAAACGGTACTGGAAAAAAATTATTATAACTGGTGTGAACAGGTGAACGCCTGTTGGCTAATTTTTGGGGCCTGTACTGGCCGACACTTGCTTATTTATCATGTGAATGGCTAATGTACCTCCATCCACAGAATACAAAGTTCTTTGCTGTCAGGTGCACGCCTGTTGGCTAATTTATGGGGCCTGTACTGGCCCACACTTACTTATTTATCCTGTGAATGCCTAATTTTGCTGACTGGAATTGAAAATCAATGGGTCTCTAACCATTCCACTAAATTGCGGAACGGATGCGGACCCATTTTACAGACGTGTGAACATGTATTCACCGGCTGCTGTCAGTTCTGGCTGATTTAGGCCGAGCTATTACACTAAAACAGAGCAATATTGCAAAAAACAAAATACAGGTTATAACTGTATAAACGATTTATATAACTTATTAGAAAAAAAAAAAATTTTTAAGGCAACTTTTCCAATAGCAGGAGCATCTCCGGCATCCCCTTTATGGCCTGGCGGTGCCTCTCCTCCATGGCCTTCATCCGCTCCTGAATGGCCCGCATATCCTGGTGGTGCTCCTTCTGCATTTTTGCCACTTTGGCCTTCAATGTCTTCAGTACTGTTGGAAAAAAAAATATGAACATTATTTGCAATTCTTATTAGACCTTTAAACCTTTGATTTTGTGGTGCATATGACTTTTTGATCTCTTGCTATTACACATTTTTGTGATAAAAGATGTCCAAAAAAGGCCTTTTTGGAGAGTTTTTATTTTTGTTTTGAAAGGTGTCCACCTGAGGGGTTACTTCGTAGGATATTTTTTTATAGCTGGTTGTTACAGATGCGCCAAGACCTAATATGTTTCCTTATTTTTTTGTTATTTGTGTTTTACACAATAAAAGCATTGTTGAACCAAAAACAATTCATGTTTTACTGTCTCCATAGTTTGAGAGCCATATTATTATTTTCGGCGATTGTCTAATGGTACGGTCTCATTTTTGGCCGAATGAAATGACAGATTGGTACTATTTTGGGGGGCATATGCATTTTTTGATAGCTTGGTGTTGCACTTTTAGTGATGTAAGGTGACAAAATTATAATTTTTTTAAAATTGTTTCTATTTTTTTATTTTTACAGTGTTCACCTGAGGGGTTAGTTCATAGGATATTTTTATAGAGACGGTCGATATGTACACGGCGGTAAAAAATATGTCTGTTTGTCTATTTTTTACCTTTATTTTTTATTTTTTATTTAAAGTCTTTATACACATTGACGATTTAAATCTCAATACGTTAGTTAGTGATATTTATGATGATTATATAGTTTATTAGTTTGTTATATTTCAGTACAGTATAATTTTATTTTGTTTGTTAGTTAGTGATATTTCAATAGAGTTTATTTATTTGTTAAGTTAATGGTTTTAATGTAGATTAAAGAGTTATTGTCCAGTGTTCTTTTTTTGTATTACTATAGTGTATGTTGTCCCCTCATTGTTGACCCTTTTAATGTTTATGTACATGTTATGGATACATAATCATATAGCTATGTGCACATATTTACCCTCCTGGCGGGGGCTGGTGATCGCCTCCTCTTCCTCAGAGTCCTGAGATGGGCGGTGCTGGAGTGTCCAGCACTTTCCACCTCCACCTCTTTCACTTCTCCCACATCTGGTGGGGGTGGCTCAATAGGCTGCGAGGGTCCGGCCTCTTCCTCCTCTTCCTCCTCTTCCTCCTCAACCTCCACCACCTCCACAGCCTCTGCCGATCACCTTCTCCGAATGGAGGGAATAGGAACTTGTGTAATCACAGAATGTTCAGATTTTAGAGAAAAAACTCAGAAATCTTAACAACATTAGATATAAAGAAATTCCAATATGGAGGGATCTATATATAATTGCAGTGGCTGCCAGCTTTATGCCGCATAACTCAATAATAAATGAACAGCATGCAAACAGACATCCCCTCCACAGTGTCTTGATGAAACAATAGGGAGAGAGGAGACCCATGGGATGGGATTATCTCCTGAGTGTATCATAGGATGATCTACTTACTTCTCTACACCAGAGTCGGCTACTTCTTAATCCCATCACTAACACAATAGAACAAAGGGACAAATAAACTAACACATTCATTGGGAGTCTCAGAGCAGAGTTAACCCTTATTGCGTTTATGGATTCACACCATGCAACTTTAATGGGGAATAGGAAAGATGTGGCCTATAAACTCAACCAATAAATCATGGTTTATAGTTCACTCTAACCCAAATTGGTCAGAGTGGGGGACTCCATAGTCCTAGGTCCATAGCCCGTAGGAAGGAGGCTAGCCCTCAGGCTTCTACTGCAGACCCAGTGATAGTTCAGTCCGTCACTTGTATGAAATCAGCTGGTTACATCCAAAATCTCTATCGCGCTGTGTGTTTAAATATATATATATATATATATATACAATACAACCACAGCTAGGTTGAGATGTTGGATGTAATTTGGTTAATTTGGGGCATGTCCCACCAGGTACTAATTAATCAGTTGTAAAGGGATGAAATACTTATTTGCATTACTGTATATACAGTACCTTGCAAATGAATTCACCCAACTGGACTTTTTGCTTATTTTGGTACATTACAGCCTTCTGTTAAAGGTTTTGTTAATCTGAATTTTATGTGATGGATCCGAACACAATAGTCTAAGTCGGTGAAGTGAAATGAGAAAAATATCTAAATAAAATTATTGTTTAGAAATAGAAAACTGAAAATTGTCATGTGCGTATGTTTTCAACCCCTTTGTTCGGAAGCCATTAAAAAAAGCTCTGGTGCTACCTATTACTTTCAAAAGTCACATAATTAGTAAAATGATGTCCGCCTGTGTGCAATCTAAGTGTCACATGATCTGTCATTATATATACACACCTATTTTGAAAGGACCCAAAAGCTGCAACACGTAAGCAAGAGGCATCACTAACCAAACACTGCCATGAAGACTAAGGAACTCTCCAAACAAGTAAGGGACAATGCTGTTGAGAATTACAACTCAGGGTTACGTTATAGAAAATACCCAAATCTTTGATGATCCCCAGGAGCACCCTCAAATCTATCATATCCAAATGGAAAGAACATGGCACAACAGCAAACCTGCCAAGAGACGGCCGCCCACCAAAACAGGGCAAGGAGGGCATTAATCAGAGAGGCAGCACAGAGACCTAAGGTAACCCTGCAGAGTTCCACAGCAGAGACTGGAGTATCTGTACACAGGGCGACAATAAACCGTACACTCCATAGAGTTGGGCTTTATGGCAGAGTGGCCAGAAGAAAGCAATTACTTTCAGCTAAAAATAAAAAGGCGTGAGAGTTTGTGAAAAGGCGTGTGGGAGACCCCAAAAATGTATGGAGGAAGATGCTCTGGTGCATGCGGCCTTACTGTTACTGTTAGAAGATGGGATTGTATTACGACTGTATATGGGTGGGGTCTGAGCTATCAGATATTGTCCAGCTAAGCAGAGATGTACCTGTCTAGTGAAGTGACGGTACGGTATGGGGTGTACAACTGGTTCGCCTCCCCGTGGTGCACCCTGGGTAACTCTAAATGAACCAGCAAATACTGGCGGTCTGACAAAGAAAGCTTCTCATGAGTCCTGACCAACAGGATACAAACTATAATCTATAGACTATGTGTGTGTGTGCGGTATATAGTGTGTCTGTGTAGTATATAGTGTGTGTGTGTGTGGGGTATATAGTGTGCGGCATGACAATGGATGTGCAATGTGCATGTGCATGTGAATTATAGACCAGACTCCATTAGCCTAGTACAGTCAGTGTGGCTTACAAAATATAGTTCTCTCAGACAATTGCCAACTATTGCATATCCGCAGTTGTCAGAGTGGATTACAGAGGAGAGCTTATATCGCACCCTAGTCCATAATTGTATTGGACCGTGTCTGTTTTCTCCTTGCTTGCATATCATTAGCAGCACTTTGCTAGCAAACAATAGAACCAGTCCAGATTTAACAAGTGTAGTGGGTCATACATTATCCCCGTCTACACTCTTTAAGTCTGGTTGCCTGATGGTCAGAATTTGTGACATATAGGATTTGCCCTATTTTAAATGGATGACATTAAAGTTTTATTTTTTTATTTTAATACGTTCATCAGGCTGTGATAATATATAAGTCACGAACGTTTACCAGCTTTACTTGATTAGTGTGAGATAACAAACGGTGTAGCAAATAGTACATGGGTGTCAAATGTTGCCTAGCTTAGCTTAACCATTCTGACCCCTCAGCACCTGGTGAGGCGTATGCCGCTGAGGTGTAACTCCTTTATGGCCAAGCTGACTAGACCCCACTGCACAATTTGTTACTTGGCTAATTCTACTGCTGAACACATTGCAATTACTTGCACACAGGCAATTCCTTGCAATGTGTCCTTTGTTCCCAAACCTGAAACACGTGACTTGGTTTCCTGTCCTGTGTGTTATGTTCCTATCTGCGTTGCAGTGTCTCGCTATGTGACCTAGGCCACCACATGCAAAACATCTGATGTTTGCTCTGCATGTCCTAGGTCTGTCTACACTGCAGCCGTGCTCCTATCTCCTGAATTGTTCCATCCTCAGGGACGCACTCTTCACAACAGTTCTTTTTCCCAAAGTCAGGGAAAAATCTCTGTTAGTCTGGACAGGCTTGGCCTGATGATTTGACTACTCTCCCCCCTTTTTTCCCTGCACAGGGCAAAGTTTTGGGGGATTCCGACCCTGACTTTATGGAAAAAGAAAGAGCCGGCACCAAATTGGTGATGACCTGTTGCATGCCAGACATTAGCTGGGACCTTACAGCAACCTCAGCATTAAATTTGGCTACTGTCACGTCAATAGAGGCAGTCCTCTCCTTGAAGGCCTTTACCTCAGCATAAGACTGAGTCAACTTAGCCTCAATTTCCTCCTTCTGCCTCTGCAGCTCTACCAACACCAACTGTGACTCTATACTAGCCACCTGTGCATCTCAGTCAATGGTAGACTGTACATTCTCCGCCAGCTGTGCCCACAATGCCTAAACCTGGTCCAAATTACTGGCACAGCTTTGGCAGTGAATGTTCGGAGGAATTGTCTCAGTTGACCGAGACACCAGTGCAACTTCCTTTGGCTTGCAGATGCTAAACTCAAATGTATGAACAAGTTTTGCTAGCAACCGAAGCCGTTTGGTGGCCTTGTTCAACACCGTCCGATTGTTAACACATAGCTTGTCATTACTACACAGCATTTCTGCTGACTTGTAAGTGGTGGGGATGCTAGGGTTAAATGTGCTGTGCCTAGCTAGGTGGTGTAGTGTGGAGAAGTCCATACTTACATTTTGATGAGAGGCTTCTTTGGTGCTGTCCTTTGTTGTCCCTTGTGTGCTGCGTGGAGAAGGTCCTGTAGTATCCGGAACGCCTTCTCCCGACCAGCCGGACTTCTCTGTTCAGCTCCAACGGTGATGGTCCTCTCTTCAGTGACATATGTGACGACTTCTCTCCAGTGTTCAGTGGGCGTGCAAGGCAATCAGAAAATCGTTAATAACAAAAATCAAAAAGATTTTAGATTTTCTGCAGTAGAAATTGCCTTGTGTTTGGTTCTGATTGAGAAAACCAATTTACCTGTCCGAACTATCAGGCACTGGATGCTCAGAATCCACTGACTGCATCCCTCCCGCCTGACTAGTGTCACGGAACCATGAACCAGACGTACAAGAGATAAATGAAAATAAGGCTTTATTGAAAATAAAGCTGTAAAGCAAAAGTCCAAACGGATGGTGAAACCGAGCAGAGTCTTTGCGAAGCCAGAGGTCAGGAACCAGAAGGGTAGTCAGACGAAGCCAGGATCAGGAACCAGCAGGGTAGTCAGACGAAGCCAGGATCAGGAACCAGCAGGGTAGTCAGACGAAGCCAGGATCAGGAACCAGCAGGGTAGTCAGACGAAGCCAGGATCAGGAACCAGAAGCAGCAGCAGTCTTAGAAGCATGTGAACACAAGAGGACCAAGCAAGGAACTGAAGCCACAGACCTCCTATATATATGAGCTAGGCATCCAGCTCCTCCCAGGGGAAGGAGGAGCCGCAGGGTGGAAGGCTACAAGAAACCCAGAAACCAAGATGGCCGCCAGCACATGTCAAACGAAGGAGAGCAGCAAGCAGGTAAGACCATGACAGTACCTCCCCCTCAAGGGCCCCTCCTCCGCGGAGCACAAAACGGTTTCTGAGGGAAGCGTGCGTGGAAGGCTCGGAGCAAGGCAGGAGCATGGACATCTGCGGAGGGAACCCAGGAACGCTCCTCTGGACCATAACCACGCCAATGGACCAAAAACTGCAACCGACCGCGGACCAGGCGTGAGTCCAGGATATTGCTCACCTCATATTCCTCACGATTGCCCACTTGGACCGGACGAGGCCGAGGACCCGAGGAAGTGAAACGATTACACACCAGTGGCTTCAACAGGGAGACATGAAACACGTTGGAGATCCGCATGCCAGGAGGAAGCGCAAGGGCATAGGCTACCGGGTTTACCCTGCGAAGCACTCGGAAGGGACCAACAAAGCGAGGCGCCAGCTTGGGAGTGGGCACTCGAAGGTTGAGGTTGCGGGTGGACAACCATACACGGTCTCCGACCTGGTAGGAAGGAGCAGGCGCTCGTCTGCGATCAGCCTGGAGTCTCTGGCGCTGCGCAGAGACCTCAAGGGACTTCTGGATCTGTACCCAAGAAGCACGTAGGACGGAAAGGTGATCCTCCACAGCCGGAATATCCTGGGGAGAGAATACCTCCGGTAACACGGCAGGTTGGAACCCATAATTGGCCATGAAGGGAGACGTCCCAGAGGAAGAGTTCACCGCCGTGTTCCTGGCAAACTCAGCCCAAGGCAGGAGGTCAACCCAATTGTCTTGGTGATCAGAGACATAGCAACGAAGGAATTGCTCCAAGGCCTGATTGGATCGTTCTGCGGCCCCATTGGACTGAGGGTGGTAGGCCGAGGAGAAGGAGAGATGAATCCCCAACTGGGAGCAAAAGGCGCGCCAGAACCTGGACACAAACTGACTCCCCCGATCCGACACAATCTCCTTAGGCAAACCGTGCAACCGGAAGACCTCCCTGGCAAAAATCGTGGCCAACTCTTGTGCAGAGGGTAACTTCTTGAGAGGAACACAGTGGCACATTTTGGAAAACCGATCCACAATCATGAGAATGACCGTATGGCCTCGGGATGCAGGGAGGTCCACAATGAAATCCATCCCCAGGTGTGACCATGGGCGCTCCCCGGTGGCTATGGGTTGCAGAAGGCCCAACGGAAGGTGCCGAGGGGACTTACTCTGGGCACAAACGGAGCATGCCGCTACATATGCGGCGATGTCGGAACGTAGGGAAGGCCACCAGAACAGACGTGAAACAGCCCAGGACAGCTGATTCTTTCCAGGATGCCCCGCGGTCTTGGAGTTATGGTAGGTTCGCAACAACCGAGTGCGCAACTCCTCAGGCACAAAACATCTGCCGTTGGGTCTCCCAGAGGGAGCACCAGATTGAGCCGCCAAAATCTGCTCACCCAGGGGAGAGGTCAGGCTGGTGCGAATGGCGGCCAGGATCTGATTCGGAGGTATGACCGAAGTCGGAATCGACTCCTCCCTGGACAGCTCGGAGTACTGCCGTGATAAGGCATCCGCCCTGATGTTCTTGGAACCGGGTAGGTAGGAGACCACGTAATTAAAACGTGACAAGAACAGAGCCCATCTGGCCTGACGTGGTGTCAATCTCTTGGCCTCAGAAAGGTAGGTGAGATTCTTGTGGTCCGTCAGGATGAGAACCGGAACCACCGAACCCTCGAGCAAGTGCCTCCATTCTTTAAGGGCCTGCACGATGGCCAATAACTCCCTGTCACCAATCTGATAGTTGCACTCCGCGGAAGACAGTTTCCGGGAGTAAAACCCACAAGGAAGCAGAGGACCCTCTGGTGTTCTACGCTTAGACAGAAGGGCGCCTACTCCCGTCTCAGACGCGTCCACCTCGAGGACAAAGGGCAACCCAGGGTTGGGATGCGACAGAATCGGAGCCGACACAAAGGCGGACTTTAGGGCCTCAAAAGCTCGGATGGCCTCGAGCGGCCAGACCTGGGAATTACTGCCCTTCCTGGTCAGATCCGTGAGAGGCTTGGCCAGCATGGAAAAGTCCCTGATGAACTTCCGATAATAATTGGCGAAGCCCAAAAAGCGCTGCAGGGAACGAAGACCACTGGGCTGGGGCCACTGTAAGACAGCCGAAACCTTCTCAGGATCCATGGAGAACCCCTCAGCGGAAATGATGTAACCTAAGAAGGTTACCTGGGATTGGTGAAATTCGCATTTCTCAAGCTTACCGAACAGCTTGTTCTCTCGTAACCGTTGCAACACTCGTCTGACATCCAGAATGTGGGCCTCCATGGATTCAGAATATACCAAGATGTCATCCAAATAGACTACCACACACTGCTGCAACAGGTCACAGAAAACATCGTTGATGAATTCCTGAAAGACTGCGGGCGCATTGCACAACCCAAAGGGCATAACCAAGGATTCGTAATGACCGGTCCTGGTGTTAAACGCGGTCTTCCACTCATCGCCCGCCTTGATCCTTACCAGGTTATATGCCGCCCTCAGGTCGAGTTTGGTAAAGACCGTGGCCCCTTTAAGGCGATCGAACAGCTCGGAAATCAAGGGTATCGGGTAAGCGTTCTTGATCGTGATGCGATTGAGACCCCTGTAATCGATGCAAGGCCTCAACTCACCGCCCTTCTTTTTCACAAAGAAAAATCCAGCCCATGCCGGGGACGAAGATTTGCGAATGTGTCCGCGTGAAAGCGCCTCCCTCACGTACTCCTCCATGGCCTCATTCTCCGCTACCGACAGTGGATAGACTTTGCCACGAGGAGGAACGGCACCAGATTGTAACTCTATGGCACAATCGTATGGGCGGTGCGGAGGTAGGGCAACCGCGCGCACCTTATCGAATACATCCCGGTACTCCTCGTATTCAGGAGGCAACAGAGAGTCCGAGGAAGTACACAGCAACTTGACAGACCCATGGATGCAACTAGCCCCACACTGCGGTGACCACGAGAGGATCTCGACCGATCTCCAATCGAAAGTCGGATTATGCTTCTGGAGCCAGGGGTACCCCAAGACCACCGAGTAGTGTGGAGACGAAATAACCTGGAGGCAGACCGACTCTCTGTGAACGGCACCAATGGCTATCCCCACTGGAAGGGTCTCATGAGTCACGTGTGGCGGCAGAAGGGGTCTGCCGTCTATCGCCTCAAGAGCCAGTGGGGAACCTCGAGCCTGCAGAGGAATGGAATTGGCGGCAGCGAACACACTATCAATGAACAAACCACCAGCACCAGAGTCCACCAACGCCTGGGTCGTCACCGAGCCCCCGACCCAGGAGAGGACAACAGTGATCAGTGGTTTGTCAACACGGGAAACCGGGGACGAGGAGACTCCACCCAAGATCTGCCCCCGACAGGATCTCAGGGTACGAGCGTTTCCCGGACGGTTCGGACATGCCAACCGAAAATGCCCACCGAGACCACAGTACATGCATCGGCCCTCGCGTCTCCGGAGTGCCCTCTCCCCCTCGGACAGGCGAGCAAACCCCAGCTGCATGGGTTCACCCCCAGACAAGTCATCCCCAGGAGGCGTGGGAGGAGAGGGAGGCACGGGTGGGACAGCAAACGTAGGCACCAATCTGTTAGAAGACCTCCGCAGGTTCTCCTTAAAGAAGGGTCTCTCCCTGAGTCTGGTGTCAATCAAAATCAGGAAAGAAATAAGAGACTCAAGCTCAACTGGTAGGTCCT
Organism: Bufo bufo; assembly: GCF_905171765.1. Classification (NCBI taxonomy): domain Eukaryota; kingdom Metazoa; phylum Chordata; class Amphibia; order Anura; family Bufonidae; genus Bufo; species Bufo bufo. The sequence goes on along the minus strand of NC_053390.1, from coordinate 649,839,630 downwards.
TAGCTGCAACCTCATCCTTCAAGGCATCCGAGAGACCATGAGAGAAAGCAGCGACCAGAGCCTCATTATTCCAGCCCACCTCTGCTGCCAGGGTACGAAACTCAATGGCGTATTCAGCTACGGATCGTGAACCCTGTCTGATGGACATAAGGAGCTTCGCAGCAGAGGCAGCACGAGCCGGCACATCGAATACCTTCTGAAGAGAAGCAACAAAACCGGAAAACTCGGCAACCACCGGATTGTTGTTCTCCCATAAAGGGCTGGCCCAGGCCAAGGCCTTGTCCGAGAGCAGCGAGATCAAGAAGCCCACCTTTGATCTCTCAGTAGGAAAGGCATGTGGCAGCAACTCGAAATAAATGCCCACCTGGTTAAGGAAACCTCGGCACTGAGTTGGCTCTCCCCCAAAGCGCTGTGGAAGAGGGGCAGAACCGGTCATACCCCAAAACACCGCAGGCGCAACAACAGGTGTCGGGGTAGACTCTGGCGCAACAACCGGAGCGGCAGTAGGAGCGAGCCCAGGAGCGACAACCGACCCATCGGCAACGGGAGCGAAATGAGCCGTGCGTTCAAGCAGGGTTTGCAACGCCACAGCGAACCGACCCAACAGGTGATCCTGCTGATCAAGTCTGGCAACCAGCGTGGGTAGTGAGGATGGCCCTGTACCGTCAGAATTCATGGCTTGGTCCTTATGTCACGGAACCATGAACCAGACGTACAAGAGATAAATGAAAATAAGGCTTTATTGAAAATAAAGCTGTAAAGCAAAAGTCCAAACGGATGGTGAAACCGAGCAGAGTCTTTGCGAAGCCAGAGGTCAGGAACCAGAAGGGTAGTCAGACGAAGCCAGGATCAGGAACCAGCAGGGTAGTCAGACGAAGCCAGGATCAGGAACCAGCAGGGTAGTCAGACGAAGCCAGGATCAGGAACCAGAAGCAGCAGCAGTCTTAGAAGCATGTGAACACAAGAGGACCAAGCAAGGAACTGAAGCCACAGACCTCCTATATATATGAGCTAGGCATCCAGCTCCTCCCAGGGGAAGGAGGAGCCGCAGGGTGGAAGGCTACAAGAAACCCAGAAACCAAGATGGCCGCCAGCACATGTCAAACGAAGGAGAGCAGCAAGCAGGTAAGACCATGACAACTAGTTCACGGCATAAGCGATTTTCCTCACCAAAACCAAACACAGATACTAATTCCTAGCAGTGGGCCTGGCTCGCCAATGTTAAGGGAAATATTAATTATTGAAATTTAGGGTAATCTCAATAATTAATATTCATAAATAGGCGTGAGTCGTCTAGTGATGACTCCGCCTATTTATACCTAAAATAGAAACTAACTATGTTAACTAGCTAATTGATTGACTAATTAACTAACTAACTCGCTACCTCTGTTGCCTATACACTCCACTGAACTAAACTACATGTGCGATTTACTACTACTATACTACGGCACCGACTACTAAAAGAACTATGCGCTGTATTATGAACAATAAAGAATATTTATTACACAATACAATTATACAAGTCTATTAATACGCTATATCTATATATATTTATATATCAATGGTTATAAATATATACAGTACAGACCAAAAGTTTGGACACACCTTCTCATTCAAAGAGTTTTCTTTGTTTTCATGACTATGAAGGCATCAAAACTATGAATTAACACATGTGGAATTATATACATAACAAACAAGTGTGAAACAACTGAAAATATGTCATATTCTAGGTTCTTCAAAGTAGCCACCTTTTGCTTTGATTACTGCTTTGCACACTCTTTGCATTCTCTTGATGAGCTTCAAGAGGTAGTCCCCTGAAATGGTCTTCCAACAGTCTTGAAGGAGTTCCCAGAGATGCTTAGCACTTGTTGGCCCTTTTGCCTTCATTCTGCGGTCCAGCTCACCCCAAACCATCTCGATTGGGTTCAGGTCTGGTGACTGTGGAGGCCAGGTCATCTGGCGCAGCACCCCATCACTCTCCTTCATGGTCAAATAGCCCTTATTTTCAACATTTTCCCAATTTTTTGGCTGACTGACTGACCTTCATTTCTTAAAGTAATGATGACCACTCGTTTTTCTTTACTTAGCTGCTTTTTTCTTGCCATAATACAAATTCTAACAGTCTATTCAGTAGGAATATCAGCTGTGTATCCACCTGACTTCTCCTCAACGCAACTGATGGTCCCAACCCCATTTATAAGGCTAGAAATCCCACTTATTAAACCTGACAGGGCACACCTGTGAAGTGAAAACCATTTCAGGGGACTACCTCTTGAAGCTCATCAAGAGAATGCCAAGAGTGTGCAAAGCAGTAATCAAAGCAAAAGGTGGCTACTTTCAAGAACCTAGAATATGACATATTTTCAGTTGTTTCACATTTGTTTGTTATGTATATAATTCCACATGTGTTAATTCATAGTTTTGATGCCTTCAGTGTGAATCTACAATTTTCATAGTCATGAAAATAAAGAAAACTCTTTGAATGAGAAGGTGTGTCCAAACGTTTGGTCTGTACTGTATATACATATAGACGCACACATCGCAGTAAAGCAACAGTACTACAATAAACACAATACAATCCTAACTACACTACACAGTACAAAATTCCTCCCACAATCTACCTAAAAATACAGATATACGCGCATATACTTCAATAGCAGCCCACCCTTCCTAGATCTATACTATCCCTACTGAAAATGAGTTAATACACTGCTGCAGGGGTACAGAAGAGGGTCAATGCAGTTGTGCAGCAGTGAAGGGGTTAATGACTTTGCCAGCAGAGGTACAGAGCAGCAGGGGTTACACTGCTAGGGCTGGTAGCAATGGGAAGGAAGTGGTTAATGGTTTGGCTGGGAAAATATGGCAGGGGTATGGGTTGGTGGTTCAGGGGTGTATAATAAGAGGTTAATGCAGGGGAGGTATTGCAGGGGGTTTATAGCGTTGGTAAAATAGAGGTGTCAGGGGTTAAATATACTCAGCCAATATAATGCTCGTTGTCCAGGGGTGCTCGTTGTCCTAGGGGATGATTCTCTTGATTCGGCTACACAGCTCAACCCCCCAAGAGCGCAGTGCCGCTGGACTATTTAAGTCCGGCGGCGCTTGCTCCCGAGCAGCCCTCGCGCCGCAGGCAAGGACACGTGGGCCGACGCAGTGATATGAAGTCACCGCAGCAGTCCGTGCGTCCCTGCATGTGCCTTTCCGGACCACGCCGCTCGCTTCCAGGCGAAGGAATGCTTTGATCCTCCGCCTGTAGCGCATCTGCATACCCTGCTGTGCGATAATTATCACGCTGGAGGTATGCAGATAACAGTGGGAGGGACGTTTGTTTCCCTCTCTTTGTTATATTAACTATTTCCAGCAGAGCTGGAGATAGTTAAACAAAAGGCATCGGATCTTTATTGATCCTATGCCTTTTGAAGTCACCAGAAGCAGGACATATTTGTCCAGCCATCTGGTGACATCTTCACCTCCTGCTGGAATGCAGGAAGAGTCTGGGGGGGAGGGCACCCTGACAGGGGGACAAGATTTTGACCACATTTTTATAGGATATATGTGTATAGATGCTAGGGGCATATATATATATATATATATATATATATATGTATATCTTCTGGGGGGACATAAATGGGCAGCAATGAGCCCATATATGTGTGTGTATATATATATATATATATATATATATATATATACAGTACAGACCAAAAGTTTGGACACACCTTCTCATTCAAAGAGTTTTCTTTATTTTCATGACTATGAAAATTGTAGATTCACACTGAAGGCATCAAAACTATGAATTAACACATGTGGAATTTTATACATAACAAACAAGTGTGAAACAACTGAAAATATGTCATATTCTAGGTTCTTCAAAGTAGCCACCTTTTGCTTTGATTACTGCTTTGCACACTCTTGGCATTCTCTTGATGAGCTTCAAGAAGTAGTCCCCTGAAATGGTTTTCACTTCACAGGTGTGCCCTGTCAGGTTTAATAAGTGGGATTTCTTGCCTTATAAATGGGGTTGGGACCATCAGTTGCGTTGAGAAGAAGTCAGGTGGATACACAGCTGATAATCCTACTGAATAGACTGTTAGAATTAGTATTATGGCAAGAAAAAAGCAGCTAAGTAAAGAAAAACGAGTGGCCATCATTACTTTAAGAAATGAAGGTCAGTCAGCCGAAAAATTGGGAAAACTTTGAAAGTTAGGGCTATTTGACCATGAAGGAGAGTGATGGGGTGCTGCGCCAGATGACCTGGCCTCCACAGTCACCGGACCTGAACCCAATCGAGATGGTTTGGGGTGAGCTGGACCGCAGAGTGAAGGAAAAAGGGGCCAGCAAGTGCTAAGCATCTCTGGGAACTCCTTCAAGACTGTTGGAAGACTATTTCAGGGGACTACCTCTTGAAGCTCATCAAGAGAATGCCAAGAGTGTGCAAAGCAGTAATCAAAGCAAAAGGTGGCTACTTTGAAGAACCTAGAATATGACATATTTTCAGTTGTTTCACACTTGTTTGTTATGTATATAATTCCACATGTGTTAATTCATAGTTTTGATGCCTTCATAGTCATGAAAATAAAGAAAACTCTTTGAATGAGAAGGTGTGTTCAAACTTTTGGTCTGTACTGTATATATATATATCATAGCCCAAACACATTTATGGTATATACATAGACATGTATGATGACCAGGGGCATGCATACATCTCTATGTATACACCTATCACCTGAACAGGCCCAAACACTCTGCCCACATTATGTAAAAGCTATTTTACATATATAAATATATATGCATATATAAGCTGGCATATATATACATACACTCACCTAAAGAATTATTAGGAACACCATACTAATACTGTGTTGGACCCCCTTTTGCCTTCAGAACTGCCTTAATTCTACGTGGCATTGATTGAACAAGGTGCTGATAGCATTCTTTAGAAATGTTGGCCCATATTGATAGGATAGCATCTTGCAGTTGATGGAGATTTGAGGGATGCACATCCAGGGCACAAAGCTCCCATTCCACCACATCCCAAAGATGCTCTATTGGGTTGAGATCTGGTGACTGTAGGGGCCATTTTAGTACAGTGAACTCATTGTCATGTTCAAGAAACCAATTTGAAATGATTCGAGCTTTGTGACATAGTGCATTATCCTGCTGGAAGTAGCCATCAGAGGATGGATACATGTTCTCATGTTTACGCCAAATTCGGACTCTACCATTTGAATGTCTCAACAGAAATCGAGACTCATCAGACCAGGCAACATTTTTCCAGTCTTCAACAGTCCAATTTTGGTGAGCTCATGCAAATTGTAGCCTCTTTTTCCTATTTTTAGTGGATATGTTTGGTACCCGGTGGGGTCTTCTGCTGTTGTAGCCCATCCGCCTCAAGGTTGTGCGTGTTGTGGCTTCACAAATGCTTTGCTGCATACCTCGGTTGTAACGAGTGGTTATTTCAGTCAACGTTGCTCTTCTATCAGCTTGAATCAGTCAGCCCATTCTCCTCTGACCTCTAGCATCCACAAGGCATTTTTGCCCACAGGACTGCCGCATACTGGATGTTTTTCCCTTTTCACACCATTCTTTGTAAACCCTAGAAATGGTTGTGCGTGAAAATCCCAGTAACTGAGTAGATTGTGAAATACTCAGACCGGCCCGTCTGGCACGAACAACCATGCCACGCTCAAAATTGCTTAAATCACCTTTCTTTCCCATTCTGACATTCAGTTTGGAGTTCAGGAGATTGTCTTGACCAAGACCACACCCCTAAATGCATTGAAGCAACTGCCATGTGATTGGTTGACTAGATAATTGCATTAATGAAAAATAGAACAGGTGTTCCTAATAATTCTTTAGGTGAGTGTATATACACTGCTCAAAAAAATAAAGGGAACACAAAAATAACACATCCTAGATCTGAATTAATTAAATATTCTTCTGAAAATCACACAAAAATAAAAAAATGGAAATCAAATTTTTCAACCCATGGAGGTCTGGAGTTGGAGTCACACTCAAAATTAAAGTGAAAAAACACACTACAGGCTGATCCAACTTTGATGTAATGTCCCTAAAAGAAGTCAAAATGAGGCTCAGTAGTGTGTGTGGCCTCCACGTGCCTGTACGACCTCCCTACAACGCCTGTGCATGCTCCTGATGAGGTGGCGGACGGTCTCCTGAGGGATCTCCTCCCAGACCTGGACTAAAGCATCCTCCAACTCCTGGACAGTCTGTGGTGCAACGTGACGTTGGTGGATAGAGCGAGACATGATGTCCCAGATGTGCTCAATTGGATTCAGGTCTGGGGAACGGGTGGGCCAGTCAATAGCATCAATGCCTTTGTCTTGCAGGAACTGCTGACACACTCCAGCCACATGAGGTCTAGCATTGTCTTGCATTAGGAGGAACCCAGGGCCAACCACACCAGCATATGGTCTCACAAGGCGTCTGAGGATCTCATCTCGGTACCTAATGGCAGTCAGGCTACCTCTGGCGAGCACATGGAGGGCTGTGCGGCTCTCCAAAGAAATGCCACCCCACACCATTACTGACCCAATGCCAAACCGGTCATGCTGGAGGATGTTGTAGGCAGCAGAACGTTCTCCACGGCGTCTCAAGACTCTGTCACGTCTGTCACATGTGCTCAGTGTGAACCTTCTTTCATCTGTGAAGAGCACAGGGCGCCAGTGGCGAATTTGCCAATCTTGGTGTTCTCTGGCAAATGCAAACGTCCTGCACGGTGTTGGGCTGTAAGCACAACCCCCACCTGTGGACGTCGGGCCCTCATATCACCCTCATGGAGTCTGTTTCTCACCGTTTGAGCAGACACATGCACATTTGTGGCCTGCTGGAGGTCATTTTGCAGGGCTCTGGCAGTGCTCCTCCTGTTCCTCCTCGCAAAAAGGCGGAGGTAGCGGTCCTGCTGCTGGGTTGTTTCCCTCATACGGCCTCCTCCACGTCTCCTGATGTACTGGCCTGTCTCCTGGTAGCGCCTCCATGCTCTGGACACTACGCTGACAGACACAGCAAACCTTCTTGCCACAGCTCGCATTGATGTGCCATCTTGGATAAGCTGCACTACCTGAGCCACTTATGTGGGTTGTAGACTCCGTCTCATGCTACCACTAGAGTGAAAGCACCGCCAGCATTCAAAAGTGACCAAAACATCAGCCAGGAAGCATAGGAACTGAGAAGTGATCTGTGGTCACCACCTGCAGAACCACTCCTTTATTGGGGGTGTCTTGCTAATTGCCTATAATTTCCACCTGTTGTCTATCCCATTTGCACAACAGCATGTGAAATTGATTGTCACTCAGTGTTGCTTCCTAAGTGGACAGTTTGATTTCACAGAAGTGTGATTGACTTGGATTTACATTGTGTTGTTTAAGTGTTCCCTTTATTTTTTTGAGCAATGTATTTAAATTCAAGCCTTCCCTCAACACTCTCCAAAAAAACTGATTTAAGCAGGGTTGTTTCTATATAGTGCATTTGGGTAGTGCAGCATTTGTTTGTGGTTTTGATGCGTTACCTCAGCTACAGATAGTGACAAACGCTATTGGAACAAATAATTTCTACTGTTGTGAAATACCAGTTGCACCCCAAAAAATCTGATTGAAGCAGGGGTGTGATATACCAATAATATACTTTCTATATAGTGCATTTGAGTAGTGCAGCATTTGTTTGCGGTTTAGCTGAGTTACCTCAGGTACACAGAGTGACAAACACCATTAAAACAAATAATTTCTACTGGTGTGATATACCAATTGCCCCCCCAAAAAAATTGATTAAAGCAGGGGTGTTATATACCAATTATATACTTTCTATACAGTCGTGGCCAAAAGTTTTGAGAATGACAAAAATATTAGTTTTCACAAAGTTTGCTGCTAAACTGCTTTTAGATCTTTATTTCAGTTGTTTCTGTGATGTAGTGAAATGTAATTACACGCACTTCAAACGTTTCAAAGGCTTTTATCGACAATTACATGACATTTATGCAAAGAGTCAGTATTTGCAGTGTTGGCCCTTCTTTTTCAGGACCTCTGCAATTCGACTGGGCATGCTCTCAATCAACTTCTGGGCCAATTCCTGACTGATAGCAACCCATTCTTTCATAATCACTTCTTGGAGTTTGTCAGAATTAGTGGGTTTTTGTTTGTACACCCGCCTCTTGAGGATTGACCACAAGTTCTCAATGGGATTAAGATCTGGGGAGTTTCCAGGCCATGGACCCAAAATGTAAACGTTTTGGTCCCCGAGCCACTTAGTTATCACTTTTGCCTTATGGCACAGTGCTCCATCGTGCTGGAAAATGCATTGTTCTTCACCAAACGGTTGTTGGATTGTTGGAAGAAGTTGCTGTTGGAGGGTGTTTTGGTACCATTCTTTATTCATGGCTGTGTTTTTGGGCAAAATTGTGAGTGAGCCCACTCCCTTGAATGAGAAGCAACCCCCCACATGAATGGTCTCAGGATGCTTTACTGTTGGTATGACACAGGACTGATGGTAGCGCTCACCTTTTCTTCTCCAGACAAGCCTTTTTCCAGATGCCCCAAACAATCGGAAAGAGGCTTCATCGGAGAATATGACTTTGCCCCAGTCCTCAGCAGTCCATTCATCATACTTTCTGCAGAAGATCAATCTGTCCCTGATGGTTTTTTTTGAGAGAAGTGGCTTCTTTGCTGCCCTTCTTGACACCAGGCCATCTTCCAAAAGTCTTCGCCTCACTGTGCGTGCAGATGCGCTCACACCTGCCTGCTGCCATTCCTGAGCAAGCTCTGCACTGGTGGCACTCCGATCCCGCAGCTGAATCCTCTTTAGGAGACGATCCTGGCGCTTGCTGGACTTTTTTGGACGCCCTGAAGCCTTCTTAATAAGAATTAAACCTCTTTCCTTGAAGTTCTTGATGATCCTATAAATTGTTGATTGAGGTGCAATCTTAGTAGCCACAATATCCTTGCCTGTGAAGCCATTTTTATGCAACGCAATGGTGGCTGCACGCGTTTCTTTGCAGGTAACCATGGTTAACAATGGAAGAACAATGATTTCAAGCATCACCCTCCTTTTAACATGTCAAGTCTGCCATTTTAACCCAATCAGCCTGACATAATGATCTCCAGCCTTGTGCTCGTCAACATTCTCACCTGAGTTAACTAGACGATTACTGAAATGATCTCAGCAGGTCCTTTAATGACAGCAATGAAATGCAGTGGAAAGGTTTTTTTGGGATTAAGTTAATTTTCAGGCCAAAGAAGGACTATGCAATTCATCTGATAACTCTTCATAATATTCTGGAGTATATGCAAATTGCTATTATAAAAACTTAAGCAGCAACTTTTCCCATTTCCAATATTTATGTAATTCTCAAAACTTTTGGCCATGAGTGTATAGTACATTTGGGTAGTGCAGCATTTGTTTGCGGTTTTGCTGCTGTAAAATTGATATCCATTGACCGTGTAATATACCTTTGGCCACATAATCATTTGATCTTGCGGTTCGCGAACTTGCAGTTCGCGAACATTTGATCGCGTTTGAGTGCTTGCGTTCGCGAACCGTCCCGGTCGATGTTCGTCCATCACTAGTAGTCGGACACCTGTCGGTCTAGGCGTTCCGTGAAGCTCGATCCAGAGGGCGGCTGTCGATGGGTTAGCTGCAAGAATGATCTCAAATAATACTAACACATCTTTAAACCACCCTCTTTTTGCAGACGCGGTAGGATTGCTACCCGCACCTGTTTCGCTGTGGGTGGAAATTCCTCTGCCAGCGGCTGCAACAGCAGAATGCAGCATCACTCGCAGCAAGGCCTGGAAAAGCTATATTATGCCAGCCTTCTGTGATGCTGGTGACATGTCCGCCATTGTGTGTTTGTACCGGGGATCTAAGTATGTTGCCATCCAGTACTGGTCCTTGCCCTTTAGGCTTTTTATACAGGGGTCCCTCTTCAAACACTGGAGCATGAAGGCCCCCATTTGCACTAAATTGGAAGTGGTGGAGCACCCTAGCTCCTGTTCATCGCCTAGGAGAATGTCATCCTCGGTCTCCTCCCCCCCAGCCACGGACAACACCAGGGATCCCCGAAAAGTTTAAAGTCCCCCTCAAAGCCTGCTCTTCTTGCTCCTTCTCCTCTTCCCCCCCATCCACCATCCTCCTCTGACTCCTCTTCACACTCCTGCTGACTTGTCTCAGTTGGAGTAGCCCCCCCTGGGAATTCATTCAGCATTGCGACTCATCTTTCACCTCCTGCTCCTCGACGGCATGACATGACGCAATGCACACTCCAGAAAGAAGGTAAAAGGTACGATGTCACTGATGGCGCCCTGGCTACGACTGACCAGTTTGGTGATCTCATCAAATGGCTGCAGAAGTCTGCATGCGTCGCTCATGAGCAGCCACTGGCGCGGTGAAAAGAAACCAAGTTCCCCAGAACCTGTCCTGCGGCAGAGTTCGTACAGGTAGTTGTTAACAGCACATTGCTGCTGGAGCAGCCTATCAAGCAAATACAAGGTGGAGTTCCAGCATGTGTGGCTGTCACAAATAAGACGTCTGACGGGCAAGTGGTGTCGCCGCTGAACGTCAGCAAGGCGAGCCATGGCTGTGTAAGATCTTCTAAAATGGCCAGAGATTTTCCTGGCTTACCGCAAGACGTCCTGGACCCCGGGGTATTTGGCAACGAATCGGTGCACGACTAAGTTCAGGACATGTGCCATATACACATGTGTCATTTTGCCCTGTTTCCGTACGCTCAGCAGATTGGCACCGTTGTTCACACGCCACTATACCAACTGTCAAATTAAGAGGAATTAGCCACTGATCAGCCTATGACTGCAGAGCTGAAAGTAGTGCAGGATCTGTGTGGCTCTTGGCTTCCAGGCACAACAGCCGCAGCACAGCATGGCAACATCTCACCTGGCACGTCGATTAGGTTCTGGGGAGCTTGTGGGGTGCAGCGGAAAAGACAGTAGCAGTGGAAAAGGAGGAGTCAGCCGAGGAAGAGACGGAGGATGTAGTAGGAGGAGAAGAAGAGGCAGGCCTGCATGCAATCCGTGGCGGTAACGCCAAATCCACATGGGTGCCACGGGTTACATGCTTGACTGTCGTCAGAAGGTTCACCCAGTGGGCAGTAAAAGTTATATACCTTCCCTGCCCGTGTTTGCTAGACCACGTGTCTGTGGTCATATGTATCTTGGCACCGACACTGTGTGCCAGAGATATATTCACTTGCTGCTGAATGTGGCCATATAGCTCTGGGATGCCCTTCTGGGATAAATATTTCCTTCCGGGGATTTTCCATTGCGGTGTTCCAATGGCCACACATTTTCTAAAGGCCTCAGAGTCCACTAGTTTATATGGCAGTAGGTGGCGGGCTAGCAGTTCCGAAAAGCCAGCGGTCAGCCGTTAGGCAAGAGAGTTATTCAGCGTCATCAACTTTTTATGCTGGAACATTAGGGCCACGGAAGCCTGCCTTCCGCCAGATGAACGCGACTCTGGCACGGTGGAAGGTGGAGTGGAGGACAAATGGGAGGAGAGAGATGAAGGAGAAGAGGCAGGACGTGGCGCGCCAGGAGTGTGGCTTTGTGGGTTCTGACAGCATTGCTCCCACTGGGCTCGATGACGGGAGGCCAGGTGCCTTATCAAGGTGGTCGTCCCTAAGTGAGTGTTGGGCTTACTGTGACTTATGCTTTGACAGCACAGGCTGCAGATGGCAACACTATTGTCAGCAGCTGACACGTTAAAAAAAGCCCACACTGCAGAGCCATGTGCCAGCGTCCTGGGAGCGCAAGATGTGACCGTGCATGCTGGATGGCTCGCTCCAGATACATTTGCAGTCTTCTTTTTGCCTCTGGTACACTGCTAGTTCTGCCTGCTTCTCCTCCCTATCTGCTGCTCCATCTCTCCCTCTGAAATTTCCTCCTCTTCCTCTCTTGTGGGCACCCACGTGACATCCATCAACACATTATTATCATCACCTTCACCACCACTGACATTAGAGATCTCGGAGCAGGCAGCAACAGCGGGGACCACCCTCCTTGGGCTGATCTGGGTAATGTTATCAGACTGCTGGGTGACGGCTGTTGCTACCTCCTCTTCCTCATCCCATGCTAAGAATGGCTGCGCATCAGTAAGGTCTGGGAATGGATGGGAAAATAATTCCTCTGACTCTAGTGGAGGGGCTATGGTGGTGGTGGCGATGGTGGAAGCAGGTATATCGCAGGCCTCAATCAGTATTTGGTGGAAGCTGGTATATCAAACCCCTTAATCAGTATTTTGTGGAAGAAGGTGTATCACAGGCCATAATCAATATTTGGTGGAAGCAGGTATATCAATCCCCTTAATCAGTATTTTGTGGAAGCAGGCATATTGCACCCCTTAATCAGTATTTTTTGGAAACAGGTATATAGAACCCCTTAATCAATATTTGGTGAAAGCAGGTAAATCGCACCCATCAATCATTATTTTGTCGAAGCAGGTGTATCGCAGGCCTCAATCAACATTTGATGGAAGCAGGTGTATTGCACCTCTCTACCAGTAGTTTGTGGAAGCAGGTATATAGAACCCCTTAATCAATATTTGGTGGAAGCAGGTATATCGCACCCCTCAATCAGTATTTTTTGGAAGCTGGTCTATAGAACCCCTTAATCAATATTTGCTGGAAGCAGGTATATCGCACCCCTCAATCTGTATTTTGTGGAAGCAGGTATATCAAACCCCTTAATCAGTATTTTGTGGAAGCAGGTATATTGAACCCCTCAATCAGCATTTTGTGGAAGCAGGTGTATTACAGGCCTTAATCAGTATTTGGTGGAAGCAGGTATATTACGACCATTAATTAGTATTTTTATAGAACCCCTTAATCAATATTTAGTGGAAGCAAGTGTATCGCACATCTCATTCAGTATTTTATGGAAGCAGGTGTATCGCAGGCCTCAATCAATATTTGATGGAAGCAGTTATATCGCACCCCTCAATCTGTATTTTGTGGAAACAGTTATATAGAACCCCTTAATCAATATTTGTTGGAAGCAGGTATATCGCACCCCTCAATCAGTATTTTGTAGAAGAAGGTATATAAAACCCCTTAATCAATATTTGGTGAAAGCAGGTATATCGCACCCCTCAATCTGTATATTGTGGAAGTGTCGGAATATTTATGCTGTCTCCGATTGACAGTCTATATTATTTATGTAAAAAAAATTGAATCTGTAATGAAGGAGATTCTAATCTATTCTCATAAATACCAGGCTAAAACGAGCTTGTGATCTGCGCTAAGTTAGACGACAAAAAGAAGGCAGTGGTATATCAAAATATATATTTATTAAACAACAATAATACGGTGCAAACTAATATATAAGAAAATGGGTGACAATTGAAATTGAATCAATGATATGGAAAATAGTAAGATAGTCAAAATAATCTAAATTATATATATATATTCACTACTATGCCTTAGTATAACAACACCCCTCAATTATATTTTAAATCAATTTGATACCTGATTTCTCTCAGCCGACAAATGTCTGATTAAACCCAAATATGGATTATACTTTATCTATACAGATATATATACATAATCAATCATACCGGTCTAGAACTGAATTCAGTTCCTTGGAGATGATACCGCATTTTCACCAGTATATTTTCAATCTCCCTGGATTAGATTAAGTTTTAGGATGATGCTGCACGTACACCCCAATCTTATTCCAAAACAGATACTATACACAAAGTATGGTTAATTGAATATATATAGATATATATTATATTAATTAATTATCCTATAAAATATAGGTAAGGTTATACTATACCAAAAATTTCAGCTAGCAGAAACCAGTTTCAATGGTTCTAAGATGGCTGCCTCCAATGGCTGAAAAGGTGGTCAGGGCTGGATCTCATGGATTAAGATGTCTTCTTCAAGATGACCATCCCAAGCTGATTCAAGATGATGAGGATGATGATTGATGATGATCTGCTTCCTGATGATCTGATAATCAACCACTAGTGACATCATTTTAAAACTAATAGGACCTCCCCTAAGGATTTTACAATAAATTCCTTAATTCTATTCTACCACCAGATGGCACCAGAGGTCCACGTATAAATTTTGGAATTAATTTGGATTTTACTTATTAACTGATTTTAAAAAGAGGATTTGGAATGTTCAACAGGGAAACAATGAACTGTTGATTTTCACCCAGCACTCATATATACACTTTGTTAACTTCCAGTCTAGTTACTCAATCCAAAGTCCTACCCTATTCATGGTTTATTCCTGTCTGTTTGGGAACCACCATAAGTTTTACTCTCCCTTTTTGAATATATATATATATATATATATATATATATATATATAAAAAGTGGCAGCACCGTCTATTGGAGAAATGGGGGGGTGCAGCTAGCCCAATTGGGAATAAGCAAACCCAGTATATAAAAGTAGAAAAACAGGCAGCACTCCACAAGGTAAAATGCTAAAAAGTTTATTTTACATTGTTGGATCCTCACAAGGTTCCAAGTAGAGCTTCAACATGCAACAAGAAGAAATGAGAGTGAGACAAAAAAAAATTTGAGCATTCAATTAATTGAAAATAACGATTAAACTGAAACAGGCTGTTTTTCAGCTGATCCAAATATTAGGACCACATGCCTTTAAAAGGCCAAATCTGTGCAAAGATGTGGATTCATTGTAATTTTCTGTCAGGTAGTCAAAAATTGTGATGGCAAAGGCAGAAAAACTCTCCCTTTTTGAATGTGGTCGGGTTGTTGAACTGCATAAGCAGGGTCTCTCACAGCGCGCTATCGCTGCTGAAGTGGGAGGCAGTAAGACATTTGGAATATCTTAAATGATCCTGAGGGTTATGGAACAAAAAAGTCAAGTGGAAGAGCCAAAAAAATTTCATCAGCTCTGAGCCGGAGGATCCAATTGGCTGTCCGTCAAGACACTGGACGATCCTCGACCCAAATTAAGGCCCTTACTGGTGCTGACTGCAGCCCCATAACCATCTGACTGCATCTGAGACTGAAGGGCTTCAAAAACAAAAAATGTCTTCAAAGACCTACAGTAGTCTCCTTGAACGCCACAGAACTGCTCGTTTGGACTTTGCAAGAGAGCACCAAACATGGGACATTCAAAGGTGGAAGAAAGTTTTATTCTCTGATGAGAAAAGATTTAACCTTGATGGTCCTGATGGTTTCCAACGTTACTGGCATGACAAGCAGATCCCACCTGAGATGTTTTCTAC
The DNA here is from genome assembly GCF_905171765.1 of Bufo bufo. Taxonomy (NCBI): domain Eukaryota; kingdom Metazoa; phylum Chordata; class Amphibia; order Anura; family Bufonidae; genus Bufo; species Bufo bufo. The sequence continues at coordinate 649,824,406 of NC_053390.1, read as the reverse complement.
GCGCCACAGTGGAGGGGGCGCCATAATGGTCTGGGGTGCTTTTTCCTTCAGTGGAACAATGGAGCTTCAGGAAGTGCAGGGGCGTCAAACGGCCGCTGGATATGTCCAGATGTTGCAGAGAGCATTCCTCATGACTGAGGGCCCTCGTCTGTGTGGTAACGACTGGGTTTTTCAACAGGACAACGCTACAGTACACAATGCCCGCAGGACAAGGGACTTCTCCCAGGAGAATAACATCACTTTTTTGGCTTATCCTGCGTGTTCCCCTGATCTAAATCCAATTGAGAACCTTTGGGGATGGATGGCAAGGGAAGTTTACAAAAATGGACAACAGTTCCAGACAATAGATGCCATTCGTGCGGCCGTCTTCACCATTTGGAGAAATGTTCCCACTCACCTCATGGAAACGCTTGCATCAAGCATGCCGAAACAAATTTTTGAAGTGATCAACAATAACGGCGGAGCTACTCATTACTGAGTTCATGTTTGTAAGTTGGATTTCTGTTTTGGGGGGGTTTAGTTTTTTTTGGGAGGTGTGGTCCTAAACTTTTGATCAGCTGAAAAACAGCCTGTTTCAGTTTATTCGTTGTTTTTATTAAATTGAATGGTCAAAAAATGTTTTGTCTCACTCCCATTCTTCTTGTTGCATGTTGAAGCTCTATTTGGAAATATGATTTTTTGCCATTTTTCAATTGGTCTTAAACTTTTGATCAGGACTGTAATAAAATTATATTCTTTCTATTCACTGAGACTCACCAACACTCAGCACAATACTATTACAGTGTCTTATCTGGGTAAATACATTTTATTAGACCCGTCTAAATTTCTTCTCAGACTATGCAAACCCTCCTAAGTTTTATAAACAAAAGTCTAAATGGCTGTTAGATTCGGGTTGATGATTAGTTCCATTTTGGACTGGACATCTCGGATCAACACCATCCGCACGATATCTGTATCTTTGTTGTCATCATCGTCGCCAGGAATCACGTCTGGTTCCAACATCCTTTTTCCATAAAGGAAAATGAAAGTACAGTATGAATACATATTCTTATCCATTTCCACATACAGTTTCCTAGCTTTGCTATGTAAAATGCTTTGCAAGGAAACACCAAATCGGAACATCTGTGAACTGAGAGAAATCAGATTAACGCAATCCTTATTCATTCTCGTATTCAGCATCGCCTTCTATGATTCCCAGTTGGGATCTCGGATGACATACTCGCAATTGATTTACATGGACCCATTTCTCTATGAATCCATCTTTCGTATAAATTTTAACCTTGTATACTACATTACCCTCTTTATCTATATTCTGGGTTTTGGAATGACCTTTAGTCTTTATCCAATAAACGGTTAAATCATTACCTTGGACCAATTCGTCTATGGCACAAAACAACTTGGTGCGTTTCACCGGTTTATTGTTGGACCGTAACATGTGATTCCTCTTCCATGTGGGCATATATTCTACAAACCTGTTCCGGACATAATTTGAATCAGTAACTATGACAAATTCTTTGATATTGTTCTCTATAGCAATCTTAACTGTTTGGTATACAGCAGCTAATTCTGCTACCTGGCTACTTTTAGCACCAATACTGTATCCCACTGAAAAGTTAGGAAATTCATCTGTCTAAGTAATGCCAATTCCTGCCACTAGTTTTCTTTCATCTCCTATCATGGTGTGATAAGCACAACCATCTATATACACACGGGGAAGTAAAGGACAATAATGTTCATCATATACTTTGTAAGGGGAAGATTTTTCTTCCTCTATAAAATCATCTAATATCTCATCTTTATGATAATGAGTGGCACAATCATGCAGTTCTGCGAGTCCTTGGGCTACTGGACACTTTTTATTTTGCTTATACCGAACTTCCAACGGCCATCCTTGTAAAGACAAGGTCCAAGCAGTGATTCTGCTATTAGACAAGTTACCATCCCTAATTTTCTCACTCTGTAAGTATTGTTGGGCTCGGTGTGTTGTTTCAACAATTATTTTCTCACCCTGAATAAAACTTCAAAAGTTTTGAAGTGCCCAGACTGTGGCTAATAAAGCTTTTTCACAATCATTAAACTTTACTTCTACCGATGACAGGGACTCACTTGCATAAGCAATAACTTTATGCAATTTATCCTGTTTTTGGCAGAAAACAGCACTAATATTAAGATCCATAAAACCAGTTTAAAAGCGTTTACCGACTTCTGGATAAGCTAGACATGGGGCTTGGGTGAGTTTTCTTTTAAGCTCAGTCATGGCTTGCTCCTGATCCTCCCCCCATGTCCAGGGTAAACCTTTCTTTAACAAGGTCAACAACAGTTTACTGATCTCTGCATAGTTATCAATGAACTTTTGTGAGTAATTCATCATACCCAGAAATGACCTCGGTTCACTGATATTGGTAGGAGTTTTAGATTTCATCACAGCCTCCACCTTTTTCTTCTGGGGATTCTGGCCTTCACAGGTAACCTCATGTCCAAGGAAATTTACCTTGGCTCGACACAACTGGGCTTTCAGTAAATACATTTTCACACCTGCCTCTCTTAACTGATTTAGCACATGCCTAATTTCTTGGATATGCTGGTCAAATGAGGTACTTTTCATCAACATGTCATCTACACAAGTTAACTTTCCTCTTTCCATGGCATCAGGCATAGCCTAATGTAAAAATACCGCAAATTCATGACCTGAGTTTATGTATCCAAACGATAGCCTGATCCAGGCAAATTGTTCCTTACCAAAGGTGAATGCCAATTTATGTTGGTCTTCAGGACTCACCTTGATGGTCCAATATCTCTGAGCGCAGTCTAATGTGTTAAAGATCCTGGCGCCTTGCATTTGTACCAAGCATTGGTCTATATATGGCATGGGCCAGCCGGACATATATGCACGTTTATTGAGCTGTCGGAGATCAGCACATAAACGCCATTGATCATTCGGTTTAAGAAATCCAAGGATAGGATTGTTATAAGAACTGTGCACCGGTCTTACAATACCTCTCTTCTTGAGATTTCGAATTATTTCCGCTAGCGAGTCGTAACAAGCTAGTGGAAGATGATATTGCTTGATATAAACGGGAGGTGCCTCGGGATCAGTCTGAATCCTGGCAATATGTATGTCAGTCAGACCACAATCAAAGGAATCTTTAGCAAAGATATCCTTGAATTCTAAAAGAACTTTTAATTGTTGGCGCTCTAGGTCATTGAAACATCCGTCAGCTAACGATATTTGCTGCTGAACCATTTCTAGGAACCCTGGAAAAACTTCAGGCTGACCTATTTCATAGGCTTCCTCAAACGTGTCAGTGAGGTCAGGATTTGACTTACCAGCCATTTCAGCCAACTCATGATATTCTTGGGCTTCCTGCTCATTAATTGTATGATTGAAGGTAAGGGAGGATTCCTCTACCTTGCAAGTACCCTCTTCAAGATTAAAAGAATATACTGAGCTGAAAGAGAAGAATAAAATGTTTGTTCAACCAGTTGTTCTTCTGTTAGATACAATTCAGGTATTAGGCCAATAATTACATTCTGAAACCCAAAGGTATAATAATCTGAATCTAATGCCATTCTAATGCCAAGACAAATGGACTTCATTTGGCATACCATTATTCACAATTATTTGGGTTTAAAAGGTTTGTAAATTCACCATAGGGGTATGATTTACTGAAATACCTAATTGTTGCATTCCGGTTTATAGGCATATCAATGCATCAGAATTCTTTAATTTTTGGCCTTTTGATACCTGAATGGGTAACAAGAAATTATTAGTACCTGGAGGTATGATTATATCTAGTGGCAAAAATACACTGACTGCATAAAGCAGTATCTGGGATGATTTGAGTGCTTCATGTTCATCCATAAAACCATCAGGATTCCCTTTTATTCTTGTCCATAATGTGGAATTCACTATATCCACATGGATGGCAAAACAATGTATTATATCGTTGCCTATGTACATTTGATACCATGGTTCATTTAGCGCCAGGAATAAATGAGTAGCTTATTTACCTGCAATGGAAATGGTTAATATACATTTTGCAATTATAGGGAACAGGGAAACAATGAACTGTTGATTTTCACCCAGCACTCATATATACACTTTGTTAACTTCCAGTCTAGTTACACAATCCAAAGTCCTACCCTATTCATGGTTTATCCCTGTCTGTTTGGGAACCACCATAAGTCTTACTCAGCCATTGTTTCTGTGTAAATCCATAGTTTGTTCTTGAACATTTGTGTCTACAAACCCAAGAACAGGTTTCCTAAAAATGAAGTAATTTATTAACTTCCACCTTGAAGCTATGAAAAAAAATTCCCCTTAATTCTTACATATATTGTACATACATATATATATATATATATATATATATATATATATATATCACACATCTAATTATTAAAACTCTGCAATTTTAGGACATATCATATATAACCTAAAATCCATACATATGAGGATTAATATACCTTACAATTAATAATACAATTATATTCTTTCTATTCACTGAGAATCACCAACACTCAGCACATTACTACTCCAGTGTCTTATCTGGGTAAATACATTTTATTAGACCCGTCTAAATTTCTTCTCAGACTGTGCAAGCCCTCCTAAGTTTTATAAACAAAAGTCTTTACACATATCTAATCTCCAGTTAATGATTCTAAGTTCACCAGGGTTTGAACTTATATTAACCTCTTGCATAAGACAAAATCACATCAAAATAGCTTTTCTTAATGTTCCTATTCTTATACCTGTATAGGCTTTATATGATGGACTCTTTTTTATACTCAAAAGTTCTTACAGAAGCAACAATATTAAACCCCTTAATCAATATTTTGTGGAAGCAGGTGTATCGCAGGCCTCAATCAATATTTGGTGGAAGCAGGTATATCGCACCCCTCGATCAGTTTTTTGGGGGGCAACAGGTATACCACACCCGTTGCAAATAGTTATTCCAATAGCGTTTGTCCCTTTATATACCTGCGGTATTGCAGCAGAACCTCACACAACTGCTGCACAATACAAATGCACTATGTATTTTCTATGTTAGAAAGTATATTATAGGTATATCACACCCCTCAGTATATCACACGTATAGGCGCGGTAGACGCCGCATTTGTGTGAGGGGAGGCGCCAGCACCACTACAAAAGGTGGGAGCAGGGAGCTCCCGGGTGACGCGGTCTTCAGCTTCAGCTCGGCTGACGTCACTTCCGGGATTCTCCTGCTCCCATTCTTGCTCCGGCGTCGGCGTGGATACGCGATCCCCCGATACTTCCTCCGGTGGGTAAGTATAGGGCGTGCAGCCGAAGCGAGGGGCCGTACATCGGTACACACGGAGGATAAGTGGGGCGGGGGGGCGGCACGACGCTGACACCAGCCAGACAGGTTCACACTCACCAGCGGCAGCCGGATCACTGGCACGCACGCCCGATCCTTGCGCCGCATCCACCCGCCTCCTCACATGTGTTCTTTCCACAAGTCGTCGCTAGTGGCAGTCCGGCATCCCTCACTATAGCAGCGCTTACTGTGGGTGTGTTACAGGTATTGTCTGGGGATGTTAGGGCCGTGGCACTGCAATTCTGGGATTTGATCATAAAGTACATATTCCTTTACAGGGCGCCAGTCTCAGTAAAAAAAAAAAAAAAAAAAAAAAAAAAAAAAAAAAAAAAAAAAGGGGGAGTATCTGCCTGTGGGGGAGGGGGGGGGAGAGGAAATATGGGCGAAGGTGACATTATCCTGCTGCATGATAGGTCGTGTAGGGGAAATATTCATAGGGGGCAGTACGGCCCGGGTATCTGCAACAATCAGCTGCGCCCCCCCATCGCTGGGGCGCCAGTCGCGCATCACCATGTATTGTCAGGCTCACGTGTCTGTCAGTCCCCTCTGAGTACCCAAATACGCTTAGCGCACGCGGGGCGCGTGTTGCAGTTGGCTCAAGCACGCATGCTGGGTCAAGTAATGGTAAACGTGGATCAACGGTCAATGTTTTAAAAGCGGTCCGTGACGTGTAGCGCTTTGGGGCGAAGGGGGTTGGGCTCCAATGGTCAAATGATCGTGGTTAGGATGGTTACCTTCAAAGCTACATCCGCATGTCTGCATTTACTTTGTCCTATACGCCATTCACTACTAGAGCAGCATTCGCTGTTGCATTACAATAATACTCTGCTCACTTCAGATTGCATTCATACGGCTGCTCCATACCATGCTCCGCATATTCACTCAGAGCTCTGCCCATACTATGTTTTAGGCTCCACTCACATCCAGAGCTGCATTTACCCACTTGTTCTTACATCATGTGGTATACTCCGTTTCCACCTAAAGCTGCATTTCTTTCATTACTTCATAAGGGTCACTCCGTATTCTTACTAGGGCTATCAGCGCACTGCTCTGATACTGCTCTTCCAATAAACATAGCTGCTCTTTTCTGGCTTACGTTTCTTTCCTCGGTGGTTTGTTACATTCCTTAGGCCTACCTTTTTCGGTGTGTTCTTTAAATCCTGGTTGGCATTCACTCAGACTGGTCTTCTTTACTTCTGGTTCGTATTCACTCAGATTGATCCCCCGCCCCAGTTAACCAAATAGCTCCCCAGCGGATAGTGGGCCAATAGGAGTAAGTTCCTACTATGTTTTCACAGCTGTTCATTTTGGTTGTCATGACAAGGGTCTTTGCTTAGCGAAACGCATGCCTCTGGCTCTTGGTTTCTCCCATCTGTTCAATTTTGCGGTCGGTTAATGTTTCGTTTATGCAAGTGGTTCGGATCACTAATGTCATGCATTTTCCATTAGGTCTGGCTCACTTTTTAAAGTACTTATCGTCACTGTAAAGTCATCCAGGTCAGTCTCTTGGCTTCAGGGGGCCTCGTGCCTTTAGGGGCACATATATGCGAGTCCCCAAGTCATACTGGAGCTGAATAAGTGGTCAAAAAAAAAAAAAATATATATATAATTAAAAATCCGCCATTAGAATATCTCTCGCATGGCTCCGCCATTAGTCTCTCACGCATGACTTCTCCGTTGTAGTGTTGCACATACTGTATGGCTCCACCATTAGAGTCTCCCACGCATGGCTTCTCCGTTTCCAGGTTACACATATGACTCCGCCATGAGTCTCACGCTTGGCTCCGCCATTAGTCTCTCACGCATGGCTCTCCGGTTAGTTTCACGCACATGACTCCACCATTAGAGCCTCCCACGCATGGCTTCGCCATTAGTTTCTCACCATGGCTTCTTCGGGTTTTTGGTTACACATATGACACCGCCATTAGTCTCTCGCACGGCTTCCCCGTTTTAGGTTCACACATATGACTCCGGCATTAGTCTCTCACACATGGCTTAGCCATTAGTCTCTCACGTATGGCTTCTCCATTTTAGGTTTACACACATGACTCCGCCATCAGAGCCTCTCACGCATGGCTTCTCCGTTTAGGTTTACACATATGACTTCGCCACTAGTCTCTCACGAACGGCTTCTCCGTTTTAATGGTACACATATGACTCCGCCATTAGAGTCTCTCACGCATGGCTCCGCCATTAGAGTCTCTCACGTTTGGCTTTCCCCTTTTAGTGGTACATATGACTCCGCCATTAGAGTCTCTCATGCATGGCTCCGCCATTAGAGTCTCTCACGTATGGCTTTCCCCTTTTAGTGGTACATATGACTCCGCCATTAGAGTCTCTCACGCATGGCTCCGCCATTAGAGTCTCTCACGTATGGCTTTCCCCTTTTAGTGGTACATATGACTCTGCCATTAGAGTCTCTCACGCGTGGCTTAGCCATTAGAGTCTCTCACGCATGGCTTCCCCCCTTTTAGTGTTACATATGACTCCGCCATTAGAGTCTCTCACGCATGGCTTAGCCATTAGAGTCTCTCTCGCATGGCTTCCCCCCTTTTAGTGTTACATATGACTCCGCTATTAGAGTCTCTCACGCATGGCTTAGCCATCTGAGTCTCTCACGCATGGCTTCCCCCCTTTAGTGTTACATATGGCTTAGCCTTTAGAGTCTCTCATGCATGGCTTAGCCATTAGAGTCTCTCACGCATGGCTTCTCCATTTTAGTGTTACACGTATGACTCCGCCAGTAGTCTCTCAAGCATGGCTTCTCCGTTTTAGTGTTACACATATGACTCCGCCATTAGTCTCTCACGCATGGCTTCTCCGGTTTAGTTTACACATATGACTCCGCCATTAGTCTCGCACGCTTGGCTTCTCCTTTTCAGTGTTACACATGTCTCCGCCATTAGAGTCTATCACGCATGGCTCCGCCATTAGAGTCTCTCACGTATGGCTTCTCCGTTCAAATTTTACACACAACAACGCCATTCGAGGCCGGCTGCGCAGTCCCACAACAAGTAAGTCCCATGTCTTTTCGGCCTTCAGACCCACTCGCATGGCTAGGCAATCTGTGGTTCGCAAAACAAATTTCTCATGGTGGCTCGCACGTGTGACTCGTGCCAACAGAGTCTCACGCACGTTATTGTTTTCCCTGACTGTTATTTTCTAGGTTGTTGGGTTTCATTGTTTTCTTTATTAGCAGTCATCCCAAGCCTGCCTTTGCGGACATCATCTTCTCCCAGGCATGCTTACTTCAGCTACAAACTCGGGCTGAGGGTGTTGGTGTCCGGCCTAAGTCCTGAGCATCGGTCCATCTTTCAGTAGAAGGTACAGTAATAAGGCGCAGCTTACGAAGTCTGTCATGTCTTCTGACACGACCAGTCCTATCACGACTACAGGCGCAGCATACACAGTTCATCACGACCTTAAGCATTTTTCTGTCACAACTGCAGGCATCGTGTACGTTCTGCCCGCATTACAGGCAACATTAGCTCGTTAATCAAATAGCCATGTATTCCGGTGGATGGTTCCCCAGGCCTGGTGGGTCACACATTTCACTTAAATTACTACTACAGTAAGACGGCAGACACCATGTTCTGACTCATGGGCCCTTAATAGAAAGTGTGGCCTGGGGAATAAGTAGAGGTAAAGTATTTTGCCACCAGGAACAGTGGGTGCCCGATCAGGGCCCTGGGCGGATGGTTGGAATTCATCTATGCCCTACCAACAGATTCACCATTATTTGTTTCAGTCTGCAGCTCTCAGGATTCAGACCTTCTCGTAATATGGTCATACGTTAGTCAACATAGGAGTAAATCGTTTCTGGTTACTGGCCACTCTTTCAATTACATCGCATTAACCATCTCCAAGAACGAGGTGGCGGTTCAAATGACAAAGAGGTAAGGTAGATGGTAGTCACCGTGATATATATGGTATATTCCGCACCTCCATCGTGAAAGGTCTTTTTCCGTTCAAAATCGGGTGTCGTAACGGTATGTATATATTTATTCTAAACAAGGGCTGCTCTTTTTAGCCCCTTAGGGCTGCCCTACCGCGGCAGTCGTGGCGTGATTCTACTGCTTGTCATGGACTGGGGTAGATAGGTTGGGTTCACCTTTCTGATGGCCTGTCCGACCACAGGTATCAAGTAGGGATGAGCGAACCCGAAATGTATAGTTCGGGTTCGTACCGAATTTTGGGGTGTCCGTGACACGGACCCGAACCCGAACATTTTCGTAAAAGTTCGGGTTCGGTGTTCGGCGCTTTCTTGGCGCTTTTTGAAAGGCTGCAAAGCAGCCAATCAACAAGCGTCATACTACTTGGCCCAAGAGGCCATCACAGCCATGCCTACTATTGGCATGGCTGTGATTGGCCAGTGCACCATGTGACCCAGCCTCTATTTAAGCTGGAGTCACGTAGCGCCGCACGTCACTCTGCTATGATCAGTATAGGGAGAGGTTGCAGCTGCGACGTTAGGGCGAGATTAGGCAGATTAACTCCTCCAAAAGACTTCATTCTGTGATCGATCTGCAGCTGTGGATCATTGAAGTGCTATTATTGACTTGCTCACTTTTTTGAGGCTGCCCAGAGCGTTTTTAGATCACTTTTTTTCTGGGGTGATCGGCGGCCATTTTGTGACTTGTGGTGCGCCAGCACGAGCAATCACCAAGTGTATTTAACCATCGATAGTGTGGTTATTTTGTGCTATATCCTACATCAGCTGCAGGCTGAGCCTGTGTCACCGAAGTGCATTTAACCATCAACAGTCTGGTTATTTTTTGGCCATATACTACATCAGCTGCAGGCTGAGCCTGTTTCACCCAAGTGCATTTAACCATCAACAGTCTGATTATTTTTTGGCCATATACTACATCAGCTGCAGGCTGAGCCTGTGTCACCGAAGTGCATTTAACCATCAACAGTCTGGTTATTTTTTGGCCATATATTACATCAGGGGCAAGTTGAACCTGTCACCCAGCGCCTAAAAAATAGACCTGACATTTCTATTCAACCAAATCTGCACAGTTTTAGCTGGTCAAGTTATTTGTAGTGACCGTCAAAGCAGACTTTTTGTTCTGGGTTGAAAAAGCATTCCCAAATTTGCCATTCTGAAAATAACTAGTTTGTGGTATTTCAGGCCTACTTGAAATCTATCCCAAAAAGAAAATCTTACATTGAAGTTATTGATAGTATCATTCAGAAAAACCTAAGACACACGCTAGCGTGCTGATAGAAGTGTCATTCTGTGATTAAACCTATAACTGTCACACAGCGCAAAAAAAAACAGGTCTCACATCTCTATTCAACCAAATCTGCACAGTTTTAGTTGGTCAAGTTATTTGTAGTGACCGTCAAAGCAGACTTTTTGTTCTGGGTTGAAAAAGCATTCCCAAATTTGCCATTCTGAAAATAACTAGTTTGTGGTATTTCAGGCCTACTTGAAATCTATCCCAAAAAGAAAATCTTCCATTAAAGTTATTGATAGTATCATTCAGAAAAACCTAAGACACACGCTAGCGTGCTGATAGAAGTGTCATTCTGTGATTAAACCTATAACTGTCACACAGCGCAAAAAAAAACAGGTCTCACATCTCTATTCAACCAAATCTGCACAGTTTTAGCTGGTCAAGTTATTTGTAGTGACCGTCAAAGCAGACTTTTTGTTCTGGGTTGAAAAAGCATTCCCAAATTTGCCATTCTGAAAATAACTAGTTTGTGGTATTTCAGGCCTACTTGAAATCTATCCCAAAAAGAAAATCTTACATTGAAGTTATTGATAGTGTCATTCAGAAAAACCTAAGACACACGCTAGCGTGCTGATAGAAGTGTCATTCTGTGATTAAACCTATAACTGTCACACAGCGCAAAAAAAAACAGGTCTCACATCTCTATTCAACCAAATCTGCACAGTTTTAGTTGGTCAAGTTATTTGTAGTGACCGTCAAAGCAGACTTTTTGTTCTGGGTTGAAAAAGCATTCCCAAATTTGCCATTCTCAAAATTGTGGTGAACGGGAACAATGAGGAAAACATCTAATAAGGGACGCGGACGTGGACATGGTCGTGGTGGTGTTAGTGGACCCTCTGGTGCTGGGAGAGAACGTGGCCGTTCTGCCACAGCCACACGTCCTAGTGAACCAACTACCTCAGGTCCCAGTAGCCGCCAGAATTTACAGGGATATTTGGTGGGGCCCAATGCCGTTCTAAGGATGGTAAGGCCTGAGCAGGTACAGGCATTAGTCAATTGGGTGGCCGACAGTGCATCCAGCACGTTCACATTATCTCCCACCCAGTCTTCTGCAGAAAGCGCACAGATGGCACATGAAAACCAAGCCCATCAGTCTGTCACATCACCCCCATGCATATCAGGGAAACTGTCTGAGCCTCAAGTTATGCAGCAGTCTCTTATGCTGTTTGAAGACTCTGCTGCCAGGGTTTCCCAAGGGCATCCACCTAGCCCTTCCCCAGGGGTGGAAGAGATAGAATGCACTAACGCACAACCACTTATTTTTCCTGAGGACATGGGAATACCACCTCAGCACGTCTCTGATGATGACGAAACACAGCTGCCAACTGCTGCGTCTTTCTGCAGTGTGCAGACTGAACAGGAGGTCAGGGATCAAGACTGGGTGGAAGACGATGCAGAGGACGATGAGGTCCTAGACCCCACATGGAATGAAGGTCGTGCCACTGACTTTCACAGTTCGGAGGAAGAGGCAGTGGTGAGACCGAGCCAACAGCGTAGCAAAAGAGGGAGCAGTGGGCAAAATCAGAACACCCGCCGCCAAGAGACTCCGCCTGCTACTGACCGCCGCCATCTGGGACCGAGCACCCCAAAGGCAGCTTCAAGGAGTTCCCTGGCATGGCACTTCTTTAAACAATGTGCTGACGACAAGACCCGAGTGGTTTGCACGCTGTGCCATCAGAGCCTGAAGCGAGGCATTAACGTTCTGAACCTTAGCACAACCTGCATGACCAGGCACCTGCATGCAAAGCATGAACTGCAGTGGAGTAAACACCTTAAAAACAAGGAAGTCACTCAGGCTCCCCCTGCTACCTCTTCTGCTGCTGCCGCCTCGGCCTCTTCTGCTGCTGCCGCCGCCTCGGCCTCTTCTGCTGCTGCTGCCGCCGCCTCGGCCTCTTCCTCCGCCTCTGGAGGAACGTTGGCACCTGCCGCCCAGCAAACATGGGATGTACCACCAACACCACCACCTGCGTCACCTAGCATCTCAACCATGTCACGCGGCAGCGTTCAGCTCTCCATCTCACAAACATTTGAGAGAAAGTGTAAATTCCCACCTAGCCACACTCGATCCCTGGCCCTGAATGCCAGCATTTCTAAACTACTTGCCTATGAAATGCTGTCATTTAGGTTGGTGGACACACACAGCTTCAAACAGCTCATGTCACTTGCTGTCCCATAGTATGTTGTTCCCAGCCGCCACTACTTCTCCAAGAGAGCCGTGCCTTCCCTGCACAAACAAGTGTCCGATAAAATCAAGTGTGCACTGCGCAACGCCATCTGTGGCAAGGTCCACCTAACCACAGATACGTGGACCAGTAAGCACAGCCAGGGACGCTATATCTCCCTAACTGCACACTGGGTAAATGTAGTGGCGGCTGGGCCCCAGGCGGAGAGCTGTTTGGCGCACGTCCTTCCGCCGCCAAGGATCGCAGGGCAACATTCTTTGCCTCCTGTCTCCTCCTCCTCCTACTCAGCTTCCTCCTCCTCTTCTTCCACCTGCTCATCCAGTCAGCCACACACCTTCACCACCAACTTCAGCACAGCACGGGGTAAACGTCAGCAGGCCATTCTGAAACTCATATGTTTGGGGGACAGGCCCCACACCGCACAGGAGTTGTGGCGGGGTATAGAACAACAGACCGACGAGTGGTTGCTGCCGGTGAGCCTCAAGCCCGGCCTGGTGGTGTGCGATAATGGGCGAAATCTCGTTGCAGCTCTGGGACTAGCCGGTTTGACGCACATCCCTTGCCTGGCGCATGTGCTGAATTTGGTGGTGCAGAAGTTCATTCGCAACTACCCCGACATGTCAGAGCTGCTGCATAAAGTGCGGGCCGTCTGTTCGCGCTTCCGGCGTTCACACCCTGCCGCTGCTCGCCTGTCTGCGCTACAGCGTAACTTCGGCCTTCCCGCTCACCGCCTCATATGCGACGTGCCCACCAGGTGGAACTCCACCTTGCATATGCTGGACAGACTGTGCGAGCAGCAGCAGGCCATAGTGGAGTTTCAGCTGCAGCACGCACGGGTCAGTCGCACTGCGGATCAGAACCACTTCACCACCAATGACTGGGCCTCCATGCGAGACCTGTGTGCCCTGTTGCGCTGTTTCGAGTACTCCACCAACATGGCCAGTGGCTATGACGCCGTTATCAGCATTACAATACCACTTCTATGTCTCCTTGAGAAAACACTTAGGGCAATGATGGAAGAGGAGGTGGCCCAGGAGGAAGAGGAGGAAGAGGGGTCATTTTTAGCACTTTCAGGCCAGTCTCTTCAAAGTGACTCAGAGGGAGTATTTTTGCAACACCAGAGGCCAGGTACAAATGTGGCCAGACAGGGTCCACTACTGGAGGACGAGGTGGACGAGGATGAGGAGGAGGTGGAGGAGGATGAGGATGAAGCATGTTCACAGCGGGGTGGCACCCAAAGCAGCTCGGGCCCATCACTGGTGCGTGGCTGGGGGGAAACACAGGACGATGACGATACGCCTCCCACAGAGGACAGCTTGTCCTTACCTCTGGGCAGCCTGGCACACATGAGCGACTACATGCTGCAGTGCCTGCGCAACGACAGCAGAGTTGCCCACATTTTAACGTGTGCAGACTACTGGGTTGCCACCCTGCTGGATCCCCGGTACAAAGACAATGTGCCCACCTTACTTCCTACACTGGAGCGTGATAGGAAGATGCGCGAGTACAAGCGCACGTTGGTAGACGCGCTACTGAGAGCATTCCCAAATGTCACAGTGGAACCAGTGGAAGCCCAAGGCGAAGGCAGAGGAGGAGCAAGAGGTCGCCAACGCAGCTGTGTCACGGCCAGCTCCTCTGAGGGCAGGGTTAGCATGGCAGAGATGTGGAAAAGTTTTGTCACCACGCCACAGCTAACTGCACCACCTCCTGATACGGAACGTGTTAGCAGGAGGCAACATTTCACTAACATGGTGGAACAGTACCTGTGCACACCCCTCCACATACTGACTGATGGTTCGGCCCCATTCAACTTCTGGGTCTCCAAATTGTCCACGTGGCCAGAGCTAGCCTTTTATGCCTTGGAGGTGCTGGCCTGCCCAGCGGCCAGCGTTTTGTCTGAACGTGTATTCAGCACGGCAGGGGGCGTCATTACAGACAAACGCAGCCGCCTGTCTACAGCCAATGTGGACAAGCTGACGTTCATAAAAATGAACCAGGCATGGATCCCACAGGACCTGTCCATCCCTTGTGCAGATTAGATATTAACTACCTCCCCTTAACAATATATTATTCTACTCCAGGGCACTTCCTCATTCAATACTATTTTTAATTTAATTTTACCATTATATTGTGGGGCAACCCAAAGTTGAATGAACCTCTCCTCTGTCTGGGTGCCGGGGCCTAAATGTGTGACAGTGGCCTGTTCCAGTGGTGGGTGACGTGAAGCCTGATTCTCTGCTATGACATGAATACAGATTCTGCGCTGACATAAGGCCAGATTCTCTGTTACGGGACCTCTCTCCTCTGCCTGGGTGCCTGGGCCTAAATGTGTGACAGTGGCCTGTTCCAGTGGTGGCTGACGTGAAGCCTGATTCTCTGCTATGACATGAAGACAGATTCTGCGCTGACATAAGGCCAGATTCTCTGTTACGGGACCGCTCTCCTCTGTCTGGGTGCCGGGGCCTAAATGTGTGACAGTGGCCTGTTCCAGTGGTGGGTGACGTGAAGCCTGATTCTCTGCTATGACATGAATACAGATTCTGCGCTGACATAAGGCCAGATTCTCTGTTACGGGACCTCTCTCCTCTGCCTGGGTGCCTGGGCCTAAATGTGTGACATTGGCCTGTTCCAGTGGTGGGTGACGTGAAGCCTGATTCTCTGCTATGACATGAATACAGATTCTGCGCTGACATAAGGCCAGATTCTCTGTTACGGGACCTCTCTCCTCTGCCTGGGTGCCTGGGCCTAAATATGTGACAGTGGCCTGTTCCAGTGGTGGGTGACGTGAAGCCTGATTCTCTGCTATGACATTAAGACAGATTCTGTGCTGACATAAGGCCAGATTCTCTGTTACGGGACCTCTCTCCTCTGCCTGGGTGCCTGGGCCTAAATGTGTGACAGTGGCCTGTTCCAGTGGTGGGTGACGTGAAGCTTGATTCTCTGCTATGACATGAAGACTGATTCTGCGCTGACATAAGGCCAGATTCTCTGTTACGGGACCGCTCTCCTCTGTCTGGGTCCCGGGGCCTAAATGTGTGACAGTGGCCTGTTCCAGTGGTGGGTGACGTGAAGCCTGATTCTCTGCTATGACATGAATACAGATTCTGCGCTGACATAAGGCCAGATTCTCTGTTACGGGACCTCTCTCCTCTGCCTGGGTGCCTGGGCCTAAATGTGTGACAGTGGCCTGTTCCAGTGGTGGGTGACGTGAAGCTTGATTCTCTGCTATGACATGAAGACTGATTCTGCGCTGACATAAGGCCAGATTCTCTGTTACGGGACCTCTCTCCTCTGCCTGGGTGCCTGGGCCTAAATGTGTGACAGTGGCCTGTTCCAGTGGTGGGTGACGTGAAGCCTGATTCTCTGCTATGACATTAAGACAGATTCTGTGCTGACAGAAGGCCAGATTCTCTGTTACGGGACCTCTCTCCTCTGCCTGGGTGCCTGGGCCTAAATGTGTGACAGTGGCCTGTTCCAGTGGTGGGTGACGTGATGCCTGATTCTCTGCTATGACATGAAGACAGATTCTGTGCTGACATAAGGCCAGATTCTCTGTTACAGGACCTCTCTCCTCTGTCTGGGTGCCGGGGCCTAAATGTGTGACAGTGGCCTGTTCCAGTGGTGGGTGACGTGAAGCTTGATTCTCTGCTATGACATGAAGACAGATTCTGCGCTGACATAAGGCCAGATTCTCTGTTACGGGACCGCTCTCCTCTGTCTGGGTGCCGGGGCCTAAATGTGTGACAGTGGCCTGTTCCAGTGGTGGGTGACGTGAAGCCTGATTCTCTGCTATGACATGAAGACTGATTCTGCGCTGACATGAAGCCAGATTCTCTGCTATGGCATGAAGAGACTGATTCTCTTCTGACATGAAGCCAGATTCTTTGCTATGGCATGAAGAGACTGATTCTCTGCTGACGTGAAGCCAGATTCTCTGCTATGGGACCTCTGTCCAATTGATATTGGTTCATTTTTATTTTTTTTATTTTAATTTTAATTCATTTCCCTATCCACATTTGTTTGCAGGGGATTTACCTACATGTTGCTGCCTTTTGCAGCCCTCTAGCTCTTTCCTGGGCTGTTTTACAGCCTTTTTAGTGCCCAAAAGTTCGGGTCCCCATTGACTTCAATGGGGTTCGGGTTCGGGACGAAGTTCGGATCGGGTTCGGATCCCGAACCCGAACATTTCCGAAAAGTTCGGCCGAACTTCTCGAACCCGAACATCCAGGTGTTCGCTCAACTCTAGTATCAAGCAAATATATTGCTGCATTTGTGGGAGGGGAGGCGGAATACAGGGCTAATTTCACGCACCTGTGGGCCCAGGCTGGCTGACCGCTGGGCTGATTATACGTACCTGTGGGCCCAGGCTGGCTGATTACTAGGCTATTCATAGGCACCTGTGGGCCCAGGCTGACGATGATTCAGCTGATCTCCCCTACTAGCTCTTGGCATTCAGGTCTTCCTAGAGCACGTCCGGAGCCTCCTCTCCAAGGTAAAGGTAAACCCGCAATCAATCGCGGGGCATTCCTTTAGGACGGGCGCGGCTTCCGCAGCTTCAAAATATAGCACCCTGGTGCTCGTCGTAGAGAGACTAGGTCGGTGGCGGTCTTCTTTCTATACCGGGTACATTCCCAATCCACGCTCCGAAATGTCTTGCGCTTTTCAGAAGGTAGTACTGTAAGTCCGTAACATGAGTCCTTTGTACCATCCGTGTCTCACGCGTCATTTTTGGCCCCTTTAGGCTTTCCTTACACAAGCAGTTCCGCCACACCCCCACTGCTAAGGTTAGGACTCATCATCTGCTAGCCGATCCGATCACAAGTATAGGCGCGGTAGACGCCGCATTTGTGTGAGGGGAGGCGCCAGCACCACTACAAAAGGTGGGAGCAGGGAGCTCCCGGGTGATGCGGTCTTCAGCTTCAGCTCACCCTCCCACCCACAGCCCTCAACTCACACATCCTCCTTCCAAGGTGGCCCCCTTTAGGCTTTCCTTACACAAGCAGTTCCGCCACACCCCCACTGCTAAGGTTAGGACTCATCATCTGCTAGCCGATCCGATCACAACTATAGATAGCACACCTACTGTATATCAGTCCTTAAAATGACTTTTGTGGCCCTATTAGCTAGTGTTTATTGTCCCTAACAGTCTATCCCTGCTCCACAAAGCAACTTCTCCCTACACTGGCAAAGCACAGAATGTAAAATGCCTGCCAGATCGGGTTCTGTTATAGGGTGGGGGTGTGTCCATGTGCTAAAATGTCTCAAATGGCTGTCCTGTCCCACCTGATGGATGTGTCATGGGTCAAAGTTCGGCGAAATGCAAAAGAATATGGCACATGCGAACATCGCCATATGTTCGCATGTTCGGCGAACCGCGAACGAGCAAAGTTCGCCGCGAAACAACCGCCGGGCTAACCAAAAGGCCATCTCTATTCTTATATTTTTAAAAGTTGGATGGACAGCCATACCGCATATCATGAAGGTAATTAATGAATTTGGCTTCATTTCGGGATTTGAAATTAACTGGGCTAAATCGGTATTTCTTCCCTTGAAGCGACAGGCGGCTAGCGAGGTTGGAAATATTAGGGTACTGAACTACACAGACAAGTTAGAGTATCTCAGGGTAAACGTTAGTGGAGTTCTACAGGACGTTAATAAATCAAAAGTAACCTCATTGCTCGATAACCTTAAAGGTAAAATCAGGGTATGGCAGAAGCTCACACTTAGTCAAATAGAGAGAATTGCATTTATAAAAATGGCCTTACTCCCGAAAATCTTAGATGCTATTACTGCATGTCTGATTTGGATTGAGGACTCCTTCTTTAACCAGGTAGAAAGCCTAATCAACGATATGATATGGGGAAGAAAGAGAGTCCGTATCAAGCAAAGATATCTCTGGCTTGCAGAAGAGGTGGCGGGAGTCTCCCTACCCTATATTCAGGGCTATTTTATGGCCGCCCAAATCCAATGGTGTCTTGAGCGGGGACAGGACAACCCTGTGCAATACTTCATAAAGGAGTTTAGGGGTTCCCAACGAGATATAATTAGCATATTAGAAATGGGATACTTGGGTAACCGGGGGAAACAATGTCCTATAAGCAGAACGCTACAGTTGGTATGGAATAAAAAAGAAAAAGTTCTTGGCATTTTATACGCTTTACAATTTACCCCACTATGGCATAATTCTTATTTAAGAGAGTTTATGGCACTAAGTGGTTATATATTTTGGGAAAAGATCGGATTAGTTTGGGTTTTACAGTTGGTCACTTCAGGAAGCATTAGACCTCTCAAAAAACTATGCCCTGACACAAAGATAGATACTTTGGTTAGGTATAGGTATATACAAATAAAACATGCCTTTGTAAGCACCAATAATAGGAACTACTTCAAGATTGAAGAACATGATTTCACTGATTTTTGTTACAACTGTAAAGAAATGAGCGTTACTATGTCAAAAATATATAAAATAATGAAAGGGAACCTGTCACCTGCATATTAAACTGAACACAGCACCTTACAGTATCCCCCAGTGTGTTGCTAATCATGTTTTTCTTTCCTCTTTGTGTTTCTTCATACTTGTTTAAAATGCTGTTTTATTGTCAGTTGGCGCTGTCCCGAGTCAAGCTTGAAGTCAAGGGGGCAACGACCTCCTTGCTTCAAGTAAAGCTAAGCCCGCCCCTTACCCATCCTCTCTACAATTAGATGGACATGCTGCCGTGATGCCGGGATCTCGCTCTTTTAGCGCATGAGCGGTACACTGCCTGTTACAGCGCGATCCTCACTCACCCGCCTGCATTTTGCTGACTGCGGATGCGCCAGACAGTTTGATCGCGCGCGCACCCGTCCGTCACGCTGTAACAGGCAGCGTACCGGGCATGCGCTAGAAGAGCGCGATCCCGGCATCACAGCAGCAGGTCCATCTAATTGTAGAGAGGAGGGGTAAGGGGTGGGCTTAGCTTTACTTGAAGCAAGGAGGCCGCTGCCCCCTTGACTTCAAGCCTGACTCGGAGACAGCGCCAACCGACATTAAAACAGCCTTTTTAACAAGTATGAAGAAACACAAAGAGGAAAGAAAAACATGATTAGCAACACACTGAGGGATACTGTAAGGTACTGTGGTCGGTTTAATATGAGTTTTGCATGTGACAGGTTCCCTTTAAGAAAGGATTATGCAAGGTGATAAGATTTAAGAGTGAGATTAAATGGGAATTAGAGATTGGGAGTGATTGTGCTCTTTACTGGGGGGTTGTCTATAAAAATATTAATTGGCCAATAATATCCAGCAATTTTAGGCTTATCCAATGTAACGGCATACAAGGGAATGCTCCAAACTCCCGAACGGAACCTCACGAATAGCTGCTAGGAGACGAATAGGAAACGCACCCAAGCGGCATACACTCCTAGCAATCAGTCTCTAACAGCATACAGTGAATCCCCCCAAGAACGAGACGAGGCTCCGTGTTGAGGGTCAAGCAGTGGACAGCCAGAGCTGTGTGTTTATTGTTCTTATATAACATTGTTACACACTAGTTTTGTAAAAAGAACCAATAAACACGTACAATACAGTAAAACACTCCCACACAAAATCCTCCCCTTTGCCTGTGATACAATTACCTTACACAATGGGTTGATGTAATTATCACAGGCAGGAGAATACACAATGTCTTCTGTCCTGGAGTCAACCGCCAATACACACGTGGAGACAATAGGACAGACATCACTACTCAAATATACAATGTCCCAACTGTTACAGTAAACATAGACATTTAACATATCCCCAGATGGCTTGGATCTGAGCGCTCAATATATCCAAACAGCGCTCAGATGCCACAAACACAGTCAAATCGCCATGGGGTTTAAGTTTAGCATGGGCTGATGAGAGGACCCATAATCCTGGGGCAAGAGGCTGGCAACCAGGCTTCTCCACCACCCAGTGGCGAGGTTGGTTTCGCCACATCCAATTTAAAATAGTTCACCGTTTATACTATACCCGACTTCAGCTCTCTAGGATATATAAGGACTCGGATTCCAGGTGCCCCAAGTGTCAAAGCGAACAAGCTGACTTCATCCATATGATGTGGAGCTGCCTGATTATCCAGAAGTACTGGGGTATGATCTTTGCGGAAATGGTCAGGAAGTTTACATTTAAACCCGCACTGGGAATAGAATCAGCTGTACTGGGATTCCTTCCTATAGATACTGCAGGCAAGAAGGACTGCATAATCTGGTTGAAAGGATTATTATTAGCCAGAGTCATACGGTAATTACCAGAAATTGGGGTTCTAATAAATATCCTGTTTTTGCAGAGTGGAAAAATCTAATGAACAAGATAAGAAATTATAAAAGGGTTTCCTGTCGGTCAAAAAAACAGATAGCACAGTGGGAAAAAGTCTGGGCAAACTGGACTTAGCCTTATGCTGAGATGGATTTGGATTTAAGTGGTCTATTGGCTGCACTAGACTGTTCCATCAGTGAATCCGTGGGTGCCTTTGCTGGCTCCAGAGGCAATGAAGGGAATGGGTTAGGAGGGTGGGTAGAGGGCTTTGATGTTAATAATATATAATGCACAAGATCGACTTTTATATTTTTTCTTCAATCTAAGATATTGGAATTGTGAAGGTCTTTGCAGGAAAGATGTTTGTATGTTTTCTTTTCTGAAATAAAATGATATCTCACCATGGGGTTAAAGGGGTTGTCCAGGCTTTTAATATTGATGACTTCTCCTTAGGATAGGTCATCAATATCAAATTGGCAGGGGTACAAAACCCGGCAACCCCGCCGATCAGCTGTATGTGTGCACATACCGTCTCCATTCTCTCTTCCTGCTCTCCGCTTTATGTCTATGGGACAGCAGCAGTGGACAGGATAAGAGAAGGGAGATGGCATGTGCGCACTGCGGGCACCATCTCTTCATACAGCTTATTGGCAGCGGTGTCAGGTGTCGGACCCCCACCAATCTGATATTGATGACCTATCCTAGGTCATAAAAATTAAAAGTCCAGACAACCCCATTAATAAACATACAGATAACTCTCCATGAGGATCATAAAGGCAGGGATATTGCAATCTGGCAATCTGCGACTTTGCCTCGCTCAAGGCAAGTCTAAAATTGTGGGCGCAGCGTGGTCGGGGAAGGGGACGGGCCGGCAGGCCCGTCTCATTCACCATTTTCTACACCTGTTTTAGGCGTAGAAAATGGTCTAAATGTAAGACAGCTCAGAAGTGGTGTTACATTTAGAACTGGCGCTGGATGCGCCGAAGTTATGGAGAGGCCGGTGCCTCTTCATAACTTCGGCGGATCCACTGCCAGTGTAAGGCTTTATTAAGACTGGCGTCTAAAACACTGGTCTTAATAAATGACCCATAGTCATTTCTTAGAAAAGTAATCATGATAAGAGTGTACAGGGATAATGAAAGAAGGGACTTCACAGTACAGGAATAATACATATAGTGATACAACACAGTGATAGAAAATACAGTCATGTTCACTCTAAAGTTATAGGAAACAGTTATTGCACAGTGATACCACAGCAAGGGAATAATGTGAAATGCATAATAATTCCATAGAACAGCATAATGTCATAGAACAAAAATATGAGTATTAAAGGGGTTGTGCAGTGCCATGATTTTGATGACCTATTCTTAAGATAGGTTATTAATGTCAGATATCTCAGACTTCCGGTACCCCACTGATTAGGCTGCCGCCCCTCCTCTTCCCACACATGCCACGCCCACCTTTTTTAGATCTGGCATGAGCGGGGAGAAGTAGCAGATTGTGGCACAGCTAACCGTTGCGCCGCAATCTGCACCAGAAATACAACAAAAATAGTCATATTTCTGGATAATAAATGACCCCGCATGTAGTCATTTTTCTAATATCACACTAGAAGGAATACAGTGGTCTCATGCAATTCTTTCATTAATGCTATTCTTATCATGTTTATGGCCTTCGTTTAATTCATATGCTGGGATTTATAATGGATGACACATACACCAGCCAGATGGAGGCCAAAAGGGCACTGTTTTATCCTCTTTTGGGCTTATATAATTCTGCCTGTGAAGATAGAGGTGACTGCTGAAAACTAAATATCTACAGAATAGGAAGTGTTTTATAAGGCTCAGTTAATATAGTAATATAAAAAAAAAATGCCGTAAATTGTTAAAAATATGGTTAGAATAAAAAAAATTTCAACAATAGATAATCTGTTGATTAAATGTTCCCTTTAATTTCCCAAGTTTCTGGATGATAGATCACATCCTGAAGTAGTCAAATAAATAATTTGCTTCAAATAAAATAATTATGTAAAAGTTTGTTAGAGAAACTCAATTCTGAATCACTGTCAAAGCAACAAATCTTTTCTTTTTATTGTTTTCAAGTATTAGTTATATTATCTAGAGATCTGAAGATAAATGTCAAAACAAGTCAGTAATTATATGTTTAAATGTCTCTGAAGAGAAAAATATAATTACAATAATAATTGAAACATAGCTCACAAAACTATTCTCTTCCAGGATTCTCTGCAGCATTTTTGGGCAATTTGTAGTTGTCTTTTTTGTGATAATAACTTATAATCATTTTAAAGAGAATCTACCATAAAGGAAAGCTCCAGAGGATTGAGAACTGTAGACAACTTTGTCTCAAAAAGCTATTTATTCTAGTGCCAATCTAAAGATATAATTCCAGATCTTTGACACCTTTTAAAGAGAACCTGTCACCACATGCAATCTGCACGTAGCATGTTACAGAACAGAAACATTTGAGCAAATTGATATATATTTTGTGGGAAAAGATTGAGCAAAACATGTAATTTATACATTTGAAGGAGTTGTGTGGCCTTGTAGCCGACAACACCAATCGTCCAGACCTGTGCTCCTGAACATTAAAAACAAACTCACATTTTTGTGGTCCCTCTGCTGCTTCATTCTCAGTCACTTCCAATCCCCGCAGGACCATGATCCGCTGAGTCCTGTGGCCGCTGCGCCCAATCACAATCCTCAGTGGTCAAATTAGCTTGCATGTTACATCACAGCTGTAAGGTACCGCAGAATCCTTTGATTGGCTGCAGCAGTCACGGACCTATCCAATTCCTAGTCCAGCAGGGACTGGAAGAGGCTGAGGATGGAGCACCAGTGACACCACGGGCAGGTGAGTCTGCTTCTTTATTTTTAGGGCCACAGGTCCAAGGGTTGTCAGCTCCAAGGCTGGAAATCCCTTTAAGTCTCTGCTGTTTATGAGTTCAGTTGTATACTGGGGCCACCTTATCAGTGGCTGACAGCTATCTCTGTATACACACACAGAGAATGCTATCAATCACTGACAATAGTTGAATGGGCTGTCCTGAGCTCAGAAAGATCAGCAAGTTTTACTGAATCTTTTCTAACTTTTGCTCTATAACATGCTGCCTTCAGATTGCACTACATTTGTGTTGACAGGTCCTCTTTAAATCTTTAAATCCTTGTTCTTGTGTTAATTTTTTTTACAAAGTGCAAGGGAACACCTAAATAGTATACAAAAAGACAGAAATGAAACTTCTTAAAGAGGTTGTCCAGCCTAGATATTGATGACATATCCTCGGGATATGTCATCAATATCATATCAGTGGGGGTCTGACACCTGATACCTCCACCAACAGCTGTGGCATCATACAGAGATGGAGTGGCTGAGCCGGTTTACTGCAGAGCAGCTCCCATTCAAGTAAATCGGAGATCAGCAGCAGTATGCCAGTGCTGGAAAGTAAAAATAGTCTAAATCAGCTGATTGGTGAGGATGCCAAATGTGGAACCTCCACCAATCTGATATTGATGACTATAGTTGCCACTTGTCTCAACAAAAAACCCCGCCAAGTAAACAGGTCGGAAAGGGAGTGGGATTTTGAGGGGTGTGGCTTACACAGGGTTTTATTTGACACCAACGGTTTGATCATATCAATTTTTTCATCCTACTTTTAACCCCTAAACCACCTTGAAGTACCAATACATCATGTATGAAGCAGACTGCTGCAGTGAGCAAAAAAAACAAAAAAACAAAACCTATATAAGTTTGTTATTGCTGTATTGGTATTGAGCCTCAAATAAGAAAGGCATGTAATTTTTAGCACACAGTAAGCACCATGTTGTCAAAACCCCCAAAGCCATGGCGGAATTCAGTTTTTTATTTTTTTTATTTAACCCCACATAGAATTTTTTTCCCATTTTCCCATAACAGACATGGTAAATTAAATGGTGCCCTTAAAAAATGCAACTTATCCTGCAAAAAATAAGTTCACATATGGCTATAAGAACAAGAAAAATTATAAATA
Source organism: Bufo bufo (assembly GCF_905171765.1). NCBI lineage: Eukaryota > Metazoa > Chordata > Amphibia > Anura > Bufonidae > Bufo > Bufo bufo. The sequence continues at coordinate 649,799,342 of NC_053390.1, read as the reverse complement.
ATGGGTATTGAAACGCAGAAAGGAAAAAACGAAAATGCAAAACCATAAGGCCCCTTTCACAAGAGCGACTTTTCCGCTCAGGTTTAATGCATGACGTGAATGCATAGCACCTGCACTGAATCCTGACCCATTAATTTCAATGGGTCTGTGTACATGAGCATCAGTTCTGTGTTGTGTGAAAAACGCAACATGTTCTATATTCTGCGTTTTTCAAGCAGCCCCTGCCCCATAGAAGTGAATGGAGCTTTAGTGAAAAATGCATTGCAACCGGAAGCAAGTCTGGATGCAATGTGTTTTTCACTGATGGTTGCTAAGAGATGTTTTTTGTAAACCTTCAGTTTTTTATCACTTGCGTGAAAACCTCATCAAAACGCATTGCACCTGCATGTAAAAAACTGAAAGCAATCGCAGACAAAACTGACTGGACTTACTTGCAAAATGGTGCGAGATTCACTGAACGCTCCCTGAATGAATCTGGAGACAATCTGTATCATTCGTGTGAAAGAGGCCTGTTGAGGTTGCTCTCAATCAGAGCCAAATGTATTTGCTCTACTGCTCCAAATTGTCTTAATCCTAGGATTTTACATGCATGGAAGAAACAACACTGACACCAGGCAAGGGTCAAAGCAGTTCTCCGGGACTCAAAAGGGGACAGCTTCTCCTTCCCGCTAGGGGTATGTCTGACACTGAATAGGACAAAAGGAAGAGTCTCTGGCCATGGCCTTCCAGTCTCCTGGGCCATTTCAACATTTTAAGTTTCAATGTGCCATTTATTCTTTCCACTTTACCGCTGCTTTGAGGGCTGTATGGGGTATGGAAAGTAAGATGAATCCCCAGTGCGGCCCATATCTCCTAAGCCATGTCTGCTGCAAAGGCAGTTCCTTGATCACTCTCTATCACTTCAGGTACTCCAAATCTACAGACAATTTCATTTAACAGCTTTTTCACTGTTGTCTTTGCTGTCTGATTCTTCACGGGGTAGGATTCAGGCTATCCAGAGAACATGTCTATGACCACCAGAGCATACTGAAATCCCTGTGCAGGGGGCATTTGTATGTGGTCAATCTGGATCCTTTGAAGCGGGTAAAGAGGTTTTGGTAGGCACTTGACAGAGACTTTTTCCATTTTTCCTGGATTGCATTTGGCACAGACCATGCAGCTATTAACATGCCGGGCGGTGAACATAGAGATGGCCAGGGCAAGCCATATAGAAGGGATGAGGTTGTTCATTGCAGTTTTCCCTAAGTATGTAGGCCCATGAGCCTAGGAGACTTCCGCAGGGTAGAGACTTCGAGGCAAACAGAGGAGATGCTCTTTCCTCCAAATCCTGTCTTCATCAGGGCTTCCTCCTTTATCGAATCACACTTCTTTCTCCTCTTCTGATGCTGCTTCTTGTATATCTTCCAGTGTTTCCTTGGTAAGAAGGAGTCCACGTGGTATACCTGCCTCGTTCCTTGCGACTTTAGATCATGTCTGCACTATCAGCATCTTCACCTCCTCCCTTTTCCTCATTGCAGCCTTCTTTGCTGCTCTGTTGGCTCTGGCATTTCCTTGGGTCTCTGGAGTATCCACTTTTGAATGTGCCTTGACTTTGAGTCCGGGCCTCCATTAACACTTGCACAGCTTCAGCATTTTTTACAGGAGTTCCATTTGCTGTGATGAAACTGCGGCACTTCCAACTGGGACCAAAGTCATGAGCTACTCCAAGGGCGTATCTAGAGTCTGTGTAGAGTCTTTCCTTCAACCATCCTGCAGACTTTGGTAAGGACTATCACTTTAGCCTTTTGGGCAGACTTGTCAGGAGAGAGAGGGTGGGCTTGTAGCACATCACGTGAGGGGGTGACCGCATATCCAGTATGATATCTGCCTTGATTATCTGCATATCGATATCCATCTACAAACAGATTGAGATCAGGTTTGTCCAACATTGTTTCAGTCACACTCGAGAGAGGCTCAGTCTTATGTTCAATCAATTCTAGGCAATCATGGTAATCTCCAGAGTAAAAATCATCATCAGAATAAAAATCCCCCTACTCAGCAATCCCCCGTTGAGGAAAAGGAAGGAGGGAAGCGGGGTTGAGTACATGACACCTAGATATAGTAATAGTGTCCGGGAGAAGAAGTGAACACTGCATGTGAAAGTGTCTAGCAGCTGAGAGATGTTTTGGCTGAGTTTGCTGGAGGATTGCAGAAATGTCATGGGGGGGCCAAAATCTGCAGAGGGTGACCAAGGACAATATCAGAAGTTTTGTTCAGAAGAAGATGACAGGCATTAATGGCCCGTATACAGGAAGGGGTCCCTTGAGCAACTGGATCCAAATGGGATGAGTAGTAGCCCAGAGCCCTGTTCCTGCCCCGTTGGCTTTGGGTAAGGACATAAGTGGAATGTCCCTGATGTTCCATGACATACAGTCTAAAAGGTAGGTTATAGTTAGGTAGTCCTAGGGCAGGAGAGGATGAGGCTGCTGCCTTCAACTGTTTAAAACGGAGCTTAGCATTCTCTGTCAGATAGAATGAAGTGTGTGGTATTCAGTCATATATGGGCTGCATGAGGACGGAAGCATCCATGATCCAAGGGTGGCAGTATGAGATGAGGCCCAGGAAGGCCTGTAATTGTTTTGACGTAGTAATTTCTTGGATCTGCAAGATAGCTTTTTTCCTCTCCTCAGTAAGGTGTTTAGCACCAGGGCTAAGGCAATGTCCGAGGATCACTACCTTTGGTTGACACCACTAGATTTTGTCTTTAGAAACCTTGCTCCCCTGATCTGACAGGAAAAGGAGCAAAGAGAGTGAGGCATCTGAGCACAAATGGGTGTCCAGGGCGCACACTAAGAGATCATCCACATACTGGAGCAGCACAAATTCATCATTAATTTGTTTCCATTCATCTAAGAGAGATGACATGGCTTTGCTGATTTGGGATGGACTATTTTGAGCTCCTTGCGGCATGACCGTCCAGGTATACTGCGATCTTGCATGAGTGAAGGCAAAAAGGTATTGGAAATTGGGGTGTAAAGGCACAGAAAAAAAGGCATTAGCTAGGTCAATGACTGTTAAGGCTGCTGCATCCAATGGTATTGCAAAGAGTAGGGTGTGGGGGTTCGCTACAATTGGAGTTTCCAAGATGGTGACTTCATTCACAGCCTGAAGATCATGCACCATCCTATAGGTATCAGGCTGTCCTTTCTTACCCTTCTTCCTCACTGGGAAAAGGGACGTGTTACAGGGGGATGTAGTGGGAATTATAGCACCAACCTTTAGGAAAGCCCGTACTTGTTTAGTGACAGCATGCATCTGTGCTACAGACAAAGTATATAGCGGTTTTCGAGGGAGTACTGCTCCTGGCTTAAGGAGCTCCATGACAGGTTGTACCCGAAGTCTACCCACACCCTGTGGTCCTTTTGTCCACAGGGTCTCAGATATGACGGATAATACAGCAGCTGGAAGTGGTCCTTCGGGCGGACAGTCTTCCAGAGACATAAGAGCAGCCAGCATTACTGTTTCCTGTGGCTGAAGGGGAGTAGAAAGGGTGACAGTACCATCAGGTTGGAATTGTATAGTGTCTTTCATTTTCTGTAGCAGATCTGCCCCCAAGAGATTAAGTGTACATGTTGGAAGGCTGTGGTCTGAAAGAGACACTGAGTGGTTTCATTAAAGGAGAGGATCTAGCATGGCCATCAATGCCGATACATTGTATAGTAATGCTATCCAGGAAAGGCGGGTCGGGGATCTCATCATGTTGGATTACACTTATGCTGCACCAGTATCCATGAGAAATGTGTGTATATCACCACCTATCTGCAACTGCACCGTAGGTGCAGGTCCACAGTGGGGAGGGAGGAGGGCCATAGTGGGATTGACTTCTCCGACGTGTGGCTCTGGCTTGCCCCTGTCCTATGGGGAGTGGTATCCTTCCCCTCCTGGTAGGGGGGAGGAGGAACCCATGGGAACACACGGGGCGACCCCCCTCTCCCTTGTTGCGGGGGGCAATGTGGGCACTCCCTTTTGAAATGCCTGAGCTGGCCACACCCATAGGAGAGACAAGCTGGTCTGCTATCTCCCCAAGGGCGGGAGGAGTTCTCCTCCGTCAAGAACATTATGTTAGTTCTGGGAGCTGCCTCTATGCCTTTAGCGACCAAAGTTAATGCCTCAATAGGGACAGAACGGTACTGTGGTCGAGCAGTTTTTAGTGGCTTTTGGATGTGAGGTTTTAGTCCATCAGCAAAAGCACTAGACAGCATCCTAATTTGTACTTGTTCTTGTTTGGTAAAACCCAGATATTTAAACATTTGTTCCATTCGATTTGCAAATTTCTCCACTGACTCTCCCTTATCTTGTTTCATGTCTTGAATGTGGACTGCCTGATCTGCCAGCTTGGTCCTAGCTCATTCTTCTAAGAATTCGAAGAACCGCACTCCAGATTGTAGGTTTTCTGGTATTCTTCGTCTCCATGATTTGGGGACAGTAGTCCCTTATCCATGGTTGGCCAGAAAGAATCCCCTGCCTTAATTTGAGAAAGTCTAGGTAGGTCTCTCCAGGTGGCAGAGTGTGTTTTTCAGATTTTTTCTAATACCCTATTAAAGGGCATGGGATGTTGTTTGGGGTCGGGGAGAGAGTTTACCAGTTTAGCGGCCTGTGTGGGATTAAAAGTCACGTATATCCCCTATCGATTTATCTCAGAGGGAGGTTTGGGAGACTGGACTTGACTGGCCAGGAGATCTTCCTGTCCGGCTAATCTGATCACCATCCTGTCTCTCCCTATCTTTCCTCCCTTTCTGCACTTTGCGTTTCCTCAGCTCGTCCTCCCCTTCTGCGCCTGGCAGCTGCATGGTGGGAGGGGGGCTCTCCTCAGAGTCTTGAGGAGGTTTGGTCTCATCCTCACTCTGGTCTTTCCTCTGTCTTCAGGTTTAAACTCCCATCATTATGGGAACATTCAGGGGTGTCGTCGGCTGGACAACCAGCCCCCCTGGCACGTGATAGGTGCTATCTGGATTCAACACAGATACAGGGGGATTATTGGCTTCAGCACTTTCCTTGCATTCAGTCTGACTGAGTCTTCACAGGGCTGTGCCGTCTTCTCGAATGTTACCAGAGGAGGATCGGAGCAACAAAGAGTGGTCTGTTTGCTACCCTGTGATAGGGGCTGTGTGGGGCAGAGGACCACTTGCACTGGGGGGGGAAATATCTACAGATTGAAGCTGCATCATCACAGATGCCCTCCCACAAGCAAGACACGTATCACGGGAATGTGAATTCTGCTGCCCACAATGTGCACATGTCCATCCCTCTGGTCCTCCCGCTGAAACCCCAGAGTGTGGACCATCAGACACTGTTTCGCCGGCGCCATTATAGGGCGGCAGGTTTCCACTTTCTGATGTATAGACATATGCTTGCAAGCTTTTATCCCATCTCTCTGCCCCCTTGTTGGCAGCCAGGCGACCTGCTGTTCGGTGCCACGATTGTGCTGCACCGAGTAAACCTTTGTCGCTCAAATTTTTACGACATTGTGTCAGCACTTTCTTCCACATTTCAACGTTCAGTTCTCCATTTTCATTGCCACCAACTATCTTCATTAACTTTCTATAATGCTTCACATGCTTACTCCCTTCTTCTCAGGCCACCAACTGAGGGGCAGTATACTCGCCCTCAGGCAGGGACGGGGACTGTCCCATGAGCTTAACCACTCAATCACAAATAAGACAAAAACAACCGGCACCTCCCCCTTCTTACCAACAAGCAGAGCTCACCCCTGGCAGAATATTTTCCCTGGCTCCCACATCTGGTCTGCCAGCCAGGGCTAATCCATCTGCCGCCACAGGCAGAAATTTATTGTAGCCCCCCCGGAGCTCCCTGGGACTAGTCCATCTGCAGCCACAGGCAGAAATTTATTGTAGTCCCCCTGGGGCTAATCCATCTGCCACCACAGGCAGAAATTTATTGTAGCCCCTGTCCTTGAGCTCCCCCGCTGCCAGGGGAATTCTCTTGCTCTGCTTAATTGTTAACCGTGAAGGTGCCTGACACGAAAACACAGAAAAGAAGTATCCACAGCAGAGCAAATCTTTATTCTCTGTATGAGGTTCAAGGGACTTGAGATTTCAACATCAACCGAAGCTGCAACATACAGTGTAACCATCGTTCAGCAGAACAGACAGCCGTGACTTAACAAAACAAAGCAACGAGAGGCAGGCAAGATAAACAAGTTTTGTTATCTTCTTTTGGGCCTGTGGTCCCCTCCTCAAGTGCCCTTCGTTAGGTCTCGGAGCTCATCTACGTTGGCTACCAATGTTACGTTTTCTCATGCCCCACGTTGGGCGCCAAACTGTTAAAACTGCTCTCAATATGAGCCAAATGTATTTGCTCTACTGCTCCAAATTATCCTAATCCTAGGATTTTACATGCATGGAAGAAACAACACTGACACCAGGCAAGGGTCAAAGCAGTTCTTGTTTTATTACAGAAAATTAAGCAGTACATATGCCACAAGCCCCCCCCCCCCCACATTGTGCTTTGTTTTACTAACTTTGGTATGCAAACTATGTACACATCTAAGTGCAAGCGCCATATTGTGATGGCTGCACATTAACATCAATACAGAATACGTCACATATGAAACATCAAGGAGGAGGGTCCTCTTAGATAAGGTCTGTGTACTTTTAGTCTCAACTTGAGTGAATAAGTCTTTGTCTGAGAGCTGGAGGATATGGGGGCCATCTTAGTTGATCAATAATGATATCCACATATCTATCAGGCCTAAATGAGCCTGGTACTTAAGGGGTTAATATACAATGCTGCCCTCGTCTCATGTGTGAACAGGTATAATGGCGGAGCACTTATGGAGAAGCAAATAAGCAAAAGCAGTGAAAAATCCATCTGCTCTACCTATTTCACTGCTGGCCCTTAACGGTGCAGCCCTGTGCAGGAGCCCAGTTGTCCCTTGTTTGTCATACTGGTTTGATTTGTGAAACTAATTGAAAAGGATTCAACATGGCGGCTGTTTGTGAGAGAAAATGTTGGTTCTGACTGATGGAAACCTTCTCCATCTGTTAAAAAACTATCTTTCTCTCTATTCATAGTCATTGTCACTGTTTTTGCAAGGCATCACTAGAAAGGCACGCCACAGGTTTTACCATAAAGATCCAGTATGGACAGGAGGACAGTGTAAAATGTAAACTTTACTGATTACCGTACATGTTAGGTTTCATCCATATCTGTATTGGAGGGTCCATTTATAGCATCCATTGCAAATTCCATAAAAATACAGGACAGAACTGTGTAGCATGCTGTGTTTTTATGTACAGTAAAATGTCAGGTTTTCTAATGGAAACCATATCCCATTATAGTCAGTACAGTCTGTCAGCTGGAGGTCATTTCCATCATTTGATGTCATTTCCACCATTATTTTAATTGTTCTCCTTCTATAATGGCCAGTTTTGTGATTATTGTAATTTATTTTGCTCCATAAAATGTTTTGCAGTTACTAAAACAATATACATTTTCTTTTATCCTCTTAAAAAACATACAGTGTCCTGTTGTATGTAGAGATACATCTGTAGATGCCAGTATGTTATGCATGAGAAAAATACCATTAAGTTTTTTTATCAACAGTGGCCTCTGTGGCTTAGAGTTTCTGCCTCCAATGCAAAAGTTCCTGGGTTCAAGACCCATCAAAGACAATTTGAAAGAGGAAGACAGATAAAAGTTACACAGAATACTAACAGTGCTTGGGGATATCTCCCCCTTCGTTGTCATATACTGTATAAAGTCAGTCTGGTTCTTCACATTCAGGGGCACAGGTCCGGACTACATGGATTGCCAGGTCATTGAAGATTCCCTACTTTGCTCCTCAAGCATTATCTGCCGTCTCTGCTCCAGAAATGTAGACAGGGCAAGCACCTTTGTTGGTTACTAAATACTAGGAGACCTGAAGTTCATGCACCCTTCATCTGGGTAAAGTGCCTTAGGTACCTAAGGGAAAGAATCAGATATGCATTCACTGGCCCTTTAAGGGGCTAGGAGTGACAGTGCAAGCCCAAAAGAACAGGCTGTGAGGCTTTTACAACAGGAGGCAGGTCACAGTCTACAGCATTCACTGAAGACACCGGAGAACCCTGGAGCAGATCTGCACTGCTGAATGGTAGGGGAAGCCGGCTGGGTGAGTAGCACAACACCCATGCATGTAGTTAGAAGCAGAGCAGCAGCGAGCATGGGACGTCAGAAAAGTAAGCAGTACTAATTGTGGGGATTCTCTCTGGTAGTTAGGATTAGCGGGTGCAGCACAGAGGCAAAGTACAAATTCTTGATTCAAAACATCAGTGCTTATTCACAAGTGAAAGCAAAACAAAAACGCAAGTTGCTCGGTGATCGTTTACACACATGAAAAGTTCATATACAAAACAGTCACCTTTTCTCCTGGGTGTTACTTCACACCCTGTTGGAAGTTCTGCTTTGTCAAGTCCACAGCCAGGCGTTAGGCAGCCTGTTTGCCCTCACAGGGGCCTGAGCCCTCCAGCCCGGCTCAAGCCGCGGATCCCAACACAGTCCTCAGATCAAAGCACACAGACCACCTGAGCTCCACGGAGGTAATCCTCCCCACCTGGCAGTGCTGGCTGTTTTTTATGCCTGGCAAAACCTGGCCTGGAACATGGGGAGTAGTCACCCACCCAGCACTTTGACTACTCCAAGTAAGAGCCATCCCGGATCAGCTATTACAGCCATACTAAGTATCAAGGTGTCAAACAGCAACTGCTGCTGACACATGAAAACCGGCTCTTACTCCACCGAGGCCAGGAACCTCGGTGACACGTACCTATCATCCACAATGATTCCTTGTACCTTCTTACATACGGATGGAGCAGAGCTAACACTCCTTTTTTCTGAGATTTCTGAGTTGTGTTATCTAATCTAAGCAAACACCTTCAATTGCTTTTCAATGGCTTTTGTCTCAAGATAACGCGATGAGTTAAGAAATTTGAGTGCTAACCCTGTTCCATCTGTACCTCCCCTTTTATTCAACCCTGAGGGAATTAACATATGCCATACAATATGCTCGGAGCAGGTCATCCGCGTTTCCCTGCAACCAGCCTGCCCTGTGTTCTACTGAGAACTTAAAGTTTTGTAAGGACAGGAACCACCTGGTGACTCAGGCGTTTCTCTCTTTGGCGTGGCTAATCCACTTGAGAGGGGAGTGGTGAGTCACCAGGCGGAATGTTCTCCCCAACAAGTAATAGTGGAGAGACTCGAGTGCCCACTTGATAGCCAGGCACTCTCTCTCCACTATACTATACCTGGTCTCGGCTGGGGTGAGCTTGCGGCTTAGGAAGACAACGGGATGCTCCTCCCCGTTGACTTCCTGAGTTAGTACAGCACCGAGGCCTACTTCGGAGGCGTCTGTCTGTACTATGAATTCCCGCTAGAAGTCAGGCGTCACCAAAACCGGGGACCCACACAGGTCAGACTTCAAAGCAGAAAAAGCCTCTTCTGTCCAGTCATTCCAGTGAACCATCAATGACTTGCATTCCTTCAATAACCCTGTCAATGGCGTGGCTACAGTAGCAAAGTGGGGAATAAATCTCATGTAATAATAACCTATTATTCCTAGAGGCCAATTTCTTATCGAATCTATTTTGATTACTTGGTATTTTGTCTCCTCTAACCCTATCGCGCATTTTTTGGGGTTAGCAGTTAGTCCAGCTTTTCGAAGGGAGTATACTACAGCCTACACTTTTGGCAGGTGACTTTTCCAGTTGGTACTGTGGATGACAATATCGTCCAGGTAAGTCAAAGTGTTCTGACAATGTGGTCGCAGCACAATGTCCATTAGCCTTTGGAAAGTGGCGGGGGCGCCATGCAGACCAAAGGGTAACACCTTATACTGGTATAGTCACTCCGGTGTAATGAAGGCCGTTTTCTCTTTGGCAGCTTCCATTAAGGGTACCTGCCAGTACCCTTTGGTGAGGTCCAAAACAGAAAAATACCAGGCTTGTCTTAACCTCTCAATCAGCTTGTCTACCCGGGGCATTGGATACGCATTGAACTTAGAGATTTAGTTTAGTTTCCGGAAATCATTACAGAATCGTAGCGACCCATCCGGCTTTGGTATTAAGACTATCGGACTGGCCCACTGACTTTTGGACTCCTCAATGACGTCTAGTTGCAGTATTAGCTGCACTTCCATCGAGATGGCTTGTCGCCGAGCCTCAGGTACCCGGTATGGTTTCAACCAGATTTTGCCTGAGGCTCAGTGACAATGTCATGCTGGATTATGGAAGTGCATCGAGTGAAGTCTGAGAACACGTTGGTATTCCTACTGACGAACTCCCTTGCCTCCTGAGTCTGTTTAGAGGAGAGGATGTCAGCAATCTTCACTGTGGCAACCGCTTCTCTTACATCAGACTGAGGGGCCGGAACCTCTCCTCCTAGAAAACTCGGCCGTGGGCTATTGTCAGTACTGGTCTCCCTATCTTTCCAAGGTTTGAGCAAATTTACATGGTACACCTTCTCCGGCTTCTGCCGCCCTGGCTGGTGCACCTTGTAGTTTACTTCTCCAACCTTTTTGAGTACCTCGTAGGGTCCCTGCCACCTAGCCAGTAACCTACTGTCCACTGTCGGTACCAGAACCAAAACCCGATCTCCCGGGTTATAGGTCTGGACCCGAGTCTGCTAATTATACACCCGACTTTGAGCTCGCTGAGCTGCCTCCATATGTTCCTTTACCAGAGGCAACACGGTTTCCATACGTTCCTGCATCTGGGTAACACATTCAGTAACGCTTTTATATGGTGTGGGTTGTTTCTCCCACGCTTCTTTGGCTATATCCAACAGACCACGTGGATGTCTGCCATATAGAAGTTCGAAGGGCGAGAAACACTGCTTGTTTTTTTTTTTTTTTTTGTATCAACAATTTTTATTGTTTTTTAAATATTAATACATAGCTTAAAATGGCAATTGAGAAATAGTACAGGTGTACATGGTACAAAATGAGAAAGTGTGTTATTACATCATAACGTTATAACATGACTGTACAGGTCAAAAAATGAAGGAACATAAATTAACATAAAAGAAAAAATAACTTGATGAAAGAACCAAACGTATGGTATAAATCTGGTTAGGTTCATGTTGTAGCTCCATTATGCCTCAACAGGATATGTTAGTGAGCCAAGAGTATAACCTTATTTGGAAATTTAAAAGAAGGGGTTTAAGGAGGGTTGTAGAAAAGAAAGTGTGAAAAATATATCTCAAGGGAAAGCTCTATAAGTTCTCATGGAGCCCATATGTCAAGAAAAGCTGCACGAGTGCGGGTTTCCCAGTGGGAAAGTTCCTCCAATCTGAATATTTGGTCAACCTTTTGAATCCACCTAGCTTCATCTGGGGGGTCTGTGGATAACCATGCGCTAGCTACTAGAATTCTAGCTGCAGCTAAAAGAATAAGTAGTAAGGACCTAACTTTCCTGCTAATCTTATCCAGTCCTAAACTAAGGAGGATCATTTCTGGGGAGCATATAAGAGAGGAACCACAGACTTTATTACATATGTTTACTATGGAATACCACCATTTCTGAATAATTGAGCATTCCCACCATATATGATAAAAAGTGCCTTTAGAGGTATTGCACCTCCAGCAAATATTAGAAACGTTAGGAAAGTATTGTGCAATATTGTCTGGCGTTTTATACCACCGCATCATAATTTTATACCCATTTTCTTGGATTCGGATACATCTTAAAATTTTATGCGTAATAGTGAACATCACTTTAATCTCAGTGGGAGTCAATGAGCGACCTAGATCTTTCTCCCAGACACCTACTATTGCTGGTTTGATAACAGTTACAGGGGACTTTAACTTTTTATATACGGATGAGATTAATTTCTGAGGCGCTTGTTTAGACCCAATTAAATCGTCGAACCAATGGGTTGTAGGTGGCATCTGAGGAAGATTCTTAATAGAAGACATTACAGACTCAATACCTTTATATACAATAGCGAGCGACAGAGACTCTTTTAGACTATTAAACAGAGAAGGAAGAGGGGGAATATTACCATATTCCTTAATAATTTCAGAGATGAGTAGATTAGAGTGCCTGATCATAGGGCTACATGACTCTTTAAGATCTAAAGGCGCTAAATCAATAACATCTTTTAAAGTCAGGAGTGGTGAAGGGGTAGTAAGAACTTTGTTATGAGAGGAGAGCCAATCCCATATTGCAAAAGAGCATCTTATCATAGGATTTTGAATTTGATGAGATGGCGGGAAAGGTTTTCCAGCAAGCAAAATAGCCCTGGGAGAGGAGGGAAGAAAGTTGCTTTCCATGTTAACCCAAAATTTGTGGGGGGGAGCTCGAATCCAATCAACTACTCTGGCTAGATGTATGGCCCTCATATAAATTTCAGGATCTGGGAGATTAATACCTCCTAGATGCTTAGGTTTGGTAAGAGTGTCAAATGAAATTCTTGGCCTACGACCCTTCCATATAAATTTACGGACCGCTTTGTTGAACCCATTAAAGAAGGATTTCGGAATTTTGATAGGCAAAGCCTGCATGAGGTAGGTTAATTTGGGTAGAATCAAGGCAGATACTATGTTCTTCCTGCCAAACCATGACAGGTAAGGGAGGTTCAATGAGTCCATCTGAGCAACAACCGAATGTAGAAGTGGAGTATAATTCAGTTTAAATAAGTCTTTAGTGTTAGGAGAAATTTTTACACCTAGATAAGTTAACAGCTGTGTAGACCAGTCAAAGGGAGAGTGAAGCTTAAGAGCCCTAATTGTTGAAGGAGGGAATCCACTATGTATAAGTTGTGATTTGGCGGGATTTACTTTAAAGTTGGAAAGTGAACCAAATAGATCTAATATGGATAAAATAGAAGGAAGGGATTTTTTAGGGTTAGTTGTGCAGATTAATAAATCATCAGCAAAGGCGGCCAACTTAATTTCTAGTTCGCCAACTCTGAGTCCCATAATATCTGTTTGTTGTCTCAGGGCTTGTAGGAGCGTCTCCATGACTAGGACAAAAATAAGCGGGGATAGAGGGCAGCCTTGTCTTGTGCCATTACGTATGCGGAAACAAGGTGATAAGGAGTCATTAACTAGCACTGATGCTGAGGAGGAGTGATACATAGCCTTGATTGCGTCTGTAAATTGGTCAGGGATATTAAATTTGGCTAGCGTAAGGCTAATATACAACCAATCTATTCTGTCGAACGCCTTCTCAGCATCAGTACCCAGAAGAACCATTGGTATCTTGTTAAGAGAGGCGAAATATAATGCATTTAAAATCTTCATAACATTATCCTTACCCTCTCTACCTTTACCAAATCCAACCTGGTCTGGATGTATTAGAGAAGGAAGAAGTTTTTGTAGTCTAGTAGCCAGCATTTTAGCCAGTAATTTAAGGTCAGTGTTAAGCAAAGATATAGGACGGTAGTTTGAGCATAATGAATGATCTTTGCCCGGTTTGGGAATGATTGAAATTGTAGCTCTGGACATATCGGGTGATACAGGGGAATTTTGTAGAGCGTTATTACAAATTGGAAGGAAGTAAGGAAATAAAATGTCAGAGTAAGCTCTATAATAAGTCAAAGGTAACCCATCTGGGCCTGGGCTTTTCCCAATTGGGGAAGACTTTAGAGCCTCTTGAATATCTGATATTGTAAATGGGGCAGCCAGTTGGTCATGCTGGCTATCTGAAAGAGTTGGAAGTTGAAGTGAACTAAGGAAGGCTGAAATATTTTGTGTCCTATCCAAGTCAGGGTTTGGAAGGTGAGATGGGGGAAGGTTGTATATGGACTCATAATATTGCTTAAACTGTTCTGCGATTTCTTCTGTTTTGAGCAACATAGATCCTGATGGAGAGGCTATTTTATGCACAAAACTAGTCGTTTTCCTACGTTTAATTCTTTGCATTTGGTATTTTGTTGCTTTGTCACCGTGGGCAAATATTTTTTGTTGTGAACTAAGGAAGAACTTTGCAGAACGTTCATTTAATAAATTCTTTAGCTCAGTTTTGAGCAAAAGTAATTCAGATAGGTGGAGTTGTAACAGGGAAATTTTATGAGTCTTCTCAAGAGTATTAATCTGGAGTAGAAGGGAATTTATTTTTTTGTCCGACTCTTTTTTCAGATAGGAGCATAGACTTATCAAATGACCTCTTATGTAGGCTTTGTGGGCATCCCATAGGGTGTTTGGGGAAGTTTCTGAATTATGGTTTATTTGGAAGTATTCTTTTAAAAGGGCCAGTATTCTTTTTTTATGGATGGTATTATCTAAGATGGACTCATTGAACCTCCAGCCTGATTTCTTACCCGTTCTCTGTGGAGGAGAGATGGAGCAGAAGATAGGTGAATGATCAGACAACGTCATTGGTCCTATTTTCGCTGAGGTGCATAGTTGTAGATGTTCTTTGGAGATCAGTATATAATCGATTCTGCTATATGAGTTGTTGGCTGCAGAGAAAAAAGAATAATCAATGCTGTTAGGATTGAGGCTTCTCCACACATCAATTAGGCCCAGATTGAACATTCTAGCCAGAGTAGCTCTGATTGCCTTCGCAGGGAGAGTTGATTTTTTTGAAGACGTATCTATAAGGGGGTTTAAAAGCATATTTAGGTCGCCTGCTAGTATTAGAATACCCTCACTCTGTTCTTCGACTAGGGATAGAAGATTGGCGATCCATCTAGTTTGTCCAGCATTAGGGGCATAAGCATTGACAAAGGTATATAGGGTCTGTCCAATCTTTCCTTTTAATAAGATATAACGACCTTCAGGGTCTTGGTTATGACTTAAATATGTGAATGGAGTATTTCGCTTAAAACCAATGCTGACCCCCCTAGATGCTGCACCATCTGCTCCGCAGTGGTACCAAGTGGGGTATTTAGAAAACGAGAGACCTGGGAAGTTGTCTTGCTTGAAGTGAGTTTCTTGTAGGAAAATCACTGTACTTTTTTCTTTCCAAAGGAGAGAAAAAATCTGTCTGCCTTTAGAAGGGGATCTCAGCCCTTTCACGTTGTAAGAGACTACTACTAGGTCAGACATAACTTGACTAAAGAGAGATAAGTGGCATAGCGATGTGTATTGAGCATAAGAGTTTTTGAAAACCAAGAGTTATACCATAATAACGTAATAACCATAACTTGAGACCACAATAAGTGGAATATCAACAACATGGATAGTCACTCGTACAGCAACTATTAAAATGGATAGGGGGAAAGTGAAACAAGTTCACAGGTAACCTGCATCGTGGAGGGAACAGGTTTGCATATTAAAATATAATATTGTAAGAGACATACTATTAGACCAAGGTATAAGAGTGAAGGTGACAGTATAGCAAAAATGAAATAGAAAAAATATTTAAGAGCACATTAGGAGAGGATGGAGGGTGAGAGACTGGCATGACAGTAGGAGGATATAGGATAAGAGCAGAGGAAAAGTATAATAATATAAGATGACATAAAACAATTGAGAAAATATATAAGAGAAATTCAAATATGTCTATAACTATAGTTCACCCGGAGGTTAGGGTGAAGCAACAGTCAAGACAGAGAATTCTATCATATTGAATAATATATTAAAGGAGAAAAGACAACATGATTCAGGAATTATCTTGGGTGAAGTGGGTCTTCTTTGGCGTTGAGACCTCTTTGGACTTCTTAGATCTCGATTTTTTCGGCGTTGCTGTGATCTCCCAAGGCTGAGGAACAGGTAAGGCAGGTAAATCTGTGATGTCTTGAACTTTGTCCCAGTCCGGGATATTCAGAGGGGGAGAGTCCAGAACTGTATAGGCTTCTGCTAGATCTGAAAAGGAGGATATCATGATCCTTTTTCCAGCAACTATAAAAGACAGTCCAAATGGAAATGTCCATCTATATAGGATCTTCTTCTCCTTAAGTAATGCAGTGAGAGGTCTTAAAAACCGCCTCTTTTGAAGAGTAGATGGGGATAAGTCCTGGTATATTTGTATCTGTGCCTCCTCCAGGAGGATCGATGATGCAATTCTAGCAGCTTTTAATATTGCTTCCTTATCTTGGAAATTCAAAAAACGACAGATAACGTCTCTGGGAGGATCGTTTTCCTTTGGACGAGGGCGTAAAGCTCTATGCGCCCTTTCAATTACCAGCATGGCTGGATCGAACTCTCCCAGTAAGGAAGTAACAATCTTTGTAATGGCGTTCGGTATTTCTGAGGGAGACACCGTCTCCGGTATCCCTCTAAACCGGAGATTATTACGTCTTCCTCTATTCTCCTGATCTTCCAGGGAGGAGTATAACTGATTAATGTGCCGCTGACAGGCAGACAGTGAATGGGTGACTGCAGCACTGTGATCTAACGCCGCAGCCTGCGTAGTCTTAAGTGCATCTACTCTGTGGCCTATCTGCTGTATGTCTTGAGCCACTTCTTGTAATTTAGAGATAATCGGGTGCATTGCCTCCTCTAATGCTTGTTTAATAAAGCGGCGTGAAACCGGGAGGTTGTGTGACTCACCCTCTTCTCTTATGTCTTCCTCTTCTTCAGAAAGGCTTGAGGTGCGGCCTCGTGGAGCTCCGCCGGGTGCCGCGGCCATTTTGGTTTCTTTGGCCGGGCCGGCTGCTGGCTGCTTTTTCAGATATTTTGTCATGTCCGAGACTGCAGACGTTGCTTTAGCTTGCGGAGCTTGGTCCACTGTTTTCTGGCCACCGTACTTGACCATTTTGAGCTCTTTATGCAAAAGATTGCTGTTCCCTCAGCAGGTTGAAAGCAGGAGCTCTAACCCGACGCTTCCATTCAGCTCAGGCGCTAGCTCCGCCCCCCCGACACTGCTCGTTTTAACATGGTTTTTAACTTTATTAAGCCTTTCTACTAGGCCGTCAGTTTGCTAGTGACAGACGGATGTCCATATCTGCTTGATGTTCAGCAACTTACAGAGTTCCCTCATCACCTTGGACATAAAAGGGGTCCCCTGGTCAGTCAGAACCTCTTTAGGTAGCCCCACTCTGGAGAACATCTCCATTAACTCCTTTGCTATGAGTTTGGCAGATGTATGCCGCAGTGGCACCGACTCCGGGTACCGCGTGGCGTAGTCTAGGACTACCAAGATATGTTGGTGCCCTCTAGCGGACTTCGGTAATGGGCCTACGAGATCCATAGCGATTCTTTGAAATGGAGTCTCGATATTCGGGAGAGGCACACTGGGCCAGTAAAACCATTGTAGAATCCGGTCCTGTGTCTTATGCAGTCCCAGAAGACCCCCGAGAACATGTTGGTGGACTAACTCTAACGCGAGTTTTTGATAAGCCCGGGGCACCACCAACTGTTCAATGGGTTCACCCCACAGTTGGTTTACCCAATATAGCATATTCTGGTTGACCACAAAATGGGAAACATCGACTCGGCCCCAGGTTGTTGGGGTACCCATTAACCGTTACCAAATTTTTATAAGCCCGGGATAGGGTTGGGTCTCGGCTTTGGGCTGTACCGAGTGGCAATTCCCCCACATCGCCCACCATTACCCTATGCAGGGTTGTCTTCCTCTCTTCCACTGAGGTGGCGGTCATCCCTACTGCTGGCCCTTAGGCCTCAGGTTCCCAGGGTTCTGGCCATCCTCCTGAATAAGGCCAATCTCCTGGGCTCACCCCTGAGTCAGGGATATCAGTTACTCTCACAACCGGCCATAGGGCCAGGAAACCCGGAACGTCTCTTCCTATTATGAGTTCGTAGTGGACGTTTGGGGCGACTGCCACTTTGTGGGTCCACCTGCCGGCTACCGTGGTTAGAGTCACCAGCGCTGTGGGGTACTCTTTTAAGTCTCTGTGAATGCACATCACCTCAACTTTCCAGCCAGTATACTCAGCGGACCGCACTAGGGTAGCCCTTACCAGGGTCACCAAGCTCCCTGAGTCCAGCAGCACCTCAGCTTGAGTGTGTCCCACTTCCACCTGGCACAAGTGATCTAGAGCCTCCGGGGTACCTGTGGCAAACAGTTTCATAGCATACAGTGACTGACGGTAACTACAATTAGTGTCCATGGGCTCAACCCATGGGGACACTCAGCCCTTATATGGTCCTGACACCACCAGCAGATTACCTGAGTCCGGCCCATAGTGGGAACCTCCCAGGTGGGTTTCACCGGCTCATACCGTTGGGCCTGGGGTGGGGAGTTCTGGGGTTTACCTGCCCTCCTCCTGAAAGAACGCCCCTTAAGACTTTTAGTGGCCTCATAGCTTTCCACCAGGTCCACCATTTCCAGGGCGTTTTCAGGAGACACCTGGCCGATCCAGAGCTGGAGAGGGGGTGGCAGCGCCCTCCAGAATATGTCAGTCAATAGTCTATCCAGCATAGCCGTGGGACTCAGCACATCAGGCTGTAGCCACTTTAGCAAAAGGTGGAGTAAGTCATAATAATAGGGTCTTGCGGGCTCAGCCGGCTTGAACCCTGACTGATCTACCCACTGGGCCTGGACCAACACATTCACCCTTTACCTACCCTTTAGGGTAGTCAGCCGTTTGATCGTCTGGTAAGTCGTAATATACGCACTGGGTCTCTGATGCCAGAAAAGGAGTTATGACCTTGTCTTGGGGCAGCTTTTCCCTGGTGGACACTTTTTCGTACATCGCCAGGTAGGTTTCGATGTCATCTGCGGGTGTCATCTTAGGGATCGATGCACGAACTACTTTCCGTGGACGCTTGGGGTTGCTCCTGCTGTCTGCAAAGCCATCACGTGTTGTAGCAGCAACTGGTTGGTTTCTTGCTGATGCTTATTAGCCTCCCGCTGGTGCAGGTTGGTCTCTCGCTGCTGTAGATTAGCTTCCACATAGGCCTTCACAACAGCCTCCATTTTGTTGTGGGGTACGGGTTGTAATACCGCTGGTTTGATGTACGACATACAATCGTGCCCAAAAATGCAAACCAAAAAAAATATCGGTGTTCACGCCAGCCTCACTGTGCTTGCCCGCATCCTCTACCAAATGTGGGGATTCGCTCTGGTAGTTAGGATTAACAGGTGCAGCACAGAGGCAAAGTACAAGTTCTTAGTTCAAAACATCAGTGTTTATTCACACGTGAAAGCAAAACAAAAACGCAAGTTGCTTGGTGATCGTTCACACCAGGGGCGTTGTTAGGTCAAAACATTTGGGGCTTGAGCCCCAGATGTTTTGTCCATTGCCCCAAATGTTATGCTGGCCTGGCCTGGCTATTCCAGGGCCCTTTAATATTGATTGGACCTGGGCAACCCACCACAGATTATCCCCCCACCCCCCTTGTACTTGTTCCGCTGAGCCGCTACTTGCGGGCTGCGTGGGCATGAGTTCAGTCACTTTGGTGCGCAATCCCGTTCTGTGGCGCGTGATACTGCAAGACCCACCGCGGGAGGTCACGGGTCTCGCGGAATTATGTGCCGCAGGACGGGATTGCACACCGAAGTGACTGAACTTATGCCCGCGCAGCCTGCAAGTAGCGGATCAGCAGAACAAGTACAAGGGGGGTGGGGGGATGATCTGTGGGGTTGCCCAGGGTCTACTCCCATCAATATTAAAGGGCTCAAGCAAGGATTTCGGCAGTGGTGAGGAATTGAAACATAACAGATTTTGGAAAGTTACCAAATGTTGTATTATATAATGACTGCAGTCTGCAATACTGCACTTCATTTGCGTAAAGCAGAGCACCCCTTTAAGCATGCCTTTAAACTGCAATTTCAACACAGTGGGCTTGTGCCCCGGATGTTTTCAGACACAAGCAACGCCCCTGGTTCACACACATGAAAAGTTCATATACAAAACAGTCACCTTTTCTCCTGGATGTTACTTCACACCCTGTTGGAAGTTCTGCTTTCTCAAGTCCACAGGCAGGCGTTAGGCGGCCTGTTTGTCCTAACAGGGGTCTGAGCCCTCCAGCCCGGCTCAAGCCGCGGATCCCAACGCAATCCTCAGATCACAGCACACAGACCTCCTGAGCTCCACTGTCAGATGGAGGTAATCCTCCTCACCTGGCAGTGCTGGCTGGTTTTTATGCCTGGCAAATCCCGAGCCTGGAACATGGGGAGTAGTCACCCACCCAGCACTTTGACTACTCCAAGTAAGAGCCATCCCGGATCAGCTATTGCAGCCATACGAAGTATCAAGGTGTCAAACAGCAACTGCTGCTGACACATAAAAATCGGCTCTTACTCCACCAGGAACCTCAGTGATACGTACCTATTATCCACGATGATTCCTTGTGCCTTCTTACATAATAAAAAAAAAACTGCTGGAGGAGCACTATACTACTAAGTCACATGGCTGGGTATAAAAATAATGGGGGTCATTTATTTTTAGATGCCTGTTTCAATAACCCCTTGTGAAGTTATGTAGAGGCCGACACCTGCACCTGCATCCACTGCCAGTTTAAATGTAAGCCATTGAAATGGCTTGGGTGTAATTACACCTGCTCACCACTTCAGATGCAATGGCAAAAAGGTAAACAGTGAAGAGGAGGCAGCGCTGGCACGGCACGCGCCTCCTCTTCAAACAGTTGATCGGCGGGGGTGCCGGGTGTCAGATCCCTGCCGATCTGATATTGATGACCTATCCTGAGGATAGGTCATCAATAAATATAACTTGGACAACCCCTTTAAATTTTGACCATTTTCTAATCCTAAAACCTTTAAATTTTGACCATTTTCTAATCCTAAAACAAGTGTAGAAAATGATAATATCCATTTTTATAGACCTGGCACGGCAACCTGCAACAGAAATACACCAGAAAACTGGCATAAATAATTTAGTAAATGACCCCCAATATGTTAGAGAGTCAGAGTCTCTCAGAAGCAAAGATAGGCAGAGATTCACCAATCTTTGAAAAACTGCATCTAAAAATTGTGGAGCAATTTCAGAAAAATGTTTTCCAAAGTAAAATTACAAAAACTTTGAATATCCCAAAATCTACGGTACATAATATCATCAAAAGATTCAGAGAATCTGCAGAAATCCATGGGAAAAAGGGTCAATGCAGGATGCTTGTTATCTATAGGTTCTTAGGCTCATTTAAAATGGACTGAAACTAAATGGAAAACTTCTGTGGGTCAGATGAATCGAAAATTAAAATTGTTTTTGGAAACCACGGACACTGAGGAGAAGGACCTTCCAGCTAGTTATCAGTGCACAGTACAAAACCCTGCATCTCTGATAGTATGGGGTTGCATTGGGGCATAAAGCATGAGCAGATTACACATCTGGGAAAGCACTATCAATGCTGAACAGTATTTAGAGGTTTTAGAACAACATATGATCCGAACCAGACAACGTCTCTTCAGGTAAGAGCTTGCATATTTCAGCAAGACAATGCTAAAGCACATACTGCATCCATCACGACAGCATGGCTTCCCAAAAGAGATTTTCAAATCATTGCATTCTGTAATTTATATGTATTTCCATTTTACACAGTGTTCCAACTTTTTGGAAAAAGATTTGTAGATTTAGAAGGCATATATCACCTCTATGTTGTCTGTACATGTCTGTCTATACATACAATTTTGGGGCAGTCATCTTGCCTGACTGTTGCTCTTCTGTACTCTATTAACAGCATTTAAAGATATGCTTTACGGCAGTCACATGGCCCATGTGAACCTGTACAATGGAGATGTCCATTGGATGTTCTAGACATGCTCTGTGCAGAGGTTGCTGTGTAGGTAGGGGGAGAAGGTAAGTGGTGACTATCGCATATTGTGAATACTGAATTGCGTGTTATTTACACATATTAATAATGTAACTGCTGAAAGTGTCAGCATACTTTGATGCTCAAGGGTTATAGAGGAAATGAATTCCCAAAATATTTAAAAAACATGTTAAAGTAAGCCACAGAACATCCAGAGATGAACTAGCAATTACCATCTTTTCTGTAAAGTGTGCACTAATTTAGCTATATCATGGTAGACAGGATCACAGGCAGTTGGGAGGTGTTTTTTATGCTAAGGTAAACAGGTTAGGACCACAGGGATTGTCATCTCCAAGGCCAGACAAACATATGAAGCTACGGTTTGATTCATGCCCACCAGCCCCAAATGGATAGTAGTTGTGGGGCTTATAGGCTGAAAAGAGGAACATTCAATAAAAGGGTTCACTTAAACACATTTTTAAAATCTGATATTTAGATTGATATAAAAGGTTTTAAATAGAAATTGGTTAATGAAAAAAACCCTTTAAGATGCATGTTACTGTATATAAACAGGTACTGTCTCCATTGCTTCTACAGTTTTAGATCTAGTGACTGCTCTATAGCTAAAGGGTGTGATGAAGTGTTCTGTCTATATGCCTTGCTTTTGAACCAATTTCATTTATGTAGGCAACATACTGTATTTCCAATGTATGATTGACATGCAGGGGTGTAACTACCACAGCGGCAGACCATGCGACTGATATGGGTCCCAGGGCAAGAGGGGGCCCAGTTTGGATCATCTCCTTTTCTAAAGGGGGGTTAAAACTTGGTCAGGACTCTACCCTCTAAAGTAAAAACTTTTAGCAAATGAGGCAGTGGAAAAAATGGCCCAAGGGTCATTGAAAGGGGTTTAGGCGGAAACCCTTCTGTCCTGTGTTGGGGGGCCTGGTTTGATCCTTGCTATGGGGCCCTTATTTCTCTATGTACGCCACTGGTGACATATATATCATGTATGAGCTGTATGTGTGTGGAGTGTATTCACTCAGCTTTGTCTGTGTGCTGCATATGCCCTATGTGTGACCTGTGTGTGCACGAGAATGTGTCCATTGATGATAAAAAATGTATGTAGGTTAATTAATTACATTGTAGACATAAAAATAAAGCTACAAATGAAGTATGACATCTTAAAAATGGGCTCCATATGTATATGACTTTTTTGGCATTATTATAAACACTTTATAGGTTATCTTCTTTAGCATTTTGTATGTACAGTATGCAGTAGAGTTAAATAATTTAGGACAGATATGCCAAATGGGTTTCATATAGATGTGCTTTTACATGAAGGCCCCGACTATATATGTTCACCTGTGGGAACAATTAAATTCGTTTGTCAGCAGTAGAATCTACCAAGATCTGACAAAACTTGTCACTTATTCCATATTCTAAACACAAGTGTATATATAGCTGTAGAAAAGGCTATGCTATGCACAGTCTTTTCTTCAGCTATACCATATATCAGAAAGCTTTTGATATGTTATAGGGACATATCAATAGTTTTGATCGGTGAGGGTCTGAGTACTGAGAACCCCTTCGAATTCAAGAACAATGGGAGAAAAGGGCTTGTTTAGCACCCTCTCTCTTAGTGAGAACTTTTCTCCCCTCGTTTTAGAGATTGGTAGGAGCCCCAGTGGTCAGAACCCCACTGATCAAAACTTTTGATATGCCCCTATAACATAGCACAGTGGCCTTTTAAAGTGAACTTGTCACCAAAATATGCAATGCAATCTGCAAGCAGCATTTTATACAGCAGGAGGAGCTGAGCAGATTGATATATATTTTTGTGGGAAAAGATTCAGTGAAATTGTAATTTTATACATTTTTTTCTGACCTCAATAGCCAAGTGGTCTGTGTTAGCAGTGGTTGATAGCTATCTATGTATATGTACATTTACACAAGGAATGCTATATCAATCACTTATAAGACGTCCCACTCAGCTATAGAGTTCAGAAAGAAAAGTGAATAACGGTAAATTTATAAAATGCCAATTTTATTGAATCTTTTCCCACAAAACTATATATTAATCTGCCCAGCTTCTGCTGCTCTATAATATGCTGCCTGCAGATTGCGCTGCAATTTGTGGCGACAGGTTCCATTTCATTTTCTGTCCCTCACATCAAGCTGGAGCCAGTGTTGGTAGTAAAGCTACCAGGACAACAACACAATTGTAGTACAGAAGATAACTGTTTGCCATTTATTGATTGTTGAATTCATAAATGAAACTAAGATTCTCTTGGTATATAACATGCTTAATGTGCTTAAATAGAGTTGAATGTACTGTAATTAGTGTTTAACCTCTAGAGATAACTTGCTCCATAGTTAATAATTACCTATAATCTCTGACCTTCCATGTTCTCTTTAGCATTTATAGACACTGGTACCAGTTTGTTATATGCCCCTTCCGCAAATTGAATTCAGTTACAGCCTGTATCAAGGTATGTAGCCACAAACCATAAATGCATGAATTTTTATTAAAATGGCCTACACACATGAACATGAAACACTTTCAAAGTTTGACTGTCTCTTATGTAACAACAAAAGCGGCACAGCAGAAGTAGAGCAGCCAGATTTACTTGCTATGTTGGAAAACAGCTTAGGTCCCTTCTTACTAGAGATACAACTAATCACAAATTAAGTAAAACATAGAGGTTGAAAGACAAAAACAGTAAACACAGGAAAGTTATATTGCTCTAAAAAAAGTTTCATTACCTCCATTTAAGGCTACTTTCACACCTGCGTTCGGTGCGGATGCGTCTTGTATCTGCACAGAATGATCCGCACCAATAATGCAAACACTTGCATCTGTTCAGAACGGATCCGTTTGCATTATTCTTAAAAAAAAAGTCGAAGTCAAAACGGATCCGTCCTGACTTACATTGAAAGTCAATGGGGGACGGATCTGTTTTCAATTGCACCATATTGTGTCAGTGAAAATGGATCCGTCCCCATTGACTTACAGTACATTGTAAGTCAGGACGGATCCGTTTGGCTCCGCATCGTCAGGCGGACACCAAAACGCTGTAAACAGCGTTTTGGTTTCCGCCTCCAGAGCGGAATGGAGGCGGTACAGAGCCAAACTGATGCATTCTGAACAGATCCTTATCCATTCGGAATGCATTGGGGCTGAACTGATCCGTTTTGGGCCACTTGTGAGAGCCCTGAAACGAATCTCACAAGCGGACCCAGAAACGCCAGTTTGAAAGTAGCCTAAAACTGTCAATTACAACAATTAAAATCATAATCTATTGCGATAGATAGATATGAGAGATAAATTGACTATAATTAGATTCAGCGAGCATTGTGGTAACATCCAGCAATGCTGAGTCCAGAGAGCTCTGGCAGGCTGAAATCTGTCATAACAGCCTGCCAGAGCTAATAACACTAGTGTAAAACTAGCCTACTAAAAGCACAATAGACAACTTGACCTGTTTTCTATAACTCACTTGTCAGCTTTGCTGTTTTGACTTGGGCAGCATCATCAGAGTGCAGGAAATTTGATGATAGATGTATTTTACTGCTGAAGACCTAGATGAGGCAGGATAAATACTATACAAACAGATAAGTCTCTGCATGGTTCCTGTGTTCCTTTCTGGTGTCTGTGGGAGGAAGTTGTACTTAACACTTCTTGGAAAATGCAATCGTTTACAGAAGGTATCTGTCCATGAACTCATACTTATTGTACGGAAAATGCAAATGTGATCGCACACTACATCCAGCACTCTGCCCTCCATGCTGGATGAGACATTGGTTTATATTTTGGCCAAAGCATAGTAAGCCACTCACCGCGTCAAGGCTGTCTCATGAGTGGTCCCTAACTCTTGTTCCTACCTGTTCATGGGCCATGACAGCCACATAAAATCCAGGGAATGCAGGTCAGCATGCAAGCCAAGTACACTTTGCTTGTAACCCCGTCCGGTGACATTACAGCTTTCATCGGATCCAGGGATGCAAGTACCAACATGCATGCTGAACCCACCATATACTTCTCCTGGAGCCAAATGGCTAATGGTAGGTTCTATACAAGCAGACTCAGTTTTATACTGACTTTAAAACCAGCCTCAAGGACAGATTAACTGGTCAGGTGTGCAATGACTCCAAGGAGATCGCCACGCCTCCAATATATACTACAGAGTGCTGGATGTAGTGTGCGATCACATTTGCATTTTCCGTTTGTATATGTATTTCGCCATAGCGATCTGCACCTACAGGCAGGTTGTGCTGACCCAACCCCTTATTTTTTTCTTTGTAGTATATATTGGAGGCGTGGCGATCTCCTTGGAGTCATTGCACACCTGACCAGTTAATCTGTCCTTGAGGCTGGTTTTAAAGTCAGTATAAAACTGAGTCTGCTTGTATAGAACCTACCATTAGCCATTTGGCTCCAGGAGAAGTATATAGTGGGTTCAGCATGCATGTTGGTACTTGCATCCCTGGATCCGATGAAAGCTGTAATGGCACCGGACGGGGTTACAAGCAAAGTGTACTTGGCTTGCATGCTGACCTGCATTCCCTGGATTTTATGTGGCTGTCATGGCCCATGAACAGGTAGGAACAAGAGTTAGGGACCACTCATGAGACAGCCTTGACGCGGTGAGTGGCTTACTATGCTTTGGCCAAAATATAAACCAATGTCTCATCCAGCATGGAGGGCAGAGTGCTGGATGTAGTGTGCGATCACATTTGCATTTTCCGTTTGTATATGTATTTCGCCATAGCGATCTGCACCTACAGGCAGGTTGTGCTGACCCAACCCCTTATTTTTTTCTTTGTAGTATATATTGGAGGCGTGGCGATCTCCTTGGAGTCATTGCACACCTGACCAGTTAATCTGTCCTTGAGGCTGGTTTTAAAGTCAGTATAAAACTGAGTCTGCTTGTATAGAACCTACCATTAGCCATTTGGCTGCAGGAGAAGTATATGGTGGGTTCAGCATGCATGTTGGTACTTGCATCCCTGGATCCGATGAAAGCTGTAATGGCACCGGACGGGGTTACAAGCAAAGTGTACTTGGCTTGCATGCTGACCTGCATTCCCTGGATTTTATGTGGCTGTCATGGCCCATGAACAGGTAGGAACAAGAGTTAGGGACCACTCATGAGACAGCCTTGACGCGGTGAGTGGCTTACTATGCTTTGGCCAAAATATAAACCAATGTCTCATCCAGCATGGAGGGCAGAGTGCTGGATGTAGTGTGCGATCACATTTGCATTTTCCGTTTGTATATGTATTTCGCCATAGCGATCTGCACCTACAGGCAGGTTGTGCTGACCCAACCCCTTATTTTTTTCTTTGTAGTATATATTGGAGGCGTGGCGATCTCCTTGGAGTCATTGCACACCTGACCAGTTAATCTGTCCTTGAGGCTGGTTTTAAAGTCAGTATAAAACTGAGTCTGCTTGTATAGAACCTACCATTAGCCATTTGGCTCCAGGAGAAGTATATGGTGGGTTCAGCATGCATGTTGGTACTTGCATCCCAGGATCCGATGAAAGCTGTAATGGCACCGGACGGGGTTACAAGCAAAGTGTACTTGGCTTGCATGCTGACCTGCATTCCCTGGATTTTATGTGGCTGTCATGGCCCATGAACAGGTAGGAACAAGAGTTAGGGACCACTCATGAGACAGCCTTGACGCGGTGAGTGGCTTACTATGCTTTGGCCAAAATATAAACCAATGTCTCATCCAGCATGGAGGGCAGAGTGCTGGATGTAGTGTGCGATCACATTTGCATTTTCCGTTTGTATATGTATTTCGCCATAGCGATCTGCACCTACAGGCAGGTTGTGCTGACCCAACCCCTTATTTTTTTCTTTGTAGTATATATTGGAGGCGTGGCGATCTCCTTGGAGTCATTGCACACCTGACCAGTTAATCTGTCCTTGAGGCTGGTTTTAAAGTCAGTATAAAACTGAGTCTGCTTGTATAGAACCTACCATTAGCCATTTGGCTCCAGGAGAAGTATATGGTGGGTTCAGCATGCATGTTGGTACTTGCATCCCTGGATCCGATGAAAGCTGTAATGGCACCGGACGGGGTTACAAGCAAAGTGTACTTGGCTTGCATGCTGACCTGCATTCCCTGGATTTTATGTGGCTGTCATGGCCCATGAACAGGTAGGAACAAGAGTTAGGGACCACTCATGAGACAGCCTTGACGCGGTGAGTGGCTTACTATGCTTTGGCCAAAATATAAACCAATGTCTCATCCAGCATGGAGGGCAGAGTGCTGGATGTAGTGTGCGATCACATTTGCATTTTCCGTTTGTATATGTATTTCGCCATAGCGATCTGCACCTACAGGCAGGTTGTGCTGACCCAACCCCTTATTTTTTTCTTTGTAGTATATATTGGAGGCGTGGCGATCTCCTTGGAGTCATTGCACACCTGACCAGTTAATCTGTCCTTGAGGCTGGTTTTAAAGTCAGTATAAAACTGAGTCTGCTTGTATAGAACCTACCATTAGCCATTTGGCTCCAGGAGAAGTATATGGTGGGTTCAGCATGCATGTTGGTACTTGCATCCCTGGATCCGATGAAAGCTGTAATGGCACCGGACGGGGTTACAAGCAAAGTGTACTTGGCTTGCATGCTGACCTGCATTCCCTGGATTTTATGTGGCTGTCATGGCCCATGAACAGGTAGGAACAAGAGTTAGGGACCACTCATGAGACAGCCTTGACGCGGTGAGTGGCTTACTATGCTTTGGCCAAAATATAAACCAATGTCTCATCCAGCATGGAGGGCAGAGTGCTGGATGTAGTGTGCGATCACATTTGCATTTTCCGTTTGTATATGTATTTCGCCATAGCGATCTGCACCTACAGGCAGGTTGTGCTGACCCAACCCCTTATTTTTTTCTTTGTAGTATATATTGGAGGCGTGGCGATCTCCTTGGAGTCATTGCACACCTGACCAGTTAATCTGTCCTTGAGGCTGGTTTTAAAGTCAGTATAAAACTGAGTCTGCTTGTATAGAACCTACCATTAGCCATTTGGCTCCAGGAGAAGTATATGGTGGGTTCAGCATGCATGTTGGTACTTGCATCCCTGGATCCGATGAAAGCTGTAATGGCACCGGACGGGGTTACAAGCAAAGTGTACTTGGCTTGCATGCTGACCTGCATTCCCTGGATTTTATGTGGCTGTCATGGCCCATGAACAGGTAGGAACAAGAGTTAGGGACCACTCATGAGACAGCCTTGACGCGGTGAGTGGCTTACTATGCTTTGGCCAAAATATAAACCAATGTCTCATCCAGCATGGAGGGCAGAGTGCTGGATGTAGTGTGCGATCACATTTGCATTTTCCGTTTGTATATGTATTTCGCCATAGCGATCTGCACCTACAGGCAGGTTGTGCTGACCCAACCCCTTATTTTTTTCTTTGTAGTATATATTGGAGGCGTGGCGATCTCCTTGGAGTCATTGCACACCTGACCAGTTAATCTGTCCTTCAGGCTGGTTTTAAAGTCAGTATAAAACTGAGTCTGCTTGTATAGAACCTACCATTAGCCATTTGGCTCCAGGAGAAGTATATGGTGGGTTCAGCATGCATGTTGGTACTTGCATCCCTGGATCCGATGAAAGCTGTAATGGCACCGGACGGGGTTACAAGCAAAGTGTACTTGGCTTGCATGCTGACCTGCATTCCCTGGATTTTATGTGGCTGTCATGGCCCATGAACAGGTAGGAACAAGAGTTAGGGACCACTCATGAGACAGCCTTGACGCGGTGAGTGGCTTACTATGCTTTGGCCAAAATATAAACCAATGTCTCATCCAGCATGGAGGGCAGAGTGCTGGATGTAGTGTGCGATCACATTTGCATTTTCCGTTTGTATATGTATTTCGCCATAGCGATCTGCACCTACAGGCAGGTTGTGCTGACCCAACCCCTTATTTTTTTCTTTGTAGTATATATTGGAGGCGTGGCGATCTCCTTGGAGTCATTGCACACCTGACCAGTTAATCTGTCCTTGAGGCTGGTTTTAAAGTCAGTATAAAACTGAGTCTGCTTGTATAGAACCTACCATTAGCCATTTGGCTCCAGGAGAAGTATATGGTGGGTTCAGCATGCATGTTGGTACTTGCATCCCAGGATCCGATGAAAGCTGTAATGGCACCGGACGGGGTTACAAGCAAAGTGTACTTGGCTTGCATGCTGACCTGCATTCCCTGGATTTTATGTGGCTGTCATGGCCCATGAACAGGTAGGAACAAGAGTTAGGGACCACTCATGAGACAGCCTTGACGCGGTGAGTGGCTTACTATGCTTTGGCCAAAATATAAACCAATGTCTCATCCAGCATGGAGGGCAGAGTGCTGGATGTAGTGTGCGATCACATTTGCATTTTCCGTTTGTATATGTATTTCGCCATAGCGATCTGCACCTACAGGCAGGTTGTGCTGACCCAACCCCTTATTTTTTTCTTTGTAGTATATATTGGAGGCGTGGCGATCTCCTTGGAGTCATTGCACACCTGACCAGTTAATCTGTCCTTGAGGCTGGTTTTAAAGTCAGTATAAAACTGAGTCTGCTTGTATAGAACCTACCATTAGCCATTTGGCTCCAGGAGAAGTATATGGTGGGTTCAGCATGCATGTTGGTACTTGCATCCCTGGATCCGATGAAAGCTGTAATGGCACCGGACGGGGTTACAAGCAAAGTGTACTTGGCTTGCATGCTGACCTGCATTCCCTGGATTTTATGTGGCTGTCATGGCCCATGAACAGGTAGGAACAAGAGTTAGGGACCACTCATGAGACAGCCTTGACGCGGTGAGTGGCTTACTATGCTTTGGCCAAAATATAAACCAATGTCTCATCCAGCATGGAGGGCAGAGTGCTGGATGTAGTGTGCGATCACATTTGCATTTTCCGTTTGTATATGTATTTCGCCATAGCGATCTGCACCTACAGGCAGGTTGTGCTGACCCAACCCCTTATTTTTTTCTTTGTAGTATATATTGGAGGCGTGGCGATCTCCTTGGAGTCATTGCACACCTGACCAGTTAATCTGTCCTTGAGGCTGGTTTTAAAGTCAGTATAAAACTGAGTCTGCTTGTATAGAACCTACCATTAGCCATTTGGCTCCAGGAGAAGTATATGGTGGGTTCAGCATGCATGTTGGTACTTGCATCCCTGGATCCGATGAAAGCTGTAATGGCACCGGACGGGGTTACAAGCAAAGTGTACTTGGCTTGCATGCTGACCTGCATTCCCTGGATTTTATGTGGCTGTCATGGCCCATGAACAGGTAGGAACAAGAGTTAGGGACCACTCATGAGACAGCCTTGACGCGGTGAGTGGCTTACTATGCTTTGGCCAAAATATAAACCAATGTCTCATCCAGCATGGAGGGCAGAGTGCTGGATGTAGTGTGCGATCACATTTGCATTTTCCGTTTGTATATGTATTTCGCCATAGCGATCTGCACCTACAGGCAGGTTGTGCTGACCCAACCCCTTATTTTTTTCTTTGTAGTATATATTGGAGGCGTGGCGATCTCCTTGGAGTCATTGCACACCTGACCAGTTAATCTGTCCTTGAGGCTGGTTTTAAAGTCAGTATAAAACTGAGTCTGCTTGTATAGAACCTACCATTAGCCATTTGGCTCCAGGAGAAGTATATGGTGGGTTCAGCATGCATGTTGGTACTTGCATCCCTGGATCCGATGAAAGCTGTAATGGCACCGGACGGGGTTACAAGCAAAGTGTACTTGGCTTGCATGCTGACCTGCATTCCCTGGATTTTATGTGGCTGTCATGGCCCATGAACAGGTAGGAACAAGAGTTAGGGACCACTCATGAGACAGCCTTGACGCGGTGAGTGGCTTACTATGCTTTGGCCAAAATATAAACCAATGTCTCATCCAGCATGGAGGGCAGAGTGCTGGATGTAGTGTGCGATCACATTTGCATTTTCCGTTTGTATATGTATTTCGCCATAGCGATCTGCACCTACAGGCAGGTTGTGCTGACCCAACCCCTTATTTTTTTCTTTGTAGTATATATTGGAGGCGTGGCGATCTCCTTGGAGTCATTGCACACCTGACCAGTTAATCTGTCCTTGAGGCTGGTTTTAAAGTCAGTATAAAACTGAGTCTGCTTGTATAGAACCTACCATTAGCCATTTGGCTCCAGGAGAAGTATATGGTGGGTTCAGCATGCATGTTGGTACTTGCATCCCTGGATCCGATGAAAGCTGTAATGGCACCGGACGGGGTTACAAGCAAAGTGTACTTGGCTTGCATGCTGACCTGCATTCCCTGGATTTTATGTGGCTGTCATGGCCCATGAACAGGTAGGAACAAGAGTTAGGGACCACTCATGAGACAGCCTTGACGCGGTGAGTGGCTTACTATGCTTTGGCCAAAATATAAACCAATGTCTCATCCAGCATGGAGGGCAGAGTGCTGGATGTAGTGTGCGATCACATTTGCATTTTCCGTTTGTATATGTATTTCGCCATAGCGATCTGCACCTACAGGCAGGTTGTGCTGACCCAACCCCTTATTTTTTTCTTTGTAGTATATATTGGAGGCGTGGCGATCTCCTTGGAGTCATTGCACACCTGACCAGTTAATCTGTCCTTGAGGCTGGTTTTAAAGTCAGTATAAAACTGAGTCTGCTTGTATAGAACCTACCATTAGCCATTTGGCTCCAGGAGAAGTATATGGTGGGTTCAGCATGCATGTTGGTACTTGCATCCCTGGATCCGATGAAAGCTGTAATGGCACCGGACGGGGTTACAAGCAAAGTGTACTTGGCTTGCATGCTGACCTGCATTCCCTGGATTTTATGTGGCTGTCATGGCCCATGAACAGGTAGGAACAAGAGTTAGGGACCACTCATGAGACAGCCTTGACGCGGTGAGTGGCTTACTATGCTTTGGCCAAAATATAAACCAATGTCTCATCCAGCATGGAGGGCAGAGTGCTGGATGTAGTGTGCGATCACATTTGCATTTTCCGTTTGTATATGTATTTCGCCATAGCGATCTGCACCTACAGGCAGGTTGTGCTGACCCAACCCCTTATTTTTTTCTTTGTAGTATATATTGGAGGCGTGGCGATCTCCTTGGAGTCATTGCACACCTGACCAGTTAATCTGTCCTTGAGGCTGGTTTTAAAGTCAGTATAAAACTGAGTCTGCTTGTATAGAACCTACCATTAGCCATTTGGCTCCAGGAGAAGTATATGGTGGGTTCAGCATGCATGTTGGTACTTGCATCCCTGGATCCGATGAAAGCTGTAATGGCACCGGACGGGGTTACAAGCAAAGTGTACTTGGCTTGCATGCTGACCTGCATTCCCTGGATTTTATGTGGCTGTCATGGCCCATGAACAGGTAGGAACAAGAGTTAGGGACCACTCATGAGACAGCCTTGACGCGGTGAGTGGCTTACTATGCTTTGGCCAAAATATAAACCAATGTCTCATCCAGCATGGAGGGCAGAGTGCTGGATGTAGTGTGCGATCACATTTGCATTTTCCGTTTGTATATGTATTTCGCCATAGCGATCTGCACCTACAGGCAGGTTGTGCTGACCCAACCCCTTATTTTTTTCTTTGTAGTATATATTGGAGGCGTGGCGATCTCCTTGGAGTCATTGCACACCTGACCAGTTAATCTGTCCTTGAGGCTGGTTTTAAAGTCAGTATAAAACTGAGTCTGCTTGTATAGAACCTACCATTAGCCATTTGGCTCCAGGAGAAGTATATGGTGGGTTCAGCATGCATGTTGGTACTTGCATCCCTGGATCCGATGAAAGCTGTAATGGCACCGGACGGGGTTACAAGCAAAGTGTACTTGGCTTGCATGCTGACCTGCATTCCCTGGATTTTATGTGGCTGTCATGGCCCATGAACAGGTAGGAACAAGAGTTAGGGACCACTCATGAGACAGCCTTGACGCGGTGAGTGGCTTACTATGCTTTGGCCAAAATATAAACCAATGTCTCATCCAGCATGGAGGGCAGAGTGCTGGATGTAGTGTGCGATCACATTTGCATTTTCCGTTTGTATATGTATTTCGCCATAGCGATCTGCACCTACAGGCAGGTTGTGCTGACCCAACCCCTTATTTTTTTCTTTGTAGTATATATTGGAGGCGTGGCGATCTCCTTGGAGTCATTGCACACCTGACCAGTTAATCTGTCCTTGAGGCTGGTTTTAAAGTCAGTATAAAACTGAGTCTGCTTGTATAGAACCTACCATTAGCCATTTGGCTCCAGGAGAAGTATATGGTGGGTTCAGCATGCATGTTGGTACTTGCATCCCTGGATCCGATGAAAGCTGTAATGGCACCGGACGGGGTTACAAGCAAAGTGTACTTGGCTTGCATGCTGACCTGCATTCCCTGGATTTTATGTGGCTGTCATGGCCCATGAACAGGTAGGAACAAGAGTTAGGGACCACTCATGAGACAGCCTTGACGCGGTGAGTGGCTTACTATGCTTTGGCCAAAATATAAACCAATGTCTCATCCAGCATGGAGGGCAGAGTGCTGGATGTAGTGTGCGATCACATTTGCATTTTCCGTTTGTATATGTATTTCGCCATAGCGATCTGCACCTACAGGCAGGTTGTGCTGACCCAACCCCTTATTTTTTTCTTTGTAGTATATATTGGAGGCGTGGCGATCTCCTTGGAGTCATTGCACACCTGACCAGTTAATCTGTCCTTGAGGCTGGTTTTAAAGTCAGTATAAAACTGAGTCTGCTTGTATAGAACCTACCATTAGCCATTTGGCTCCAGGAGAAGTATATGGTGGGTTCAGCATGCATGTTGGTACTTGCATCCCTGGATCCGATGAAAGCTGTAATGGCACCGGACGGGGTTACAAGCAAAGTGTACTTGGCTTGCATGCTGACCTGCATTCCCTGGATTTTATGTGGCTGTCATGGCCCATGAACAGGTAGGAACAAGAGTTAGGGACCACTCATGAGACAGCCTTGACGCGGTGAGTGGCTTACTATGCTTTGGCCAAAATATAAACCAATGTCTCATCCAGCATGGAGGGCAGAGTGCTGGATGTAGTGTGCGATCACATTTGCATTTTCCGTTTGTATATGTATTTCGCCATAGCGATCTGCACCTACAGGCAGGTTGTGCTGACCCAACCCCTTATTTTTTTCTTTGTAGTATATATTGGAGGCGTGGCGATCTCCTTGGAGTCATTGCACACCTGACCAGTTAATCTGTCCTTGAGGCTGGTTTTAAAGTCAGTATAAAACTGAGTCTGCTTGTATAGAACCTACCATTAGCCATTTGGCTCCAGGAGAAGTATATAGTGGGTTCAGCATGCATGTTGGTACTTGCATCCCTGGATCCGATGAAAGCTGTAATGGCACCGGACGGGGTTACAAGCAAAGTGTACTTGGCTTGCATGCTGACCTGCATTCCCTGGATTTTATGTGGCTGTCATGGCCCATGAACAGGTAGGAACAAGAGTTAGGGACCACTCATGAGACAGCCTTGACGCGGTGAGTGGCTTACTATGCTTTGGCCAAAATATAAACCAATGTCTCATCCAGCATGGAGGGCAGAGTGCTGGATGTAGTGTGCGATCACATTTGCATTTTCCATTTGTATATGTATTTCGCCATAGCGATCTGCACCTACAGGCAGGTTGTGCTGACCCAACCCCTTATTTTTTTCTTTGTCATACTTATTGTAGTTACCATAAAGCTCATGCATTCTGCTAAACTGCCTATACAGAAAATACTAGAAGGCAATGTGCACTGCCAATATTAAGAAGAATACAAATATAGGTTTGCAGTCTATTGGCATGTTATACAGTTTTCATTAGAAATGCATTCTATGTTAATAAGTAAAAAGAAATAAAGAAATATGGTAAGCATACCCTAAACCCTGGATAAAATATATGGTGACCACACTTTCAAATGGTGCTGGGAGGAAACAACACACATGGGTCGGGCAAAGGCAAACTTGTAGTTTGTAGAAATGGGAAAAATCTCCAGAAATTCATATTCTTTATAAACCTTTAAAAACATTTGCATCCACTAGAGTCACTTACTTGTTTCAGATGGTGTAGTTGCATCCTTACTCATAGACCTGAGAGGAAGTGGGAGGATTAGCTCCCAGTCAGACAGACAGCCTGGATGTGCCAATCAGGGCTACAGCAAGCAGGAAGGTGCCCTAGCAGAACAAGCAGAACATCATCCTGTGCTGGGCTGTGATGAAGGGCGGTCGGGTCTTATAGTGCTTGTAAAAATGATCTTAGGGAGTCAGAGACAGTCAAAAAATCTAAATCAAGTTTGTATTCTACTGCCAGGAACAGTGAAAGGAAAGGCTAGAATTACAAAGAAAAAGAAGAATTGTTTGTATAGAATAGGCACAGGTAGGGAAAGCTGTCAGCCATGGAGTGAGAAGTATGGAGCTGACGCTGGCTTTGCCTCCTAGCACAATTGCAGCTGCTGCAGACCTAAAAAGTATATAATAACAACTGAGCTGAAGTGGCTCAACCATTCCAAATCCACAGAATAGGTGCTCACTCCACGGCACACCCTCTGTAATCTAGATGTTACTATAGTGACTTGTATTTTTGGTCTTTTATTGATTTAGTTTTATAACATTCTTATTTTCATTTCTATTTAAGTATATATATATATATATATATATATATTTTTTTTTTTTTTCTGATAATTCTATTAATTTTAATGGTAATGTATATACAGAATCAATAATTTTAGATATACTTGCTTCCTCGCAACTCTGAATATTATGAGTGCCCTCCTACTTCTTGGTTTATCTAAATTGTTCAGACCTCAAAAGTAGCTACTTGCAAGGATATTACTTTCATTTTTTCCCATTTTAACAGAAATCCTTTTTTTGGGGGGTTGGTGGGAGTGGAATAAGCGCAAAACTGTGCAACATGAATACTAGTGAGAACTCTGTTTCAGGGCACCTCACATAGTTAAATTTGTTTTTGGGGTTATAATATAACATATGCAAGGTAGAGGACAAAAACATCAGTTGTTGATATTGTAATATTAAGGCAAAATCAGTTTATTCCTCCACACAGTTTCAAATATTTTTGGGGGTGGGCGGTTATTGAATTTATTCAAACCAGCATATAGGTGATCACTGTACCAATAAACAGAGTAGTATACCAAATTATCTGTGAGTGATAGCATGATATTAAGCATCAAGCCTGGCTCTTAATCATCCATTTCCATTAATTTCTTTCTCCACACAGTTGGAATTTTTTATTTTTTTTGGGGGGTGGGTTCAATTTAATGAAACCAGCATATAGGTGATCAGTGCATCAATACACAAGGTAATGCAGCAAATTATCTGTGAGTAATAACGTGATATTAAGTATCAAGCCTTTATCATCCATTTCCATTTATTTCTTCCCCACACAGTTGTAATTTTATTTTTTGGGGTTGTTCAATTTAATTAAACCAACATATAGGTGATCAGTACACCAAAACACACAGAGTAGTGCATAAAATTACCTGTGAGTAATAGTGCTATATTAAGCATCAAGCCTCAATCATCCATTTCCATTTATTTCTTTTCTCCACATGGTTCCTAATTTTTTGCGGGGTTGTTCAATCTAATAAAACCAGCATATATGTGATCAGTACATCAATACACAGGGTAATGCAGCATATTTTCTGTGAGTGATAACGTGATATTAAGTATCACGCCTTAATCATCCATTTCCATTTATTTATTTCTCCACATTTTTTGGGGGGTTGTTCAATTTAATTAAACCAACATATAGGTCAGGGATGCTCAACCTGTGTCCCTCCAGTTGTTGCAAAACTACAACTCCCAGCATGCCTGACAGCCTACAGCTATCAACCTACACCAGGGCATGGTGGGAGTTGTAGTTTTACAACAGCTGGATCGCCATAGGTTGAGCATCCCTGATATAGGTGATCAGTACACCAAAACACACAGAGTACTGCACACAATTACCTGTGAGTAATAATGTTATATTAAGCATCAAGCCTCAATCATCCATTTCCATTTA
Organism: Bufo bufo; assembly: GCF_905171765.1. Lineage (NCBI taxonomy): Eukaryota > Metazoa > Chordata > Amphibia > Anura > Bufonidae > Bufo > Bufo bufo. The sequence continues at coordinate 649,761,687 of NC_053390.1, read as the reverse complement.
TTTATTTCTCCACATGGTTCCTATTTTTTTTGGAGGTTGTTCAATTTAATGAAACCGGCATATACTGTATGTGATCAGTACAGCAATACACAGGGTAGAACACCAAATTATCTGTGAATGATAACATGATATTAAGCATCAGGCATCAATCATCTGTTTCCGTTTATCTCTTTTTTGGGGGGGATTATTGAATTTATTTAAACCAACTGTAGGAAGGCGCAAGGGTCCGTCGTTGAAGGAAGGTATGTGTCACCAAGGTTCCTGGCCTCGGTGAAGTAAGAGCCGGTATTTTCAAGTGTCAGTGGCAGCTAGTGCTGGTTGACACGTTGCTATTTTAGACTAATAATATATATTAAGAAAAGCTCTACCAGCAAACTACTGGAGCCCAGCCTATCAGTTACCAACTGATGGAAAAACAAATTAAAAATAATTTAGGCTGTCTCACAGTTTTTTGCGTACATGAATTTATTCTCATTTAAAATACAAATGTCAACATATCAGCATAATTACATGTATAGACTTCGATAGTGCTGAGCTCTCGCACACACCTATGCGACTGGAGTACTCCAAAAATGTAAAAGACCTTTGGCTAGTGTTAGTGGCGTTTTTCTGCAGACTTCAAATCTTCGAGTTTGGATCCCTGATGCCCTTGGGTCTAAACTCGGAGATGGAAATCTTTGGTTTCCTATAGGGGAGATGGGTTGGTATGCATAGGGAGTCGTTGCCAGGCTGTTTAGCAGCGCACCGACTCCACCTGCATCCTTCCCCTCTCCTCCCCACTCCGTCAAAAGCCACAAATTCCAGCAGTCCATGTATTTGTATTTTATATTTTTTATATAACCTGTATATTTTATTGTTCATAGAATTTGTATTCTTTTTATATATTATTTCAATGTATTTATGGCATTTTATATTGCTGGTTTTAATCTATGATAGATTACGGCCAAAAAACCTTTATATTTTAAACATTACAACAGTTTGAGAATGGATCGGAATCCCACAGGTGGAAAATCAATCTGGGACAATACGATCCGGAATCCAGACCACTTATTACATCAAATCCAAAATGATATATAAGGACACAACCAACATGTCTTCATTCAGCATTTCACATTTACTGAGGAAGGAACACAGTTCCGAAACGCGTCTAGTGTGAACCAGACCTAGCTATTGATGCGTTTTTTCAACTCTGCCTGAAAAAAAGATTTCTTCAAAATACCGGGATATTTACTTTCAAAAAGGAACAAGCCTGACATCAATTTTAAGCGGTTTCAGCTATAAACTATTGGCAAAGTGGATTGATCTATGCTGATATGCCTAATTTAGGTAACTAACTTTGTGATCAAAGTCGGACCGCATACCGAAAGAACTCTGCTGCATCAGCTTCCACTGCGTCATCGACCAACAAACCATCTTCCGGGAGGTCACGTGGGACGCTGTCAGGAGTGAGTTCGGAGCCCATTCCGCAACGATAGCTGGTGGAGCAACATCAGGTGAAGGCGGTGGTATCAACACCAGCGGGCGATATTTGAATACAGCATCTTCCACATCAACAACCGCAAAAAGGACGTTCCTTGAACCATCTTGGTTCCAACAACCGGTAAAATAGTACATTAGTACTAAACTTTTCAATTATATATTTGAAGTCTGCAGAAAAATGCCACTAACACTAGCCAAAGGTCTTTTACATTTTTGGAGTACTCCAGTCGTATAGGTGTGTGCGAGAGCTCCGCACTATCTATGTCTATACATGTAATTAAGCTGATATGTTGACATTTGTATTTTAAATGAGAATAAATTCATGTACGCAAAAATACTGTGAGACAGCCTAAATTATTTTTACGTTGCTATTTTAGTATGGCTGTAAGCTGATCCGGGTCAGCTTTAACTGGGAGTAGCCAAAGTGCTGGGTGGGTGGCTGCTCCCCACGCTCCAGACCGGGTCTTTACTGGCCTATATCAAACCCAGCCAGCAATCTCAGGCTACTTTCACACTTGCGTTAGGAGCGTATCCGTCTGGTGTCTGTACAGATGGATCCGCTCCTATAATGCAAACGCTTGCATCCATTCAGAACGGATCCGTCTGCATAACTGTTTATTTCAGATCAGATTTTTCACTTCGTGAAAACTCAGATCCGACAGTATTTTCTAACACAGAGGCATTCCCATGGTGATGGGGACGCTTCAAGTTAGAATATACAAAAAAAACTCTGTACATGACTGCCCCCTGCTGCCTGGCAGGTGCTGCCAGGCAGCAGGGGGCAGACCCCCCCTCCCTCCCTCCCCTGTATTTAACTCATTGGTGGCCAGTGCGGCCCCCCCTCCCTCCCCTGTTTTTAACTCATTGGTGGCCAGTGCGGCCGGCCCCCCCTCCCTCCCCCCCTGCCCCTCCCTCCCCCCTGTTTTTAAATCATTGGTGGCCAGTGCGGCCGGCCCACCCCTAATTAAAATGACCGAGCCCCCATCATTGCTGGGACTCTGATCGGTAACCATGGCAACCAGGACGCTACTGCATTCCTGGCTGCCATGGTTACTTAGCAATTTTAGAAGCATTATACTTACCTGCGATGTCTGTGACTGGCCGGGCGCTCCTCCTACTGGTAAGTGAAAGGTCTGTGCTATAAGCAATGCGCCAGTGTGGATTACTCCTCTCTGACAGTGGAGCGTTGTCAGTCCCTGGGTGTTTTGGATCTGAAAATTTGTGCCGTGCAAAAGGGCTGGGAGCCGCATGCTGAGAAACAGGCCCCTAAAGCCTGCTGTGGACCACAGGTGGAGAAACTGAAAACCAGGTGAAGGTTTTTGTTCTGTGGACTTTTCATGTTGTGAACAAACACCTAGACTGCAAAATGTCACTTTTTGTTTTTCCTTATGTGTAAATAAAACACTGAACTGTTTAAGTTAAAGACTTTGTGGTTGCCTCTATACTGCATCCGCTAGCCTGTCTACCAGAGTAAATCCCCACACAACATATAGGTGATTGCTACACCAATACACAGGGTAGCGCACAAATGTATCTGTGAGTTTTAGCAAATTTAAAGCTAAATCTGTTAACACACAGCGAGTTTTCAAACACGTTGTATGTTAACCCCTTAAGGACCTGTGCGGTACATGTACGGCGCAGATGTCCGTGACTTTAGTGCTGTGTTCGGGCTGGTGCAAGAGATTTGTCTGCCTGATCCCGGTGCATTAACCGCAAAAAATGAGCCCCTTCCTAAGACAATCGCCCAAAAAAGAAAAAACTATGGAGACACTAAAACATGATTTTTTTGGTTTCAAAAATGCCTTTATTGTGTTAAATGCAAAAAAAAAAAGTTGACATATTAGGTATCGCCGCATCCGTAACAACCTGCTCTATAAAAATACTACATGACCTAACCCCTCAGGTGAACACTGTAAGAAAAAACGGTGTAAAAATGCAATTTTTTGTCACCTTACATCACAAAAAGTGTAATAGCAAGCGATCAAACAGTCATATGCACTCCAAAATAGTGCCAATTTAACCGTCATCTCATCCCACAAAAATGATATTCTACCTAAGACAATCGCCCAAAACATAAAAAAAACTATGGCTCTCAGACTATGGAGACACTAAAACATGATTTTTTTTTTTCAAATATGATATAATCGTGCAAAACTTAACCACCTCCAGACCGCCTAACGCAGGATCGCGTTCTGGAGGCGGCTCACTCAGGCACAGTCACGCATATACGCGTCATCTCGCTAGACGCGAGATTTCCTGTAAACGCGCACAAACAGGCGCGCGCTTTCACAGGAACTGCAGGTAAGCGAGTGGATCTACAGCCTGCCAGCGGCGATCGTTCGCTGGCAGGCTGTAGGTGCGCTTTTTTTAACCCCTAACAGGTATATTAGACGCTGTTTTGATAACAGCGTCTAATATACCTGCTACCTGGTCCTCTGGTGGTCCCTTTTGCTTGGATCGACCACCAGAGGACACAGGCAGCTCTGTAATAAGTAGCACCAAGCACCACACTACACTACACCCCCCCCTGTCACTTATTAACCCCTTATTAACCCCTGATCACCCCATATAGACTCCCTGATCACCCCCCTGTCATTGATCACCCCCCTGTAAGGCTCCATTCAGACGTCCGTATGTGTTTTACGGATCCACAGATCCATGGATCGGATCCGCAAAACACATACGGACGTCTGAATGGAGCCTTACAGGGGGGTGATCAATGACAGGGGGGTGATCACCCCATATAGACTCCCTGATCACCCCCCTGTCATTGATCACCCCCCTGTAAGGCTCCATTCAGAGGTCCGTATGTGTTTTGCGGATCCACGGATCCATGGATCGTATCCGCAAAACACATACGGACCTCTGAATGAAGCCTTACAGGGGGGTGATCAATGACAGGGGGGTGATCAGGGAGTCTATATGGGGTGATCACCCCCCTGTCATTGATCATACCCCTCACGGAATCCAAATGCGTAAAAATTTTTAGACATTTATATTCCAGACTTCTTCTCACGCTTTAGGGCCCCTAAAAATGCCATGGCAGTATAAATACCCCACATATGACCCCATTTCGGAAAGAAGACACCCCAAGGTATTTGCTGAGGGGCATATTGAGTCCATGAAAGATTGAACTTTTTGTCCCAAGTTAGCGGAAATAAAGACTTTGTGAGAAAAAAAAAAAAAAACAATTTCCGCTAACTTGTGCCAAAAAAATAAATCTTCTATGAACTCGCCATGCCCCTCATTGAATACCTTGGGGTGTCTTCTTTCCAAAATGGGGTCACATGTGGGGTATTTATACTGCCCTGGCATTTTAGGGGCCCTAAAGCGTGAGAAGAAGTCTGGGATCCAAATGTCTAAAAATGCCCTCCTAAAAGGAATTTGGGCCCCTTTGCACATCTAGGCTGCAAAAAAGTGTCACACATGTGGTATCGCCGTACTCAGGAGAAGTTGGGCGATGTGTTTTGGGGTGTCATTTTACATATACCCATGCTGGGTGAGATAAATATCTCGGTCAAATGCCAACTTTGAATAAAAAAAATGGGAAAAGTTGTCTTTTAGAGAGATATTTCTCTCACCCAGCATGGGTATATGTAAAAAAACACCCCAAAACACATTGCCCAACTTCTCCTGAGTACGGCGATACCACATGTGTGACACTTTTTTGCAGCCTAGGTGGGCAAAGGGGCCCACATTCCAAAGAGCACCTTTAGGATTTCACAGGGCATTTTTTACACATTTTGATTTCAAACTACTTCTCACGCATTAGGTCCCCTAAAATGCCAGGGCAGTATAAATACCCCACAAGTGACCCCATTTTGGAAAGAAGACACCCCAAGGTATTCTGTGAGGGGCATGGCGAGTTCCTAGAATTTTTTATTTTTTGTCACAAGTTAGCGGAAAATGATGATTTTTTTTTTCTTACAAAGTCTCATATTCCACTAACTTGTGCCAAAAAATAAAAACTTCCATGAACTCACTATGCCCATCACGAAATACCTTGGGGTGTCTTCTTTCCAAAATGGGGTCACTTGTGGGGTAGTTATACTGCCCTGGCATTTTAGGGGCACGAATGCGTGAGAAGTAGTTTGAAATCAAAATGTGTAAAAAATACCCTGTGAAATCCTAAAGGTGCTCTTTGGAATGTGAGCCCCTTTGCCCACCTAGGCTGCAAAAAAGTGTCACACATGTGGTATCGCCGTACTCAGGAGAAGTTGGGCAATGTGTTTTTGGGTGTCTTTTTACATATACCCATGCTGGGTGAGAGAAATATCTCTCTAAAAGACAACTTTTCCCATTTTTTTATACAAAGTTGTCATTTGACAGAGATATTAATCTCACCCTGCATGGGCATGTGTAAAAAGACACCCCAAAACACATTGCCCAACTTCTCCTGAGTACGGCGATACCACATGTGACACTTTTTTGCAGCCTAGGTGGGCAAAGGGGCCCACATTCCAAAGAGCACCTTTAGGATTTCACAGGGCATTTTTTACACATTTTGACTTCAAACTACTTCTCACGCATTAGGGCCCCTAAAATGCCAGGGCAGTATAACTACTCCACAAGTGACCCCATTTTGGAAAGAAGACACCCCAAGGTATTTCATGATGGGCATAGTGAGTTCATGGAAGTTTTTATTTTTTGTCACAAGTTAGTGGAATATGAGACTTTGTAAGAAAAAAAAAATCATCATTTTCCGCTAACTTGTGACAAAAAATAAAAAGTTCTATGAACTCACTATGCCCATTAGCGAATACCTTAGGGTGTCTACTTTCCGAAATGGGGTCAGTTGTGGGGTGTTTTTACTGTCTGGGCATTGTAGAACCTCAGGAATCATGGCAGGTGCTCAGAAAGTCAGAGCTGCTTCAAAAAGCGGAAATTCACATTTTTGTACTATAGTTTGTAAACGCTATAACTTTTACCCAAACCAATAAATATACACTTATTTTTTTTTTTATCAAAGACATGTAGAACAATAAATTTAGAGAAAAATTTATTTAGAAATGTAGTTTAATTTTAAAAATTTTACAACTGAAAGTGAAAAATTTCATTTTTTTGCAAAAATTTCGGTAAATTTTGATTAATAACAAAAAAAAGTAAAAATGTCAGCAGCAATGAAATACCACCAAATGAAATCTCTATTAGTGAGAAGAAAAGGAGGTAAAATTTATTTGGGTGGTCAGTTGCATGACCGAGCAATAAACCGTGAAAGTAGTGTAGTGCAGAATTGTAAAAAGTGGTCTGGTCATTAACCCCTTAAGGACTCGGCCCTATTTCACCTTAAGGACTTGGCCATTTTTTGCAAATCTGACCAGTGTCACTTTAAGTGCTCATAACTTTAAAACGCTTTGACTTACCCAGGCCGTTCTGAGATTGTTTTTTCGTCACATATTGTACTTCATGACACTGCTAAAATTGGGTCAAAAAAGTTAATTTTTTTGCATAAAAAAATACAATTTTTACCGAAAATTTTGAAAAATTAGCAAATTTCAAAGTTTCAGTTTCTCTACCTCTGTAATACATAGTAATACCCCCAAAAATTGTGATGACTTTACATTCCCCATATGTCTACTTCATGTTTGCAGCATTTTGGGAATGATATTTTATTTTTTGGGGATGTTACAAGGCTTAGAAGTTTAGAAGCAAATTTTGAAATTTTCAGAAATCTTCAAAATCCCACTTTTTATGGACCAGTTCAGGTTTGAAGTCATATTGTGAGGCTTAGATAATAGAAACCTCCCAAAAATGACCCCATTCTAGAAACTACACCCCTCAAGGTATTCAAAACTGTTTTTTTCAAACTTTATTAACCCTTTAGGTCTTCCACAAGAGTTAATGGCAGATGGAGAAACAATTTTGAAATTTAAATTTTTTGGAAAATTTTCCAATATAATAAATTTTTTCCAGGAGTAAAACAAGGGTTAACTGCCAAACAAAACTCAAAATGGGTTGCCCCGATTCTGTAGTTTGCAGAAACACCCCATATGTGGTCGTAAACTACTGTTTGGCCAAACGGGAGCACATAGAAGAAGGGGAACACCATATGGGTTTTGGAAGGCAGATTTTGCAGGACTGGTTTTGTTTATACCATGTCCCATTTGAAGCCCCCTGTTGCACCCCTAGAATAGAAATTTCAAAAAAGTGACTCCATCTAAGAAAGTACACCCCTCAAGGTATTCAAAACTGGGTTTACAAACTTTGTTAACCCTTTAGGTGCTCCACAAGAGCTATTGGCAGATGGAGAAACAATTTAGAAATTTCAATTTTTTGGAAAATTTTCCAATATAATCAATTTTTTCCAGGAGTAAAACAGGGGTTAACTGCCAAACAAAACTCAAAATGGGTTGCCCTGATTCTGTAGTTTGCAAAAACACCCCATATGTGGTCGTAAACTACTGTTTGGCCAAACGGGAGCACATAGAAGGAGGGGAACACCATATGGGTTTTGGAAGGCAGATTTTGCAGGACTGGTTTTGTTTATACCATGTCCCATTTGAAGCCCCCTGTTGCACCCCTAGAATAGAAATTTCAAAAAAGTGACTCCATCTAAGAAAGTACACCCCTCAAGGTATTCAAAACTGGGTTTACAAACTTTGTTAACCCTTTAGGTGTTCCACAAGAGTTATTGACAGATGGAGAAACAATTTAGAAATTTCTATTTTTTGGAAAATTTTCCAATATAATCAATTTATTCCAGGAGTAAAACAAGGGTTAACTGCCAAACAAAACTTAAAATGGGTTGCCCTGATTCTGTAGTTTGCAGAAACACCCCATATGTGGTCGTAAACTACTATTTGGCTAAACGGCAGGACATATAAGAAGGGGAACGTCATATGGTTTTTGGAAGGCAGATTTTGCTGGACTGGTTTATTTACATCATGTACCCTTTCAAGCCCCCTGATGCACCCCTAGAGTAGAAACTCCATAAAAGTGACCCCATCTAGGAAACTACGGGATCAGGTGGTTGTTGTTTTGGGACTATTTTAAGGGTAAATATGATTTTTGGTTGCTCTTCATTACTCTTTTTTGAGGCAATGTAACAAAAAAAAAAATTTAAAATTGTTTCTACATTCGCTATTTAGTTTTGTGGAACACCTAAAGGGTTAACATAGTTTGTAAAGTAACTTTTGAATACCTTGAGGGGTGTAGTTTCTTAGATGGGGTCACTTTTTTGGAGTTTCTAGTCTAGGCTACATCAGGGGGGGCTTCTAATGGGACATGGTGTCAAAAAAAAAACTGTCCATCAAAATCTGCCTTCCAGAAACCGTATCGAGTTCCCTTCGTTCTATGCCCTGCCGTGCGGCTATATAGCCATTTACGACCACATATGGGGTGTTTCTGCAAACTACAGAATCAGGGCCATAAATATTGAGTTTTGTTTGGCTGTTAACCCTTGCTTTATTACCGGCAAAAAGGATTCAAATGGAAATTTTGCCCAAAAATGGGTGTTTTGGCACCGTTTTTATTTTATATTTTTAACACCGTTCATCCGAGGCGTTTGGTCAAAAGTTATTTTTATAGCGACGACTTTTACGCACGCGACGATGCCCAATATGTATGGCTCTCAGACTTTGGAGACACTAAGCAGGCATCCTAAAAACTGCGGCCCTCCAGATGTTGTAAAACTACAATTCCCACCATGCCCTGCTGATGGCTGTAGGTTGTCTGGGCATGCTGGGAGTTATAGTTTTACAACATCTGGAGGGCCGCAGTTTGAGGATGCCTGCTCTAAAACTAATATTTTTTGGGGGGGAAAAAATTGTTTCCGTGTCTCCAAAGTCTGAGAGCCATAGTTTTTTATGTTCTCTAGTGGACTGTTGGGGATTATAAAAATTTAGTACTCCATGGAAGTGTGATACTCCCTGAAGCAATTGATAATGCAGAGGCCCGGATGATCGGGGCACGTGTCACATTGAGTAGTGGTGTCCTTCCGTATCCCCCTCTTGTGACACACTCTGCATCTTTTTTGGGTTCGTCCCTTCTTTCCAGTATGGGGGACCACACCTGGAAAGTGTTGGCCAGGGACGATCCGGGCGCCTCCAATTCCCGAGGTACTCCGGCCTGCTCTTTCCCGGTCCGAAAAGATCAGGTCTTTGAGGACTGCCTCATAGAATTGGAGGAATGTCCCTGTGCTGCCAGCGCTTCGGGATAGTACAAAAGAGTTGTACATGGCAACCTGTACCAAGTAGACCGCAACTTTTTTGTACCATGCCCGGGTTTTGCGCATGGCATTATATGGCTTGAGGACTTGATCAGAGAGATCAACTCCTCCCATATACCGATTGTAGTCGACGATACAATCGGGCTTGAGGACCGTTGCCACGGTACCTCGCACAGGGACTGGGGTGGTGCTGTTACCGTGGATTGTGGACAGCATAAGGACATCCCTCTTGTCCTTATATCTGACCAGCAACAGGTTTCCACTGGTAAGTGCACGGGTCTCACCCCTGGGGATAGGTACCTGGAGGGGGTGGGCAGGGAGGCCGCGTTGATTTTTCCGCACGGTCCCACAAGCGAACGTGGATCTGGCGGCAAGGGACCTGAACAAAGGAATGCTGGTATAAAAGTTGTCCACGTACAAGTGGTAACCGTTATCCAGCAGTGGGTACATAAGGTCCCACACGAGTTTCCCGGTAACACCCAGAGTGGGGGGACATTCTGGGGGTTGAATCCGGGAATCTCGCCCCTCGTACACACGAAATTTGTAAGTGTACCCTGAGGTACTCTCACAAATTTTGTATAGCTTCACGCCATACCTCGCCCGCTTTGTGGGAATATATTGGCGGAAACTGAGTCTCCCCTTGAACGCAACGAGAGACTCATCAACCGCGACCTCCCTTCCAGGTACGTAGGCCTGCTGAAATGTGGCCCCAAAGTGATCGATGACCGGCCGTATCTTATACAGCCGGTCATAGGCAGGATCACCTCGGGGTGGACATGCTGCATTATCGGAATAATGCAGACATTTCCGGATGGCCTCAAACCGGGGACGTGTCATAACCATACTGTACAGTGGGGTCTGGTATAGGACGTCCCCACTCCAGTATTGTCTGACACTGGGTTTTTGGACTAGACCCATATGCAGCACGAGGCCCCAAAATGTCCTCATCTCGGCTGCACTGACCGGCGTCCAGCCACCGGGTCTAGCCAAAAATGAGCCTGGGTTTTGAGCAACGAACTGTTGGGCATACAGATTCGTCTGCTCCACCATCAGATTCACCAGTGGGTTACTGGAAAAAAAACTAAAATAGTCAATTTCAGTAAACCCCACTGTGGGAATCTGGATTCCAGGATTGCCAGCAAAATCCGGAATCTCAGGCTCAAAGTCCACTGGGGGACACCAGCTAAGTTCATCGGCAGGGGGCTCCGGTGGACTTATTTGGTGGGCCGGGAAACCAGTACGAACCCCAGGGCGGCTCGTACTAGGGTGGGCCACAGGATCCCTAGCATGTGGGGCCCCTGGCTCCGCCTGGCGGCGTCTCCGCCGCCTTGGTGGCTCATCGTCATCCGATGATGATGAGGAGGATGCGGATGACAAAAGGAACGTGGGGTCATCCTCATCCTCACTGGGGCTCTCGGAGTCGGAGGCAATCTGGGCGTATGCCTCCTCGGCCGAGAACATCCGGCGGGCCATGGGTGTGTGTGCGTGTATGTGTGCGTGTGTGGCAAACTTTATTATATGAAAGTGTGTGTGGGGGCAACGGGTGTTCGCGTACTAAATAAGGAAAAAAAAGGGGCAAGTGTTAGAAAAAAAAAAAAAAGTTCAAAGTTGCTGATCAGCGGTACAACTCTGATCAGCGGTGGGGCGGTGGGGCGGGCGATGCGCTAACAGTGGCCGGACAAAAAAAAGTGCCGGACAGTCAGCGCACGCAGAAAAAAAAAAAAAGTGGTGGTAGGGGGCTGGTGGTGAAAGGGGGGGGGCTGGTGAGGTGGGGGCTGGTGGGGGGAAGGGTGGGGGGTGGGGGGGCTGGTGGGGGGGGGGCAAGTGGCAGGGGGGGGTCTGGGGTCTGATAGAAGGATCAGAAAGAAAGAAAAGAAAGTTTAGTAAAATTTTTTTTTTTTTCCTAGCTTTTCCCTTCTTTCCCTTCCTAACGGTGCCTCTCCCTCACTGACCCTAACCTACCTGGGTGGCGATGGGTGCAGGAGGGTGATGGATTACGATTAGGGGGACTCAGGAGCTGGACGCTGGACGGTGCTGCACGGTCAGGGTGCTGGACAGGAAGAGGAGGGGAGAGAGGAGCGCAGGAAGTTTGAATCTCGCGCCTCTCTCCCCTGCACCAATCAGCACCCTGGACAGCGGCGTTCAGCACCAGGGCCAGCACCGCCTCTCCAAATCCTCGGACTGCGATAGGTGGTGTATAATTACGCCACCGATCGCAGTCTTTTTCCGGTTCATCGGGTCACAGGACACCCGAATGGATCGGAAACGCAGAAAACCGCAGGTCTGAATTGACCTGCGGTTTTCTGCGATCGTCGATAGGGGGGGGTCAAATGACCCCCCCCTGCATTGTTACGGGATGCCGGCTGAATGATTTCAGCCGAAATCCCGTTCCGATTAACCCCCGCGGCGCCGGAATAGCAAATTAAAGCCATGACGTACCGGTACGTCATGGGTCCTTAAGGATTCGGGAACCATGCCATACCGGTACGTCCTAAGTCCCTAAGGGGTTAAGGGTGTTTAAGCTATGGGGGCTGAGATGGTTAAATAAATAAAAAAAGTATGCATATTTGGTATTGCCACGTCCGTAATGACCTACTCTATAAAAATATCACATGACCTAACCTAACCCCTCAGATGAACACCATCAAATTTTTTAAATAAAAACTGCAAAAAAATAAATAAATTTGTCACCTTACATCACTAAAGTGCAACACCAATCGATCAAAAAGGAGAATGCTTCCCAAAATAGTACCAATATAATCGTCACCTCATCCCGCAAAAAATGAGCTCAAATCCCGCCCAAAAAATAAAAAAACTATGGCTCTCAGAATATGGAGACACTAAAACATAATTTTTTTTTGGTTTCAAAAATGCTGTTATTGTGTAAAACTTAAGTAAATGAAAAGTATACATATTAGGTATCGCCGTTTCCGTAATAACATGCTATATAAAAATATCACATGAACTAACCCCTCAGGTAAACAAAAAGTGTGTCAAAAAAGCAATTTTTTGTCACCTTACAGCCCAAAAAATGTAATACTATGCGATCAAAAAGTCCTATGCACCCTAAAATAGTACCAATCAAACCATCATCTCATACCGAAAAAAATAAGCCCCTACATAAGGCAGTAGCCCCCCCAAAAAAAAACTATGGCTTTCAGAATGTGGAGACACTAAAAAAAATATTTTTTCAGAAATGCTTTATTATATAAAACTGAAACAAATATCCCCAAAAAGTAGTCATATTTGGTATTGTCGCATCCGTAATGTCCTGCTCTATAAAATACCACATGATCTAACCTTTCAGATGAACGTTGTAAAAAACAAAAAATAAAAATGGTGCCAAAACAACAATTTTTTGTTACCTTACCTCACAAAAAGTGTAATATAGCGCAACCAAAAATCATGCACCCTAAAATAGTACCAACAAAACGGCCACTTTATCCCATAGTTTCCAAAATGGGGTCACTTTTTGGGAGTTTCTACTCTAGGGGTGCATCAGGGGGACTTCAAATGTGACATAGCAGCTTCAAATTATCCCAGTGAAATCTGTCTTCCAAAAACCATATGGCGTTCCTTTCTTTCTGCGTTTTGCCCTGTGCCCGTATAGAAGTTTACGACTATATATGGGGTGTTTTTATAAACTACAGAATCAGGCAAATAAATGTTTAGTTTTGTTTGGCTGTTAACCCTTGCTTTGTTACTTAGTGCAAAGCGTTTTAATGCATTTTGCATGCGCGTGAAAGAAATCGACATGTTTGGTACCCAGACCCAAACCCGGACTTCTTCACAGAAGTTCGGGTTGGGGTTAGGTGTTGTGTAGATTTTGATCGGGTCCCCATCCCGATCATCTCCTAGCAACCATGCGTGAAAATCTCACCGTATCCGCACTTGCTTGCGGATGCTTGCGATTTTCACGCAGCCCCATTCACTTCTATGGGGCCTGCATTGCGTTAAAAAACACACTATAGAGCATGCTGCGATTTTCACGCAACGCACAAGTGATGCTTGAAAATCACCGCTCATGTGCATAGCCCCATAGAAATTAATAGGTCCGAATTCAGTGAGGGTGCAATGCGTTCACCTCACGCATTGCACCCGCGTGGAAAACTCGCCCGTGTGAAAGAGGCCTAAAGGTGCACCAGATTTATCATTCACTGCTGGCTGTTCCTGAACAAACATTTAACCCCTTCCCGACATATGACATAATAGTAAGTCATGGCGGCAAGTGACTTTAGCCGCATTTTGACGTACTATTACGTCATGGTGATCGGGCAGGTACCTGTGCGGTGCACGCCTGATCACTGCAGGGGCCCGGCAGTCCGTGTCAGCACTGACCGCGGGGACCTGATGGGTGACAAGGCAGCCCTATGCCATGCATAGGATGCCCAATGCCTTGCACGGCATCGGGACCTGCCTTCTACGGGGCCTGAGGAGATCCAGCTGGGTCTCCTAGGCAACCTGTTAGTGTATTACTCAGTGTAATACACTAACAAGCAATGCATTACAATACAGATGTATTGTAATGAATAGTGATGAGCGGCAGGGGCTATATTTGAATTTGCGATATTTCACAAATATTTGGGCAAATATTCGTCATATATTCGGGAATTCGAGAATATTTTCGGCAATGTAATATTCGCGTAATGTGTGCAAAATACAGGCGTGGGTCACTTTTGCTACATTTTTTAAGCTGCTAGAAGTTTCCTGAGACTGGAGAAAATGGTTGGCACGGCAGAACATTAAAAATGGCTTTATATATGCAGTTAGAGAGATCCAATATATTCACGATTGCGCTAATCAGCACTAATGATGTGAATATTTTGGTGCAATATGTGACACCACATTTTAGCAGGTCTGCATGAATGTATGGATTGGACAGCAGAACCTATCACACTACCTAACACACTGCACTGCAAATTGCGGAAGGCACACGGGCGGCTTCCGTGTTTTGCGGATCTGCAATTTCCGGACAGCAAAAAACAAAATGGTCGTGTAAATGAGGCCTTATATATATAAGCTATCTAACTATCTAATGTAGTGTGGAAAGCACAGAACACAGCAATGACACTGCTGTCTCTCTCAGAACTTTAAAAAACTGTGGAAAATGGCTGCTGGGGAGGTTCTTATATAGTAAGGGGTAGGCAACTTTCCTATTGGTTGCTAGGGATGTTGCTAAGCTCAGACAAAGACATTGTGGCCTTCTCATTGGCCCACGAGCAATAAGGGAGGTTACTGATGAAAAAATATCTAGAATATTCGAAATTACGAATATATATCACTATATTCTAAATACTCGCGAATTCTCAAAGTGCCGATATTCGCGATTAATATTCTTGATTCGAATATTCGCGCCAAACACTAGTAATGGATTGCAGAGTGGATCAGACCCTCAAAAGTTGAAGTCCCAGAGTAGGACAGAAATAAAGTTTAAAAAAAAGCAAAAAAAAAGAATTTTTTATAAAAAAAATTAAGTTTCAAGATAAAAAAGAAAAAACATTCCTTTCCCCTGATTTTATAACAAAAAATAGAAAAAAAGGAAAAACACACATATTAGGTATCACTGCATCTGTAACGACTGGCTCTATAAATATATCACATGAGCCACCCCGTCCGAACCACACCACAAAAACAAAAATAATAGTTCTGTCAAAAAAAGCCATTTTTGTCACCTTGCATCACAAAAAGTGCAACACCAAGTGATCAACAGGGTGTATGTCCCACAAAATGGTACCAATAAAACCGTCACCTCATCCCACAAAAAATTAGCCATGCATAAGAAAATTGTCAAAAAAATTTAAAACTATAGCTCTTAGAACATGGAGACATTAAAACATATTTTTTTTGTTTCAAAAATGCTATTATTGTGTTAAAGTGAAATAAATAAAAAAAAGTATACATATTAGGTATCGCTGCATCCATAATGACCAGCTCTATAAAAATATCACATGACCTAACCCCTCTGCTGAACACCGTAAAAAAAACTAAAATAGAAACAGTGCCAAAAAAGCCATTTTTGGCACATTACATCACAAAAATTGCAACACCAAGTGATCAAAAAGGCATATTCCTCCAAACTAGTACCAATAAAACCATCACCTCATTCTGCAAAAAATGAGTTCCTGCTTAAAGAGGACCTTTCATCAGCATCAAGTATGTAAACTGAATATACATACATGGAGAGCGGCGCCCAGGGATCCCCCTGCACTTACTATTATCCCCGGGCGCCGCTCCGTTCTCCGGTTACAGGCTCCGGTAAAGTCATAGTTAGGCTCCACCCATTTGAGCCTGCCGGCGTCTCTTTCTCCTATGTTGTAGCGCTGGCCAATCGCAGCGCTCAGCTCATAGCATGGCTAAGAGCTGAGCGCTGCGATTGGCCAGCGCTACAGTATAGGAGAAGGAGACCGCGGCAGGCTCAAATGGGTGGAGCCTAACTATGACTTTACCGGAGCCTGTAACCGGAGAACGGAGCGGCGCCCGGGGATAATAGTAAGTGCAGGGGGATCCCTGGGCGCCGCTCTCCATGTATGTATATTCAGTTTACATACTTGATGCTGATGAAAGGTCCTCTCTAAGACAATCGGTCAAAAAATAAAAAAAACTGACTCTCAGACAGTGGACACACTGAAATATGAATTATTTTGCTTCAAAACTGCTATTATTGTGTTAAAGTGAAATAAATAAAAAAAGTAGACATATTCGGTATCGCTGCATCCGTAACAACAAGCTCAATAAAAATATCATATGACCTAACCCCTCAGCTGAACACCGTAAAAAAAAAAAAAACAGTGCAAAAAAAGTTATTTTTTGTCACCTAACATCACATAAAGTGTAACACCAAGCGATAAAAAAGGCATATGCCCCCCAAAATAGTAACAATAAAGCCGTCACCTCATCCCACAAAAAATGAGAAAGTAGACATATTTGATATAATTGCATCCATAACAACCTGCTCTATAAAAATAGCACATGATCTACCCTGTCAGAAGAATGTTGTAAAAAATAAAAAAATAAAAATGGTGCCATTTTTTTTATATAGAGCAATTAAAATTCATACAGTATATACCCAAAATAGTACTAATAAAACTGGCACCTTATCTCGTAGTTTCCAAAATGGGTAATTTTTTGGGGAGTTTCTACTATAAGGGTGCATCAGAGGGCTTTAAATTGGATATGGCATCTAAAAACCAGTCCAGCAAAATCTGCCTTCCATAAACCATATGGCACTTCTTTTCTTCTGCGCCCTGCCGTGTGCTCTTACATCAGTTAACGACCATATGTGGGGTGTTTAAACTGCAGAATCAGGCTTATAAGTATCGATGTATTAAAGAAAAAAATTAATTAACATGGAAAATCTGCCGAAAAAGTGAATTTTTTTTTTCCATTTTCCTTCAATTCTTGTGGAACACCTAAAGGGTTAACAAAGTTTGTAAAATCACTTTTGAGTAACTTGAGGGGTGTAGATTCTACAATGGGGTCATTTATGAGGGGTTTCCACTATGTAAGGGCTCGTTCACACGACCGTTGGTGTCAGGATTCAGTGCGGGTGCTATTCATGTCACGCATTGCACCCGCGCTGAAAACTCGCTCGTGTAAAAGGCGCCTAGTTGTGTAATGCGTTTCTTTTAACTTTATTACTCCTATCTTTCATTCTGGTATGCATTCCATGTGATAAAAAGAAGGATTGCGCTGCAAGAGAAGATTCTTTTCCGTTGTTTCTTTTTCCCTTATGAGCGTAATAATCTTCAGTTAAAAGGACCACATACAATCGATAACTTTCAATAATGGCATGGAAACCTGAAATGCAGCAAGAAAACGCACTATGGTGTAGTATGCTCTGAACACCTGTCGCACCGGGTGAATGCGATATACTCACAAGACTCCACTTGTGAGACGCATGGAAAGAGACCTCAGAGATGTCTTCAATAGGAGAGCTCTGTTTGTGGAGCAGGCGTAGACCAGGAGACGTCAGTTCAGAGGATCTTTACCTATAGCACGATGGCATGGTGATGGGGGCGAAATTTGCCCCCAGTCTCGCCAACCTTTTTATGACAATGTGGGAGAGAGAGAGAATCGATACGGTCCTCAATAAAAATCTGGGAAGGGGCCGACTAATAGTTTGGCGAAGGTACATAGACGACTGCCTTCTTATCTGGCAAGGTGAGAGGGAGGGTCTAGAGACCTTTAAAACGGATATTAACATTAATGATTCCAATCTCAAGTTCACCAGCCATGTTAGCGCCACATCCGTAGATTTTCTTAACTTGGTTATTTTTGTAGAAGAAAGCAGATTAAAAACTAAGACCTTTTTCAAGACTGTAGATGTGAATACTTATATAGAATTAAATAGCTGTCATCACCCATCCTGGCTTAAGAATGTACCCAAAAGTCAGTTTTAACGCATTTCTAAAAAACTGTGCTAAAATAGAAGACTATAGGGAACAGGGCCAGATGGTAAAAGAAAGATTTTTGGAAAAAGGGCATGAAGAAGAATATTTAGACCATTGTAGGAAAGAGATAGAAGACAAACGTGATGTAGATAAGCCCCCAACAAGTAAGAAGGAAGATCAGCAAAAAAATGAGTTTAAGTATATGTTCCTAACCCAATATAACACCAAAGTGGGTCACATCAAAAGTATGATTAATAAAAATTGGCACATATTGAAAAATGATCCGGTTTTGAGCAAGGATCTAGCAGACAAACCCCCTGTAGTTTTTAAGTTCGGGCTTGGGATCGGTGTTCTGTAGATTGTATTATTTTCCCTTATAACATGGTTATAACGGAAAATAATAGCATTCTGAATACAGAATGCATAGTAAAATAGCGCTGGAGGGGTTACATTTAAAAAAATAATAATTAAACTCACCTTAATCCACTTGCTCGCGCAGCCGGCATCTCTTCTGTCTTCATCTGTGCTGTGAGCAATAGGACCTTTGATGACGTCACTACGCTCATCACATGATCCATCACCATAGTGATGGATCATGTGATGGACCATGTGATGAACCAGTGACGTCATCAAAGGTCCTATTGCTCACAGATGAAGACAGAAGAGATGCCGGCTGCGCGAGCAAGTGGATTAAGGTGAGTTTAAAGGGCTTCTGTCACCCCACTTAACCGTTTTTTTTTTTTGCTTAATAATAACCCCTACACTGCGATTTATCCATACATAAGTAAAATAATAATTTTGGTTCAGTAGAATTTGCTAAAACCCTATTTTTATAATATGTAAATTACCTTGCTACCAGCAAGTAGGGCGGCTACTTGCTGGTAGCAGCCGCATCCTCCGATGGTAATGACGCCCCCTCTGCTTGTTGATTGACAGGGCCAGCGGACGGGATCTTTCTCCGCTGGCCCTGCCTGTTAGCATTCAATATCTTGCGCCTGCGCAACGGCCGTACCTATCTTCAATCGGCGCAGGCGCACTGAGAGGCGGCCACTCACTCAGCCGCTTCATCCTCAATGCGCCCTCGCCCGGTGTAGATGTGACGTCATCGGCGCAGGCGCATTGAGGATAAAGCGGCCGAGTGAGTGGCCGCCTCTCAGTGCGCCTGCGCCGATTGAAGATAGGTACGGCCGCGGCGCAGGTGCCAGATATTGAATGAAAACAGGCAGGGCCAGCAGAGAACTATTCCGTTCCCTGGTCCTGTCAATCAACAAGCAGAGGGGGCATCATTACCATCGGAGGATGCGGCTGCTACCAGCAAGTAGCCGCCCTACTTGCTGGTAGCAAGGTAATTTACATATTATAAAAATAGGGTTTTAGCAAATTCTACTGAACCAAAATTATTATTTTACTTATGTATGGATAAATCGCAGTGTATGGGTTATTATTAAGCAAAAAAACGGTTTAGTGGGCTGACAGAAGCCCTTTAATTATATTTTTTTAACCCCTCCAGCGCTGTTTTATAACCATGTTATAAGGGAAAATAATAATGATCAGGTCTCCATCCCGATCGTCTCCTAGCAACCGTGCATGAAAATCACACCGCATCCGCACTTGCTTGCGGATGCTTGCGATTTTCACACAGCCCCATTCACTTCTATGGGGCCTGCGTTGCGTGAAAAACGCAGAATATAGAACATGCTGCGATTTTCACGCAACGCACAAGTGATGCGTGAAAATCACCGCTCATATGCACAGCCCCATAGAAATGAATGGGTCAGGATTCAGTGCGGGTGCAATGCGTTCAACTCACGCATCGCATCCGCGCGGAATACTCGCCCGTGTGAAAGGGGCCTTAAAAGGCATTCCGTTTGCTTTCCGTCCTAATAGAAGTCTATGGGAATCAAAACGGATCCGTCTGGGTCCCGTTATGCAAGGCGGAAAACAAAGTCCTGACAGGACTTTGTTTTCAGTCTTGCATAACGGGACCCAGACGGATCCATTATGCTTTACCATTGACTTCTATTAGGACGGAAAGCAAACGGAATGCCTTTTAAGGGCTTCCATTTTGCATTCTGTCTGGGCATTCCGTCATTTTCTGTTATAACCATGTTATACCGGAAAGCCATAACTGAATCCCTTACGTTAGTGTGAACCCACCCTTACTGTAATGTGTGCGATATGGTTACTTAAAATTGACAGTAATTCACCTTCAGAACAACTGTTTCCAGTGCCTCAGAATACAAGAGCATGTCAGTGCAAATCATGAATGGCTTTTATTTTTAAGAGGAGACGGGCCTATTTCCACAAACATCATGATGATTTCTAACAAGCAGGAACAGTGTTCACTTGCCTTTGTAATATGATCCATCCACATGAAAGCAGGCTATATCCACTTGCTTTTATTAAACCTCTTTGAGTGGAATGTGTAGCATTCAAAGACAACACACCTATACAGCAGCATTACCTCGCATGACCCCTTGCTTCAAGTTGCTACAGTATCACAGAGATCGAAGCACAGATATAATTAAAGTTGCCGTACGAAAATGTCTGACGAAAGTGTAGACAGTCAGTTATTGTGTTCACAATGAGCTCCTTGACCTTCTGAAACAGAATACAGCGGACAAATTCAACAATGTAGTTTATAAAAGCAAAATGTAATTACAGTTTTTTCAGTCACTGTACGACATGAAAAAAATCTGAGCCCGATTTTTCTTTGATTTTATTCCCATTGACCAATTACATGGCTAAGGCTAGTTTTACACCTGCATCTGGGTGTTTCGGCAGGCTGTTCTGCCATAGAGAATGACGGGAATTGGCACAACAAAAAATGGCTGCGATCAACGGCTCTTGCCTGGCCGATTCTTGGACAAAAAAACCTGCATGCGGGTTTTTGCGCGGCTGAGTTACGGCATATTTGCCGGGTAGCACCCGGATCTCTGCTGGACCACATTATAGTCAAGGGGATCCGATGGGCTGGCAGCTGTATCTGGCAATACTGAATCTGGAGAACTCCAGAAACTAGCCGTACTATAAAGCATACCTTGAATTAGAAAAATCATTTCTTATTTAACCCCTTAGTGACCACTAATATGCCATGTTATGGCAGTCACTAAGGTCTCTTCTATAGCTTTTCTATAGCATCCTAGTCTAAGCATTGTATGGGTCTCAATTATCACGTAATTTACCCTGCACAGTGAGCGCCATATAGAAATAAAATAATGCCAGAATGGCTGTATTTTGTTTATTTGCAACCATAAAAACATAATTAAAAGCAATCAAAAAGTGACTGGCACATGGGGGGGCACTGTGGAACTGTGGATGGCACTTTGGGGCAATGAGGATGGCACATGGGGGCACTGGATTTCACTGGGGCACAGTGGCTGACAAATGGAGGCAATGAATAGCACAAGGGGGGCAATCGATGCACAAGGGGGAAATGCATGGCAAACAAGGACACCGGATGGCAAACAAGGGGGCATTGGATGGCACAAGGGGCAATGGATGGCAAAAGGGGCAATGGATGGCACAAGGGGGCACTGCATGGCAAACAAGGGGGCACTGCATGGCACAAGGCAGCAGTGGATGGCACAAGAGGGCAATGGATGGCACAATGGGGGCAGTGGATGGCACAATGGGGACACTGAATGGCACAAGGGGGCAATGCATGGCAAACAGGGGCACTGGATGGCAAACAAGGGGGCACTGAATGGCAAACAAGGAGGCACTGGATGGCACAATGGGGCAATGGATGGCACAATGGGGCAATGGATGGTGCAATGGGGGAACTGGATGGCAAACAGGGGCACTGGATGGCACAAGGGGGCACTGGGTGGCACAATGTACACACTGGATGGCACAAGGGGGCACTGGATGGCAAACAAGGGGGCATTGGATGGCACAATGGGGAAATGAATGGCACAATGGGGGAACTGGATGGCACAAGGGGGGCAATTGATGGCAAACAGGGGCACTGAATGGCAAACAAGGGAGAACTGTATGGCATAGTGGGGGTACTGGATGGTACTAGGGGGCACTGGATGGTACAAGGGGGCACTGGCTGACAAATAGGGGGCATTGGATTGTACTAGGGGCACTGTGGATGTCACTGTTATGGGGGGCACTGTGGATGTCACTGTTATGGGGGCACTGTGGATGTCACTGTTATGGGGGCACTGTGGATGTCACTGTTATGGGGGCATTGTGGGTGTCACTGTTATGGTGGACACTGTGGATGTCACTGTTATGGGGGCACTGTGGACATCACTGTTATGGGGGGCATTGTGGATATCACTGTTATGGGGGGCACTGTGGACATCACTGTTATGGGGGGCACTGTGGATGTCACTGTTATGGGGCACTGTGGATGTCACTGTTATGGGGGCAATGTGGATGTCACTGTTATGGGGCACTGTGGACATTACTGTTATGGGGGCACTGTGGATGTCACTGTTATGGGGGGCACTGTGGAGGTCGCTGTTATGAGGGCAATGTGGAGGTCGCTGTTATGGGGGCAATGTGGATGTCACTGTTATGGGGGCACTGTGGACGTCACTGTTATGGGGGGCACTGTGGATGTCACTGTTATGGGGGCACTGTGGATGTCACTGTTATGGGGGCACTGTGGACATCACTGTTATGGGGGGCACTGTGGACATCACTGTTATGGGGGGCACTGTGGACATCACTGTTATGGGGGGCACTGTGGATGTTACTGTTATGGATGCACTGTGGATGTCACTGTTATGGACGCACTGTGGATGTCACTGTTATGGGGGCACTGTGGACGTCACTGTTATGGGGGCACTGTGGACGTCACTGTTATGGGGGCACTGTGGATGTTATTGTTATGGGCGCTGAGTATAAGTGATAGGGCTCGTGCACAGAACCGTATCTGTTTTGCAATCTGCAAGTTGCGGATCCACTAAATAAGGTTACTGTCCGTGTGCGATTCACATTTTTTTGTAGTCTCATTGGGTTTTAGATCTGCATTATGAGGACCAGAAAAGGACATGTTCTATCTTTCGCAGAACTGACATACGGATGTGAAAAGCACAGGGACGTCATCAGTGTGTTTTTTACATCCGTATGTCAGTTCCAGTAAAGACAGAACATGTCCTATTCTGGTCTTTAAAATGAGGACCTCAAATCCATAGAACTCAATAGGACCGCAAAAAATGTGGATCACAAAATGGATGCGGTTGTGTGCATAAGGGTTTAGATAAACAGCTTAGCAGGCAGAATCATACAAGATAGGCTTAGATACACCACTCAGCAGGCTGTGTCATACAAAATGGGATTAGATACACCACTCAGCAGGCTGTGTCATACAAAATGCGATTAGATACACAGCTCAGCAGGCAGTATCATACAAAATGGGATTAGATACACATTTTAGCACGCTGTATCATAGAAGATGGGATTAGGTACACACTTCAGCAGGCAGTATCATAGAAGATGGGATTAGATATACACTTCAGCAGGCAGTATCGCACACAACAGGATGTGTATCAGGCACACATACAGGATAGGATCCGATGGGCTGGCAGACAGGGGCACTGGATGGCACAAGGGGGCACTGGGTGGCACAATGTACACACTGGATGGCACAAGGGGGCACTGGATGGCAAACAAGGGGGCATTGGATGGCACAATGGGGAAATGAATGGCACAATGGGGGAACTGGATGGCACAAGGGGGGCAATTGATGGCAAACAGGGGCACTGAATGGCAAACAAGGGAGAACTGTATGGCATAGTGGGGGTACTGGATGGTACTAGGGGGCACTGGATGGTACAAGGGGGCACTGGCTGACAAATAGGGGGCATTGGATTGTACTAGGGGCACTGTGGATGTCACTGTTATGGGGGGCACTGTGGATGTCACTGTTATGGGGGCAATGTGGATGTCACTGTTATGGGGGCACTGTGGATGTCACTGTTATGGGGGCACTGTGGATGTCACTGTTATGGGGGCATTGTGGGTGTCACTGTTATGGTGGACACTGTGGATGTCACTGTTATGGGGGCACTGTGGACATCACTGTTATGGGGGGCATTGTGGATATCACTGTTATGGGGGGCACTGTGGACATCACTGTTATGGGGGGCACTGTGGATGTCACTGTTATGGGGCACTGTGGATGTCACTGTTATGGGGGCAATGTGGATGTCACTGTTATGGGGCACTGTGGACATTACTGTTATGGGGGCACTGTGGATGTCACTGTTATGGGGGGCACTGTGGAGGTCGCTGTTATGAGGGCAATGTGGAGGTCGCTGTTATGGGGGCAATGTGGATGTCACTGTTATGGGGGCACTGTGGACGTCACTGTTATGGGGGGCACTGTGGATGTCACTGTTATGGGGGCACTGTGTATGTCACTGTTATAGGGGCACTGTGTATGTCACTGTTATGGGGGGCACTGTGGATGTCACTGTTATGGGGGCACTGTGGATGTCACTGTTATGGGGGCACTGTGGACGTCACTGTTATGGGGGGCACTGTGGACATCACTGTTATGGGGGGCACTGTGGACATCACTGTTATGGGGGGCACTGTGGATGTTACTGTTATGGATGCACTGTGGATGTCACTGTTATGGACGCACTGTGGATGTCACTGTTATGGGGGCACTGTGGACGTCACTGTTATGGGGGCACTGTGGACGTCACTGTTATGGGGGCACTGTGGATGTTATTGTTATGGGCGCTGAGTATAAGTGATAGGGCTCGTGCACAGAACCGTATCTGTTTTGCAATCTGCAAGTTGCGGATCCACTAAATAAGGTTACTGTCCGTGTGCGATTCACATTTTTTTGTAGTCTCATTGGGTTTTAGATCTGCATTATGAGGACCAGAAAAGGACATGTTCTATCTTTCGCAGAACTGACATACGGATGTGAAAAGCACAGGGACGTCATCAGTGTGTTTTTTACATCCGTATGTCAGTTCCAGTAAAGACAGAACATGTCCTATTCTGGTCTTTAAAATGAGGACCTCAAATCCATAGAACTCAATAGGACCGCAAAAAATGTGGATCACAAAATGGATGCGGTTGTGTGCATAAGGGTTTAGATAAACAGCTTAGCAGGCAGAATCATACAAGATAGGCTTAGATACACCACTCAGCAGGCTGTGTCATACAAAATGGGATTAGATACACCACTCAGCAGGCTGTGTCATACAAAATGCGATTAGATACACAGCTCAGCAGGCAGTATCATACAAAATGGGATTAGATACACATTTTAGCACGCTGTATCATAGAAGATGGGATTAGGTACACACTTCAGCAGGCAGTATCATAGAAGATGGGATTAGATATACACTTCAGCAGGCAGTATCGCACACAACAGGATGTGTATCAGGCACACATACAGGATAGGATTAGATACAGATGTGATTGGATACGTTTTCTGCTTCCAGCTGTTTATCACACTCTGGAGTTAGTAAGGGAAGAGCCTGTGGACTGTCAGTGATGATATTTGATACACCGCTCAGCAGGCTGTATCACACAGGACAGGATTAGATACAGATGTGATTGGATACGCTTGCTGATTCAAGCTGTTTTTCACACTCTGGAGATGGTGAGGTGTAGTGTACGGGAGCTGTAATGCCCGTCACTACAGAAGGGTCACTTGTGTGCTGTCGTTTCCCCTTATTTATGGGGAGGTTGGTATAAGTCATCTTCATAAAATATAATGTAATGTAATGCTATGTACTTCCCTGTTACTGTGAAATGTGTATGTACAGGCCTGCTAGGGGTGTCATTCCAGCTCTGAGTCACTAGAGGGAGCTAGGGAACCCTAGGTTATATAAGGCCCAGTCAGGGAGAGGAATAAGAGATTTTAGACTGTGTTAGAGATTAGACCATGTCTGAGTTAAGTCCAGGCCTGGAACCTGCAGACTAGGAGAGGGTATTGCAGTCCCTGTAACCGGGTTCCAGATCCAAGGAGAAGGTTCCCCTCCTGAGTGTATATATTCAGAAGCAGGAACACCACAGTTAACCAGCCTGAGGAAACTGAGAGAGACAGAGGCAAACCCAGAAAAGCAAGAGGTACTAAAGACAACAGAGGAGGTACTTGATAATTATAAAACCAAGGATATACGCCAGAGCTAGGGCATCGGGCCTTGGAGAAGAGTTTCTATGTTCCAGGATCAGTCAGGAATAGAGTGCAAGCCGCCTGTACTGCAAGTCCTGTGTTTAACACTCTGAAGTCACCTTGCTATATACTGCCTGCATCAAATATATTGAAACCAACTGTCTTCAAAGGAACTGCGCTTCCATCTATGTCCATGTATGATGACTACTAAAGTTTGAGTTCTGTTTTAACATCACGTGGTTCCTCAGTTATTCCTGCTATCAGCAAACGGCGTGCCACCGTTTAATTGGCACTGGCGTCACGAACTTTACCTATCATTACCTGCCCTTGCAGAGAGTCAGCTGTCTCAGGTTAGTGGTCACAATTGCACTACAACACCCAGGAACACTATTAACCCTAACTTGAGTACGCTGCAGAGGGAAGAGCTTGCAGATGGTCAATGATGGGATTAGATACACAGCTCAGCAGGCTGTATCACACAGGATAGGATTAGATACAGATGTGTTTGGGTGTGCTTGCTGCTTCCAGCTGTTTATTACACTCTGGAGATGGTGAGGGCAGAGCCAGTGGACGGTCAGTGATGGGATTTAGACACTGAGTAAGAAGCAGATTCATGTCTGGGTGTAGAAAGATTGACACAGGAGTTATAGATGGAGTAGCTGCTGCAGGCAGAGTGGGGGGCATGTCCAGCCTGTGACTCATCACTGTGCAGTGCAGCCAGGCTTGTGTATCAATAAAGTTATGTATTCAACAAAACAAGAAGGGGAGAAAGTAAACAGATCTGCCAGGATAATGTGATGTCTTCCAAGGGGGAAGGAAAGCTCGGACATGAAAAACAGGTATTGGGGTACATATGTATGCATGGTGAGGGTTGCTAGGAGCACATAAAATAATTTTGGTTTTGGGACTGGGCAACCTCTTTGAAAAAACATATTTGGTATTGCTGTAATCATACTGACCCAGAGAATAAAATGATTATGTTATTTATGCCGCAAAGTGAATGTTGCAAAATTTACAACATAAAAACTCAAGGTCAGTGTTGCAATTTTTTTCCCATTTTCCCAGTAAGAATTAATAAATGTTAACCAATTAGTTATGTATGGATAATGACATCTACATAGGCGGTCGCTGCTGATTTTCGTCGTTTCCTTCACATATCCCTTCTCGATATTCCATCCAGCATTATTAAATGTTTTGCCAAGTATTCCTCTATACATATACACTATACCTAGATGCAGGCATCGCTTACTTTGGTCTAGCCAGCGTGATGTGGGAGGTTTATAGGCACCCCGCCCCTTCCACACATGATTGGCTAACATGCGATCCCTGCATCATCAATGGGGGAGGGCTTTCCTCCTTAAATCAGAGTGCTTTCGGCTGCCGCCTAACGGCCGTACTAGCGCCGGATATGCTGTCATGCTGTTGCTCTGAATGAATGAGACAGCTCAGCTTAGATAGGCAGGTTATTTTTGCTCCTGATGATTCTTACATAGAGGAAACGCGTTGAGCTAGTATTACTGCGATAGCATGAGCTAGATGACAGTTCTCTTGGAAAGTAGGATTGGGTGCGATCCTGCAGGATACCTTTGGCTGTGTTGCTACAACCTGAATTATACAGCACAGAGGTGATCCATGCTTGACACAGTGTATCAGGACGCCTTATCACCAGGGCACCCTGATCTGCACCCAACCCTGTTCTTCCCAATTTAATCACCACAGCTTGTCTGAGAGCGCTGGAACATTGTAGTGTCTATCACACAAATACACTCTTGTCTCCTGGCTCTCATGCTACCACTATAGCATCAGCTGTTGGTGATTAGCTTGTATGTGATTCCTATCATACCTCTCCATAGTTGTACCTGGATAGCCTTCCAGGTTCAAGGAGGTGGTTTCATATTGGCACACATTTTCATATCCCTTTGGCTACAGAGTGGAGGTGGCGACACTATACATATGGTGGGTTCACATGTCACTGTTTGAGCACTTGGTTAGTTCCACCCCACCTGCCTATAATTATTAGGGATTTTTTAGGTCACGTTCTTCCCCCTATTTTATTGATATACCAATAAAAGTTACATTTTAGCGTATCCCACACCTTCCGTGATCCACAATTAGTTATGTACCGCAAAATAGTGCCATTGAAAACTATGGGCCAGATTTATCATTAGCTCAGGTGAGAATAATGGAGTCAAAAAGTCCCAAAAAAAGTCCCAAACGCTAAAACTGCGCACAAATTTGCGACTTTTTTCTGCTCTGCACTATGCTCGCCAGTTTTCTGAAAGTAGGCGTGTTTTCTTATGTAAATTAATCTATAGACAGATTTACTATTGGGACTATTTAAAAATTCGCAAAAAAGTCGCAATTTCACTCCAGTGAGGACCATGCTTATCTTATGAGACTTTTTAATAGAACATGCGACTTTTTCATAAAAACTTGCAACTTTTTTGTAAAGATGTGCGACTTTTGTAAAGCTGCTTACTGACGGATAAACTGCTACCGTCAAACCACATTTATTATAGTCTTAAAGGGCCGATCATAAATCTGACTTGGCGAAAGTGGAGTGAGCTGTCAGAGTAATGATAAATCTGGCCCTATGTGTCTCATATGGCTACATTGATGGAAAAATTAAAAAGTTATAGCTCTTGGAATGTGACAATGAAAAAATTGCTTGCTTACTAAGGCCCAAAACAGGCTGGTCCCTAAAGCATTAGGTTCAAAATTCAGTTCTTATTATTTCATGATATATTTTTCTAAGGGTTAAAGCTATGTACTGACACAAACCTATATATTCTTCATATACAGTGCCTTGCAAAAGTATTCACCCCTTTGACTTTTTTCGTATTTTGGTGCCTCACAACCTGAAATTAACATGGATTGTTTGAGGATTTGCATCCTTTAATTTAATCTCCACAACGTTGAAGATGTTTTTTTTTTTTTATTGTGAAGCAAACAACAAATAGGACAAAATAACAGAAAAAGTCAATGTGCATAACTATTCACCCCCCTAAAGTCAATACTTTGTAGAGCCACCTTTTGTGGCAATCACAGCTCCAAGTCGCTTTGGATAAGTCTCTATGAGCTTACCACATCCTACCACGGGATTTTTGCACATTCCTCCTTGCCAAACTGCTCCAGTTCCTTCAAGTTGGATGTTTGCGCTTGTGAACAGCAATCTTTAAGTCTGACTTAAGATTTTCTATTGGATTGAGATCTAGGCTTTGACTAGGACATTCCCACACATTTACATGTTTCCCCTTAAACCACTCAAGTGTTGCTTTAGCAGTGTGTTTGGGGTCATTGTCCTGCTGGAAGGTGAACCTCCGTCCTAGCCTCAAATCACGCACAGAGTGGTACAGGTTTTGCTCAAGAATATCCCTGTATTTAGCACCATCCATCTTTGCCTCTACTCTGACCAATTTCCCAGTCACGGCTGCTGAAAAACATCCCCATAGCATGATGCTGCCACCACCATGTTTCAATGTGGGGATGGTGTTCTTTGGGTGATGTGATATGTTGGGTTTGCGCCAGACATAGCGTTTTCTTTGATGGCCAAAAAGTTCAATTTTAGTCTCATCAGACCAGAACACCTTCCTCCGTACATTTGGGGAGTCTCCCACATGCCTTTTCGCAAACTCACAACGTGCCTTTTTGTTTTTTGCTAAAAACTATGTCTTTCTTCTGGCCACTCTGCCATAAAGCTTAACTCTATGGAGCGTACGGCTTATTGTCGTCCTATGTACAGATACTCCTGTCTCTGCTGTGGAACTCTGCAGCTCCTCCAGGGTTACCTTAGGTCTCTGTGCTGCCTCTCTGATTAATGCCCTCCTTGCCCGGTCTGTGAGTTTTGGAGGGCGGCCGTCTCTTGGAAGGTTTGCTGTTGTGCCATGTTCTTTCCATTTGGTTATGATAGATTTGATGGTGCTCCTGGGGTTTATCAAAGATTTGGATATTTTTTTATAACCTAACCCTGACTTGTACTTCTCAACAACATTGTCCCTTACTTGTTTGCAGAGTTCCTTGGTCTTCATGACAGTGTTTAGTTAGTGATGCCACTTGCTTAGGTTTTGCAGCCTCTGGAGCCTTTCAAAAAAGGTGGGTATATGTAATGACAGATCATGTGACACTTAGATTGCACACAAGTAGACATCATTTCACTAATTATGTGACTTATGAAGGTGATTGGTTGCACCAGAGCTTTTTATGGGCTTCCTCACAAAGGGGGTGAATACATACGCACATGCCAATTTTTTGTTTTCTATTTCTAAACAATAGTTTTATTTATATATTTTTCTCATTTCACTTCACCAACTTAGACTATTGTGTTCTGATCCATCACATAAAATTCAGATTAACAAAACATTGAATTTAAGGCTGTAATGTAACAAAATATGAAAAAAGTCCAGGGGGTGAATACTTTTGCAAGGCACTGTAGCTTTAGAGTTAAATGACAATATGTTGGCTGTCTGTACATGAATGTATATGGCTCCAATTGAGCTCAATAATATATCTAAATAACTACACTGCGTGCAGAATTATTAGGCAAATGAGTATTTTGACCACATCATCCTCTTTATGCATGTTGTCTTACTCCAAGCTGTATAGGCTCAAAAGCCTACTACCAATTAAGCATATTAGGTGATGTGCATCTCTGTAATGAGAAGGGGTGTGGTCTAATGACATCAACACCCTATATTAGGTGTGCATAATTATTAGGCAACTTCCTTTCCTTTGGCAAAATGGGTCAAAATAAGGACTTGACAGGCTCAGAAAAGTCAAAAATAGTGAGATATCTTGCAGAGGGATGCAGCACTCTTAAAATTGCAAAGCTTCTGAAGCGTGATCATCGAACAATCAAGCGTTTCATTCAAAATAGTCAACAGGGTCGCAAGAAGCGTGTGGAAAAACCAAGGCGCAAAATAACTGCCCATGAACTGAGAAAAGTCAAGCGTGCAGCTGTCAAGATGCCACTTGCCACCAGTTTGGCCATATTTCAGAGCTGCAACATCACTGGAGTGCCCAAAAGCACAAGGTGTGCAATACTCAGTGACATGGCCAAGGTAAGAAAGGCTGAAAGACGACCACCACTGAACAAGACACACAAGCTGAAACCTCAAGACTGGGCCAAGAAATATCTCAAGACTGATTTTTCTAAGGTTTTATGGACTGATGAAATGAGAGTGAGTCTTGATGGGCCAGATGGATGGGCCCGTGGCTGGATTGGTAAAGGGCAGAGAGCTCCAGTCCGACTCAGACGCCAGCAAGGTGGAGGTGGAGTACTGGTTTGGGCTGGTATCATCAAACATGAGCTTGTGGGGCCTTTTCGGGTTGAGGATGGAGTCAGGCTCAACTCCCAGTTCTTACTGCCAGTTTCTGGAAGACACCTTCTTCAAGCAGTGGTACAGGAAGAAGTCTGCATCCTTCAAGAAAAACATGATTTTCATGCAGGACAATGCTCCATCACACGCGTCCAAGTACTCCACAGCGTGGCTGGCAAGAAAGGGTATAAAAGAAGAAAATCTAATGACATGGCCTCCTTGTTCACCTGATCTGAACCCCATTGAGAACCTGTGGTCCATCATCAAATGTGAGATTTACAAGGAGGGAAAACAGTACACCTCTCTGAACAGTGTCTGGGAGGCTGTGGTTGCTGCTGCACGCAATGTTGATGGTGAACAGATCAAAACACTGACAGAATCCATGGATGGCAGGCTTTTGAGTGTCCTTGCAAAGAAAGGTGGCTATATTGGTCACTGATTTGTTTTTGTTTTGTTTTTGAATGTCAGAAATGTATATTTGTGAATGTTGAGATGTTATATTGGTTTCACTGGTAAAAATAAATAATTGAAATGGGTATATATTTGTTTTTTGTTAAGTTGCCTAATAATTATGCACAGTAATAGTCACCTGCACACACAGATATCCCCCTAAAATAGCTAAAACTAAAAACAAACTAAAAACTACTTCCAAAAATATTCAGCTTTGATATTAATGAGTTTTTTGGGTTCATTGAGAACATGGTTGTTGTTCAATAATAAAATTAATCCTCAAAAATACAACTTGCCTAATAATTCTGCACTCCCTGTATATCTTTATATGCAGCAACCTATTCTTAGAAGTGGCTACATTCTTTCTGAAATGTATAATTTACATCATATTTACTGAATTATCGTGGGATCTGAACTTCGGGGTACTTTGATGTTTGGACATTTGTGGACATTTTCCTATTTCCCCTATGCAAATTAGGCTACTTTCACACCAGCGTTTTTGATGGATCCATCATGGATCAGCAAAAACGCTTCCGTCATGATGATACAACTGTCTGCATCCGTAGCCAAGCCAAGACGTATCCGTCATGAACACCATTAAAAGTCAATGGGGGACGGATCCGTTTTCTATTGTGTCAGAGTCTTGCTCAGTCTTGCTCCACACCACATAGCGGACAGAAAAACGCTGCTTGCAGTGTTATTCTGTCCGTGATGGGGACGCAACCAAACGGAACAGAATGCATTTTAGTGCATTCTGTTTTGTTCAGTTCCGTTTTGTCCCCATTGACAATGAATGGAGACATAACAGAAGAATGGAGACATATTGATGGATCTCAATAGAGGAAAGGGAAAGCGCAAGTGTGAAAATAGCCTTAATCTTTATTTCATTTTAAAGGGTTAACTTGGACTTTTTAATACTGTGTATCTGCATTTTATATGCATGTTATGATATATATGCTGTTCATTTGCACTCTATTTGCAAAGCTCTGTGGAAAGGGTTAATGAATACTGAGAGACCTTGGGGACATTTAAAAGCTGGTAATTTCCCACAGCTGCCATAGGGTTTAAAGAAGTATGTTTAAAAAAGCATGTTTTGGAGGGAAAAACCCAGACTTGTTTACCCCAAAAACCAGACAGACTGACCTTTTGAATGTCTGGTTTTAGCTCTGATGTTATTTCTGGAAATTTGTTTTTGTCTGGAAAAACTGTTGTATCATTGCCATTGAGTATCATTGAAGCTCAATTGTAAGTCTATGCCAGACGGGAGTGGTAACTTTGTAATTGTTTGTGCTTAGTTTCTCCACTCCACCCCTCCCACTAGAACAGGGATCAGTAACCTCCTGCACTCCAGCTGTTCAGAAATTACAACTCCCAGAATCTTCCTTTCACTTCTATGGGAGTTACAAGAACAGCTGAGTGAATGTGCATGCTGGGAGCTGTAGTTTCACAGCAGCTGGAGTGCCGGTGGTTGCTGATCCCTGCACTGGAAGGTTCCAGTCTAGCTAGAAACTGTATATAAGGAGAGCAGTCAGAGCCCCTAGAGTTCTGCAGTTAGCAACCAGTCTTTGGATGGGAGACTCTGCATGAGTGACCAGAATAAGACGCTGAGATGAGGAGGCTGAGCCACAGACCATGGGTCACTAGCCCTGTGACCAAGGAGCCATCCGGACTACTGAGCAACAGACCGCGGCTCCAGTCTTTGGCCGGGGTATCAGCCTTCTGAGAGAGAGAGAGAAAGGTAACTCAGGCCTATCCTCAGCATTAAACCCTTCTTCTGCCAGGAGGGACAGTGAATAAGTCAGCCCTATGACTCGCCTATACACTTGTTTACTGCAGACCCTAACTCTCTTGACTTATTTTCCATTGGGGTGCACTACACCTTACCATCCCTTTCAGAGAGCAGCAACACGTGGTGACATCTCGGCGGTGTCTGGGGGGACCCAGTGTAGCGTTGGGGCCACCCCAAACCCAGCCACTGCATATATTATATAAAGGAAAATGAAAGTCATCAACAAATGGGCCAACTCCACTTCGACCAGTGCCCAACATGGCACTTGGCCTACGCTTATATGATACAAAGAGAGGTGATGGCAGCAAGACATCTTACCCTGATGACAATGTCTTCAATGGAGCTGAACTACTTGTTACAAAGCTAAGTGTTTACTAGTTTCTTGGTCCCTCCTAGCCCCACCTAAAGATCAGTATGTATGCACCCAGGTATCGAACATCTCTAACCATTTACATTACTATGAATGAAAGGAGAAAGTCCAATTAAAACATTTCTTTACTCCGCCAAGCATTAGACGCCTCTTGGGATATATTGTGTTGAGCTCTAAATTGGTAATTACACGCCATTGGAAACAATCTGACCCCTCAAATATCCAAGAAGTAATCGCTGTCTTAAACAGCAGTTATAAATATGAGAGGTCACTCCCAATCACCATCCTAAACCCCTCTATTAGTGATGGCCTTGCGGTTCGCCCGGCGGTCGGTTCGCGGCGAACTTTGCGCGTTCGCGATCCGCCGAACATGCGAACATATGGCGCACGCCATATTCTTTTGCATTGAGCCGAACTTTGACCCATGACACATCCATCAGATGGGACAGGA
The DNA here is from genome assembly GCF_905171765.1 of Bufo bufo. Classification (NCBI taxonomy): domain Eukaryota; kingdom Metazoa; phylum Chordata; class Amphibia; order Anura; family Bufonidae; genus Bufo; species Bufo bufo. The sequence continues at coordinate 649,727,175 of NC_053390.1, read as the reverse complement.
CAGCCAATTGAGACGCTTCAGCACATGGACACACCCCCAGCCCTATAACAGAACCCGATCTGGCAGCCATTTTACATTATGTGTTTTGCCAGTGTAGGGAGAGGTTGCATTTTGGAGCAGGGACAAGCTGTTAGGAACTTAGGAACACCAAACGCTTGCAGTCCTTTTAAGAACTGGTAAAGTTTTGCTATCGATAGGTGTGATACACAGAGGGGTGTTATATACTTATAATATACTTTCTAAATAGAAAGTATATTATAGTGCATTTGTATGCTTCCAGAAAATACTGATTGAGGGCTGCGATCTATCACCTTCCACAAAATAGTGATTAAGGTTTTCCATATACCTGCGTTAACAAAATTACTGCTTTAGGGCGATCTACCAGCTGCAACTAACAACTGATTGAGGCCTTCCATTAATCAGCTTCCACAAAATAGTGATAGATGTTTTCCATATTCCTGCGTCCACAAAATACAGATTGCGGGTTTTGATATAACCTGCCTAAACTCACAACTGATTGAGGCATTCCATATATCAGCTTCCACAAAATAGTGAGAGAGGTTTTCCATATACTGTACCTGCGTCCACAAAATTTCTGCTTGAGGGAGATATACCAGCTTCAACTAACAATTGATTGAGGCCTTCCATATATCAGCTTCCACAAAATAGTGAGAGAGGTTTTCCATATACCTGCGTCCACAAAATACAGGTTGCGGGTTTTGATATACCAGCTTCAACTAACAACTGATTGAGGCCTGCCATATATCAGCTTCCACAAAATAGGGATAGAGGTTTTCAATATACAGTACAGACCAAAAGTTTGGACACACCTTCTCATTCAAAGAGTTTTCTTTATTTTCATGACTATGAAGGAATCAAAACTATGAATTAACACATGTGGAATTATGTAAATAGCACAAGGTTGGTGGCTCACTTTCTGATCCGCTATTGGGTAGGTGCACAGCCCGACAGCACTCCCTAATGCTGATAAAGTAAAGAGGTAATTAATTGGATTGGGCGTCACTCTTTATCAGGCAACACAGACAAGTTGGTTGGTATATCAGAAATTTTTTATATATATGATACTTTAAAATAATTTACAACATGTTGCATAAAATTTATTCATTCAATCAATGTTAAAACTCAGACAAAAAAATACAAAATATACACTTCTATATACTAAAAATCCTTAGGGGGGGGGGGGGGCTGTTGAGCCAATAAGTCCAAAGGTAATTATAACCCTGATGTGTATTGGCAGCTATACTTGTGGGAGAGCACAATATTCAATAGAGCAATGTCCAAAGAAATCAATATCATCCCCAGATTTTGACAAGTTGCAATAATCCAATGCTATACTGTGTATATAGAATATATAGAGTACTTTACCCCTCCTGTATTCGGCCCGTTTGTGCACCAGTTTGTCAGATGCGGTGCTTTAAGCTTCCAGGACCTGTCGGTAAAGTCTATGGAATTTACACCCTTGCCTGGATAGCAGTGTGATTTCTTTGCTCTGCTTTGACCTTCCAGAACCTGTGGCGTCCCACATGGTTGTCAGGTGACTTGAATTTCCATGCGAGTTTTCAAATTAATCTGTAGATGTTAAAAGTGGAAAACAGACGATTTCCACATGTTGTTCCTTGATGTTCCCTCACTGTCTTTACCAAGCATTGGATTATTGCAACTTGTCAAAATCTGGGGATGATATTGATTTCTTTGGACATTGCTCTATTGAATATTGTGCTCTCCCACAAGTATAGCTGCCAATACACATCAGGGTTATAATTGCCTTTGGACTTATTGGCTCAACAGCCCCTTCCCTAAGGATTTTTAGTATATAGAAGTATATAGAAGTGTATATTTTGTATTTTTTAGTCTGAGTTTTAACATTGATTGGATGAATGAATTTTATGCAACATGTTGTAAATTATTTTAAAGTATCATATATATAAAAAAATTCTGATATACCAACCAACTTGTCTGTGTTGCCTGATAAAGAGTGACGCCCAATCCAATCAATTACATGTGGAATTATATACATAACAAACAAGTGTGAAACAACTGAAAATATGTCATATTCTAGGTTCTTCAAAGTAGCCACCTTTTGCTTTGATTACTGCTTTGCACACTCTTGGCATTCTCTTGATGAGCTTCAAGAGGTAGTCCCCTGAAATGGTCTTCCAACAGTCTTGAAGGAGTTCCCAGAGATGCTTAGCACTTGTTGGCCCTTTTGCCTTCACTCTGCGGTCCAGCTCACCCCAAACCATCTCGATTGGGTTTAGGTCCGGTGACTGTGGAGGCCAGGTCATCTGGCGCAGCACCCCATCACTCTCCTTCATGGTCAAATAGCCCTTACTTTCAAAGTTTTCCCAATTTTTGGGCTGACTGACTGACCTTCATTTCTTAAAGTAATGATGGCCACTCGTTTTTCTTTATTTAGCTGCTTTTTTCTTGCCATAATACAAATTCTAACAGTCTATTCAGTAGGACTATCAGCTGTGTATCCATCTGACTTCTCCTCAACGCAACTGATGGTCCCAAACCCATTTATAAGGCAAGAAATCCCACTTATTAAACATGACAGGGCACACCTGTGAAGTAAAAAAAACATTTCAGGGGACTACCTCTTGAAGCTCATCAAGAGAATGCCAAGAGTGTGCAAAGCAGTAATCAAAGCAAAAGGTGGCTACTTGGAAGAACCTAGAATATGACATATTTTCAGTTGTTTCACACTTGTTTGTTATGTATATAATTCCACATGTGTTAATTCATAGTTTTGATGCCTTCAGTGTGAATCTACAATTTTCATAGTCATGAAAATAAAGAAAACTCTTTGAATGAGAAGGTGTGTCCAAACTTTTGGTCTGTACTGTACCTGCGTCCACAAAATTACTGCTTGAGGGTGATATACCAGCTTCAACCAACAACTGATTGAGGACTGCCATATATCAGCTTCCATAAAATAGTAATAGAGGTTTTCCATATACCTGCATCCACAAAATACAAATTGCGGGTTTTGATATACCTGTTTCAACTAATAACTGATTGAGGCCTTCCATATATCAGCTTCCACAAAATAGTGATAGAGGTTTTCCATATACCTGCGTCCACAAAATACAGTTTGCAGGTTTTGATATACCTGCTTCAAATAACAAATGATTAAGGCCTGCCATATATCAGCTTCCACAAAATACTGATTGAGGGGTTTGATATACCTGCTTCCACAAAATACTGATTGAGGGCTGCATTACACCTGCTTCCACCAAATATTGATTAAAGGGTTCTATATACAGTACCTGTTTCCACAAAATACTGCTTGAGGGGTGCGATATACCTGCTTCTACAAAATACTGATTAGGGGTTCTATAATCCTGCTTCCACAAAATACTGATTGAGGGGAGCGATATATCGGCTTCCAACAAATACTGATTGAGGCCTGGGATATACCTGCTTCTACAAATACTGCTCTTCTCTAGGGTCTTTGGCACAGGTTCATTTTAAAAATTACAGGCAGAGAAAGAGGCAGGCCATTCCGCAGGGGTGGTAGGGGGCGTGCAGGTGCACCATGCCGGAGCCTAAGTGGGAAGTCGGAGAAGGTGCGTGCGATTATGTCAAAGGACGCACCAGAGTTGGTTGAGTGGCTCACTCAGCCTTCTGCTTCTGCACCCTCCTCATCCTCTGTATCTGCACCCTCCCCACTCTCTGCTGTGTGCACCCCGAAAGACACCACCACCACCACCATAGCCCCTCCACTCGAGTCAGAGGAATTATTTTCACATCCATTCCCAGACCTTACCGATGCGCAGCCATTCTTGGCATCGGATGAGGAAGAGGAGGTAGCAATGTCCGCCACCGGGCAGTCTAACGACAGTACCCAGATCAGCCCAAGGAGGGTGGTCCCCGCTGTTGCTGCCTACTCCGTGATCTCTAATGTCAGTGGTGGTGAAGCTGACGATGATGACGTGTCAATGGACATCACGTGGGTGCCCACAAGAAAGGAAGGGGAGGAGAGTTAAGAGGGAAAGATGGAGCAGCAGATAGGGAGGAGAAGCAGCAGAAACAGGCAGAACTGGCAGTGCACAGGAGGCAAAAATCAGACTGCAAATGTATCTGGAGCGAGCAATCCACCATGCATGGTCACATCTTGCGCTCCCAGGACGCCAGCACATGGCTCCGCAGTGTGGGATTTTTTTTAGCGTGTCAGCTGCTGACAATAGTGTTGTCATCTGCAGCCTGTGCTGTCAGCGCATAAGTCACGGTAAGCCCAACACTCTTCTAGGGATGACCGCCTTAAGAAGGCACGGGGCCTCCCATCTCCGAGCCCAGTGGTAGCAACGCCATCAGAACACACGAAGCCACACTCCCGGCGCTCCACGTCCTGCCTCTTCTCCTTCTCCTCTCTCCTCCCATTTTTCCTCCACTTCACATTCCACCATGCCGTCGTCGCGTTCCTCTGGCACAAGACAGGCTTCCGTGGCCCCAATGTTCGAGCGTAAAAAAATTATGACGCCTGATAATCCTATTGCTCAATGGCTGACCGCTGGCTTGTCGGAACTGCTAGCCCGCCAACTACTGCTATATAAGTTTGTGGACTCGGAGGCCTTTAGAAAATTTGTGTTCAGCGGCAAGTAAATATGTCTCTGGCACACAGTGTCGGTGCCAAGATATATCTGACCACAGAAACGTGGTCTAGAAAACATGGGCAGGGAAGGTACATAATTTTTACTGCCCACTGGGTGAACCTTCTGATGGATGTCAATCATGCATCCCGTGGAACCCCTGTGGATTTGCTGTTACCGCCACGGATTGCATGCAGGCCTGCCTCTTCTTCTCCTCCTCCTACTCCATCCTCCGTCTCCTCCTTGGCTGACTCCACCTTTTCCATTGCTACCGCCTCTTTCTCTGCACCCCCCAAGCTCCCAGAACCTATTCCAGGTTGCCATGCTGTGCTGTGGCTGTTGTGCCTGAAAGCCAATAGCCACACCGGTCCTGCACTGCTTTCAGCTCTGCGGTCACAGGCCGATCAGTGGCTAACCCTGCTCAATTTGACAGTTGGTAAAGTGGTGTGCGACAACAGTGCCAATCTGCTGAGCACGCTGAAACAGGGCAAAATGACACACATGCCATGCATGGCACTCGTCCTGAACTTAGTAGTGCAGCGATTTGTTGCCAAATACCCCGGGATCCAGGACATCTTGCGGCAGGCCAGGAGAATCTCTGGCCATTTTAGAAGATCTTACATGGCCATGGCTTGCCTTGCTGACGTTCAGCGGCGACACTACTTGCCCGTCAGACGTCTGATTTGTGACTGCCCGACACGCTGTAACTCCACCTTGTATATGCTTGATAGGCTGTGTAACGGATCTCCTGGCACCCCGACCGGGTACCTCCGTTGATGGATGCTCCTAGCGCTTCCTGAGGACTCCAAGCACTCCACTCGACACCGATACCACCACAGGAACAAGGAACAGGAACAGCTCTTACAAGAGCTAGCGGTTATAGCCAGGGGAGTATACAGCGTATAGCAATCCCCACACACATGAGACGAGGCTCTATGTTGAAGGTAAAACAGGAACTCTTTATTGAACACACCAGCATTGACTTATATATACATTTTCCAACAAGGGTACCACCCCAGTGGACCTGGATGGGAACTGAGGACATGACATAGCAGCCAATCCTTTACAGCTTTACAGTTTAAACACAAAAACTAACCCTATTCAACAAACACAATGGTATTATCTGTGACCCAATTAACAAATACAATGGCATTGTCTTTGACGCAATTAACTAACACAATGGCATGGTCTGTGACGCAATTAACAAACATAATGGCATGGTCTGTGATGCAATTAACAAAATACAATTACCAAAACACATTGGGCTCTGCCTGTGATACAATTACCAAACATAATGGGCTAACCTAATCACTCACAGGCAGAAAACACACATTTTTCCCAAAACACCTCAAAACCCCACATATCCCCATAATGTATACATCCATGGATAGCTCTGATCTGGGTTAACGACATATCCAAAAATCACCCAGATCCGAGCAGGGGTTCCCGAATTCCATGGAAGTCACATTTGGCCGACCGCAAGCATGGCTTTCCTGCCCAAAACAGTTCCACAGATTTAGGCTGTGCGGCCGGTCTGTCTTCTCCTTCAAAGTTAGTATATGGGCAATAATCCTGAGGCAAGAGGCTGGCAAACAGGCCCCTCCAAAACCCAGTGGTGAGGTTAGTTTTGCCACACATCTCCCCCTCCCAGGGAAGACTAACCAGATACCTGACCTCACGCCGGTTGGTATCTGAGTTAGTCTGGCAGTCCACCCACAACCAAATACTGGACCTGTTGAATTTGGTATCCTGTCTCTGTCCAGTGAGTCCACCAAGGTTATGTTGGTAACTGGTACTCCCGGTCTCTGTGTTGCTCCCTGCTTGGATGGAGGTTGCTTTGTGGGCAGGGATCAGCGGTACTCTGCCCTGGTGCCAGCGCTACCGCGGTAGAAGCCTGGTTGGAGCCTGGTTGTTGAAGGGGGAGACCGACTGTCTCCCCTTTGGATACCCAGCTCTGCTGTGCTGCTGGAGGGAGAGACTGACTGTCTCCCCTTTGGCTAAACAGCCCTGTTGCTGGGGCACAGGACCGACTGTCCCTACCCCCTGTGCTGTAAGTGCAGAGACCACGGTCCCATCTGCACTGTTGTGGGGCTTACTGTCTCCCCCTGGTGCGGGAGAGGGGGTAACGAGCTCCTCTCCCATACATACTTCCAGCCGCTGGGGAGGACGATCGACCGTATCCGCTCCCAATACAGTGTCCTGCTGCTGGGGAAAGGAGAGGCTCTCTATTCCCTGCTGGACACTCTGCCCCTGGGGGACAGGACCGACTGTCTCTGCCCCCTGTAACTCAGCCTGCCGCTGGGGAATGGAGACTGGGCTCCCAATTCCCACTAAATCACATTGCCGCTGGGGGACAGGACCGACTGTCTCTGCCCCCTTTAACTCAGCCTGCCGCTAGTGAATGGAGACTGGGCTCCCAATTCCCTGCAGGACTGGTGGAGAGACCTCGGTCCCATCTCCACCGGCCCCCTGGGGTTCTTCCCAGTAAACCTCCACAATATCTTCCCAGCTGAAGAGGTCTGGCTCTGGGTCTGTCACTCTGCTCTCCTGCTGAGCCTTCTCACTGGAGTGGAACAGCTGCTGGTTGCCCTGTTCCAGCTCCATCTCCCGGGTCACCAGGTGGACCAGGTCCGGCTCAATCTCATGAGTGTCGTCACAGTCATACCTGCTCTCCCTCTATTCCAAAAAATCTCGGAACCGGGTGTCACGACTGTGACTGATCTAGACAGGTCTGGGAGGAGAAGGTCGCAGCGACTTGCTACTCGCGATAGCTTGTGAGTTTGCTCTGTGGTTCAGGGTATGTCATCTGGGTTTTGCCTTGTGAACCTTTTTGTCCTGACTGGGAGTTTGTAGGCATCCTTCTCAGGTGAGTCCTGTCTGCCACTCCCAGCTACTATATTAGTTTCACTTTCACTTGCAGTCATTGCCAGATATAGTCCTTACTTCCAGTGCTACTCTGACCTTGGAAGGAGATCGTTTGATGGTGTTGCTGTGGAGCTCTTGTCCGGCGTGGACTGTCGTGTTTGGGATCGCCTTCTCTGCTCGTGACTGGATAAGTCTATCTCTGCTGTTGTTTGTTTGTTGCTGTCTTCCCCTGTTGTTTTCCTAGACGTGAGTGATGGTGACTAGCGCTCCCATCGGCTTTTCCCCAGTCCAGTCTTGTTTGGGCGACTGAGGGTTTAGGCATCCTGCTCGCCGCACGGGTTCAGGGGTGGCCATTCTATTTCCCATCCGTAGATAAGGGTCCTCCTTCCCCTCCGTCTGGTGCGACACGACTGCTGCTGGGATAGCGGTCGTGACAGTATATCTGGCCTTTTAAAAACAAACAAAAAAAAAAAGTGACATTTCTTTTTTTTTTTGCTTGCTGTTTTGCTTTGTATTTTGTCTGTTCCACTATGGATCCGGTTTCGGTTTTGGCGAAACAATTACAGGGGTTATCCCTTGAAGTGGCAGGATTAAAAGCAACAGTGCTGCAGCAGCAATCCTTGGGTTCCACCGTTGCTACGGGAAACCAAGGTACTCCTGAGCCAAAAGTGGCTTTACCTGATAGGTTCTCTGGAGGGAGAGACCAATTTGTAACCTTCAGAGAAGCTTGTAAATTGTTCTTCAGGTTACGCCCTAGATCCTCCGGCGGGTGGGCATTGTAATTTCTCTCCTACAAGGAGATCCGCAGGCTTGGGCTTTCTCCCTACCATCAGACTCTCCAGCCTTACGATCAGTGGAGGAGTTTTTTGAAGCCCTGGGTCTCGTATATGATGACCCGGACAGGGTCTCACTGGCTGAGTCTAAGCTACGTAGACTTCGGCAAGAGAACCGGTCTGCTGAACTATATTGTTCCGAATTCCGTAGGTGTGCTACTGATACGTTATGGAACGACTCGGCCCTTAGGAGTCAGTTCTGCCAGGGGTTGTCTGAAAAATTAAAAGACGCGCTGGCGGTATACGAGGTCCCTGGGTCTCTTGAGGCTGCTATGTCTCTGTCCATAAGAATCGACAGACGACTCAGGGAGAGACTATTAAATTTTACGGAGGCCTCTATAGGGCAGGGATCGGTCTGTTATGGTCCAGTCGAACCAATGCAAATAGGGGGCGCCACTAGACGGGTGAATCCTCCTAAATTCCGCCGTAGGTCAGAGGTTTGTTTTCGTTGTGGGGGGAGGGGTCATTTTGTAAAGGTTTGTCCCTCAGAACCCAAGAGACCACAAACAAAGGAGCCGCCGGAAAACTAGAGTCCCCAGATTGTGCGGAGGAGAACAGTCTGGGCGTATTCGTTTCCTCCATACGCATGTCTCAAATTTTGTTGTCCGCTACCGTTGAGGCGGGCAATAAAACTGAGATCTGTTCCGTCTTTTTGGACAGTGGGGCGGGGGTCAACTTGGTGGATTCACGGTTTGCTCATGCTCTGGGTTTTACTCCGGAACCGGTATGCAGAACTATTCCTGTGTTTGCCATCGACTCCTCCCCTCTTACTCAGAGAGAGTTATCTCAGATAGAGTTGAGCGAACACCTGGATGTTCGGGTTCGACGAGTTCGGCCGAACTTTCGAAAAATGTTCGGGTTCGGGATCCGAACTCGACCCGAACTTCATCCCGAACCCCATAGAAGTCAATGGGGACCCGAACTTTTGGGCACTAAAAAGGCTGTAAAACACACCCGGAAAGGGCTAGAGGGCTGCAAAAGGCAGCAAAATGTAGTTAAATCCCCTGCAAACAAATGTAGATAGGGAAATGATGAGTTAACATAAAATAAATAAAAATTAAACAATATTAATTGGAGTGAGGTCCCATAGTACAGAATCAGGCTTCAAGTCACCCACCAATGGAGAAGGTCACTTACTATTATTTTGACCACAGCACCCAGACAAAGGAGAGAGGTCCCACAGCAGAGAACCAGGCATCATATCACCCACCACAGGAGTAGGCCACCATTTAGTTACTTTGACCCCTACACCCAGACGGAGGAGAGAGGTTACACAGCAGAGAATCAGGCATTTAGATCACCCACCACAGGAGTAGGCCACCATTGAATCAGACCCCGGCAACCATGTCAGATGGCACAAGCATAAGCTTTATATCAATCAGCACAGGAGAAGGCGACTTTGACAGACTTTGACCCCTACACCCGGACGGAGGAGAGAGGTTTCAAAGCAGAGAATCAGGCATTTAGATCACCCACCACAGGAGTAGGCCCCAATTTAATGGGACCCCGGCAACCATGTCAGATGGCACAACCATCAGCTTCATATCAATCAGCACAGGAGAAGGCGACTTTGAAAGACTTTGACCCCTACACCCAGACGGAGGAGAGAGGTTTCACAGCAGAGAATCAGGCATTTAGATCACCCACCACAGGAGTAGGCCCCCATTGAATCAGACCCTGGCAACCATGTCAGATGGCACAACCATCAGCTTTATATCAATCAGCACAGGAGAAGGCGACTTTGAAAGACTTTGACCCCTACACCCAGATGGAGGAGAGAGGTTTCACAGCAGAGAATCAGGCATCATATCAACCACCACAGGAGAAGCCACCATTTAGTTACTTTGACCCCTGCACCCAGGAAGAGGAGAGAGGCACCACAGCACATATTCTGGCATCATATCAGCCACCACAGGAGAAGCCACCATTGAGTTACTTTGACCCCCGCACCCAGGAAGAGGAGAGAGGCACCACAGCACATATTCTGGCATCATATCAGCCACCACAGGAGAAGCCACCATTGAGTTACTTTGACCCCCGCACCCAGGAAGAGGAGAGAGGCACCACAGCACATATTCTGGCATCATATCAGCCACCACAGGAGAAGCCACCATTGAGTTACTTTGACCCCTGCACCCAGGAAGAGGAGAGAGGCCCCACAGCACATATTCTGGCATCATATCAGCCACCACAGGAGAAGCCACCATTTAGTTACTTTGACCCCTTCACCCAAACAGAGGAGAGAGGTTCCACATCAGAGAATCAGGCATCATATCAACCACCACAGGAGTAGGCCACAATTTAATGGGACCCCGGCAACCATGTCAGATGGCACAACCATCAGCTTCATATCAATCAGCACAGGAGAAGGCGACTTTGAAAGACTTTGACCCCTACACCCAGACGGAGGAGAGAGGTTTCACAGCAGAGAATCAGGCATTTAGATCACCCACCACAGGAGTAGGCCCCCATTGAATCAGACCCTGGCAACCATGTCAGATGGCACAACCATCAGCTTTATATCAATCAGCACAGGAGAAGCCACCATTGAGTTACTTTGTTTGACCCCTGCACCCAGGAAGAGGAGAGAGGCCCCACAGCACATATTCTGGCATCATATCACACACCACAGGAGAAGGCCTCTTTCAGTGATTTAGGCCTTTGGACCCAGACAGAGGAGAGAGGCACCACAGCACATATTCTGGCATCATATCAGCCACCACAGGAGAAGCCACCATTGAGTTACTTTGACCCCTGCACCCAGGAAGAGGAGAGAGGCACCACAGCACATATTCTGGCATCATATCAGCCACCACAGGAGAAGCCACCATTTAGTTACTTTGACCCCTTCACCCAAACAGAGGAGAGAGGTTCCACATCAGAGAATCAGGCATCATATCAACCACCACAGGAGTAGGCCACAATTTAGTTTATTTGACCCCTGCACCCAGGAAGAGGAGAGAGGCCCCACAGCACATATTCTGGCATCATATCACACACCACAAGAGAAGGCCTCTTTCAGTGATTTAGGCCTTTGGACCCAGACAGAGGAGAGAGGTCAGAGATTAGCTTCATATCTCCCAGCACAGCAGAAGACCGCTTTATTTGACTTAGGCCTCAGCACCCAGACAGAAGACAGAGGTAGCATGGCAGAGGTTATGGCTTCATGTCACCCGTTAGTTTAACCGGCCACTTTCATCTGGTTAGGCCCCGGCGCCCAGACAGAGAAGAGTTTCATTCAACTGTGGGTTTCATAAAATTTGTATCAAATAAAGAAGTGGCCCGTAGCACAACAAGACATGTTTTAGGCAGTTAATAAGGACTACTCTGCACAAGGGAGGGACAGGTCCTGTGGGATCCATGCCTGGTTCATCTTTATGAAGGTCAGCTTGTCCACGTTGGCTGTGGACAGGCGGCTGCGCTTGTCAGTAATGACGCCCCCTGCCGTGCTGAATACGCGTTCAGATAAAACGCTGGCCGCCGGGCAGGAAAGCACCTCCAAGGCATAACATGCTAACTCTGGCCACGTGGACAATTTCGAAACCCAGTAGTTGAATGGGGCCGAACCATCCGTCAGGATGTGGAGGGGTGTGCAGACATACTGTTCAACCATGTTAGTGAAATGCTGCCTCCTGCTAACACGTTCCGTATCAGGTGTCGGTGCAGATAGCTGTGGCGTGGAGACAAAACTTTTCCACATTTCTGCCATGCTAACCCTGCCCTCAGATGAGCTGGCCGTGACACAGCTGCGTTGGCGACCTCTTGCCACTCCTCTGCCTTCACCTTCCACCTGTTCCCCTGTGACATGTGGGAATGCTCTCAAGAGCGCCTCTATCAGCGTGCGCTTGTACTCGCGCATCTTACGGTCGCGCTCCAGTTCAGGAATTAAAGTGGGCACATTGTCTTTATACCGGGGATCCAGCAGGGTGGCCACCCAGTAGTCTGCACACGTTAAAACGTGGGCAACTCTGCTGTCGTTGCGCAGGCATTGGAGCATATATTCGCTCATGTGGGCCAGGCTACCCATGGGTAAGGACAAGCTGTCCTCTGTGGGAGGCGTATCGTCATCGTCCACCGTATCCCCCCAGCCACGCACCAGTGATGGGCCTGGGCTGCCACCCCGCTGTGAACTTGCGTCATCCTCGTCCCCCTCCACCTCCTCCTCCTCCTCGTCCTCCAGTACAGTGCCTTGGCTGGCGACTTGTGAACCTGTCCTCTGCTGCTTAAACAAACCTCCCTCTGAGCCACTTCGAACAGACTGGCCCGAAAGTGTTAGAAACGAGCCCTCATCCTCCTCCTCCTCCTCCACCTGGGCCACCTCCTCTAACATCATTGCCCTAAGTGTTTTCTCAAGGAGACATAGAAGTGGTATTGTAACGCTGATAACAGTGTCATCGCCACTGGCCATGTTGGTGGAGTACTCGAAACAGCGCAGCAGGGCACACAGGTCTCGCATGGAGGCCCAATCATTGGTGGTGAAGTGGTGCTGTTCGGCAGTACGACTGACGCGAGCGTGCTGCAGCTGAAACTCCACTATGGCCTGCTGCTGCTCGCACAGTCTCTCCAGCATGTGCAAGGTGGAGTTCCACCGGGTGGGCACGTCGCATATGAGGCGGTGAGCGGGAAGGCCGAAGTTCCGCTGTAGCGCAGACAGGCGAGCAGCGGCAGGATGTGAACGGCGGAAGCGCGCACAGACGGCCCGCACTTTATGCAGCAGCTCTGACATGTTGGGGTAGTGGTGAATGAACCTCTGCACCACCAAGTTCAGCACATGCGCCAGGCAAGGGATGTGCGTCAAACCGGCTAGTCCCAGAGCTGCCACGAGATTTCGCCCATTATCGCATACCACCAGGCCTGGCTTGAGGCCCACCGGCAGAAACCACTCGTCGGTCTGTTGTTCAATACCCCGCCACAACTCCTGTGCGGTGTGGGGCCTGTCCCCCAAACATATGAGTTTCAGAATGGCCTGCTGACGTTTACCCCGGGCTGTGCTGAAGTTGGTGGTGAAGGTGTGTGGCTGACCGGATGAGCTGGTGGAAGCAGTGGAGGAGGAAGCCGAGTAGGAGGAGGAGGCTACAGGAGGCAGAGAATGATGCCCTGCGATCCTAGGGGGCGGAAGGACGTGCGCCAAGGAACTGTCCGCCGGGGGCCCAGCCGCCACTACATTCATCCAGTGTGCAGTTAGTGAGATATAGCGTCCCTGGCCGTGCTTACTGGTCCACGTATCTGTGGTTAGGTGGACCTTGCCACAAATGGCGTTGCGCAGTGCACACTTGATTTTATCGGACACTTGCATGTGCAGGGAAGGCACGGCTGTCTTGGAGAAGTAGTGGCGGCTGGGAACCACATACTGCGGGACAGCCATGGCCATCAGCTGTTTGAAGCTGTCTGTGTCCACCAGCCGGAATGACAGCATTTCAAAGGCCAGCAGTTTAGAAATGCTGGCGTTCAGGCCAAGGGCTCGAGGGTGACTCGGGGGGAATTTGCGCTTCCTCTCTAAGGTTTGAGATATTGAGAGCTGAACGCTGCTGTGTGATATAGTGGAGACGCTAGTTGACGGTGGCGGTGGTGGTGGTGTCGGTGGCACATCCTCTGTTTGCTGCTCGGCAGGTGGCAACATTCCTCTCGAGGCGGAAGCCGAGGCAGCAGCGGTAGACGGAGCAGGGGGAGCCTCAGCGAGTGCCTGGTTTTTAAGGTGTGTACCCCACTGCAGTTCATGCTTTGCATGTAGATGCCTGGTCATGCAGGTTGTGCTGAGGTTCAGAACGTTAATGCCTCGCCTCAGGCTCTGATGGCAGAGCGTGCAAGTCACTCGGGTCTTGTCGGTAGGACATTGTTTAAAGAAGTGCCATGCCAGGGAACTCTTTGAAGCTGCCTTTGTGGGGCTGGGTCCCTGTTGGCGATGTCCAGTAGCAGGCGAACTCTGGGGGCGGCGGCTCGTCTGCTTTGGCCCCCTGCTCCCTCTTTGGCTTCGCTGTTGTCTCGGTCTCACCACTACCTCTTCCTCTGAACTGTGAAAGTCATCGCCACGACCTTCAGTCCATGTGGGGTCTAAGACCTCATCGTCCTCTGCATCGTCTTCCACCCAGTCTCCCTCCCTGACCTCCTCCTGTTCAGTCTGCACACTGCAAAAAGACGCGGCAGTGGGCACCTGTGTTTCGTCATCATCAGAGAGTCGGTGACTCTGCTGTGGTGGTATTCCCATGTCCTCTTCATCTGGAGACATAAGTGGTTGTGCGTCAGTGCATGGTATGTCTTCCTCCACTGGGGAAGGGCTAGGTGGACGCCCCTGGGAAACCCTGGAAGCAGAGTCTTCAAACAGAAGAAGAGACTGCTGCATAACTTGTGGCTCAGACCGTTTCCCTGATATGCTTGGGGGTGATGTGACAGACTGATGGGCTTGGTTTTCAGGTGCCACCTGTGCGCTTTCCGCAGAAGACTGGTTGGAAGACCATGTGGTGAACGTGCTGGAAGCACTGTCGGCCACCCAATCGATTAATGCCTGTACCTGCTCAGGCCTTACCATCCTAAGAGCGGCATTGGGCCCCACGAGATATTGCGGTACATTCTGCCGGCTAGTTGATGGAGTTCGTTCCCTACTGTGTGCGCCTGGGGCCGAACGGCCACGTCCTCTACCAGCAACATAGGCTCCACGGACACCACCACGACCGCGTCCTCGTCCCTTAATAGTATTTTTCTTCATTGTTGCGATTCAACTCGCACCACAATGAAATATATTATTTTTTATAAGCAAAATCCCCTCACTGGAATACTTTCAGTCTTTTGACTGTATGGATTACAGATGGAATGACTGTTATATGTGAGTACCGCTTTCTTTGACAGATTCTAGTATGGGTACATATATGTTTTCCCAACCCCAGCACATTAGTTTGCTAATTCCAGATGTATGAAACGCAGGCCTAACTGTATCTAGTATATTGAACGCCAGATAAACTAACTTGGCCTTTTTTAAATAAAAAAAATTCCCTCACTGGAATACTTTCAGTCTTTTGACTGTATGGATTACAGATGGAATGACTGTTATATGTGAGTACCGCTTTCTTTGACAGATTCTAGTATGGGTACATATATGTTTTCCCAACCCCAGCACATTAGTTTGCTAATTCCAGATGTATGAAACGCAGGCCTAACTGTATCTAGTATATTGAACGCCAGATAAACTAACTTGGCCTTTTTTAAATAAAAAAAAAATTCCCTCACTGGAATACTTTCAGTCTTTTGACTGTATGGATTACAGATGGAATGACTGTTATATGTGAGTACCGCTTTCTTTGACAGATTCTAGTATGGGTACATATATGTTTTCCCAACCCCAGCACATTAGTTTGCTAATTCCAGATGTATGAAACGCAGGCCTAACTGTATCTAGTATATTGAACGCCAGATAAACTAACTTGGCCTTTTTTAAATAAAAAAAAAATTCCCTCACTGGAATACTTTCAGTCTTTTGACTGTATGGATTACAGATGGAATGACTGTTATATGTGAGTACCGCTTTCTTTGACAGATTCTAGTATGGGTACATATATGTTTTCCCAACCCCAGCACATTAGTTTGCTAATTCCAGATGTATGAAACGCAGGCCTAACTGTATCTAGTATATTGAACGCCAGATAAACTAACTTGGCCTTTTTTAAATAAAAAAAATTCCCTCACTGGAATACTTTCAGTCTTTTGACTGTATGGATTACAGATGGAATGACTGTTATATGTGAGTACCGCTTTCTTTGACAGATTATAGTATGGGTACATATATGTTTTCCCAACCCCAGCACATTAGTTTGCTAATTCCAGATGTATGAAACGCAGGCCTAACTGTATCTAGTATATTGAACGCCAGATAAACTAACTTGGCCTTTTTTAAATAAAAAAAATTCCCTCACTGGAATACTTTCAGTCTTTTGACTGTATGGATTACAGATGGAATGACTGTTATATGTGAGTACCGCTTTCTTTGACAGATTCTAGTATGGGTACATATATGTTTTCCCAACCCCAGCACATTAGTTTGCTAATTCCAGATGTATGAAACGCAGGCCTAACTGTATCTAGTATATTGAACGCCAGATAAACTAACTTGGCCTTTTTTAAATAAAAAAAATTCCCTCACTGGAATACTTTCAGTCTTTTGACTGTATGGATTACAGATGGAATGACTGTTATATGTGAGTACCGCTTTCTTTGACAGATTCTAGTATGGGTACATATATGTTTTCCCAACCCCAGCACATTAGTTTGCTAATTCCAGATGTATGAAACGCAGGCCTAACTGTATCTAGTATATTGAACGCCAGATAAACTAACTTGGCCTTTTTTAAATAAAAAAAAAATTCCCTCACTGGAATACTTTATGGCTTTTCACTGTATGGATTACAGGTGGACTGGTATTAGTAGGGGTGACACAAGCACACCCAAGTCCCTGATGTAGGATTTCTATGGCACAGACCACTATTACAAGTGATTAATGGACGTTGGGAGAGATTGTGCTGCAGCACTAGTCCCAAGATGGCCGCCGCCTATCAGCCCAGTAACATGTGCCACAAAATGGTCTGCACAACCTTTAAAAAAAATAGCCTTGGACTGTGCTGCTAAATCGCTATTGGTCTGAATCCCAGGTGTAGATGTCTGACTTGTTTGGAGCTTTGGAATGCACACTGTGGCAGCTTCTGCTGCAGCACTACAAGTCGCAAAATGGCGGCCGGTGGTCAGCCCAGGTACATGTGGATGGAAAAATCACTCTGGACACTCTAAAAATAGCCAATCCCTATCAAAAAAGCAGCTCAGCTGCAGTTGTTCAGATGAATCACAGGTGGAGGAGAGAAATTTGCTTCCAGTTATTTAATTATCCCTGCCTATTCTCGCCCTAGCATCAGCTGCGTCTATCCCTGTTCTATTCACATCGGGAGTGAGCACGTCCCAGCCTTTCAAAATGCGCCAAAATACATGCCGAACGACGAACCCGAACCCGAACTTTTACGAAAAAGTTCGGGTTCGGGTCCGTGTCACGAACACCCCAAAATTCGGTACGGACCCGAACTATGCTCGAACTGTTCGCTCAACACTATTCTCAGATCATCCATAACATCCATCTGCAGGTAGGGGACCTCCATAAAGAGCATATCTCTTGTTATGTCCTGGACGGTCTTCCAGCTCCTATGGTATTGGGGCTTCCCTGGCTGGTGACTCACAATCCAGTGGTGGATTGGCAGGCCGGGGAGATTGTGGAGTGGAGTGAACATTGTAAGGACAACTGCTTGAGTAGTAGGTGCTCTACACTCTCTGTAACATCTTTACCTGCCTTTCTGTCAGATTTTATGGATGTGTTCTCTGAGAAGGGTTGTCAGGGGTTACCACGTCATCGTCCATATGAGTACCCGATTAATCTATTACCTGGGGCAAAACTACCTAAAACCCGGTTATACAATCTTTCCGGCGCGGAGAGGAAGGCTATGAAAGATTATATTTTGGAGAGTTTGGCTAAGGGACACATCAGACCCTCTTTTTCACCTGTGGCTGCAGGGTTCTTTTTCGTTAAAAAGAAAGATGGGGGCCTACGTCCTTGCCTGGATTTCCGGGAATTAAACCGGATAACTATCCGAGATCCCTATCCTCTTCCTCTCATTCCCGACCTCTTTAATCAGGTTGCTGGTGCTAAATGGTTCTCCAAAATGGATCTCAGAGGAGCCTATAACCTGGTTCGCATCAAAGAGGGGGATGAGTGGAAGACGGCTTTTAATACTCCGGAAGGGCATTATGAAAATCTGGTCATGCCATTTGGTTTTACTAATGCGCCTGCGGTATTCCAACATTTTGTCAACGATATTTTTAGTCACCTTATCGGGAGATTTGTTGTGATATATCTTGATGACATCCTGGTCTATTCCCCGGATCTGGATACTCATAAGATCCATGTGAGACAAGTGCTGAAGATATTAAGGGCCAACAAATTGTTTGCTAAGTTACAAAAATGTGTGTTCGCCGTAAAAGAACTGCCATTTCTGGGGTATGTGTTGTCAGATTCAGGTTTCCGCATGGATCCAGAGAAAGTCCGGGCGATTATAGACTGGGATCTGCCTGAGAACCTGAAGGCATTGCAACGCTTCCTGGGGTTTGCCAATTTTTATAGAAAGTTTATAAAGAACTATTCCTTGGTGGTCAAACCACTGACGGACATGACCCGAAAGGGATCCGATTTTTCCAAATGGTCACATGCAGCCAAAACTGCCTTTGCATCTCTGAAGGAGAGATTCACCTCGGCCCCTATTCTCGTACAGCCAGATGTCTCACTTCCTTTTATTGTAGAGGTTGACGCATCAGAGGTGGGGGTGGGAGCGGTACTATCTCAGGGCCCGTCTCCTGGTGAATGGCGTCCGTGTGCTTTCTTTTCGAAGAAATTGTCTACTGCAGAAAGGAACTATGATATTGGCAACAGGGAACTTTTGGCTATTAAGTTGGCTTTTGAGGAGTGGCATCATTTTTTGGAGGGGGCAGTTCATCCCGTCACGGTGATTACTGATCACAAAAACTTATTATATCTGGAGTCTGCTAAACGTCTCACCCTTAGACAGGCTCGGTGGTCGTTATTTTTTACTAGGTTTAATTTTGTAATAACCTATCGCCCGGGGGCAAAAAATACTAAGGCGGATGCATTGTCTCGAAGTTTTCCTGGAGGGGGTGATGTTGAGGTACCAGAGCCCATTTTGCAAAAGGGGGTGGTGGTCTCTGCATTACACTCAGGTTTGGAGGGGAGGGTGTTGGAAGCTCAGGGGGACGCCCCGGCCTCCTGCCCCTCGGGTAAACTGTTTGTGCCAGAAAATTTACGACTGGAGATACTAAAAGATCACCATAACTCCACACTGGCAGGACACCCAGGTAGTAGGGCAACCTCTGAGTTAGTGTCTCGTCGGTTCTGGTGGCCTAAATGGCGCCAGGAGGTGTTGAATTTTGTGTCTGCATGTGCTACCTGTGCTCGTTCTAAGGTAGATCATACTCGTCCGGCAGGGCGTCTTTTACCTCTGGCCATCCCCAACAGGCCTTGGACGCACCTGTCAATGGATTTTATTACGGATCTACCAGTATCAGCGGGGAAGACTGTTATTCTTGTAGTTGTTGACAGATTCAGTAAAATGGTGCACTTTATTGCTCTTGCCGCATTGCCTAATGCTAACACACTGGCTCAGGTTTTTATTGACCACATCGTGAAGCTTCACGGGGTCCCTTCCGATATTGTTTCGGATCGTGGTACCCAATTCGTTTCTAAATTTTGGAAAGCTTTTTGTTCTCGTTTAGGGGTTCATCTGTCGTTTTCTTCATCTTTCCATCCACAGTCCAACGGTCAGACAGAACGTACCAATCAAAACCTAGAGACATATTTGAGATGCTTTGTTTCTTAATTACCGTTAGCCGAGTTTGCCATTGATAATCGTCGTCAAGAATCCACCGATAGGTCACCATTTTTTGGTGCGTATGGTTTCCATACTCAGTTTTGTACGTTTAGTGAGGGGGGGCCGTCTGGGATTCCCGAGGAGGAACGATTTGCGTCCTTATAGGGTAATTAAGATCATTAACCCGGTGGCTTTTCGTCTGGAGCTACCTCAGACTCTAAGGATCCATAATGTCTTCCACAGATCTCTGCTTAAGAGATATGTAGAACCTCCTGAACCATTGCCACTACCGCCTCCACCGGTGGTTGTTGATGGCAGTCTTGAGTTTCAGGTAGAAAAGATTGTTGATTCACGATATGTTCGCCGCTCTCTTCAGTACCTGGTGCACTGGAAAGGTTATGGTTCCGAAGAGAGAATGTGGGTTCCAGCATCAGAGATAAAAGCGGACAGACTCATTCGGGCTTTTCATAGCTCCCATCCGGAGAGGCCTGGTCTTGAGGGTCCAGGGGCCCCTCGTAGAAAGGGGGGTACTGTCACGACTGTGACTGATCCAGACAGGTCTGGGAGGAGAAGGTCGCAGCGACTTGCTACTCGCGATAGCTTGTGAGTTTGCTCCGTGGTTCAGGGTATGTCATCTGGGTTTTGCTTTGTGAACCTTTTTGTCCTGACTGGGAGTTTGTAGGCATCCTTCTCAGGTGAGTCCTGTCTGCCACTCCCAGCTACTATATTAGTTTCACTTTCACTTGCAGTCATTGCCAGATATAGTCCTTACTTCCAGTGCTACTCTGACCTTGGAAGGAGATCGTTTGATGGTGTTGCTGTGGAGCTCTTGTCCGGCGTGGACTGTCGTGTTTGGGATCGCCTTCTCTGCTCGTGACTGGATAAGTCTATCTCTGCTGTTGTTTGTTTGTTGCTGTCTTCCCCTGTTGTTTTCCTAGATGTGAGTGATGGTGACTAGCGCTCCCATCGGCCTTTCCCCAGTCCAGTCTTGTTTGGGCGACTGAGGGTTTAGGCATACTGCTCGCCGCACGGGTTCACACCCCGTCTAGGGTATCAGGGCAGACAGGTGCCAGCTTAGGGTTAGTCAGGGGTGGCCATTCTATTTCCCATCCGTAGATAAGGGTCCCTCTTCCCCTCCGTCTGGTGCGACACGACTGCTGCTGGGATAGCGGTCGTGACACCGGGCTTGTGTAGGGCTCCCAAACTCCAGCTCTGAAAAAGTCTACCACAACAAGCCAGGACCATCAAACTAGCTGTCCTGGGTAGGTACTGTGCCCCATACCACCAGAGCACCTGGTAGGCATCTTCCAGCCACAGCTCCTGCCATGCTAGGTGTTCCAATTCCTTTACGCATTCCTCCCGGGGCTGCTCTCCCAGGAAGGGCATTCGCAGGGTTACTTGCTTCTGCAACTGCTGGTCTTCCGTGGGGAGTCTCTCGTCCCGCAGATACTCCACAACACCCAGTGCCTGGTACCAGATGCCTTTGCGGACTGCATCTCGGTCATCCATGACACATTCATCGTACTCCACTGCTGTTTCCATTCTGTTGCTCTAAGGGTCGCTGTACTGGGACATGCGTTGCCCCCAACTTGTAAATCCACGGAATGTTGTCTCCTGTAGCTGTCCCTCTGGCTGTGGGAACGATCCTGCCGCTTGCCACCAATGTAACGGATCTCCTGGCACCCCGACCGGGTACCTCCGTTGATAGATGCTCCTACGCTTCCAGAGGACTCCAAGCACTCCACTCGACACCAATACCACCACAGGAACAAGGAACAGGAACAGCTCTTACAAGAGCTAGCGGTTATATCCAGGGGAGTATACAGCGTATAGCAATCCCCACACACATGAGACGAGGCTCTATGTTGAAGGTAAAACAGGAACTCTTTATTGAACACACCAGCATTGACTTATATACACATTTTTCAACAAGGGTACCACCCCCGTGGACCTGGTTGGGAACTGAGGACATGACATAGCAGCCAATCCTTTACAGCTTTACGGTTTAAACACAAAAACTAACCCTATTCAACAAACACAATGGCATTGTCTGTGACGCAATTAACAAACACAATTGCATGGTCTGTGACGCAATTAACAAACACAATGGCATGGTCTGTGACGCAATTAACAAAATACAATTACCAAAACACATTGGGCTCTGCCTGTGATACAATTACCAAACATAATGGGCTAACTTAATCACTCACAGGCAGAAAACACACATTTTTCCCAAAACACAGAAAACACCTCAAAACCCCACATATCCCCATGATGTATACATCCATGGATAGCTCTGATCTGGGTGAACAACATATCCAAAAATCACCCAGATCCGAGCAGGGGTTCCCAAATTCCATGGAAGTCACATTTGGGCGAACGCAAGCATGGCTTTCCTGCCCAAAACAGTGACACAGATTTAGACTGTGTGGCCCGGTCTGTCTTCTCCTTCAAAGTTAGTAAATGGGCCATAATCCTGAAGCAAGAGGCTGGCAAACAGGCCCCTCCAAAACCCAGTGGTGAGGTTAGTTTCGCCACAGGCTGCTCCAGCAGAAACATGCCGTTAACGACTACCTGTACGAACTCTGCGGCAGAACAGGTTCTAGGGAGCTTGGTTTCTTTTCCCTGCGCCAGTGGCTGCTCATGCGCGACGCATGCAGACTTCTGCAGCCATTTGATGAGATCACCAAACTGGTCAGTCTCAGCCAGGGCACCATCAGTGGCATCGTTCCTTACGCCTTCTTTCTGGAGCGTGCATTTCTTTGTATCATTGATCAAGCTGTTGAGGAGCAGGAGCTGGAAGATGAGGAAGACGTAATGCTGAATGAATTCCCAGGGGGGCTACTCCATCTGAGACAAGTCAGCAGGAGTCTGAAGAGGAGTCAGAGGAGGATGGTGACTGGGGGGAGGAGGAGGAGAAGCAAGAAGAGCTTGGGGAACCCTGGTGTTGTCCGTGGCTGGGGGTAGGATACCGAGGACCACATTCTCCTGTGCGTTGAGCAGGAGCCAGGGCGCTCCACCACTTCCAATTTAGTGCAAATGGGGGGCTTCATGCTGCAGTGTTTGAGGAGGGACACCGTATAAAAAGCATAAAGGTCAAGGACCTGTACTGGGTGGCAACGTACTTAGACCCCCGGTACAAACACAAAATGGCGTAAATGTTACCAGCCTCACAGAGTGCTGTCAGAATGCAGCATTTCCAGGCCTTGCTACGAGAGATGCTGCATTCTGCTGTTGCGGGCACTGGCAGAGGAATTTCCACCCACAGCGAAACAGGTGCGGGTACCAATCCTACCGCTCCTGCAAAAAGAGGGCGGTTTAAAGATGTGTTGGTCACTTTGGATATGAGATCATTCTTGCTCCAACCCATCGACAGCTGCCCTCTGGATCCAGCCTCAGGGAATGCCTAGACCGACAGGTGTCCGACTACATCGGGTTCACGGCCGATGTGGACGCTCTGAAAAGCGTTAAACTCCTTAACTACTGGGTGTGCAGGCTTGACCTGTGGCCAGAGCTGGAATAATTTGCCATGGAACTCTTGTCTTGCCCCTCATTGAGTGTCCAGTTCGAATGGATGTTCAGCGTAGCCGGGGGGTATCGTGACCGATAAGCGCACATGCCTAGCTCACATTTAAAAAAATTAATGAGCCGTGGATCTCGAAGGAATTCAACACCTGTGATGACCACATGAAATTGAATTTCCTTATGCCAGCCCACACACACTGGCCGACAGTTACATTTTTATCCTGTGACCGTGCAGTGGCCACTCTAGGAACAATATATAGGGGGGGGCACAAAGATACAACAGTCAAAAATAGGGAGGGCACTAATAATTTTCACCACTTAATCATACTACTGAAAAAAACTAAATAAGTATATATAAATAAGATTACAAAATACGAGAGTATTGCTGTATGCAGGGATACATTTATAATAAAACAATTTACTTACAAAAGAAGCTATTCAGTCGTCTGCTGTGCTGTCTTCTGCTTGCTTCCGCTGATTCTTTCCCCTTCTTTCTGTCTCTCCTCAGTGCGCAGGCGTACTGTTATGGGGGATCTGTGGATGACACAGTGTTATGGGGCATCTGTGGATGACACTGTTATTATGCCTCTCATTAGTAGTGTTGAGCGCGAATATTCGAATAGCGAATATTAATAGCAAATATCGCAACTTTGCTAATTTGCGAATATTACGAATATAGTGCTATATATTCGCTATATCGAATATTCGTCATTTTTTTGCATCTGAAAACATGATTCCTCCTTGCTTCTTTCTTGTGGGTCAATGAGTCATTGGCCCACAAGCAACTTAAGCAGGACGGAATCATGTTTTCATATGAAAAATAAAATGACGAATATTCTAAAAAATGAATATATAGCAATATAGGGAATATATTCGTTATTTAGAATATTCACATTTTTTTTTCCAATCTGTACGGTCGTTCGCATACTCCTCCCCGACAAGCGTCCCCGTCACCATGGGAACCCCTGTGGGTAAGAAAATACCATCGGATCTGAGTTTTCCCTGAGATCGTGAAAACTCAGATCCGATGGTATATTCTAACCCACAGGCGTTCCCATGGTAACGGGTACGCTTGTTGGGGAGGAGTATGCGAACGACAGTACAGATTGGAAAAAAAAAAAGACGAATATTAAAAATAACGAGTATATTCGCTATATTGCTATATTCGTCATATTCTAAAACACGAAGTTATAGCAATATAGTGAATATTCGTGAAATGCACATAAAGACTGCAATTTAGCTAATATAGTGCTATAGTATTTTTTTTTATAGTGTACATTTTTTCCAAATCTGAACTTCAGAAGAGACAAAAAAATTTGACTATAAAAAAAGATTATAGCACTATATTAGCTAAATTGCACTCGATATGTGTATTTTACGAATATTCGCTATATTGCAATAACTTAGTTTTTTAGAATATTCGTAATATTCTAAAACAAGAATATATAGCAATATAGCAAATATTCGCAAAATACACATATTAGCCAAAGCCATAGCCAACCAATAGGAAAGTTGCCTTATACAGTTAAAAGAAAATCGCAATACGCGAATAATTAAATCACATATTATTTGCGATAAATAGAATAATGACGAATATTCGATTTTGATGAATATAAGACAGATATTCAATCGAATATTCGCGAAATATTGCAAAATCGAATATGGCACCTCCTGCTCCTCACTACTCATTAGCCCCCATTATGCCTCTCATTAGCCCCCATTATCAGCCCTTATGCCTCATTAACCCCTATTATCAGCCTATATGCCTCAATAGCCCCCATATGCCTCATTAGCTCCTATATGCCTCATTAGCTCCCATATGCCTCATTAGCCCCCATTATGTCTCTCATTAGCCCCATAATTCCTCTCATTAGCCCCCATATCAGCCCTTATGCCTCATTAACCCCGATTGTCAGCCCTTATGCCTCATTAACCCCCATATGCCTCATTAGCTCTCATATGCCTCATTAGCTCCCATATGCCTCATTAACCCCATTATGCCTCTCTTTAGCCCCATATGCCTCATTAGCCCGATAATGCCCCTCATTAGCCCCCATTATGCCTCTCATTAGCCCCCATAGTGCCTCTCATTAGCCCCCATATCAGCCATTATGCCTTATTAACCCCCATTATTAGCTTCAATATGCCTCATTAGCCCCCATATGCCTCATTAGCCCCCATAAACCTCATTACCCCCCATTATGCCTCTCATTAGCCCCCATTATGCCTCTAATTAGCTCCCATTATGCCCCCAGCAGCCTCATTTTATAAAATAAAAAAACACTTACCTCTCCTGCTTCGCCGCCCGCGTTTTTCTTTCTCCTCCGTCGGCTGTGCTCTGAACTGGCACGCACAGTGTGAGGTCACAGTGCGCCCTCACGCTGTGCGTAGCCCTGCACAGCCGACAGCCGAGGACCAGGAAGCGGTAAGTACAGAGCGTTCACCGCTTCATGATCCTCGGTACTAATGAGCACTTCCATAACGGAAGCGCTCATTAGTATTCGCCGGCCATTGGGGCTCAAGAGGCAGCGCAGCTGCCTTGGGGAATCAGCGGGGGGGCACCCGGGGAGGCAAGGAATTATCTAGGGGGGCAATTTCCCCCCCTTGCCCCCCTGTAGTGACGCCACTGTGACCGCCTGATGTACCTCCAGCCACAGAATCCAAAGTTCTTTGCTGTTAGGTGAATTCCTATTGCCTAATTTTTGGGGCCTGCACTGGCCGACAGTTAAATTTTTATCCTGTGACCGCCTAATGTACCTCCAGCCACATAATCCAATGTTCTTTGCTCTCAGGTGAATGCCTATTGTCTAATTTTTGGGGCCTATACTGGCTGACAGTTAAATTTTTTATCTCTAGCCACATAATCACACCACTGTCTCATTCCTCTGCCTCTCATTATGGTGGTGTATGAACCTTCTAATGTCACAGGGTCATGTGACTGTGCCCCCACCCCATACTGTGCCCCTTTATACCCTGCCTTGTGCCCTCTTACCACACCCTGTGCAGTGCCCCTAGTCATTCCCTGTACTGTGCCCTCTTATACCCATTTATTCGGTCACGGCATGGCGTTGTTATCTTGTCACTGCACAGAGGTGTTATCTGGTCAATGTATCCAATAACTGGATGGCCATAACTGTATCCCTTTCCCTGCCCAATCCCTCCTGTTTTAGACCTGACATGCGCTGGAAAAATATGCAGATTGCGGTGCTAAGGACCTTTGCGCCACAATCTGTGTCAGAAATACATTTAACATAGACGTATTTTCATATAATAAATGATCACCTAATTGTATTATTGTTCGGGGGTAGGGCTAATATCTTTGTATTATATAGATTCTAGTGTATTATACTGTGCCCTCTATTTCCCAGTAGAAAATTATCCTTGGGAAACACAGTCCTCATCCCTGACCACCAGGACAAGGTAGCGCTCTGTCAGTACATGGCGGCCTCGCCTTTCTGCCACGCTGCTCCGCTGTGTACTGGTGCTTATTCTGACACTAGGGCTGGGTTCACATTCTATTTTTGCCATCCATTTAATGCATACAAAAAATGCATGCGTTAACAGATGCCTCAAACTGATGCCGTAGAGTGGCGTCCGTTCACCATACAGTTCCATGGTAGAAAAAAAAATTACGTTAACGTATGCATTCTTTTAATGGACTCTGCAGGAAACAAAAACATTGAGTGCTGCACATTTGTATACATGAAACCGATAGGAAATACAATTTTTCTAGGTACCAGCAGGGCACATTTTTGAGCGTTTTCCTTTAAGACGCATAAAAATGGCACCTGATTAAAATACATATTTTTGTGTGAATTTTTGCCAATGATCCCTCTCTGTTATGTGACTGTCCATGTTGTGGGACTATTTGTGCACTCATAGTTTGTATTTGGTGGCTGCAAATATTCACCTGCTATTTAAGTCAATGGGCGCAATGCGAACGCCCGGTTAGCGAACATTTGATCGCAAACGCGCATTCACGTTCGCGAACCACCCAGGCCAATGTTCGTCCATCACTACCCTCTATTACCAAAACTACCTGGACCCCTTGGCGTTCTCATCCTAACTATACCTCCTGATTAGGGTTGAGAGAACACCTGGAAGTTCGGGTTCTCCGGGTTTTGCAGAACTGTGCTGCAAAGTTTGGGTTCGTGACCCGAACTTGACCCCGAACCCGAACTCCATGGGGACCCAAACTTTGGGGCACTAAAATGGCTCTAAAAAAGTCATAGAAAGGGCTAGAGGGCTGCAAAAGAAAGCAAAGTAGGGGTAAGAGCAGGACAATTGCCCTGAAAACAAATGTGGATAGGGAAATGAATTAAAATAACATAAAAAATTTGAAAGTAAAAAATATTATCTTGAACTAGGAGGCAGAGGTCAAAGTGGAGTAGGAGGATGAGGAAGCGGTGGACATGGCTGTGTAGGTGGAATCGGTTGTGGAGGATGAGAAGGTAGCCAACACTATTTATTTTTTATTTTTTATTTTTATAAATTTGGGAAGACCACAAAACATTGGGAAATATAAAAAAGAAAACAAAGAGATAGTGCGCTGGAGTATAAAAATGGCTGGGTGCGGCTGGTATACTTGTCTATTCTGCACAAGGTACGGACAAGTCCTGTGGGATCCATGCCTAGTTAATTTTATTGAACATGAGCTTGTCTACATTGGCAGTGGACAGGCGGCTGCGCTTGTCTGTGATTCCCCCCCCCCCCCCCCTGCCATGCTGAACACTTGTTCGGACAATACATTGACCGCAGGGCAGGCCAGCACCTCCAAGGCGTAAAGGGCAAGCTCAGGCCATGTGCCCAATTTGGAGACCCAGAAGTTGAATGGAGACCCATTAGTCAGTACGTGTACTGTAGGCGTGTGCACACGTACTGTTCCACCATGTTGCTGAAATGCTGCTTCCTGCTAAGACGTTCCATATCAGCTGGTGGTGCTGGTTGTTGTGGTATGCTGACAAAGCTTTTTCACATTTCATCCATGCTAACCCTCCTTTCTGAGGTGCTCGCGGTGCCCCAGCTGCGTTGGTGACTTCTTTCTCCTCCTCTGCCTTTGCCTTGTGCTTCCACTGAGCCCCCGGTGTCAGGTGGAAATGCCATCAGCAGTATGTCAACCAGCGTGCGCTTGTACTCGCGCATCCTCCGATCACACTCCAGTGACGGAATTAAGGACGGCACTTTGTCCTTGTAGTGGGGATCCAGCAATGTGGCCACCCAGTAATAAGCACTGATTAGAATGTGGGCAACTCGGCGGTCGTTGCGCAGGCACTGCAGCATGTAGTTGCTCATGTGTGCCAGGCTGCCCAGAGGCAACGACAAGCTGTCTTCTGTGGGAGGCGTATCGTCTGTGTCCTCTGTATCTCCCCAGCCCTGCTCCAGTGATGCCCATGAGCTGCTTTAGGTGCCACCCTGCTGTGAACACGGTTCCTCTTCCTCATCATACTCATCCTCCAGAACTGTGCCGTGGCTGGACAATTGTGTACCTGGCCTCTGTTGGTGCAGGAAGCCACCATCCGAGCCACTTGTGAATGACTGGCCTGATAACCGTAGAAATTATCTCTCTTCCTCCTCCTCTTCCTCCTGTGCCACATCATCTTCCATCATCGCCCGAAGCGTTTTTTCAAGGAGACATAGAAGTGGGATAGTAACGCTGAGGACTGTGTCATTGGCACTGGACATGTTGGTGGAGTACTCGAAACAGCGCAAAACGCATGGAGGCACTCTTGTTGGTGGTGAAGTGGTGCTGTTCCGCAGAGTGACTCACCTGTGCGTGCTGCAGTTGAAACTCCACTATTGCCTGCTGCTGCTCGCACAGGCTCTCCAGCATGTGCAAAGTGGAGTTCCACCTTGCGGGGGCGTTGCATATGAGGCGGTGAGCGGGAAGACAGGCGAGCAGCAGCAGGATGAGAACACAGAAGTGCGGTCACAGACAGACTGCACTTTCTGCAGCAGCTCTGACATATCGGGGTAATTTTTCAGGAACCACTGCAGCACAAAATTCAGCACATGCGCCAGGCAAGGGATGTGCGTTAAACCAGCTAGGCCCAGAGCTGCTGCAAGATTTCGCCCATTATCACACACCACCAGGCCGGGCTTGAGGCTCAGTGGCACTAACCACTCATCGGTCTGTTGTTCTATGCCCATCCACAACTCCTGCGCTACGTGGGTTTTTTACCCCAAACAAATGAGTTTCAAAACAGCCTGCTTTAGTTTCCTTCTGGCTGTGCTGAAGTTGGTGGTGAAGGTGTTACGCTGTCCAGATGAGGAGACGGTAGAGGAGGAAGCGGAGTAGGAGGCAACAGTAGGCAAAGAGAAACATCCTGCAATCCTCGGTGGCAGAAGGACATGCGTCAAACTGCTATCTGCCTCAGGCCCAGCTGTCCCTGCATTTGCCCAGTGTGCAGTTAGGGAGATATAACATCCCTGCCCGTGCCTACTGGTGCACGTATCGGTGGTTATGTGCACCTTGCCATAGATGGCGTTGCGCAGTACACACCTAATTTTGTCCGCCACTTGGTAGTGCAGGGCGGGGATGGCTCGCCTGGAAAAGTAGTGACGGCTGGGAACCATGTACTGTGGGACAGCCACCGCCATCAGTTTTTTTAAAAGTCTACATCTCCACCAGACGGAATGATAGCATTTCAAAGGCCAGGAATTTTGAAATGCTGGCATTCAGCGCCAGGGAACACGAGGAAGGTGTTTCATTTGGACGTGTAGCTGCCACAGATCGACCACGTCCTCTCCCTGCAACAGGAGCTCCACCAACCCCAGGAGAAACACGACCAGAGCCACGTTCCTTATTAGATGCTCTCCTCATTCTTTGAGGTCACCCACTGAAATAACAGACAGATTAACTATATTATTTTCCCTGTCACATATGCAGTGCAGGTGTACTTCTCGCAATAAATGGGTATATGACACGCACCTAACTAACAGATGGATTAACTATATCAATTATCTTGTCACATATGCAGTGCAGGTGTACTTCTCGCAATAAATGGGTATATGACACGCACCTAACTAACAGATGGATTAACTATATCAATTATCTTGTCACATATGCAGTGCAGGTGTACTTCACGCAATAAATGGGCATATGACATGCACCTAAGGGCTACATGCGCACGTACGTTGTTTGTTTCCGTGTCCGTTCCTTTTGTTTTTGCGGATAGGATGTGGACCCATTCACTTCAATTGGTCCGCAAAAACTGCGCTCAGCACACTGTGTGCTCCCCGCATCAGTATGTCCGTTCCGTAGCCCTGCAAAAAAAATAGAACATGTCCTATTCTTGTCCGTTTTAGGTATTGTTACAATGAATCCGCAAAAAAAACAGATGGCATACGGATGTCATCCTTTTCTTTTTTGCTGATTCGCAATTTGCGGACAGCAAAACACATACGGTCATGTGCATGTAGCCTAACTAACAGACGGATTAACAATTTTAATTTCCCTGTCACGTATGCAGTGCCGGTGTCCTTCACACAATAAATGGGTATGTGACGTGCACCTAACTAACAGACGGATTAACTATATCAATTTCCCTGTCACGTATGCAGTGCAGGTGTACTTCACGCAATAAATGGGTATATGACATGCACCTAACTTACAGACGGATTAACTATATCAATTTCACTGTCATGTATGCAGTGCAGGTGTACTTCTTGCAATAAATGGGTATATGACGTGCACCTAACTAACAGACGGATTAACTATATCAATTTCCCTGTCATGTATGCAGTGCAGGTGTACTTCACGCAATAAATGGGTATATGACGTGCAACTAACTAACAGACAGATTAACTATTATATTTGTGTGTCAGGGGTACAAAGTACAATGTTGCATTGCACCCACAAAAAAAAAATCACTGTAGGTCACCCACAGAATTAACATCCAGATTTATGATTAGCTTGCTGTGTCAAAGATGCTTTCTGTCCCTTCACTACTGAGAGCTGATGGGTGGTGCTACACATGATCCAGCTTATATAGAGGCTGGGTCACATGATGCACCGGACAATCACAGCCATGCCATCAGTAGGCATGGCTGTGATGGCTTCTAAGGGCACACAGCTTAAAAGCTTGTTGATTGGCTGCCCTGCAGCCTTTCAACAAGCTTTATTAAATGCCTGAACACCGAACTCGAACCCAAACTTTTCCGGCAAAGTTCGGGTCCGGGTACCAATAATCATAAAGTTTGGTTAGTGTTGAGTGAACTTTAGTACCGAACTTTAAGATTTTTGGTACCCGGACCCGAACTCAGGTGTTTGGGCATTTAATAAAGCTTGTTGAAAGGCTGCAGGGCAGCCAATCAACAAGCTTTTAAGCTGTGTGCCCTTAGAAGCCATCACAGCCATGCCTACTAATGGCATGGCTGTGATTGGCCGGTGCATAATGTGATCCAGCCTCTATATAAGCTGGAGTGCTGTCCGTATCTTTTGCAGCTCCATTGAAGTGAATGGGTCTGCATCCAAGTCACAAATACTGCGGCTCGGATGCGGACCAAAACAACAGTCGTGTGCATGAGGCCTTAGGTGCACGTCATATACCCATTTATTACGTGAAGTACATACACCTGCACTGCATACATGACAGGGAAATTGATATAGTTAATCCATCAGTTAGGTGCACGTCATATACCCATTTTTTGCGTGAAGTACACCTGCATTTTATATGTGACAGGGAAATTGATATAGTTAATCCGTCTGTTAGTTAGGTGCACGTCATATACCCATTTATTGCGTGAAGTACACCTGCACTGCATACGTGACAGGGAAATTGATATAGTTAATCCGACTCTTAGTTAGGTGCACGTCATACAGTCAGGTCCATAAATATTGGGACATCGACACAATTCTAACATTTTTGGTTCTATACACCACCACAATGGATTTGAAATGAAACGAACAAGATGTGCTTTAACTGCAGACTATCAGCTTTAATTTGAGGGTATTTACATCCAAATCAGGTGAACAGTGTAGGAATTACAACAGTTTGCATATGTGCCTCCCACTTGTTACGGGACCAAAAATAATGGGACAGAATAATAATCATAAATCAAACTTTCACTTTTTAATACTTGGTTGCAAATCCTTTGCAGTCAATTACAGCTTGAAGTCTGGAACGCATAGACATCACTAGATGCTGGGGTTCATCCCTGGTGATGCTCTGCCAGGCCTCTACTGCAACTGTCTTCAGTTTCTGCTTATTCTTGGGGCATTTTCCCTTCAGTTTTGTCTTCAGCAAGTGAAATGCATGCTCAATCGGATTCAGGTCAGGTGATTGACTTGGCCATTGCATAACATTCCACTTCTTTCCCTTAAAAAACTCTTTGGTTGCTTTTGCAGTATGCTTTGGGTCATTGTCCATCTGCACTGTGAAGCGCCGTCCAATGAGTTCTGAAGCATTTGGCTGAACATGAGCAGATAATATTGCCCGAAACACTTCAGAATTTATCCTGCTGCTTTTGTCAGCAGTCACATCATCAATAAATACAAGAGAACCAGTTCCATTGGCAGCCATACATGCCCACGCCATGACATTACCACCACCATGCTTCACTGATGAGGTGGTATGCTTAGGATCATGAGCAGTTCCTTTCCTTCTCCATACTCTTATCTTCCCATTACTCTGGTAGAAGTTGATCTTGGTCTCATCTGTCCATAGGATGTTGTTCCAGAACTGTGAAGACTTTTTTAGATGTTGTCTGGCAAACTCTAATCTGGCCTTCCTGTTTTTGAGGCTCACCAATGGTTTACATCTTGTGGTGAACCCTCTGTATTCACTTTGGTGAAGTCTTCTCTTGATTGTTGACTTTGACACACATACACCTACCTCCTGGAGAGTGTTCTTGATCTGGCCAACTGTTGTGAAGGGTGTTTTCTTCACCAGTTGAATAATTATTTGGTCATCCACCACAGTTGTTTTCCGTGGTCTTCCGGGTCTTTTGGTGTTGCTGAGCTCACCGGTGCGTTCCTTCTTTTTAAGAATGTTCCAAACAGTTGTTTTGGCCACACCTAATGTTTTTGCTATCTCTCTGATGGGTTTGTATTGTTTTTTCAGCCTAATGATGGCTTGCTTCACTGATAGTGACAGCTATTTGGATCTCATCTTGAGAGTTGAAAGCAACAGATTCCAAATGCAAATAGCACACTTGAAATGAACTCTGGACCTTTTATCTGCTCATTGTAATTGGGATAATGAGGGAATAACACACACCTGGCCATGGAACAGCTGAGAAGTCAATTGTCCCATTACTTTTGGTCCCTTAACAAGTGGGAGGCACATATGCAAACTGTTGTAATTCCTACACCGTTCACCTGATTTGGATGTAAATACCCTCAAATTAAAGCTGACAGTATGCAATTAAAGCACATCTTGTTCGTTTTATTTCAAATCCATTGTGGTGGTATATAGAGCCAAAAATATTAGAATTGTGTCGATGTCCCAATATTTATGTACCTGACTGTATACCCATTTATTGCGTGAAGTACACCTGCCTGGCATTAGTGACAGGGAAAATAATATAGCTAATCCATCTGTTAGTTAGGTGCGCGTCATATACCCATTTATTGCGTGAAGTACACCTGCACTGCATACATAGAAACATAATATATAAAATAGTCAATACAACCCTCTAATATAATTCTATAATAGATAGAAAAATGAAAAAGGAAAATCAAAAACTAGGGTCAGATTGATGTTAGCAATGAATTAGTAGATGTTAGTAGAACTAACTCGGAGGTAATAACCCTAATGCTGGCCCTAGTGTAGCGGCCCTGCCTAATTACGGAATGGCCGCCCCGATAGGGGCGATCCCGTTTCTCGTGCCTCCTATTGTCCCTGGTAGGCCCTGTCGCGGGGTAAATACCTATATAATGGGGTACCCTATAGGAGGACCTGGGCTAATCTACACACAAAAAAGAAAAAATTATAGAGCATATATAAATACCCAAGATAGGTGACAAACAACCTTAGTGTTAAATTGATATAGAAAAAATTAATAGATAATAGAAGTGATATGTCCAATCGTCCCTACGCGTTTCGCCTGGTTGGTGTCAGGCTCATCAGGGGACATATTTGACAAGGAGTACCTATCACCAAGAGATATATAAATTACTTTTATATAAAGTAATTTACACCACTCTGGATCACCTCGTTCTTAATACTGGCATCAACATCCACGGACACCACCAATTATCTATCCAAGTCACATTTGGGCATGCAAGTATTATCGGCGGACTTTAACCGCTACTGCTTCATACCGCATAGTGATTGGTGATACTTTATGTGTGTATCTTTTGATGTATATCGGCTGCCATCATTTGAGCCGATTACATAGCTAACATCATGTTGCTACAATTGACAAATGTATTTTTGTGTCCTATCTGACATCTGTCAGAGGCACGATGTCTTGATGTTGTGATGGGGCTTTAATTTATAGGCACAGTTCGTATTGGGTTTGACTGAGGATATGATACCTAGATATGTGATATGGTATATCCCAGTCTGGCTATATCGTTAAGTGTGAGATATGTGAATGTTTTTTCTATCACTATCATTATTGAAAATTCCTATTCACACTCTTTTACTGATTACCTGCTATTAATAATCAGTCTTTTGATAATCTTATTGAATTGATTGATCAGTAACGCTATTGTCTCTAGCTATTGGCCTACCCAAAATTAGTCTGATAATCTCACTGAATTGATTGATCAGTACTATTCCTAACTTTTGGTTTATCTGATTATATATTTTGATATTTGTTTGTGTATCTCTAAAGGAAAAATAAAAATAAAATAAATAAAAATAAAAAGAAAAGTAATTTATATATCTCTTGGTGATAGGTACTCCTTGTCAAATATGTCCCCTGATGAGCCTGACACCAACCAGGCGAAACGCGTAGGGACGATTGGACATATCACTTCTATTATCTATTAATTTTTTCTATATCAATTTAACACTAAGGTTGTTTGTCACCTATCTTGGGTATTTATATATGCTCTATAATTTTTTCTTTTTTGTGTGTAGATTAGCCCAGGTCCTCCTATAGGGTCCCCCATTATATAGGTA
This sequence comes from Bufo bufo, assembly GCF_905171765.1. Taxonomy (NCBI): domain Eukaryota; kingdom Metazoa; phylum Chordata; class Amphibia; order Anura; family Bufonidae; genus Bufo; species Bufo bufo. Next base: position 649,691,860 of record NC_053390.1, on the reverse strand, counting down.
TTTACCCCGCGACAGGGCCTACCAGGGACAATAGGAGGCACGAGAAACGGGATCGCCCCTATCGGGGCGGCCATTCCGTAATTAGGCAGGGCCGCTACACTAGGGCCAGCATTAGGGTTATTACCTCCGAGTTAGTTCTACTAACATCTACTAATTCATTGCTAACATCAATCTGACCCTAGTTTTTGATTTTCCTTTTTCATTTTTCTATCTATTATAGAATTATATTAGAGGGTTGTATTGACTATTTTATATATTATTATTAAAAGTTATATTTTAGAAAGATGGTTTTGCTGTGAACTCTCAAGTTGATAACCGATTTCTACTATAGAATCCCATGAACAGGATTATGTTCAAACCTGTGAATACATACATAGAAACATAGAAACATAGAATGTGTCGGCAGATAAGAACCATTTGGCCCATCTAGTCTGCCCAATATATCTGAATCCTATTAATAGTCCCTGGCCCTATCTTATATGAAGGATAGCCTTATGCCTATCCCATGCATGCTTAAACCCCTTCACTGTATTTGCAGCTACCACTTCTGCAGGAACGCTATTCCATGCATCCACTACTCTCTCAGTAAAGTAATACTTCCTTATATTACTTTTAAACCTTTGCCCCTCTAATTTAAAACTGTGTCCTCTTGTGGTAGTTTTTCTTCTTTTAAATATGCTCTCCTCCTTTACCGAGTTGATTCCCTTTATGTATTTAAAAGTTTCTATCATATCCCCTCTCTCTCTTCTTTCTTCCAAGCTGTACATGTTAAGGTCCTTTAACCTTTCCTGGTAAGTTTTATCCTGCAATCCATGTACTAGTTTAGTAGCTCTTCTCTGAACTCTCTCTAGAGTATCTATATCCTTCTGGAGATATGGCCTCCAGTTCTGCGCACAATACTCCAAGTGAGGTCTCACCAGTGTTCTGTACAGCGGCATAAGCACTTCACTCTTTCTACTGCTTATACCTTCCCTATACATCCAAGCATTCTGCTGGCATTTCGTGCTGCTCTATTACATTGTCTTCCCACCTTTAAGTCTTCTGAAATAATTACTCCTAAATCCCTTTCCTCAGATACTGAGGTCAGGACTGTGTCAAATATTCTATATTCTGCCCTTGGGTTTTTACGCCCCAGGTGCATTATCTTGCACTTATCCACATTAAATTTCAGTTTCCAGAGTTCTGACCATTCTTCTAGTTTTCCTAAATCCTTTTCCATTTGGCGTTTCCCTCCAGGAACATCAACCCTGTTACATATCTTTGTGTCATCAGCAAAAAGACAAACCTTACCATCGAGGCCTTTTGCAATATCACTTATGAAGATATTAAACAAAATTGGTCCCAGTACAGATCCCTGTGGAACCCCACTGGTAACATGACCTTGTTTTGAATGTTCTCCATTTACTACAACCCTCTGCTGTCTGTCACTCAGCCACTGCCTAATCCACTCAACAATATGGGAGTCCATGCTCAATGACTGCAGTTTATTGATAAGTCTTCTATGTGGGACAGTGTCAAAAGCCTTACTAAAATCTAGATATGCGATGTCTACTGCACCTCCACCGTCTATTATTTTAGTCACCCAGTCAAAAAAATCTATAAGATTTGTTTGACATGATCTCCCTGAAGTACACCCATGTTGTTTTTCATCTTGCAATCCATGGGATTTTAGATGTTCCACAATCCTATCCTTTAATAGGGTTTCCATTAATTTGCCTACTATTGATGTCAGACTCACTGGTCTATAGTTGCTCGATTCCTCCCTACTACCTTTCTTGTGAATGACAGGGACAGGGAAATTGATATAGTTAATCCGACTCTTAGTTAGGTGCACGTCATATACCCATTTATTGCGTGAAGTACACCTGCCCTGCATTATAGACAGTGAAAATTAATATAGCTAATCCATCTGTTAGTTAGGTGCGCGTCATATACCCATTTATTGCGTGAAGTACACCTGCACTGCATACGTGACAGGGAAAATAATTTAGTTAATCTGTCTGTTATTTCAGTGGGTGACCTCAAAGAATGAGGAGAGCATCTAATAAGGCACGTGGCCCTGGTCGTGGTGCTGCTGGGGTTGGTGGAGCTCCTGTTGCAGGGAGAGGACATGGTCGATCTGTGCCAGCTACACGCCAAAATGAAACACCTTCCTCAGGTGCACGTAGGCAACAGAAAATTCAGCGTCATTTTGTAGGCCCGAATACCGGTGTACGAATGGTGAGGCCAGAACAAGTAGAGGCGGTAGTAGATTGGGTGGCTGACAGTTCCTCCAGTTCCTTCACATTGTCTCCCACCAGTCCCCTGCTGAAAGCGCAGAATTGGCACCTGCATCCCATGGGCATCTGTCTTTGACCTCACCCCCTTGCAAATCAGCCAAACAGTCTGAGCCCCAAGTCATGCAGCAGTCTCTTATGCTTTTTGTCGACTCTGCTGGCAGAGTTTCCAAGGGCTGTCCACATAGCCCTGCTCCAGAAGTGGAAGAGATTGAGTGCACTGATGCTCAACCACTTATGTTTCAGGATGTGGACATGGGAGAACCTCTGCAGCAAATCTCTGATGATGACAAAACACAGGTGCCTACTGCTGCGGCTCTCTGCAGTGTGCAGACCGGCAAGGAGGTCAGGGATGAAGAATGAGTAGAAGATGATGTGGAGGATGATGAGGTTCTAGAACCCACATGGAATCAAGGTCATGCGAGTGACGTGTGCAGTTCAGAGAAAGAGGTGCTTGTCACATGGCACCAGCCGCACAGCAAAAGAGGGAGCAATGTGCAAAAGCAGAGTGGCCGTCCCCTATCCAGTACGCCTGCTTCTGTCCACCGCACCCAGGGACCGAGCATACCAAAGCCAGTTCCAAGGAGTTACCTGGCGTGGCAGTTATTCAGACAATGTGCTGATGACAAAACACGAGTGGTTTGCACGCTGTGCAATCAGAGCCTGAAGCGAGGCATAAATATTCTAAACCTGAGCACCACCTGCATGACCAGGCATCTAAATGCAAAGCACGAGCTGCAGTGGAGTAAACACCTTAAAAACCACAAAAGATCTCAGGCTTTTCCTGGTCCCTCTTCTGCTGCAGTCTCGGCCTCTTCCTCCCCTTCTGGAGTGACACTGGCACCTGCCACACCGCAAACAGAGGATGTGGCAGCAACGCCACCACGTCCATCACCAAACATCTCCACAATGTCTCATGGAAGCGTTCAGCTGTCCATCTCCCAAACACTGGAGAGAAAGAGGAAGTATGTACCCCCCTACCCACCCGCGATCCCTGGCCCTGAATGGCAGCATTTCAAAATTCCAATCTTTTGAAATGCTGTCAATTCATCTGGTAGAGACGTAGACTTTTAAAAAACTTATGGTGGTGGCTGTCCCGCAGTACGTGGTTTCCAGCCGCCACTACTTTTGCAGGCAAGCCATCCCCGCCCTGCACAACCAAGTGGCGGACAAAATTAGGTGTGCACTGCGCAACGCCATCTGTGGCAAGGTCCACATAACCACCGATATGTGGACGAGTAAGCACGGGCAGGGATGTTATATCTCCCTAACTTCACACTGGGTAAATGCAGTGACGGCTGGACCTGAGGCGGATAGCAGTTTGGCGCATGTCCTTCTGCCACTGAGGATTGCATGATGTTTCTCTTTGCCTCCTGTTGCCTCCTCCTCCTACTCCGCTTTCTCCTCTACCGCCTTCTCATCTGGTCAAAATAACACCTTCACCAACAACTTCAGCACAGCCAGGGCTAACTCATCTGTTTGGGGGAAAAACCCCACACCGTGCAGGAGCTGTGGACGGGCATGGAACAACAGACTGATGAGTGGTTGGTGCCACTGAGCCTCAAGCCCGGCCTGGTGGTGTGCGATAATGGGGGAAATCTCGTAGCAGCTCTGGGCCTAGCCGGTTTGACACACATCCCTTTCCTGGCGCATGAGCTAAATTTGGTGCTGCAGAGGTTCCTGAAAAATTACTCCGATATGTCAGAGCTGCTGCAGAAAGTGCGGTCCGTCTGTGCACGCTTTCGACGTGCTCACCCTGCTGCTTGCCTGTGTGCTCTGCAGCGTAACTTCGGCCTTCCCACTCTCCGCTTCATATGCGACGTGCCAACAAGGTGGAACCCCACCTTGCACATGCTGCAGAGCCTGTGTGAGCAGCAGCAGGCGATAATGGAGTTTCAGCTGCAGCACACATGGGTGAGTCGCTCTGCGGAACAGCACCACTTCACCACTAACTAGTGGAATCCATGCGGGACGTGTGTGCAGTGTTGCTCTGTTTCGAGTACTCCACCAACATGGCCAGTGCCGATTACGCAGTCCTCAGCGTTACTATCCCACTTCTATGTCTCCTTGAAAAAAACGCTTTGGGCGATGATGGAAGAGAATGTGGCACAGGAGAAAGAGGAGGAGAAATCAGGCCAGTCATTCACAAATGGCTCAGAGGGTAGGTTCCTGCACCAACAGAGGCCAGGTACACAATTGTCCAGCCACGGCACAGTTCTGGAGGATGAGGAGGAGGAGGATGAGGAGGAAGAACCGTATTCACAGCAGGGTGGCACCCAAAGCAGCTCATGGGCATCACTCGAGCGCGGCTGTGGGGATTCATAGGACACAGACGATACACCTCCCACAGAGGACAGCTTGTCATTGCATCTGGGCAGCCTGGCACACATGAGCGACTACATGCTGCAGTGCCTGCACAACGACCAACGAGTTGCCCACATTCTAACCAGTGCTGATTACTGTGTGGCCACACTGCTGGATCCCCGCTACAAGGACAACGTGGAGCGTGATCGGAACATGCGCGATTATGTTAGACACGCTGCTGATGGCATTCCCAACTGACATCGGGGGCTCAGTGGAAGCACAAGGCGAAAGCAGAGGAGGAGGAAAAAGTCTCCAATGCAACTCGGTCACCGCCAGCACTTCAGAAGGAAGGGTTAGCTTGGCCGAAATGTGGAAAAGCTTTGTCGGCACGCCACAACAACCAGCACCACCAGCTGATATGGAACGTCTTAGCAGGAGGCAGCATTTCAGCAACATGGTGGAACAGTGCGTGTGCATACGCCTACACGTACTGACTGATGGGTCTGCCCCATTCAACTTCTGGGTCTCCAAATTGGGCACATGGCCTGAGCTTGCCCTTTACGCCTTGGAGGTGCTGGCCTGCCCTGCGGCCAGGTGTTTGGTCCAAATGTGTGTTCAGCACTGCAGGGGGGTGATCACAGACAAGCGCAGCCGCCTGTTCACAGCCCAAAAAAAATTAAAAAAAATAAAATAGTGTTGACTACCTCCTCCCTCTCCACTACCGCTTCCACCTACACCGCCATGTCCACCGCCTTCTCAACCTCCTACTCCACTTTGACCTCCGCCTCCTAATTCAAGATCATTATTTTTTACTTTTTTTAAATTCTATGTCATTTTAATTCATTTCCCTATCCACATTTGTTTGCAGGGCAATTGTCATGCTCTTAACCACATTTTGCTTCCTTTTGCAGCCCTTTAGCCCTTTCTATGACTTATAAGAGCCATTTTTGTGCCCCAAAGTTCGGGTCCCCATTGACTTCAATGGGGGTCGCGGTCAAGTTTGGGTGAAGTTCGGGTCCCAAACCTGAACTTTGCGGTGAAGTTCCAGGTGTTCGCTCAACCCTACTTCTGATCATACTTAGACTAGAGTATACTTTGGTCACCCTTGAGCGGACTCAAGGGTGAGAAATATGCAATGTTCAATTAAATGTTGTTACACACAGGTGTTCACCCTGCACACCTTTATTATTTATATATGCTTTATTTTTCTTTACTTTATTTTATTTCTTTCAAATTACCTTTTAACATATACCCTTTCAGGAGACGTGATATGAGACTTACATCTGTGTTTTAATTTAATACTGTATGGTGCTACTTGTTTATTTGATAAAAAATCTGACTCTTGTAAACCACTACATACCTGTACACAATGTCCATATTGTGTTGTTTTTCATGCCTATTCAATGATAAAACCCAATAAAAACCATTGTTGAGAAAACCTTTCTTTACATTCCACACCTGTTTCTTCCACCTTAATTCATTTCAATCCGTCAAAAAAAAAAAGAAAAAAAAAAAAAAGAATATATTTAGAAATGAATGAAGCAGGGGCGGACATACCACCTCTGCAGCTGGTTCAGCTGCACAGGGGCCCAGCAAGGGAGGGGGCACATTATTTATACGGGACTATGTGTTGGAGGGGGTGGAGGGGATTTAAGTTATTTACATGGGACTGTATGTTATAGAGAATTGTAAGGAAGATAAGTTATTTACATGGGACTGGAGGGAGAGGACTGGTGTTATTTAATGGGACTACCTGGTATAGAAGACTGAAGGGAGAGGAGTGAAGTTATTTACATGGGACGGCATGGTATAGAAGACTGCAAGGAAGATATGTTATTTACATGGGACTGTATCATATAGAAGACTGGTGGGAGACAACTGTTGTTATTTACATGGGACTGCATGGTATAGAAGACTGGAGGGAGAGGACGGGCATTATAATTTATGGGGGCACTACAGAGATGATTATAACTCCAGGGGGTACGTTAGGAGGTATTATAATTACAGGGGGCACTGCAGGGAACATTATAAATACTGTGGGCAGTGGTGGAAGGCATTACTACTACTGAGGGCTCTATAAAAGTGCCTTATAGATTATAAGAGGTGCCCTATAGGGAGGCCTTATTAGTACCGAGGGCACTGTAGGGAGCCTTATTACCACAGGGGATACTATTTGGGGGTAGTGTCCTCCTGGCAGTGAGCCTGGTGATGTCACTAGCACTAATGTACATGCTTTAGTGCTGCCTTAGCCTGTAAAATGGCTAGGGCAGCGCTAAAGCCACCCATCAGTGCCGGTCTGTGTTGGGCCCATGTTCATATATGCCTGCATTATTGAGAAAAAAAATGAATATTTGAATATATGCAAATGATCCTCTAGGAGCAACGGGGGCGTTACCATTACACCTAGAGGCTCTGCTGTCTCTGCCACTGCCACTCCCTGTCTACTTTGACAGGGCCTGGCAGTAAAAATGTCATCCCACCGGGCCATGCTAAAGTGCAGAGGGCGCGGCAGTTACAGAGAGAGCGGAGCCTCTAGGTGTAATGGTAACGCCCCCTATTGTATATAATAAAACATAATTTTTCTCAGTAATGCAGGCACATAGGAACATGGGACCAACACAGATGCGTTCAGCTGCCAAGCACACACATAACAGGTCAGTCCTTTAATTGTCCAAGTGTATGAGGGAGTCCTGAGGGATAGCTGAAGGCCTAGGGAGCATTTTACCATCAGTTATGGACTTCATAGGGGGGATAAAGCTGGCACTAAAGTGCTTAGGGCAGCATCAAATCTAAATATGGACTTGGCTCCACAGCAGTAGCAGGATGTAGTGTCACACATCACACTTCTGGTCTGTGTAGGAGGAGGAGCGGTGTGGCCAGGAATCTACTGTGCTCCTCCTCCTACACAGACCAGCAGAGCAATGTGTGACACTACATCCTGCTACTGCTGTGGAGCGCTACCGGCTGAACTGTGATCATGAGGAACTAGGTGAGTATATTTTTTTAACTTCCTGTGAAGGGGGCACATATCTGACCATTACTACTATGAGGGGGCACATATCTGGATATAACTACTATGTACTGGCACAAAGAGGGAATACTTACTATGTGGGGGCATTAAGGGGACTGGGTGTGTATAGTTATGCTTTGGGCAGAGTTAGAGGTGTGACCTAGTATGAAAAGAATATATAATATGTTTTTTATTTGCACTTATATGTTTATATTTGTTTGTGTGGTTTGGGGGGAGGGACAGGTACATCCTTTGCACAGGGGCCCTTTTCTGCCTGTGTCCGCCCCTGGAATGGAGCAGTTATTACACCGTGGTACGAATTAGTTTCAATGCAAATTCCATGAAGGTATCTACAGAATAAGCAACCTTTTCTACACAAATCTATTCATTAAAGAATACTGCCTCTAAATGTTTAACAGGAAACCACCTTGGGACAACTGAGCTACTCAAAAAAAAAAAAATGAACAAAAAAACTCTATGTATGCTGGACTAAAAAGAGTTACTTTAGTAAGAATCTTCTTTGCTTCTGATCTTCTTAAATGCTCAGTCTCTGGTGCTGTTTCTTGATCTTGACTTTAGAGTCCTCTTCTTGTTGACCTTGTCTTTTTAGTAAAGGCAGTGGTATCAGCCTATCACAATTAAAGGGTTCTCCCAACACTCACAAGTAGCAAAATCTGCACACTAGACTGAGTGGTGTTTCAGATCAGGATATAGATCAGAAGATTCCAGGTTTTCAGCAGCTCTTACTAAAAGTTCAGTCTTTGTGACTTTGTCTAGCACAGTGTCTTACCCCTCCTTCCTTCGTGTTGATGTATGAGGGGATTGTAGGTGCAATCACAATCCTAAGTGCAGGTTTCAGAGCCTCTTTTCAGTGGTTTGAGGACAGTCCATAACCTTGTCTGTGGGAGGAGCTTTGAAACTGGGACCTCCTTCCCTCACTGGTCTGCAGGTCGTTATAAGGTCATCTGTTCTGCTGGTTGGTTGGTGTATTGCAAGTCTTGGGCAGACAATTACCTTTGCAGTCCACCCCCAGATAACAGTAGCGTGGCAGACCAGTGGTAGATAGTTGTTTTTTTTGTTGGGTGGCAGGTAGGCCACCAAAAGCTGTGTCTTACCACACCTGGTGTTGTTAACTTGGGCCCCACCTGGGTACTGCTGAGTTTGTCAGTCCTGGCTCTGCTAAACAGCTGATACAGCCTGCACTTAGGGAACATCGAAAGACAAATTTGAACAGTTCCACATATTCTAGCAGGAATAACTCTGTTTCAAAATAAATGTAGTTACTGGTATTAACTCAGTCCATGGGTTTCAACTTAGTCAAATTTATTTTTAAAAGCAACTGAATATGTCAGCTTAAGGGTACATGCACACAACAATGAGAAACGATCATGTAATGGTCGTTTTTTTAACAGCCATCACATGTCCGTTTTAAGTCCAAAAAATAAGTTAAAAAAATGGACAGTTTATCAGTTTTTAATGGACTTTTTTTCACTGTTGTGTGCATGTAGCCTAGCACAACTAGTTTAGCTAACATGTCTAGTTAGGCACGTGTGATAACTCTACTACATCTGTATATGAACAGTCAACGCCCCACTTAAAGGGACCCACAGTTAAATGGATCTATACACGTTTCCCTTAAGGCTACATGCACACGAACGTAAGGGCTCCATGCCGGTGCTGCGGTCTGCAATGCACGGGCACAGACTGTGTGGCAGCCGCATGCGGATCACGGATCCATTCACTTAAATGGGGTCCACGATCCGCATCCAACGGTCCGCACCGCAAAAAAGTAGTGCATGCGCTACTGTTTCGCGGTGCGGAGGCACGGCCACAAACACCATGGAAGCACTCCGTAGTGCTTCTGTGGGGTTCCGATCCATGCCTCCGTTCCACATCTCCGTGATTACGGACCCATTCAAGTGAATGGGTCCGTAATCCGTGATGCGGAATGCACACTGCCAGTGCCCGTGTATTGCGGGCCACGGGGGGCACACTGTGGTGTGCATGTAGCCTAACCCTTATTTTTCTCTAACTCTTTAAGTACATGAATATTTTTATTTTCCCGGTCTCTAGTGCAAGTCATGGATCTAGGGCACTAAAAGCTTAAAGGGGTTGTGCAGCAATTTATATTCATGACCTATCCCGACATCGATCAGCTGTTCGAAAAGGTGTCGGCGCTCCATGTGAGTACCACTTCCTGTTCATTACACTGCACTTTATCTCAGAAGTGCAGTGTAATTACAAGTACTTGCTCCATTCACTTGGATGGAGGTAGAGAAATCATAGTGTATGCAAATTACATCCATTTAAAGGGTTTCTGTCACCAGATTTAACCCTATTAAGCTAGCTGACATTAGCGATGTGGTAATGTCAGCTAAACCTAACTAGCCTATTCCTACTTTTATCTATGACCCCTTTACACCAGAAATCTAACTTTTATAATATGCTAATTATCCTCTAGCAGCAGGGGGTATGTTGTTCCTGCTCCTAGAGGCTCCGTTCTCCCACCTTTGTCGCCTCCCTCCAAGTCCTGATTGACAGTGCCAGGCAGCGCATCTGTCTGCAAGCCTTGTGCTCTGGTGAAATCTCGTGCCGTTCAGCATTCAGTACAGGCGCGTTGAGGGAAAGATGCTCGCAGGCTGCCAGCTTCCTCACCGCGCCTGTGCCGAATGCTGAACGGCATGAGATTTCACTAGAGCACAGGGCTGGCAGACAGATGCGAGTGCTGCCTGGCACTGTCAATCAGGACTTGGAGGGAGGCGACAAAGGTGGGAGAACGGATCCTCTAGGAGCAGGAACAATGCCCCCACTGCTCCTCACTCACCCGCCTGCATTTTGCTGACTGCGGATGTGCCGGACAGTTCGATCGTGCGCGCGTCCGGCCGTCACGCTGTAACAGGCAGCGTACCGCACTTTTGCTAGAAGAGCGCGATCCCAGCATCACGGCAGCATGTCCATCTAATTGTAGAGAGGAGGGGTAAGGGGCGGGCTTAGCTTTACTTGAAGCAAGGAGGCCGCTGCCACCTTGACTTCAAGCCTGACTTGGAGACAGCGCCAACCGACATTAAAACAGCGTTTTTAACAAGTATGAAGAAACACAAAGAGGATAGAAAAACATGATTAGCAACACACTGGGGGATACTGTAAGGTGGTCGGTTTAATATGCGTTTTGCAGGTGACAGGTTCCCTTTCAATCTGGTGACAGAATCCCTTTAATCAAATCCAAAGTCCAAATTTCATCTCCAAAAAATTGGAATACATGATTAAGAAAACATATTGTGAAAGAACATGATCCAATAATTGTGTTGTTAAAAGTCTAACTCAAATATGTGCGATAAAGTGCCATTATAGTACAAATAGTTAAAAATATTCATTATGCAAATCCTGTCCAGGGTGGGGAAAAGAGAGTTGCTCACCAATCAGCAGCATAGAACAATTCAAAATCATATCACTTCGGCGCGCTTCAGCTGTTTTCATATTCTTTGGGAACCGGAAGTGAGTTCCGCTCTAAATCCAATGCACATCTAATTACATTATTGTCACGTGAGCACAGTAGAATTGTCACGAGTGGCATCATAACCGTATTTGAAAATACCAACTAATCATTTGGCACATGCAAGAGATCAATAAAGGTATAATATCCACCATCTTGAAAACTAGCAACTGTCAAACTATAGCAATAATAAAGCTGAAAAAAGATTATACAGGTTTTGGAGCATAGGTTTGTATTCAGAATAGTGCAAACACTTATAGTATGCAGCGGATTGGCATGCCAGAACATGAAACATGCCGTGGCTGCCTGATCCAGTACATCACCATAACATCCTCCAGAGCCATCCAGAGTGTGCATAGAGGTGGACGCTGGGCCCCCTTCCAGTGTAAACAGCACACAAAATCATATACAAGCAAAACCAAAAAAATATATTCTTGAAATATACTTGTCCATGCATGTGCTTCCTGTTTTTGTTGGTGTAGAAACTCTCCTTACCATGATCCTAGAAAAAAAAAAAAAAAGATCAAGAAACAAAGATCAGCATATTTAATATATGAAAATATCTAAAAAATGTACATTACAATCCTATCAATACTGGGAGCAGGATCCAGGAAGGTACAGGGCAAACATGACCAATATCACAGAAAAACCAATAATGTTCAAACTCTTGCACGAACAAATAGGGATATCACTGAAGGCAAGAATCTAAAACGTAACTTTTATTACATAGAATAAAATCATAACACTTGGATCCATAAAGGTCCTATACACCGCAATAAGCTATCACCAAAAACAACATGGGCTCAAGCAGTGGGATGAGTACTCAGGAAGACTGTGTGAAAAAATATATAAGACTGTCCCTGATCTCACCCTCCAAACTGCTCAGCCCGGGGACGCACCTTAGTGGTAGATGCTCCCTGTCCTCGTGCCTAGGACTGCACTTTCCTTATTATGTCCTTGGCCTATCCTTCGGACACTGTTTATTATACCTAAGTACAGCCAGTCCCAGAATGCACACCTAAATAGTCATTTCCGACGCGTTTCCTTCTCCAGATGGACAGAGGATTCCTCAGGGGATTAGACCGAAAAGTTAAACGGCAAAAAACAATCTAAACATGCCCTGTTTAGGGACTAGCGAATTTCATATTTTGAAAGTTGTTTTCGGTTCAGGTTGTGGTATAATGTGAATTGAGTTATGGATTCCGTTAGAGGCATTCCGTTATTAATTCTGTCATAATAGAGAGGTTTCCAGCATAACGGAAACCGTACGGATCCGTTATGCAGACCATAGACTTCTATTAGGACAGAATGAATAACGAAATGCCTCTAAAGGCATTACGTTATGCATTTCATCATGGAATTGCGTTATGGTCCATGGTAAGGGAATCCATAACGCAATTCACATTATACCACAATTAGAGAGGAGTGAATTTTTCTAAAATTCTGTTCGCCAGTTTCGCCGAATTTTTGGGGAGAAATTTGGTTCGATCTGAATTTATTTGCAGCGAATTACTTAAAAAAATGGCTATTTCCTGGTTGCAGTGAGCCTTTATAGTGGTGTAGAACACTGTGCCTTGCGGTAACACGCATAGGGATTCTGCTTTGGTAGTGAAATAATACTGTGAGTCCGTATGACATGCAGATGACAGGCGTCGCTCTTAAAATCACTGCACACTTCACTTATTTGGGAAGTCATGGGGCCAAAACTGACCAAATAACTCAAGTGTGAACTCATCCTTAAGGGTCAATGTTAGCGTGAACAAGAAGCACAGTCCTTTTACACCGTCGGCAGCTGATTCCACATAGATGTTTACAGAATGTGTTCTATTAAACGCTTATACAAGGAGAGCCCCCCAACAGAGTGGAGAGGGTGTCAACAGTAAATTTGTGTTGACGTCACGGATTATTTTTCCCTTCCTCTAATCCATCAGAACAATAACCCCCAAAAAACTGATCCTGTCTGTGGAGCAAACCAGGTGCAGAACAGCGTGACACCGCCAAGCCCTGCACATGTGGTATGCTAGAGGGGCACTGTGAATTGTCCCTGCAGTGGAGGCTGAGGACATGGTGGAGGATGAGAAGGCAGAGGCGGACATTGTCGCAAGACAACAGCATCACAACGTAGAGGCGAAAGCAGCGTCACCTGGTGTCACGGATGGTGTTGCAGAAAGCTGGAACTTATAAATAAACATCCGACTGGCTTGATCCCGAACTAAGGAGCATATGGGTGAGCCCTATAAAACCCCTAGAGCTCTCCCTGACTGCTATGCCCATGCAAAGATCTTGATGGTAGACTATTGCATGCCCTCATACCTTATGCTATGTGACACCTTAAAACCCTATAATAGTGAGGGGACACAACCACCGGCTCCCTGCACTTAATACGGACGGAGTCAGGGTCACCTACAATCAAGCCAGCAAGAAACACAAATAAAGGAAACAGACTTATCTGAGGAATCAGGAAAAGCAGCATCCAGCAGTGAACACAATTCAAGAAGTATAAACCACAAAGTGAGGCAGTATGGGAGGGGATATAAAGGGAGACAATCAGTGCAAATAGGTGACAGCTGGGAGATGGAAAGGAGATGAGAAAGTGAAACCAAAACAAAGAACATCATACAACAGGTAGAGAAGAACATCTGCCAGATCTTCTCACAGAGCTGGCGGTGACACCTGGCCAAGTTTATTGTGTGGCTGTGCAGGAACCACATTCACTCAGTGGGCCGTAAAGGACATGTATTGTCCCTGACCATAGTTACAGCTCCACACGTCGGCGCTGCTGTTCACTTTGGCAGACACCGACAGGCTCAAGGACTGGCCCACCTTCTGTTCTACATAGGTGTGCATCACTGCCTTTTTGGCAAAGAAATGACGGCTTGGGACTCTCCACCTCAGCTCGGCACAAGCCATCCGTTCTCTCTAAGGTGCAGAGTCCACCACTTGGAAAGGGAGGGAATGCAGCACCAGCAACTTGGCCAGGAGCACGTTCAGCTTCTGCACCGTTGGATGAGTGCACGCATACTCTGTCTCTTGGCAATCACTCCGGTGACCGAGGACGAGGAGCAGGAGCATCAGGACCGGTAGATGATGGGAAGGACAGACAGCTCCCTTCAGCTGAGGTGGTGGAGCCTTGACTGCCTAAAAATCAGCTGCATGCCACTGGGTGATGCAGCGGTTGCTGCGGCAGGCTGGACCAACAAATGGAGCCACGGTTCTCCCAGGCCACTTTATGGTGACGCTGCATATGTTGACGCAGGGCCGTGTTGCCTGCATTGGCACCCTGGCCACGCTTCACCTTCTGCCCACACATTCTACATATGGCCATGTTCACCTCCTCAGGCAGCTTAACAAAAAACTGCCACACCGCCGACTAGGTGATTTTACCCCCAACACTACTGCTACCGCCACTGCCTCCGTGAAACCGTGCACCACTACTTCCTGGGCAGGTAGGCTCCTGCGAAGTGGGTGGTCTACCCCAAGCACATTTGGCTGCCGACCTCCCACTGCTGCCACCCTGCTGACTCCTGGCCACGCTAGCGACTTGCTGGCTCCACCGCTGCCTCACGGGCAAGCTACCACCCTCTTCTGATGATGATGAAGCCCCTTCATCAGAGGTGGTGAAGACGTGATGACGTAGGTTTGCTATGTCACTCCTCCCTCCTACCGTTCTATCCCGCCGCACTATGCAAGACACAAGCCTCTCTATCTGAACCATGGGATCCCCCACCTCTGGGCCCTTTGTGTTCTGCTGGACCGGACTCTCGGCGGATCTCCTGCGTTTTTCCACCTTGTCTGATGGTGTCTGCTTGCTGCCTCGCTTGCAGATGGGTCTGTCGCCCTCCTTGTGATTTTTTGGTCTCCGCTGCTTCCTGCCGCCTCCCTCCTTGGATCTTCGGCGTCGGCTGGGACCTGGATACAGGTTTGAAGTTTGAAGTATCGAATATATGTTGCTTCGTGTCCTCCTCTGCCTCCATGTTTGACCCCTCCTCCCCAATGCCCTGTGTAATCGTTTTCTAGATCTCCCTGCTTCGTCTATTAATTTATACGGAATATGGGACAGAAGGTTAAAATTTCTCAACTTTATAAAGTGTTACTTAAAACACGATTTAATAATACACTTTCTCCGGGAAAAAAGGCTTGGCAAATTGATTGTCCGGGAATTTCCCTCGAAGATTGGGATAATATATTGGCGAATTTAAGTTTAATTTCTTATAATTTTGATAAAGTTTTGGTTCAATTTAATATTTAAAATTTAATTTAACAGATTGAATAATGGGGACAATTCGATCTGATAATTGATAACTAAATTTGTGGTTAACCTGCACCAGAAAGGCCTTTATGAGGGCAGTGGACAACAGTTTTTTTACTTTCCATGATTACTCAATAAAGTGTTTCCTAAGACAGGACAGAATCGGTGAGTCTTCTGGTTATTCGAGAACATGGTTGCGATGGAGAAAGCATTCCAAAAAAAAAATTTCTCTCCACCTGGAGACGAATCCTGTCAAGAATGATGCAAGTGAGGTATCGGCTGCTCATCGAGTCAGATACTTCTAGGGGGCAGCGGTTCTCAACCTAGGGGTCGCGACCCCTTTGGGGGTCGATCGGCCCTTTCCGGGGGGTCGCCTGAAACTCAAATCCGATGGTATACTCTAACCCCCAGGCATTCCCATGGTGACAGGGACGCTTGCCTGGGGGTTAGAATATACAGGGCCACGCCGCTCACAGCAGTATATTTATAAACTAATCAGTAACTACTTTAACTTTAATCATTGCTCATTGCTGAGCTCTTTACTTGGATTATAATTTATTTGGATATGGGATATCTTACTTTGTCTTAGCTCCGGTAATAGCAGGCAGTGCGGGGGCGGCGCTCACTCACTGACGTCACGCGCCTGCTCCTCCCACTAGGCGGCGCAGGCACGTGACGTCAGTGAGTGAGCGCCGCCCCCCGCACTGCCTGCTATTACCGGAGCTAAGACAAAGTAAGATATCCAAATAATACAAGTAAAGAGCTCAGCAATGAGCAATGATTAAAGTTAAAGAAGTTACTGATTAGTTTATAAATATACTGCTGTGAGCGTCGGGGAGGGAGATCTGTGGATGGCACTGTAGGGGGATCTGTGGATGGCAGTGCCATCCACAGATCCGCCTACAGTGCCATCCACAGATCCCCCCTCCCCTAAACAGTGCCATCCACAGATCCCCCCCCCTAAACAGTGCCATCCACAGATCCCCCCTAAACAGTGCCATCCACAGATACCCCCCAAACAGTGCCATCCACAGATCCCCCCTCCCATAACAGTGCCATCATGTCACTGTTTAGGGGAGGGGGGATCTGTGGATGGCACTGTTTAGGGGGGAGATCTGTGGATGGCACTGTTTAGGGGAGGGGGATCTGTGGATGGCACTGTTTAGGGGGGATCTGTGGATGGCACTGTTTAGGGGGGAGATCTGTAAATGGCACTGTTTAGGGGAGGGGGGATCTGTGGATGGCACTGTTTAGGGGGGGGATCTGTGATGGCACTGTTTAGGGGGAGATTTGTGGATGGCACTGTTTAGGGAGGGGGGATCTGTGGATGGCACTGTTTAGGGGAGGAGGGATCTGTGGATGGCACTGTTTAGGGGGAGATCTGTGGATGGCACTGTTTAGGGGAGGGGGATCTGTGGATGGCACTGTTTAGGGGGGATCTGTGGATGGCACTGTTTAGGGGGGAGATCTGTGGATGGCACTGTTTAGGGGAGGAGGGATCTGTGGATAGCACTGTTTAGGGGGGAGATCTGTGGATGGCACTGTTTAGGGGAGGGGGATCTGTGGATGGCACTGTTTAGGGGATCTGTGGATGGCACTGTTAGGGGGGATCTGTGGATGGCACAGTTTAGGGGGGAGATCTGTGGATGGCACTGTTTAGGGGAGGGGGGATCTGTGGATGGCACTGTTTAGGGGAGGAGGGATCTGTGGATGGCACTGTTTAGGGGGAGATCTGTGGATGGCACTGTTTAGGGGAGGGGGATCTGTGGATGGCACTGTTTAGGGGGAGATCTGTGGATGGCACTGTTTAGGGGAGGGGGGATCTGTGGATGGCACTGTTTAGGGGAGGAGGGATCTGTGGATGGCACTGTTTAGGGGAGATCTGTGGATGGCACTGTTTAGGGGAGGGGGATCTGTGGATGGCACTGTTTAGGGGGGGATCTGTGGATGGCACTGTTTAGGGGGGGATCTGTGGATGCACTGTTTAGGGGAGGGGGGATCTGTGTATGGCACTGTTTAGGGGAGGAGGGATCTGTGGATGGCACTGTTTAGGGGGGAGATCTGTGGATGGCACTGTTTAGGGGAGGGGGATCTGTGGATGACACTGTTTAGGGGAGATCTGTGGATGGCACTGTTTAGGGGAGGGGGGATCTGGGGATGGCACTGTTTAGGGGAGGAGGGATCTGTGGATGGCACTGTTTAGGGGGAGATCTGTGGATGGCACTGTTTAGGGGAGGGGGATCTGTGGATGGCACTGTTTAGGGGGGATCTGTGGATGGCACTGTTTAGGGGGGGATCTGTGGATGTCTTTGTGATTAATTACTCTGCTTTAATTATGTTCAATTTGTAGCAATAAAAATACATCCTGCATATCAGATATTTACATTACAATTCATAACAGTAGCAAAATTAGTTATGACGTAGCAAGGAAAAAAATGTAATGGTTGGGGGTCAACACAACATGAGGAACTGTATTAAGGGGTCACGGCTTTAGAAAGGTTGAGAACCACTGTTCTAGGGGAACCTGCCTGGCATGAACAGGCCTCTAGTAGCTACAGACAATGAGAAGACAAAGCTTCAAGATTGCTTGGAAACCTGAAGAGTCGCGAAGTTCATCAAGATTCAAACCATAACTACCAGCCCCTGGTCTCTTCGTCAGGGAAAAAAAACGCGGGTTCCCAGTCATCATGTATGGAAAGGAGGACATCCTGTGGTGCACGGAGATGGAGAGGGTCTTTGGATTCTCCCCGCACTATACGGACGTCTCAGAAGTGAACCGCTGCTCCCTACAGAAGCTCCTGGGAAGGTCATGGAGCATCCCGGTCTGCTGAAGGATTATTTTGAAAGTGTGTAAGCCACACAGGGCCCCCACGCTGCATATTTATCATGGAGACACCAGATTTTATAATAATACATTATTATATAAAGAAAATAAAATAAAGCCCCTTCGTCACCCGGCTCCCAACTGCGATCAGCTACATCATCATCATCGAGTACTGTCTGCATGTCACTGATGTCCTCCTTTACCATCTCTGGGTCAGGAGTCTGACCGCTCGCAACACCAGCTCCCACGTCATTCTCCTCATCACTACTTGCCCAACTAGTGGAGGAAGCGGCGGATGTCTCTTCCACATCTTGGCTGGAAAGTAGCTGCTAACTGTCTTCTAGTAGCTCTTCCTCACTGTATAGTGGAGCTGAGCCCAGAGCATGCAATACTTCTCTGGCTGAGGGAACAGAAAAGGACAGAGGCAGGTTTAGGACAGGTGAGGGCACAGGACCTGCTCCCGGGCCATGCCAACTAAGGGTTGTGTCTGACAAACCCACTTACTCTTGGCTGGGGGTGTCTGATGTCACTTGCGATGAAGTCGAAGATCGAGACAACCACTCAAGAACTGCTGGGCTGCTGGTCACGACACCACCGCTAGCTGATACTGGGAGCTCAGGCCTCTCGAAGTGACCCCTGCTACCATGGCCACTTACTCTGCTGCAACCTCTGCCTGCGCCAGAAACATTTATGCCTCTGCCACTCCCCTGTGCATGGCCCGTCACTTCTCTGACATACTGTTAGATCAAATAAAAAAAATAAAAAGTAAATTTAAACATCCCAAAAAAGTCTGTAATTTTCTCACTTCACAACACAACAGCTAATAAGCCTTTTTTTCCCCACTAGTACACGCCACAAAAGGCTTTAGAACAGATAACTGCACCGCTAAGCTGCAAATATATTTTTTCTTTTTTCTTTTTGCACTAAAACACGCCACAAAAGGCTTTAGAATAGATAACTGCACCGTTGAGCGGCAAATATATATTTTCTTTTTTCGCTAATACACGACACAAAAGGCTTTACAACAGATAACTGCATTGCTGAGTGGCAAATATATTTTTCTTTTACCACTAATACACAACAAAAAGGGCTGTAATTTTAGCACTTCTCCACACAACAGCTAATAAGCCATTTTTTCCCACTAATACAAGCCAAAAGATGCTTTAGAACATATAACTGCACTGCACAAGGTCAAATAATACATAGAAATATTTCCTTGTAATAAACCCTGTTAATACTTGTATCAGACAGCACTTGCACTCTAATAAGAACGGTTTGCTGGAATTACAGAGCTGTATAATGGCAATTTGGATCCCCAGTCAGTGCAGCAAGGTGTAATAGGAACAATCTTATTACCCAGGCTGTAACCTCCCCTACTGAAACCCTGTTCAAAATGTTGCAGAATGATTACTCTCTATCCTTTCCTTACACCTTGAATAATCTTTCCCTGCACTTGTAAATCATTTTTTTAGCACAATGACGTTTTTTCTAACACTGTCCCTAGCGCCTGCAGACGTCTCTCCCTGCACTAAGTACACTGGTAAATGGCAGAATCTAAGATGGCTGCCGCTATTTATAGGGCTGTGACATCACAGGGCTGGCTGGCTGATTAGCTGCATGTATGGCATTATGGGTGATCCCGCCTTCCCAGAGTTCTTTTCTCCATGTCCTCACACGTGCAGCAGCCATTTTAGGAAAAAATGTGATTCGTTACCACGAAGCGCAAGGAAATTCGGCTTCGGGGCGAATCAAATTTTTCCTGAAATTCGCAACGAATTCCACTTCATCAGCTTCGATTCGCTCATCTCTAACCACAACCCGAACCAAAAACTAATTTCAAAATATGAAATTTGCTTATACCTAGCCCTGTTACTTTAAAATCGACCTAAGCCCATTAAGTGTCAATGTATTTAGATCATAAATCCATTTTAATTCACGTTTGTTTTTAAAAGGACAATCTATCTCCACTCTTTTTCAGAGGGAGGATATGATCCCCTATTATAAATTTAAGATCCTATTCTTTATGTTTCTGTTCTTTAAAATGTTTAGACACTAGCAGATCCAAATGTTTTTGTCAAATAGAGAAACAATTGTTGTTTTGTGTTTGGATATTACAGCGCGCACGGAAAGATTATGGATATTTCTGCAAATTCTGGGACTTCCATTTCTCCATTTAGTGTCCATTCCTATACCGAGGCTGATGTGAGCAGGATCCTGGGAGGTCTGTAGGGAGATGCCTTTCTTGAAAAAGCCATCAATAATCAACGTTAAATGTAAACATAAATTTACTTCTAAACATTTTACTTCATCACAATTTTACATGTTGACACTAGGTGAATATTGTAAAATGCGAATGATACCAAGGGGCTTACGATTACAGCTTTGCCCTGTTTGTGCAAGATGTTGACTTTAGGCTAAAATATGAATCAATATTGAATTGCTATGCATTGGAGATTCAAAGAATATGAAAGATAACACAAAAACGTTTCTTTCACTCGTGGTTAGTGGTTGGTTGAAGCCATTTATTGTCAAACAACTGTGTTTACTCTTTTTAAATCATGATCACAACACAAACTACCCAAATGACCCTGATGAAAAGTTTACACATGCAGCCAGCCAGTAGCGCAGGGGCAACACGTGAGGTGCACGGTGCACCGATGAGGGGCCAAAATATAACACACAGTTCATCAGTTTACTCACGTTAGCAGAAAGCCTCCCTGGGCTGGCAGCACAGTGTTGAGGTGGACAGCACGAAATCCTCTGGGGAACGCTCTGTGGTAGGGAAGCATCAGCCAAGATGGTGGTTGAGGTGCCCTTGATGTTAGGGGTGCTTAGGGTGCTTGTTGCGGCTGAGTCCCTTGATGGTTTTTGTTGTGACGCCAGTACCGTTAATGGTGGTACAACCATTAGTAGTAATAATGAGGTAGACAGTGGTAAGATGCAACTCACAACTTTTACTGTTGATGACTTTAGTTGCAGCAGTACAAAAATGCAGTCTCTTGATGTTAACAGAGTTGGTCTGCAAATCCACTGTTTCTAGGCTTTTCAGGTTTGAGTTTGGAGCTTAGCAAGATATTTTCTGTATCAGTGCAAACTTTTGGTGAGGTTGCCGGAGGCTATAATATCCTTCACCTGAATATCCCATGCCTGACTTGTGGCTTTTATCCTTTGGATAGATAAGTCCTTTTTCTCTTGTCCCTTTTTGGACTAAACTTTCATTAGAGCAGAAGTGCTAGATCTGCACTTTCTCACTCTCAGCATTACTCGCTGATCTCTGGTCTGTCCTGTCTCCACTCAACTGACTAACTAGGTTTGAACTAGGTATAAAAAGACCTGAACTTTATCCCCATCTAGTGGTGGGATGTATAAATTACACCTAATCTGCCTGGTAACAGGGATTTTGCAGATAAATTGTACAAAGTTATACAATACCGCACAATACAATTGTTAAGACAAAAAGTGCTTTTAAGCAGTGCCCACACACACGTAGTGGGACGCTGCATACACCCATGGTAAAATGTAAGTCGACCTCGACACATTCTTGACTCGATGTTGTATCTTCCTGTAAGATATAAAATGGGAAAAGCATGCATGCATAGGAAAGTAATACCATAACTCACATTCTTGTACTTCTTGTACCTATAAATAAAATGGGTTAGGCAAGCATATCTCAGGCAACAATGAAATGTGACAAATGGGGTAACACATTTTTTTTTCCTCTGAAGACTGCTGATGTACCGGAAACCAAAATAGTCCATAAAGATGAAGAGAAACAAAAAAATAAACATCTCAGGAGGCTCACAGAGTATGAGTCCATTCCCTGGGCTCGAGTAAAAGTCAAAATGGAATATCACGGAGGCTCAGGTACGTGAAAGTCTAGCTCCAGGTGCAGGCTTGAACGTTGCAAACATGCAAATAGTCCCTTAAAAAGTCCTTTAAGAAAAATGGAACAAGATAACTGTAGATTAGTCCTATTTCTGAATCGCTGGAACTCCAAATAAGTTAAGGATGTCCTCAACGTTGAATTAGCAGAGCTGTAAATTAACTTCTCGGCTGCTGGAGCAGGAAATCTCCGTAGCGGACTGGTGGTTGTCCTCTTGTAATCCTGTCGGATCTACGAAGTGGCTGAGACTCTTCAGACCTTGCTTCAGGGGAACTTGAGGTTTCCTGAGTTTCAATAACTTCAGCTTCTGGTTGATGTGTTGGAGTGTTGGTTTTAGCAGGCACTAGATGTTGAGCCATGGAGTTAAGAACCATTGCAAAGGATCAGAAGCTAATAATGTTTTTCCAAAGGACTGTATTGATCCCTCTGGCTCAGTTGGTTTTTCCAGTTCTGGCTCAATGGGTTGAATTTCTTCTGGAACAGCTTCTTCTTGCAAAGTTTCTACTGGAGTGTCTTCTTTGAGGCACAATTTTAGGCGATTTCTATGTACTACACGGGATTTATCCTCTTGGGTAATCTCATACGTGTCAGTTTCTGGATTGAGAATAGCAGTGATGGTGTAAAGTTCTCTCTCCCATTTGCTATCTAGTTTGCTGGTTCGATGGTTATTTTTTAACCACACACAATCACAAATTTTGAGTGGCTCTGCCTTGGCAGATTGGTTATAGTCCTTCTGTTGTTTTTCATGGGCATGTCCCATGCGTTGTTGAACAATCTCTTGTGCATCAATCAAACGCCTTTGGTGTTCAGTCACCCAATCAGTTTTTGGTAAGGGGTTGATTGCATCAGGCACTTGTACGCCCAAAGTGTGGTCAGCAGGTAATGTACCTTGTCGGACAAACATAAGGTAGTAGGGTGTATACCCAGTAGAACAATGAATAGTGTTGTTGTAGGTATACATCAGCTGAGGCAATAAAGTAGAACAATCATTTCTTGTAGCAGGTGGGACTGCTCTTAACATTTTAATTAGGGTTTGGTTCATCTTTTCACAAAGTCCATTCCCTTGGGGATGATATGCTGTGGTTCTGATTTTCTGACAGTTGTGAAAGGTACACAGTTCTTTAAAGAGTTGTGATTCAAAGGCAGATCCCTGATCTGTGAGGATTCTCTCTGGGCATCCATATGGCAACAAGAAATGTTTCCAGAAAGCATCTGCAGTTGTTTTTGCGGTCAAGTCTTTGACAGGCACGGCTACAACAAATTTGGTGTAATGATCAATAATGATCATAGCATATGTGTAACCTGAGCAACTTGGTTCCAACTTCACATGGTCGATTGCTACTATTTCTAGCGGTGTTCTGCTCACAATGGAATGTAAAGGCGCTTTTTGGTCATGTTTCTAATTTCTTCCAACAGCACAGGTGGAACATTCTCGACACCATTTTTCAATGTCTTCTCTCATCCCAATCCAATAGAATCTTCTACGGATGGTGGCTTCTGTTTTCTGCACGCCAAAGTGTCCTGATTGATCATGATACATCTCCAGAATGATTCTTGCATCACGGCGTGGTATTAGGATTTGGTATAGATGATCCCATGTAATTGGGTCTAAATTTCTTCTTAATAGTAGGCCCTTCTGTAGAAAGAGGTGTTTTTTGTGTCTCCATAGTTTTGACAGCATTCTTCCTGCGGATTCTTTCGGGTTTTCTTCCACTGGTGAAGAAATCTTACAGTTCACCTAACACACTGCTTTCATTTTGTAGCTTGATCCATCTTTCTTTGTCCACTTAGGAATTTGGATCCACTTGTTGTTGAAGGTTGAAAACCTTTTTCCCTTTGACAGTGATGATGTCTTGGTGGGCAAAGTTTTTGTAGAAGGATGGCATTTCTACCTCTTCCTAAACACCTTCTTGTGAAGTAGGGTCAGGGCCGTCTTTAATATTGATTGGACCCTGGGCAAGAATTTACTTGGGCCCCCTGGATCCCGCCTTCCCACACCTTAAAAAAAAGCGAAAATCTTATACTCACCTGTTTCCTTTCACTGGCGCTCACTAGCTGCTGGTACGGCGAGGGATGGTGCAACGCAGACGCGCACACCTCACCGCGTCCTGGCCCAGGCGGGCGTGATGACATCATCACGCCTGCCTGCGCTGGGATTTCACTACCAAATAGACCTCAGGCCTGTAGTCTATGACAAATCTTGTCGCCATCTGCAAATTTTAAGGCACATTGGCGACCATTTTGCTCGCCATCTGGAGCGCTGTATTGCATCAGTGACATGAACACTCTCCACATATAATGATATATTACATCAGTGACATCACCGCTGTCCACATATAATGTTATATTAAATCAGTGACATCACCGCTCTCCACATATAAGTGATATTTTACATCAGTGACATCACCGCTCTCCACATATATGTGATGAGCGGTGATGTCACTAATGTAATATATTACTTACCGGTATATGTGGACAGCAGTGATGTCACTGATGTAATATATTACTTATGTGTGGAGAGTGGTGATGTCACTGATGTAATATATCACTTATAAGTAATATATTACATCAGTGACATCACCGCTGTCCATATATAGGTGATATATTACATCTGTGACATCACCGCTCTCCACATATAAGAGGCATATTACATCAGTGACGTCATCCCTTGGCGCTGGGGTGCGCAGCAAGGGCCGGCCTTAGGTGTTCAGGCGCCCTGTGCGAGCTAACCTTGTGGTAGTGTTACCTGCAGTCCTATGAAAAACCACAGATAACACTAGTGCTAAATAATGTAGTAGTGTTACCTGCAGTCCTATGTAAAACCACAGATAACACTAGTGTAGATCATGTGGAAGTGTTACCTTCGTCCTTAGTGTGCCTCCCTGTGTCTATCGCACGGACTCCATGCTGGCGCTGCCTCCTCTTCCATCTTCTTCCTCTTGTCCCGCACAGAACGTTCTGAAGCAGCTGCGTCAAGACATAGGAACACTGTGGGCATGGTGATACACACAGGGAGAGACACACACACACACAGGGACGGACACACACACACACACAGGGACGGACACACACACACACATGGACGGACACACACACACACATGGACAGACACACACACACACAAAGGGACAGACACACACACACACACAAAGGGACAGACACACACACACACAAAGGGACAGACACACACACACACAAAGGGACAGACACACACACACACAAAGGGACAGACACACACACACGGACGGACACACACACAGGGACGGACACACACACACAGGGACGGACACACACACACACACACACAAAGGGACAGACACACACACACACACACAGGGACAGACACACACACAGGGACAGACACACACACACAGGGACAGACACACACACACACACACACACAGGGACGGACAGTCACACACACAGGGACGGACACACACATCAGCAGCAAGGAGTTAAAGTCCAACCCTTAATGGCCCCCAAGATCCCTGGGGGGGGGGGGTTGATGTAGTAGCAGGAAAGCACACACTGTCCCCCTGTCCTATATGAGCCCCCCCCCTGTCCTATATGAGCCCCCCTCCCCTGTCCTATATGAGCCCCCCTCCCCTATATGAGCCCCCCCTGTCCTATATGAGCCCCCCCTGTCCTATATGAGCCCCCCCTGTCCTATATGAGCCCCCCCTGTCCTATATGAGAGCCCCCCCCTGTCCTATATGAGCCCCCCCTGTCCTATATGAGCCCCCCCCCCTGTCCTATATAAGAGCCCCCCCCTGTCCTATATGAGAGCCCCCCCCTGTCCTATATGAGCCCCCCCCCTGTCCTATATGAGCTCCCCCCTGTCCTATATGAGAGCCCCCCCCCCTGTCCTATATGAGAGCCCCCCCCCCGTCCTATATGAGCCCCCCCCCATTGCTACCAAATACCGGTAAGTTCTGTTAGTTGAACTTGCTTGGCTGGCTCAGGCTGTGTCTGTTGTGGCTGCCGGCTGGGGCTCCGCCTCCTTCTTCTCTCTGCCTGTGCGGCAGCTGCGTCACACTCCAGCAGCCACTGGTCTGCTCTGTTAAAGAGACAGGCAGGCCAGGCAGCAGAGCGGAGCGCAGAGCGGCCGCGGGCCCCGCCCCCTCCTCACTCAGTCTCTTTCTATAGTCCGGTCCGGACCGTGACTTTGTTATGTTACATGGCCGGCGGGCGGCGGCGGCAACAAAATATAGGGGGCCCAAGTAAAATGCTGCTTGGGCCCCCCAGGAGCAACTGGGCCCGGGGCAGCTGCCCCTTTTGCCCTGCGGTAAAGACGGCCCTGAGTAGGGTCTTCTTTGGTCGGCAGACGGGATAATGCATCCGCATTTTCATTTGTTTTTCCTGTTCTGTACTTTACGGTAAAATTGTAGTTAGCAAGGCGTGAGGCCCATCTTTGCTTCAACGCTCCAAACTTGGCAGTGTTAAGATGTGCTAGTGGGTTGTTATCTGTGAAGGCCACGAAGGGTGTTGCGGCAAGGTAATCTTAAAATTTTTCTGTAACAGCCCACACAAGTGCGAAAAATTCCAATTTGAAGGAACTGTAGTTTTGGTCGTTCCTTTCAGCACCTCTAAGAGATCTACTAGCGTAGGAAATGACTCTTTATTTATCTTCTTGTACTTGCAACAAAACAGCTCCCAGGCCTTTCTTACTTGCATCTGTGTAAAGATGAAATGGCTGTTGATAATCCGGATAACCTAAAATTGGCGGTTCTGTTAACTTCTTTTTCAGGAGCTGGAAGGCAATTTCTCTTTTAGTGTTCCATTCAACTGGTATTGGAGATTTCTGATATATTTTAGGATGCCCTCTCAAAAGTTCCAATATTGGCTCTGCAATTTGGGCAAAGTAAGGAATGAAACATCTGTAATATGGAGTAGATGATGACATCGTCTAAGTACAACAGGACAGTTTCAAAATTTTTGTGGCCCAGACAACGCTCCATTAATCTCTGAAAAGTTCCAGGCGCATTGCAAAGTCCAAAGGGCATGCAGTTGAACTCAAATAGGCCCATAGGGGTGGTAAATGCAGTCTTCTCACGATCTTCTGGTGCCATTGGTACTTGCCAGTATCCCCTGGTTAAATCAAGAGTAGAGAAGTAGGTTGAAGATCCTAAAGCTGTCAAAGATTCCTCTATGCGTGGTAAAGGGTAAGCATCTTTGTGAGAAATTTTTCTGTAGTCCACACAGAATCTGATGTTGCCGTCTGTTTTTCGGACAAGGACTAGTGGTGCAGCCCATGGGCTATGGCTGTCTTTGATGATATTTGAGTCTTTCATCTCTTGAATCATTTGCTTTAGGGATTGGTACATAGTAGGTGGTATAGGCCGATATCTTTCCTTGATCGGTGGGTGTGATCCTGTAGGGATGGAGTATTTAATGATATCTACTTCTCCATAGTCTGTAGAATGCTTACTGAAGGCACGGTGATGCTCCTTCACAACTTGCAGTACTCCTTCCAATTGGTGTTCTGGTGTGGAAGATTCTCCCACATGAAGTTCTTTCCACCAGGGAGTGTTTAAATTTTGGCCCTGTGGTTGTTGTTTCTTGAGATCTGTAGTCACGCTGATGACATCTTGAAAGGTAACCTGGATCAGCTGTGCAATGGGTCGGTATTTTGTTAACGTTACACTGTGATCAGAGGAGACGAATAGGCACTTTACCTTCAGAGATGGTTACCAGGCTTCTTGCAGCTCTAACTAAAGGATAGTCCTCCAAGACAACTGGCTCTACCAAGGCTTGGTAATCTTGACCTTGAATTCCGACTACAGCTCGGCACCACAAGAGGGTTTCGGTGTTGGGTTTGAGAATCACAGGTTCATTATGTCGGATGCGGACACAGCAAATTTCTCCTTTTTCATTGGCGAATCTCTGTTGTGCACTTAGTACACGGATGGTTTGTTGGATTACCTTCATAGAAGCAAAAGAAGCAGTAGGCACTGACTGGTGTAAGGCTTCCAGCATTTCAACATAACAGTTCCTGAGGACATTCATGCCTAGGACTATTGGAGGGTTATTGTTATTTTCTTTGACTTGTACTACAATAATGCCTTGTTGGGATAGTGTAGTTCCTGCTACTTGAATGGTAGGTTCCCAGTAACCCAGTATTGGTACAGGTTTGCCGTTGCTGGCTATGAGACTCAGCCAGGATTCTGAGGGCTGGGTAAGCTGATTTTGGTCCCAGTATTTTTGAAATGCAGTTTGTTGGATGGTAGTGACTTGGGATCCTGTGTCAACTAGGGCCACAAAAGGAACTCCATTTATTTGAAGTGTCACTTCTGGACGGGATCCTACATATCTTGGCATCCAATAGGGATCCTCTGGATCTATTGATCTACCTCCCGAGGGGTGGTCCCTGACCTCGGGGGTCGCCCGTTTAACTGCCAGCAGGTGGCTTCAGTTTGGCCTGGCTTGTGACAGTATGTACAGATAGGCCGCCTGGGGGTACTAGTTCGGTCAGGTGGGCGTCCGCCTGAATTTCTGGAATAAGTCTCTTTATAATCAGGAGAGAAGAGCCTTCTGGACACAGGTTTCTCATCCTCCAGCAATAGTGGCTTTTCCCATTGTTCCAATTTTTTGTGAATTTTCTCCAGACTTTTAGTCAGGAATTGGACTTGCTCAGTAAGGGCAGCAACTGCGTCAGGAATCGGGGCTTGGGTTGTCTGACTGACGACAGGTAAAGGTTTGACAGGGGTGACCGACTGTGTTGCTGACACTACAGTGGATCCAACGGGTTCTGTTGGTGAACTTTTTCCCAATATACTGATAGCTAATTCTTTGAAGTCTAAGAAAGCAGCACTTGGATGCTGGGCGGCTAACATTCTTAGTTGGCTCTTTAAATTGTCTGTGTTGACACCTTCAATAAATTGTTCTTTCAGGGTTTTGTCCTGATTCTCTGCCTCACTGGGGTCTACTTGAACAACAGCTCTAAGGGCTTCCTGCAAAGATAATGCAAAGTCTCTGAGTGACTCACCCGTTTGCTGTTTCTTGCTGAAGAACCTCATCTTGACCTCTGACACGGTCCTGGGTTCAAAGGTGGTGTAGAGACATTCAAATATCTGCTCCAGTGTCCTTCTTTCTGAGCTTGGCCAGGACTTCACTTCTCTGAGAGCAGCTCCTTCCAATTGCGCAAGGAGAATCTCCATCTGCTGTTCTGAGGATACAGTGTACAATCTGAACACAGCAAGCATTTTTTCTTTAAAGTCCCTTAAAGTGTGAATTTCTCCAGAATACCGTGGGAACCAGGGGGCCCCAAAATAATAAGGCATAGTTAAAGGCATTAAACTTGGTGCTGCAGCAGTTGGTATTGCGCTGGGACCAGCTGCGGCTGCCACAGGAGGTCCGTGGAGGTCAGCCTGCACGTTATCTTCTTGTACAGACATGCTGACAATAAGTAGATTACAGTTAGGTAAATCGGATGCAATTTGCAGCAATTTTTCGCGGCGTTGCTATGGGCGACCGCTATTTTGCGGGTGTAAAGCCCTTTAAATATTTGATACCGGCTGAATGCAATTCTCAGGCAGCGCTTACTTAAGCTTCTGATAGCGCTCCTGGCTAGCGGTGCTCCCTTTAGCTCAGTGGGGAAAATCGGAGTACTCACAGACTGTGTGCTCTATTTGGGGTACGGCAGGCAATGCGATCCGCTCCGGCAGCTCACCTGTATAAATCTCGCAATACTTTGGGATACACGCACATCACACTCTCCTCCCGTGCGCGGCGTCTCCCTTTGATGTGGCCACAGGCAGAGAAGGCGGCGCTGCGTTTGCATACAGGGCTGGCCTCTCGGAAACAACACAGTAAAGGTTGGATGGGCTTGACCAGACAGTTTTGCATAAATGGGCAGCACAATATTTTCCAGCTCTTCAGGGGGTGTCACTAACTTGTCCACAGTGATGGCGCAGTATTATTTTTCAAACCAGAGCTCCGGTGGCCATCTTAAGTGCATATAAACAGTCTATTCACTGACAGCAAGCAGTTGTAGTGACACACAAATGTTGGATTTTCTCACTTTCAACACTGTGATTTTTATGCTGTGGACTAGTATAGCACCTCCATATACTTTTCAAGCAGTTTAAACAGTTCTGTATCCCAAAAACAGCGCACAATAAGCAAAAGTCTCTCAATCAAATAAAAGGGGCTTATTCACATGCGACAGTCTCTCAATATGGCGCAAGGGTTAATATCCTGTTCGTGACGCCAATAAAAGATATGCAGCCAGCCAGTAGCGCAGGGGCAACACATGAGGTACACGGTGGACCGATGAGGGGCCAAAATATAACACACAGTTCATCAGTTTACTCACGGTTAGCAGAAAGCCTCCCTGGGCTGGCAGCACAGTGTTGAGGTGGACAGCACAAAATCCTCCGGGGCACGCTATGTGGTAGGGAAGCATCAGCCAAGATGGTGGTTCAGGTGCCCTTGATGTTAGGGGTGCTTAGGGTGCTTGTTGCGGCTGAGTCCCTTGATGGTTTTTGTCGTGACGCCAGTACCGTTAATGGTGGTACAACCATTAGTAGTAATAATGAGGTAGACAGTGGTAAGATGCAACTCACAACTTTTACTGTTGAAGACTTTGGTTGCAGCAGTACAAAAATGCAGTCTCTTGATGTTAACAGAGTTGGTCTGCAAATCCACAGTTTCTAGGCTTTTCAGGTTTGAGTTTGGAGCTTAGCTAGATATTTTCTGTATCAGTGAAAATTTTTGGTGAGGATGCCGGAGGCTATAATATCCTTCACCTGAATATCCCAAAGGTCCTGGATGCCTGACTTGTGGCTTTTATCCTTTGGATAGATAAGTCCTTTTTCTCTTGTCCCTTTTTGGACTAAACTTTCATTAGAGCAGAAGTGCTAGATCTGCACTTTCTCACTCTCAGCATCAGTCTATTACTCACTGATCTCTGGTCTGTCCTGTCTCCACTCAACTGACTAACTAGGCCTGAACTAGGTATAAAAAGACCTGAACTTTATCCCCATCTAGTGGTGGGATGTATAAATTACACCTAATCTGCCTGGTAACAGGGATTTTGCAGATAAATTGTACAAAGTTATACAATACCGCAAAATACAATTGTTAAGACAAAAAGTGCTTTTAAGCAGTGCCCACACACACGTAGTGGGACGCTGCACATACCCTGGTGATTTGACCTAATAACATGCACACAACTTGACACAAAAGGGTTACAATAGCTATTAAATGTAACCATCTTCACTTGTGATCTGTTTGCTTGTAATTAGTGGCTGTGTATAAAAGGTCAATGACTTTCTTGACTCCTGACAGACCCTTGCATCTTTAATTCAGTGCTGCACTGATGTTTGGATTCTAAGTCATGGGGAAAGCAAAATAATTGTCAATGGATCTGCGCGAAAAGGTATTTGAACTCTATAAAACAGGAAAGGGATATAAGTAAATATCAAAGGACTCGAGAATGCCAATCAGCATGGTTCAAACTCTAATTAAGAAGTGGAAAAGTAAGGGTTCTGTTGAAACCAAACCACGGTCAGGTAGACCAACTAAACTTTCAGCCACAACTGCCAGAAAAATTGTTCAGGATGCGAGGAAAAACCCACATATAACTTCAGGTGAAATACAGGACTCTGACAGAATGTGGTGTGGCTGTTTCAAGATGCACAATAAGGAGGCACTTGAAGAAAGATGGGCTGCATGGTCGAGATGCCAGAAGAAAGCCATTACTACGCAAATGCCACAAAGTATCCTGCTTACAATATGCCAAACAGCACATAGACAAGCCTCAAACCTTCTGGCACAAAGTCATTTGGAGTGATGAGACTAAAATTTAACTGTTTGGACACAACCATAAATGCTACATTTGGAGAGGAGTCAACAAGGCCTATGATGAAAGGTACACCATTCCTACTGTAAAACAGGGTGGTGGATCGCTGATGTTTTGGGGATGTGTGAGCTACAAAAACACAAGGCCAAGTCGATCTGTCATTGGCTACAGCAAAATAAAGTGAAGGTTCTGGAGTGGCCATGTCAGTCTCCAGACCTCATTATCATTGAGCCACTCTGGGGAGACCTTAAACGTGCAGTTCATGCAAGACAGGCCAAGAATATAGGGGAACTGGAGGCTTTTTGCCAGGAAGAATGGACAGCTTTACCATCTGAGAAGATAAAGAGCCTGATCCACAACTACCACAAAAGACTTCAAGTTGTCATTGATGTTAAAGGGGGCAATACACGGTATTAAGAACTGGGGTATGTAAACTTTTGATCAGGGTCATTTGGGTAGTTTGCGTTGTGATTATAATTTAAAAAGAGTAAATACAGTTGTTTGACAATAAATGGCTTCAGCCAACCACTAACCATGAGTGAAAGAAAGGTTTTTGTGTTATCATTCATATTCTCTGAACAATGGTTAAGAAATCATAAATTCTGCAAGGGTGCGTAAACTTATGAGCACAACTTGTACATTACTTTCTGAATAGGAATATAATAGTTTCTATGATAAACAAAAGGATTTTTTATGCAAATATAGGATGGAGATTGAAGATAATAAAAGAAGAAAATGTCATTAGGACTTACAGGATTATTCTACTGGCAACATCTGCACATGGAAGGATCATGGAGATAATAAAGCAGGAAATAAAAAAAAGATATACAAATCAAGATGACGTACAGCAAGACAAGTCGAGAAAGCCTTTTTTAGAGAAAAGAATACAGGAGGTAAGCCACAACAGCCAATCAGATGGGGTAGACAGACCCATCATTGAGGAAAGAAAAACAAGGAGTCAGAAGTCAGACACCTCGAGTTATGAACCAGAAGAAAAAGTGACTCCATCTACAGTGGTAAAAATATCATATTCTTTGACAGAATCTCAGACTAAACTATTGGAATGCGGTCTTACTTTTTGCCCTAGTACTAGGATCTAACTTGAATTGATTTGCAACAATTCTTTAGACAACTTAAATTAAAAGTATGGTTTAACATATCTAACACTGACAAAACTGAGATATAATCAACGGGAGGTTTGCAGTCATTTCATGCTCTGGCTTTCTCTTGGTCTAAGGTGGGCATGGGTATTGACTTTAACCCTCCAAAGGTGAATCATCCTATTGAAACCTTTGTGGAGTTGGTCTCCAAGAACATCCACTTGTTAAAGGGTTTGGACGGCTATTGAATATCCGAATCTCACCACAGCAGAAATCTGAGCTCTGGAGGAGTTTGCAGTCATGCCATGCACTTTCACCTAGTCTAAGGTGGGCCTGAGCATGGGTAGTGACTTTAACCCTCCAAAAGTGAATCATCCTAGCATAAATTCGAGCTCTGGAGGAGTTGTCCAATAACCACAGCATCACCATCAAACCGTCTCTATTCAACAAAAACTTTTGGATCTGCCTGTGTCTAAACACTTTAACCCGTTCAAGCGACAGACAGCTTGGGCAAAATACCAGAGCCCCATTTTTCATATCTGACATGTGTCAGTTTATCTGGTAATACCTTTGGAATGCTTTTACTTATCCAAGCCATTCTGAGATTGTTTTCTCTTGACACATCATACTTCATGTTAGTGGTGAATTTGAGTTAATACGTTTTACCTTTGTGCATCAAAAAAAAATTTGATGAAAATTTGAAAACATTTGCTATTTTTGGAAATTTTGAATTTCTCTGCTTTTAAGACAGATAGTGATACTTCATAAAATAGTTATTACTATTATATTCCCCATATGTATACTTTATGTTTGCATTATTTTGTAAATGTCATTTTATTTTTTCAGGAAGTTAGAAGGCTTAGAAGTTTAGGAGCAAATTTTTAAATTTTTAAGAAAATTCCAAACCCCACTTTTTTAAGGACCAGTTCAGTTATGGAGTCGCTTTGTGGGACATAGTAGAAACCACCCCTAAATGACCCAATTTTATAAACTACACCTCTCAAGTTATTCAAAACTGATTTTGCAAACTTTGTTAACCCTTTAGGTGTTCCACAAGAATCAAAGAAAAATGGAGGGGACATTTTTAAATTTCATTTTTTTGTGCAGATTTTCCATTTTAATAATTTTTTCATGTTCTACAGTAAGGGTTAACAGCCAAACAAACCTCAATATTTATTACCCTGATTCTGCAGTATATAGAAACACCCCATATGTGGTCGTAACTTGCTGTATGTGCACATAGCACAGCACAGAACGAAAGGAGTGCCACATTGTTAACGGAGGGAAGATTTTGCTGAAATGGTTTTCAGGTGCCATGTCACATTTGAAGAGACCCCGAGGTAGCCCTAAAAAGAAAAAAACCCAAATTGACCCCATTGTGGAAACTACCCCCCTCAAGGAATAAATCTAGTGGTGAAGTGAATACTTTGACCCAGCAAACATTTCATAGAATTTAAAAACACATGGCAGGGAAAATGAAAAATTAACTTTTAATTCCAATATCATGTTGCTTTAGCCCTAAATTTAGCCCTAAAGGGCTAACGCGAGGAAATTCACTCTACAATTTGTTATGCATTTTTTTCCTAAATACGGCAACACCATATATGTGATTATAAATCGCTGTTTGGGGACACGAGAGCATTCAGAAGGGTAGGAGCGGCATCTAAATTTTCTAACATAATTTGCTGAAATAATTTTTAAGGGTCATAACATTTCTATTTTTTCCAATTGCCAATGTAGCTGTGTGGGGGCTAGTTTTTTGCAGGGTGGGCTATAGTTTTTATTGGCATCATTTTGGGGTACATAAATCTTTTTGTTCACTTTTTATGTGGAGGTGAATTGGATAAAAATGGCAATTGTGTCAGTGTTTTTTATTTTTATCTTTTTCTGGGGTTCCGCTTGTGGTAAATATTAGAGATGAGCAAATTTTTCAAAAATTCGATTCGCCGGTTCGTGGATTTTTTTGTGGAGGTGAATTGGATAAAAATGGCAATTGTGTCAGTGTTTTCTATTTTTATTTTTTTCTGGGGTTCCGCTTGTGGTAAATATTAGAGATGAGCAAATTTTTCAAAAATTCGATTCGCCGGTTCGTGGATTTTTTGTGGAGGTGAATTGGATAAAAATGGCAATTGTGTCAGTGTTTTCTATTTTTATTTTTTTCTGGGGTTCCGCTTGTGGTAAATATTAGAGATGAGCAAATTTTTCAAAAATTCGATTCGCCGGTTCGTGGATTTTTTTGGGAAAAATTTGCTTCGATCAGAATAAATTTGCGGCAAATTACGTTAAAAAAACGTCTATTTCCGGGCTGCAGAGAGCCTTTACAGTGCCTTGCAGTAACACGCATAGGGAGTCTGCTGTGGTAGTGAAATAATACTGTGAGTCAGTATGACATGCAGATGACAGGGGTCGCTCTTAGAATCACTGCATACTTCACTTATTTGGGCAGTCTCGGGGCCAAAACTGACCAAATAACTGAAGAATCCACTCAGCCTTACGGTCGATGTTACCGTCAAGACGAAGCGCAGTCCTTTTACAGCCTCATCAGCTCATTCCACATAGATGTCTACTGAACCTGTTCTATTAAACGCTTATACAAGTAGAGCCCCCCATGACAGAGTGAAGAGGATGTCAGCAGTAAGTTTGTGTTGACGTCACTGATTAATTTGCCTTTCCTCTGATCCGTCAGAACAATAACCCACAATAAACGGATCCTTTCTGTGGAGCATATGCCTTCACTCAGCATTTGCTCAATAATCCATCAGTATTGCTAATGCCCAAAAAAAACAGGAGTAGATCTAAAACACAGAGTGGCAAGGTGACATAGTGTGGAGATGGCAGCAGCAGCAGGAGTATATCACACAGTGGCAAGGTGACATAGTGTTGAGATAGCAGCAGCAGGAGGATACGACAGAGTGGCAAGGTGACATAGTGTGGAGATGGCAGCATCAGGAGACCACAGAGTGGCAAGGTGACATAGTGTGGAGATGGCAACAGAAGCAGCATCAGGAGACTACAGAGTGGCAAGGTGACATAGTGTGGAGATGGCAGAAGCAGCATCAGGAGACCACAGAGTGGCAAGGTGACATAGTGTGGAGATGGCAGCAGCAGCAGCAGCACCAAGAGACCACAGAGTGGCAAGGTGACATAGTGACGTAGTACTGAAATACGCTCCTATACGCTTTCACCAGAAATAACTGCAACAGTGCAGTGCATATATAGTTTTCTTTTTTTACTGAAATACGCCCCTATACACTTTCAACAGAAATAACTGCAGAAGTGACCTGAGAATGTATTTTTCTTGTTGGACTGAAATACGCCCCTATACACTTTCACCAGAAATAACTGCAACAGTGCAGTGTGTATATTTTTTTCTTTTTTTACTGAAATACCACCTTATATGCTTTCACCAGAAATAACTGCAGAAGTGAAATGCGTGTATATTTTTCTTATA
Organism: Bufo bufo; assembly: GCF_905171765.1. Taxonomy (NCBI): domain Eukaryota; kingdom Metazoa; phylum Chordata; class Amphibia; order Anura; family Bufonidae; genus Bufo; species Bufo bufo. Next base: position 649,655,468 of record NC_053390.1, on the reverse strand, counting down.
AAACTGATAAAAGATACTAAAGATACTAAAATATAAGCCACTAAAGGCTTTTCTACATAGCACTTGCAGCCCAATAGCAAATAGCTGGAATGACAGAGCTGTCTAATGGCTATTTGGATCCCCAAATAATCTTTCCCTGCACTTGTAAATCGCTTTCCTATCAATGTCCCTAGCGCCTTCTGACGTCTTTCCCTGCACTATTGCTGATTGGCTGCATGCAGGCATGTCAATATGGGTGATCCCACCTTCCCAGAGTTCCTTGCCCCATGTCCTCAGTCCTCACATGTGTAGCCGCCATGTAAGGAAAAATGCGATTCGTTACCACGAAGCGCCAGGAAATTCGCATTCGTTGTGAATCAAATGTTTCAGGAAATTTTAAACGAATTCCACTTCATCAGCTTTGATTCACTCATCTCTAGTAAATATGATATGATAATTTTATTCTGTGGGTTGATACGATTATTGCGATACCAAATTTATATATTTTTTTATGTTTTACAACTTTTTTAGCATAAAATTATTTTTGTGTTTAAAACAAAAGATATTTGACATCACCATATACTAACATTAATAACATTTTTATTTTGTCACCAATGTAGCTTGTTTTTTGCAGGATGGGCTATAGTTTTTATTGGTATCATTTTGGGGTACATATGACTTTTTGCTCACTTTTGCTCACTTTTTTATGGAGGTGAATTGGGTAAAAATGACAATTGTGTCAGTGTTTTTTCTTTTTTTATGGGGTTCCTCTTGCGGTAAATATGATATGATAATTTTATTCTGTCGCTTGATATGGTTATGGTGATACCTAATTTATATAGTTTTTTTATATTTTACAACTCTTTCAGTATAAAATCACTTTTGGGTTAAAAATTAATTATATTTTGCATCATCATATACTAAAGTTCATAACTTTTTTATTTTTGCGGGACTGGCTGTAGTTTTTATTGGTATCATTTTGTGGTACATATGTCTTTTTGATCACTTGTTATTTTTATTTTTTGTGGAGGTGAGGTGACAAACAGCAATTCCGTCATTTTTTTTCTACATTATCTTTTACGGCGTTCCCCGTGCAGGATTAGTAATATGATACTTTTATAGATCAGGTTGTTACAGACGCGGAGATACCAATTATGTGTAGTTTTTTTTATTAATTTTTTTTAATGACATATTTAATGCATTTTTTAAAATTTTTTCACTTTTTTTATTTTTTTATCAAGACCCATCTGGATCTTGAAGATCCAGTGGGCCTGATGGCTATACGGTGCATTGCAATAGTTACAGCTGACACTCTCTGCTGATGGCAGCGGTTCCATTCCTTTTTACACTAAAGCTTGATTGGTTAGTCTCCAGAGAGTAAACAATCAGAGCGATCGCCGGCGAGAGACCACTCTGATTGGTCCCTTGCCGGCTTTCCTAGTGTCTCTGCTATCCAGCAGAGAGGAGACTCCGGGCTTGTAACACTTTATAGTGTCACAGCCCCGGTAAGCAGTTTGGACGTGACTGTATGTCCAAATGCAGTAAATTACTTGGGATTTGGACGTACAGTTATGTCCAGATGCGTGGAGGAATTAAAGAACAGAAACATAAAAAAAGGTATCTTAAATTTATGGTAGTGGATCATATTCCCCCCTCTGAAAAGAGGTGGGGATAGATTGTCTCTTTTAAACAAAATTGGATTTATGATCTAAATACATTGAGACCTAATTAGCTACACTACAATGTAGTGGGATGTGTGGAAAAAAATTCCAAATGTTTTTACAACATTCACTATGTGATAAAACTGACTTGTTCTCTTCTTTCTCCAGGTCAGTACGAATATGGCGATACCACATATCTAAAGTTTTCTTGTGTTTTAATACTGAAAAAAATACTTAAAAAAAAAAATATTCCTGTCATTGCTGTATTCTGAGCCCCACAACTTTTTTTTTATAATTATGTGTACAGAGAATTGTGAAGGCTCATTTTCTACGGGATGATCTGTAGTTTTTGGTAACACCATATTGGAGTGTGTATGACTTTTTGATCACTTTTTATACAATTTTTAGGTAGTAAAGTGACAAAAAAGGCAAATCAGCCATTTTTATAACAGAATTTGCTCCACTATTCTGTACAGAAATCATTATATTACAGTTCAGTGCTGCCACCTGCTGACCAGAACTGTAATATACAAGTAATTAGCCTGGAAGCCAATGAATGAACGTATTCCCCTCTCGCTTCCGTGTTTTAGCCCTCTCAGATGCCGTAGTCACATTTGACCACGGCATCTGAGGGGTTAAATGTCTGCAGTCATCATTACTACTGATGTACATTGGGTGCCGGTGTTTTCTGTATGAAACAGCAGGCACTCGGCAGCTATGGCGTTTGCTCCGGAGAAGGTGCCATGTTTAAAAACCTGACATCTGTGTATGTACATGGCGCTATGATAGAGTGGGGAGGGTGGCAGCAGCAGTGGCAGTAAGAGTGAGAATAGTGGCACCATAACAGATTGGGGATGGAGGCGAACAGTAGTGGCAGTAACAGGGACAATAGTGGCCCCATGACAGAGTGGAAAAGAGAGGCAGTATGGCTGTATTCACATCACTGTTTATTTTTCCGTTCTTCTGACCTGTCAGAAGAAAAGAAAATTAAGAAAAAATCTTGCCACTCCTGCTTTTGGCTTACAAATTCTGATCAAATACTGATGCAAAATTGTCACGGAGGTTGTAGGGGAGAACATCAAAGGGCAACAAGAAGGAAGGGAAAAGACACTAGGCCTCACCGCTAGGGAAGGAAAAGGGTCACCACCTATAAAACCCTGCTCCTGGCCCTAACTCCTATCCGTATGGGCCAGGAGCAGGTATACTATTCTGGATGGTAAAAATGCCCATACACAGGAACCTAGAAAACCCTGGTGGCCCTCAGTTGCCCTAATAGTAATGACCGGGCAGAGACAACCCGCTCCTTCCCTGGTGAAGGAACCAGCGTCTCGCTGAGGCCTAGTAAACAGCAAAGGTGGGTGGGAATACAAAACACAACAAGCGGAACACTTAACTTCTGAGGCTGATGGATGATGGACGAACAGGACTTCACCACGAACCACACTCCAGCTCTTCCAAAAAAAAATGAAGCTATCCAGAGCAAGGAGTGATGGGTAAAGTCAGACTAAATAGGGGGAGGTGAAGGTCACATGATCCACACCTGAACAGGGGGTGTGGACATACCAGCAACACACAGACAAAGTGAAACCAAAAGAGGCTGTCAGATAACTAATGTGCAGATATTCTTTCAGACCTTCTCAAACCTGTCACCGGCGTGACAAAAATACTGACCAAATACTAACCATGTGAAAGGTCTTATACTTTATTTGCATATGTTTTGGCCATTTACATCTGAAATATTTTTTTTTTTAAACAAGCAGGACTTATAATAATGCTTATAATAGCATCTTTCACATGGTCAGTATTTGATCAGTATTGTGCATCAGTATTTGGGTCCAAAACAGAGATAAAATGTAATGGAATTATTTGCATCTTATCTGTGTTTTGGACCCACTCCTGCTTTTGGTTTATAAATACTGACCGTGTGAAAGGGGACTTACTGTCACGGCTGTGTCATGGTCTGGTGGTATTAGCCGTGCATGCTTGTTGCCGGTGGCAACGTGTAGTTTTTAGCATGTTTACACACTTCCCCTTTAAGGTTATTGTCCCTTCCCATTCTGGTGGGTATGGGGTTAAAGTGTTAGCAAGGTGGAGCTAGGTGTGGGCTCTTATAGTACTTGGGCTTGGATCCTGAGGTTAGTGGGACTTCAGCTTCTTGTGGAGCTGGAGTTATGCTGCCATCCTGGACCTTACCATCTGTCCAGTTTGAGGGCCACCTTGTTGGACATAGATTGTCATCCCTTATGTATCCTCCATGTTCCCTTCCTTACCTGTGTTGATGTTTGGTGTGGGTTTATGTTCAGGGTGTGGTGTATGTCTTGTTGTAGTTTCATGTCTGGTCTTTTGGTGTTGTTCATCCAGCATGTATGCAAGGCATTTCCCTGTGTGTTGTGCCTCCGGTGAGGGTGCTCCTGGGTTCCTTGGAGGGGGAACTGTGTTGACCACATGCCTGCGGAAGTGGGCTCCAGTGTTTTACAGGGGGGGAACCACTAATCAGTAGCAGTTGTTGTTTCTTCCAGATGTTGCGGCAGGTAAGTGCTGTAGTTCCAGTGTGTGTTGTTTGCGCTGGGTGCTTACCTGCCAATCTGGTTTATGCTACTGTCTGCTCTTTTCTTGTTTCTAGGCCTGCTGGAGACTCCAGTTTATCCGTGTCGTGGATGAACAGATCGTCTCCTAGCCCTAACATTATTACCAGGGATCTCTAGGGTTAGTAGGGACCGAGGTTTTGGGTATGAGCCCTCCCCCATAGGGTTTCGCTCATACAGTTAGGAGGTCAGGGCTAGGATTTAGGGATGTGTTAGAAGGTGACCTTCTCCCTTTATTCCTGTTTCCAGGCCTAGTGGCATATCCCGCCAACCTACATTGTACGGTGTGGAGTTTCCCCACTCCCCACAGTGACACTTACGGATGCTCAAAAACAGGATCCTTTTTTTTTCTTTTCAGTTCTTCTGGCAGTTCAGAAGAATGAAAAAATAAACTGTTAATATCAAGAAAGACAAACAGGATGATAGCTTTCATCCCCACTCTGTTATGTGGCCACTAACAGCAGTGGCAGTAACAGGGACAATAGTGGCCCCATGACAGAATGGATGGGGGGGGCAGTAGCAATGACAGTGACAATAGTCGCCCCATGACAGAGTGGAGGGGAGTGCCACTGCAATGGCAGTAACAAAGGACAATAGTGGCCCCATAGCAGAGTGGGGGATGGGGGGCCAACAGTAGTGGCAGTAATAGGAACAATAGTGGCCCCATAAAAGAATGTAGATGGGGCCAACATCAGTAGTAGTAACTGTCATCATTGGTAGGTTGCACGCCTAGAGGAGTCCACAGCAAACTTCCTTCCAAGTCTGAAACTGCTTGGAGCCTGTAACTACTGACTGTCCTCACAGAGAACATCCTCGATGAAAAATGGAGCAGAGCCGACTGCGTATATTACTTGGCTAGCATAAGGAGCACCAAAAGCAAGAGGGCAGGTACAGGACAGGTAAGGGGCATAGAGGCAGTTCTGGGCCATGCCAACTAAGTGTGGTGTCAGAGGAATCCACTGATTCCTGGCTGTGTGTATCTGTTGTCACCTGAGATGATGTTGAAGAGCGAGTCAACCATTCTAGTACAGGTGGATTGTTGGTCAAAACACGACCGTTAGAATGACAGTGGCAGCTCTTGCTGCGGCTGCTACCACCTCCCTTTTTCTGCTGCTACTTGTACCGGTACAGCAACATTTTTGGCACTGTCCCATTTCTTTGAAGGGCCCCGGCATCTATCTGTTGGCCATAGTATACAGTAGACTGAATAAAAAATGTAACAGATAACTATTATGTTACAGCAGTTAAACAAGATGCACGCGGCGATATATTAGATTGCCCTTTCAATATTGAGGCACACTAAGTCTATCTATAAAGCAAAAGATTAACTATAAATGTGGGCAGCAGTTGAACATGATTGCACGCAGCGATATATATGATTGCCCTTCAATCAGGACTTACTTTAAGTCTATTGAATAAAGTAACGGATTAAACTATGAATGTGGTAGCAGTTAAACAAGATGCACGTGACAATATATTAGACTGTCTTTAATACTGAGGCACAGTAAGTCTATAAGTAACGGATTAACTATGAATGTGCAGGCAGTTGAGCAACATGCATGCAGCAATATATTAGACCACCCTTCAATCAGGAGTTACATTAAGTGTAGAGATGAGTGTATTTCTAAAAAATTAGATTCGGCTGTTCGCCGAATCAAAAAAAAAAAATTGGTTAGATTCAATTTTTTGTGGCGAATCGCGTTAAACGACTGCTATTTTCCTGGATGCAGAGAGCCTTTATAGTGGTGTAGAACACCGTGCCTTGCAGTAACATGCATAGGGGGAGTCTGCTGTGTGGTAGAAAACAATACTGTGAGTCAGTATGACATGCAGATGACAGGCGTCGCTATTAGAATCACTGCACACTTCACTTATTTGGGCTGTTACGGGGCCTCAGCCTTAAAGGTCAATGTTAGCATCAAGAAGAAGCGCACTCCTTTTACACCGTTGGCAGCTGATTCCACATAGATGTCTACAGAACCTGTTCTAATAAAACGCTTATACAAGTAAAGCCCCCCCCCCCCCCCCGACAGAGTGGAGAGGGTGTCAGCAGTAAGTTTAAGTTGACGTCACTGATTATTTTGCCCTTCGTCTGATCCGTCAGAACAATAAATTAAGTCCAGCAAAAAGTAAGACCCAGAACAATAACCGACAAAAAACTGATCATTTCTGTGGAGCATGTACCTTCACTCGGTCAGCATTTGTTCAGTAATCCATCAGTATTGCTAAAGTAAAAAAAAAACAGGAGTGGATCCAAAGCAGAGATGACACGTGAATGGAATATTTGCATGTCTTCTGCGTTTTGTACCCATTCAGCTTTTGGCTACCAAATCATAAGCCAATTCTGATACAAAATAGGGACCATGGCATGCAGGCCTTACAGCTGTTACATAGACAGGATCCGCTGTGCGTCTCATTTTTCCTTCCTTCCTTCTGACAGTTTAGAAGAAAGGTCAAATAAATGATGATGTCAGCCAGGCCAAAAGGCAAAATCATGGCCCAGTCATGAAGTGGGGAGGGTGGGAACAGCATGAGAAGTCCAAAGAGTGGTCCTATGACATAGTGGTGAGGTGGAAGCAGCATGAGGATAGGATAGGTGTTTGTACAGTTTGTCACTGAACAGGCAAGGATCATAAATGATCCCAGTTTTGACTTTACATTGTCATATGTCCCACTACCCCTGGTGTCAAACCTCATAAAACACCAGTGGCAGTCCACAAAACTAACGTTGTCTCCATAGGTTCTCCTTACAGGCCGTTTGAGTCTAATCTCAATATCTGTAAATGACTCGCAGGAGGGAAGTTCTTCTTAAAAATCTGCCTTGTCAGAGTTTACCTGGTCGGTCACTAAGATAGGGCGATCAAGATATATGCAATCTTAGATGATCAAAGCAACCAGTCTTTAGCTAAATCCACCTTCTTCGACACCTTAAACATCGTAGGGCCCAGTTCATACTGGAGTGCAATCACATTCCTGACAACCGGTCTGGGATACCTAGACCAGAGGTAGCAGCATACCACCCCCATTGGAAGCGTGTAGCTCACCTGATACCGGAACTGGACCCAGAAGCCCCGATGGTCTTACTCCTTGGAAGAGACATACTACGAGTTCATAAGGTTAGAGGACTGATTAATGCTCCCCATAATGCTCCATACGCCTAGAGACTTGACATAGGATGGGTCATCATAGGAGACGTCTGTCTAGGAGGAGCACACAAGCCGACCTCAGTCAATAGTTTTCTCACCAACACACTTGAAAATGGACGTCCTTCCCTATTCTAGCCATGTCACAGCAGTTTTCTAATAAAAGAATTGCCACACAGAGCTTCTATGCTTTGTCCTTTCGCAAGTACCTCCTGTGAAGACATGCCTGCGATGGTGAGCAAGATACTTAGGGTGCACAGTTTTCCACAGGACAAGAGAAGACAACAGGGTCGCAATGTACATAGAAGACAGGCTGTTCTTGGAGATCATGGATCAAGGAATAGTAAAAGACAAGTCAAAAAGCTGGGTCGCACCTTTACCGTTTAAACCCCATGAGACAATGCTTACCAAGCAACAAAGATCTTGTCTACAAATGATTTAGCTCCTCAAACATAAACTTCAGAGGGCACCAGAGACGAGAACATTTCTTCACCTTATGGAAAGGAATATTCAGTTCAACTATGCAGAAATGGCATTAACCAGGCACCCCCTGCTCTGAAGAGGGGAGGGTGTCGGTTCACAGGAAAAGGTCAGATATTGATGGAAACACCACTAAAATTGTTCGGGGAACAGCATGGAGGGAGGATGTCTGATGAATCTTGACTCCAGGTCGCTGCCTGGGAACGATGTTGTCCGAGTAGTTTCGCCACTTTTACAGACTGAAATTAATACGCACAAAACCAAAGATAAAATCGATTTAGAGGAAATTTTTTAGCAAACATCTTTCCTGTATATTTTCCCTTGTATATAAAGTGCAAGTGGTGCAAAAATTGCAAGGAAGAGGAACTCTGATACAACCTGTATATCACATAAAGTAGGGCCTCATTGACATTGTGGTACAATTGTTCAGGTAGTGGACTCCTACACTCAAAGCCTTTTCATCTAAGTGAAAGGGTTGCCAAAAACTTACTAGGAACCGTCACTCCAAAATACCCATTTATTACACATAAAGGAGGGCATCCTACACACCCTTGAAAAATTATGATTGATGGCCTGCTGGTGACCCTCAAAAACTTTTGGAGCAAGGGCCTGCTGATCTGACCATCTAAAACATTAGGGGGCGAGGGCTGCTGTGCTGATGTGACCATCTAAAACATTAGGGGCGAGTGCCTGCTGCTGATCTGCCATCTAAAACATTGGGGGGAGGGTCTGCTGCTGAGCTGACCATCTAAAACATTACGGGTGAGGGTCTGATGCTGAGCTGACCATCTAAAACGTTAGGGGTGAGGGTCTGCTGCCGAGCTGAACATCTAAAACATTAGGGGTGAGGGTCTGCTGCTGATCTGACCATCTAAAACATTAGGGGTGAGGGTCTGCTGCTGAGCTGACCCTCTAAAACATTAGGGGTGAGTGCCTGCTGCTGATCTGACCATCTAAAACATTAGGGGGTGAGGGTCTGCAGCTGAGCTGACCCTTTAAAACATTAGGGGTGAGTGCCTGCTGCTGATCTGACCATCTAAAACATTAGGGGTGAGGGTCTGCTGCTGAGCTGACCCTCTAAAATATTAGGGGTGAGTGCCTGCTGCTGATCTGACCATCTAAAACATTAGGGGTGAGGGTCTGCTGCTGAGCTGACCATCTAAAACATTAGGGGCGAGGGCCTTCTGATGATACTCAAAAACATTATGAACAAGGGCCTGCTGGTGACCCTCTAAAACATTAAAGACGAGAGCCTGCTGGTGACCCTCAAAAACATTATGGACGAGGGCCTGCTGGTGACCCTCAAAAAGATTATGTGCGAGGGCCTGCTGGTGACCTTCAAAAAGATTATGTGCGAGGGCCTGCTGGTGACCCTCAAAAACATTATGGGCAAGGGCCTGCTGGTGACACTCTAAAACATTATGCGTGAGGGCCTGCTGCTAAGCTGACCCTCTAAAACATTAGGTGCGAGGGCAGCCTAATAAGCATGTTGATATGATGGAGGAGGAGGCGGACGGGAAAAGGGAGATTGAACCATATACCCTTTTTAGTGGTGGAAGGAGTGCATGGGAATTACAGTGTATTTTATACACCATAAATCACATTTAGAGTGCCTTTATGTTTCAGCTGCTTTCTCTGGTGGAGTAGAGAGTCAGAGGGCAATCAGCCTTGATCATTTTTATGAGTCAATGGTCAGCATTTTCAGTGACAAGCTGATGCGCTTATCTGTTGTTATGCCCCAGGAGCACTAAATACAGCTCTGAAAAAACCTGGTGGTAGACACCCAATTGTTTGTAAGGCAGTGACGGAATCACTGAGGATGCCAACACAGTCTGCTACGTATCCTTCACCATCTTCCAACATTTTTCCATCCTTGTGACACTAGGCGTGCATCAGGTTGAGGGTGCTTGCGGGGTGTCATAAAACTGTCCAGCCCTTGGAGAGTTGTTGCCCTGCCTCTGTTGGAACTGCTGTGTGTTTCCCTCGTATCCCCTCCTCGGTTGGCAAAGGAACTACGTACTCTGCAGCCAGCGTTTGTCAGCTGGAAATTTTTGGAGCAATTTTTACACAAGGACCTTCTGGTATTGCACCATTTTGCTATCCTCTCCACACAGGATTGAGAGATGAGAAGTTCTCTTTGTAGCGGGGGTCGCTGAGAAGGGTAAACAACCAGTAAATCGGTGTTGGCCAAAATGCGTACAACGCGAGGGTCAGGGAAAGGCAGCCTAACATAAAGTCAGCATGTGTGCAGAGTCCAAACAGACAAGACTTTGCTGTCCTCATCAGGAGGATGACTCTCAATCTCCTCATCATCTTCTCCTCTTCTACCCATTCACGCTGAACAGATGGAATAAAACTTCCATGGGTACTACCCTCTGTAGCGGAGGCAACGTCTCCTGCTCCTCCTCCTCTCCTCATCATCCAATTTGCGCTGAGAAGACAAACTAAGGGTTGTCTGGCTATCACTCTGTGTACTGTCTTCCCCATTTCCACCTCTTACACATGCAAAGCATCCGCCTTAATTGTGAGCAGCGGGCGTTTGAGTAGACACAGAAGTGGGATAGTTACGCTGATATTAGCGTTATCGTCGCTCACCATCTGTGTTGATTCCTCAAAGTTGCGTAAAACCTCACAGAGGTCAGACATCAATGCCCACTCGTCGCTTGTGAAGAGTGGAAGCTGACTGGAAAGGCGACGACCATGTTGCAGCTGGTATTCCACTACTGCCCTCTGCTGCTCACAAAGCCTGGCCAACATGTGGAACCTCGAGTTACAGCGCGTGCTCACGTCACACAGCAGTTGGTGAGCTGGCAATTGCAAGCACTGCTGCAGCATTGCCAGGCCCAGCGTAAGCTGTCGATGACTTGGGGAAATGGGTACACCACAGCAAGCCTTCACCATTAGCTCAGGCAAATTGGGGTAGGTTTTGAGAAACCGCTGAACCACTAGGTTGAACACGTGGGCTAGGCATGGTATGTGTATGAGTTTGCCGAGCTCCAAAGCCGCCAACCAAGTTACGGCCATTATCAGACACAACCATGCCTGGTCCCTTATACAACAACCAGTCTGGTCCCTTATACCCTGCCACAGCTCTGCGGCGGTGTGCTGTTTGTCACCCTATGCAGATCAGTTTTAAGTACGGCCTGTTGCCGCTTCCCCACTGCAGTAGATGATAATTCAGGAGCTGGAAGTGGAGGAGGAGGCGGAGGAGGAGAAGGGGGGTTGCAGCCCCTAACGTAGGTTGTGCGGAAACCTGATGGAAGTAGGGCCCGCAATCCTTGGCGTCGGTAGCACCTGTGCCCAGGGCCATCTTTAACGTAGGGAAAAGGGACAGCTTCCCCGGGCCCAGTTGCTCCTGGGGGGCCCAAGGCAGCTGCCTCTTGAGCCCTGCTGGCCACTGGTGACGTGGGGGGCGGTGGCAGGGCACAATGAGGTGAGCGCTTCCATTGTGGAAGCGCTCATCTCCATAGTCATCTGTATTGCCGTCCTCAGGAGAGCGATACAGATGGAAGTGCTGCAGTGGGGCAGGAGAGGGAGAAGCGTCTCCCTTTCGCATTCCTCTGATAGGCTGCAGGCGCGATGACGTCATTTTGCCACATGAGCCATACAGCGAGGGACACAGGCCGGAAGAGGCCTGCATCGCATCGCTGCCAGCCTGATGGAAGTAAGTATAAGTGTTTATTTTATTTATATGGTACTACTACTGCCACATGATTTGGGGGCATCTATGGGGGCACCTGTTACTGGCACATGAATGGGGGCATCTATGGGGGAACTTTTTACTGGCACATGATTGAGGGGCATCTATGGGGGCACTTGTTACTGGCACAAGATTGGGGGGCATCTATGGGGGCACTTGTTACTGGCACATGTTTGGGGGGCATTTATGAGCCACATGTTACTGGCAAATTATTGGGTGGCATCTATGGGGGCACATCTTACTGGCACATTAATGGGGGGCACTGTGGGGGCATCTATGGGGCACTTCTTACTGTAACATTATTGTTGGCACTTTTTACTGCCACATTATTGGGTGGCACTATGGGGGCATCTATGGGGGCACTTTTTTTTGTGTGTGTGTTGTGGTGGAGGGCGTGATTACATGCTAGGGTGTGGGAAGGCGGGATCCAGTGGGCCCAAGTAAATTCTTGCCCAGGGTCCAATCATCCCAGGGTATGACTCGCTCCCGGCCTCCACAAAGTTCACCCAGTGTGCCGTTAGGGAAATGTAGCGTCCTTGGCCAAAAGCACTTGTCCATGTGTCAGTCGTTAAGTGGACCTTCCCAATAACTGCATTGGTCAGGGCACGGGTGATGTTACGGGACACATGCTGGTGTAAGGCAGGGACTGCACACTGTGAAAAATAGTGGCGGCTGGGGACAGAGTAACGCGACACGGCCACCACCATCAGGCTGCGGAAAGCCTCAGTGTCCACAAGCCTAAATGGCAACATTTCCGGGGCCAGCAATTTGGAAAGGTGCGCATTTAGTTCTATGGCCTGTGGGTGGCTGGGTATTTGCGCTTTCATTCAAAGGCCTGAAGTATAGACATCTGTACGCTGCGCTAGGAAACAGAAGTGGATGTGCTAGCTGATGGTGCTTGCAAAGATCCAGGTGCATGGTGGGAGGCATCCGGACCTGCGTCTTGGACAGGGGATTGGCCAGCACGTAACACAGGGGAAGAAGAGGTAGTGGTGTGACCCGTAGACACTGATTGTGGACCCAGACGTTCAGCCCACCTATTAGGGTGCTTTGATGCCATGTGACGGATCATGCTGCTGGTAGTGAGGTTGCTAGTGTTCACGCCCCTTCTCATTTTGGTACGGCACAGGTTGCAAATGACAATTCTTTTATCGTCCGCACTTTCCCCAAAAAAGTGCCAGACTGCGGAACACCTACTCCTTGGCAAGGGAGATTGCCGCAAGGGGGTGCTCCGGGGAACAGTTGCGGGCCTGTTTGGTGTGGCCCGCCTTCTCCCTTTTGCTACCCCACTGCCTCTTTCAGCCTGTTGCGGTGCTGCGGATCCCTCCCCCTCTGTACTGCTGTCCTCGCTCGGCTTGCTACCTTCCCAGGTTGGGTCAGTGACTTCATCGTCCACCACCTCCTCTTCCACTGTCACGGCTGTGTCATGGTCTGTTATTGTGGACCATGACACTTTTGCCGTGCATGCTTGTTGCCGGTGGCAACATGTTGTTTTGTATGTTTTGACACTTCCCCTTTAAGTTGTGTGTCCCTTCCCATTCTGGTGTGCACGGGGTTAAGGTGTGCTTGATAGGTGTGGTGGGTGTGACCTCAGACCTCCTATATGTTGGTTTGGTGGAGCCTGAGTGTCAGTATGGTTTGTTTGTCAGCTTGGTGTGGAGCTCTGCTCCTGGGATGAATGATACGGTCTGTGTGAGCCACCCTTATTTATTATTTTGTGTACCTTGCTCTGTCTGTTGTCCCCTCCGGTGTGTTTCTGTTTTCCCTCCCTACACCTGGTGTATGTAGTTTTGGTGTGGTCCCTGTTTGGAGGTGCGCATGGTGGTGTGATGGCTCCGAAAGGGGCGTGCTCTTCCCGGAGGGGTTAAGCGAAGGCAAGACTGTGGGTTTCCCAGCCTGGAGCCTCCGTCCATCTCGGCTGCGGCAGGTAAGTGTTCATAGCATTATGTTGCTGTTACTTACCTGCCGTACTGTTTAGCCCATGGTCTTGCTTCCTGTTTGCTACTGGGTCTCTGGAGACACCATTCATCCGTGGTGTAGGATGAATGGGTGGTCTCTGCCCTGTCATCACGCCTAGGGCATAGCAGGGATAGCAGGGTCCAAGGTTGGTGAGCATGAGTCCCTTTACCTTCTGAGGCGGCTCATGCGCTAGGAGTCTAGGGAGAGTTCAGGGTTGCATTAGGTGGTGACCTGTTCCCTGCATTGCAGCGAACGCCAAGGCACGGTGGGGGGGTTCCCCCCACTCCCCGTCATGACATCCACTTCCTCACTCTGTATAGTCCTGACGAAGGGGGTAATCCTGCCCCAGAAACGAGTTGACTATCGTATAATAATAAAAGATCTCTTAATACCAGACACTTCAATTGTGAAGTTTATTCAATCAAGGTATAGGCAGCGCCAAAGGGGTCCGCAACAATGTTTTTTAAAGGTTATTTCTTCATCTGCCACCTGCCTTGAGCACACGCAGAGGACCGTGGCCGCAGCCCAAGTCAACCGCACGCTGGTCGGGACACCAAATAACCAGCGAAGCGATCTACAGTTGTTGTGACTCTTCACAACAACATCTGGTAAGCAGACTCGTAAGCTTTTTAACACAATAAGGAAGCGTTTAATGCACATGTGGCGCTCTACTCTCCCAATTTTATCTCTACATACTTCCTTACTCTGGTTATCCTCCTGACTTGTTGACCTAACAACAACCTCAGTTATTGACAATTGTGTCTCATCCTCATCATGAACCTCTTGAGACGCTAATTGCGGTTGACTTATTGGCAACTGTGTCTCATCATCATCATCCATCTTGTGAAACACTAATTGCCGTTCCCCACCGTCATCTTCTTGTGACTGTGGATGCTCAAGAGTTTGGGAATTTGGGCACAATATCTCCTCATGTCCCTCTTCAAGCGGGCTTGGCGAGAGGCCCAAATCAAGGAATGACGATGAAAAGAGCTCCTCGGAATATACGAGTGTGGGATCACTTGTTTGCCATGGTGGGAGGAAAGAGTATCAGGGTGAGGATTCTGTTGACCAGACTCTTGGCTACTGAGACTGGACTTTGTGGTGCTTAACTGACTGGAAGCATTATCTGCTGCAATACAACCGACCACCTGGTCGCACTGGTCTGACTTCGAGAGTGGTGTCCTGCATCGCCCTGCAAACTGGGACATGAAGCTAGGTATCGTGGATGAGTGTGTTTTCTGTGCTCTGGCTGCAAGCACAGTTTCACCACTCCCAGGTCTACGGCCTCTGCGTGCACCATCAGCAACATGCCTTGCGCATATTAAATGGTATATATGCTTGAAAGTATATCACACGTACAGTAGCGCATGTTTTATAAGTGTATGCGCAAATAAAGTACACAGAAAGTCACAGATATTTTTAGTATGCACACACGTTGAACAGGAGATGTAGCACAGATAATGTCGCTGTCCACAGTGTCTATGAAAAAAGTACACTGAATTTCACAGATAATTTTAGGATGCGCAAACATTATACAGGAGGTATAGTGCAAGTAATGTCGCTGTCACCAGCGGCTAATAGAAAATTACACTGAAGGAATGTCACTGATATTTAGGATGCGCAAACGTTATACAGAAGATGTAGTGCTGGTAATGTCGCTGTGACCAGCGGCCAAACAATTGCGCTGATTGTCACAGATATTTAGGCTGCGCAAATGTGAAATAAAAGATGTAGCAGAGGTTGTGTCAATATCAGAAGCGGCACTGACAATTGCACGCAATTTAGCGCAGGTTGCGCTAATAATATACACTCACCTAAAGAATTATTAGAACACCTGTTCTATTTCTCATTAATGCAATTATCTAGTCAACCAATCACATGGCAGTTGATTCATGCATTTAGGGGTGTGGTCCTGGTCAAGACAATCTTCTGAACTCCAAACTGAATGTCAGAAGGGAAAGAAAGGTGATTAAGCAATTTTGAGCATGGCATGGTTGTTGGTGCCAGACGGGCCGGTCTGAGTATTTCACAATCTGCTCAGTTACTGGGATTTTCCACGCACAACCATTTCTAGGGTTTACAAAGAATGGTGTGAAAAGGGAAAAACATCCAGTATGCGGCAGTCCTGTGGGCAAAAAATCCTTGTGGATGCTAGCGGTCTGAGAAAATGGGCAGACTGATTCCAGCTGATAGAAGACCAACGTTGACTGAAATAACCACTCGTTACAACCGAGGAGTGCAGCAAAGCATTTGTGAAGCCACAACACGCACAACCTTGAGGCAGATGGGCTACAACAGAAGAAGACCTCACCGGGTACCACTCATCTCCACTACAAAATAGAAAAAGAGGCTACAATTTGCACAAGCTCACCAAAATGGACTGTTGAAGACTGGAAAAATGTTGCCCTGGTCTGATGAGTCCTCGATTTCTTTTGAGACTTTCAAATGGTAGAGTCCGAATTTGGCGTAAACAGAATGAGAATATCAGTACACTGTACTAAAATGGCCCCCACAGTCACCAGATCTCATCCCAATAGAGCATCTTTTGGATGTGGTGCAACGGGAGCTTCATGCCCTGGATGTGCATCCCTCAAATCTCCATCAACTGCAAGATGCTATCCTATCAATATGGGCCAACATTTCTAAAGAATGCTATCAGCACCTTGTTGAATCAATGCCACGTAGAATTAAGGCAGTTCTGAAGGCAAAAGGGGGTCCAACACTGTATTATTATGGTGTTCCTAATAATTCTTTAGGTGAGTGTATATTGCAGCCAGATACAACTATAGTCCTTAAAAGGACTTTTGGGTCTCTAACAATACCACGTATTCAGCGCAGGTTGTGCTAATAATTATATTGCTGCCAGATACAACAATAGTCCTTAAAAGACCTTTTGGGGCTCTAACAAGTTTTTTCACTAAAATATTGCTATTTCACTCCCTACACTATCTGTCCATTCTTCAGCACAGCTCTCCCAGACTAAGACTGAGCCAAACACGTGTCATCGGGTGCTATATAGCTCCCGATGACACGTACTGGCCAGCCAATCACTGTAATGCCAGTAGCCAACATGGCTACGGCATTACAGTAAGTGCCAGTACCTCCGCGCAGGTTTATTGGCTGCGTAGCAGCCAACAAACGTGTGGGGAGGAGAATGGAGCATCGCACTCGAGCACACGCGGTGTTCGGCCGAACACCGCGATATGCCGAGCATCACGATGCTCGAGTAAAATTTGTGTTCGGCAGAGCATGCTCGCCCAACACTAGCTCTAAGAAAATGGCAACACAAACATGATTTTTTTTTTCTAAAAATGTTTTATTGGGTAAAACGTAAAAAAAAAAAATAGACCGATTTGGTATCTTTGCGTCCATAATGGCTAGATTTATAAAAACATCACATGATCTACCACATCAAGTGAACGGTGTAAAACAAATTAGAAAAATTACACCTCACAAAAATTTTATAAAAAGCAACCAGGAACCAAAATGTACCCCAAAATGGTGCCAATAAAAACTACAGCTTGTCCTGCACAAAAAAAGGCCTCACGCAGCTCATTCACCAAAAAATAAAAAAGTTATTGATCTTAAAAACCATGACAGAAAATTCCATGTTAGAAAATCCAGATGCCACTCCTTCCCTTTTGAGCCCTGGCATATACCTAAATAACAGTTTACGACCACAATTAAGGTGTTACTGTATTAAGGATAAAGTGGGTAGCAAATATGAAAGGGGGATATTCTTCTGTTATCTTTTGTGAAAAAGAAAGTTTGGGACTAAAGCACCATTTTCTTATAAAAAAAATTTTTTTTTAATTTTCACACCCAAGTATTAAAAATTCTATGAAATAGCTGTTGAGTGAAGTACTCGCTACACGCCTTAAAAATTCCATGGGTGGTGTAGTTTACATAATGTGGTCACTTTTTGGGAGTTTTCACTGTGGGGTTACCTCGAGCCTCTTCAAATGCAACATGGTGCCCAAAGACCATTCCAGCAAAATCTGTCCTCCAAAAACCATATGGCGCTCCTTGCCTTCTGTGTTCTGTCTTGTGCCCAAACAGCAGTATACGACCACATATGGGGTGTTTCTGCAAACTGCAGAATCAAGGTAATAAATATTGAGGTTTGTTTTGTTGTTGTTAGAGTTGAGCGCGTACCGAACTTTAGGGTTTTCGGCACCCGAACATTTACGTAAAAGTTCGGTGTTCGGCGATTTTTATGGCGCTTTTTGAAAGGCTGCAAAGCAGCCAATCAACAAACGTCATACTACTTGCCCCAAAAGGCCATCACAGCCATGCCTACTATTGGCATGGCTGTGATTGGCCAACTGCAGCATGTGACCCAGCCTCTATTTAAGCTGGAGTCACGTAGCGCCGCCCGTCACTCTGCTCGGATTAGTGTAGGGAGAGGCTGCAGCTGCTGTGAGGGAGAGATCAGGGGTGCAGTGCACAAATTTTGTGGGTGCAGTGCACAAATTTTTTAAGCCTGCTCTGAGCCAACTACTACTGAAAACGAACTTTTTTTCCTTCAGTTAGTCAATATCAATACATAATCGGCAGCCATTTTATGCAACGATAGTGCACCAGCACAGGCTATCTGCATGTCTGCAAGTCCAGAAATACAGCTTTTTGCTTACTGGGGTGAAAAAAATACATCTGTTTCATATAGTGCACATCTAGGATTAGACGTGCATAAGTGAGTGTCACATTTAGGCCAGAAATATGGCTTTGTGCTTACTGGGGTGAAAAAACCCTCTGATATACTGCACATCTGGGATTAGACGTGCATAAGTTACTGTAAAATTAAGCCACAAATACCGCTGTCATATAGTGTTTTAAAAAAAAAAACATTTTGTGCAATACCCTACATCAGGGTTTTTATTGGCGGTTAATTATTTTTAACAGACTTAACCATTTTTTACTTTGCTTTGTGAACGCTAACTATGAGGCAAACATCTAATAAGGGACATGGTCATGGTCGTGGTAGTGGAGCCTCTGGTGCAGGGAGAGGACGTGGCCGTTCTGCCACAGCTACACGTCCTACTGAACCTACTACCTCAGGTCCAAGT
This sequence comes from Bufo bufo, assembly GCF_905171765.1. NCBI lineage: Eukaryota > Metazoa > Chordata > Amphibia > Anura > Bufonidae > Bufo > Bufo bufo. Next base: position 649,636,895 of record NC_053390.1, on the reverse strand, counting down.
AGCTGCCAGAATCTACAGCGATATTTGGTCGGACCTAATGCCGTTCTAAGGATGTTAAGGCCTGAGCAAGTACAGGTGCTAGTCAATTGGGTGGCCGACAGTGGATCCAGCACGTTCACATTATCTCCCACCCAGTCTTCTGCAGAAAGCGCACAGGTGGCGCCTGAAACCCATGCCCATCAGTCTGTCACATCACCCCCGTGCATATCGGGGAACCTGTCTGAGCCTCAAGTCATACAGCAGTCTCTTATGCTGTTTGAAGACTCTGCTGGCAGGGTTTACCAAGGGCATCCACATAGCCCTTCCCCAGGAGTGAAAGACATAGAATACACTGACGCGCAACCACTTATGTTTCCTGATGAGGACATGGGAATACCACCTCAGCACGTCTCTGATGATGATGAAACACAAGTGCCAACTGCTGCATCTTTCTGCAGTGTGCAGACCGAAAAGGAGGTCAGGGAGGAAGACTGGGTGGAAGACGATGCAGGGGACGATGAGGTCCTAGACCCCACATGGAATGAAGGTCGTGCCACTGACATTCAGAGTTCGGAGGAAGAGGCAGTGGTGAGACCGAGCCAACAGCGTAGCAAAAGCGGGAGCAGGGTGCAAAAGCAGAGCAGCTGTCGCCAAAACAGTTCGCCTGCTACTGGCCACCGTCACCAGGGACCGAGCACAGCAGCTTCAAGGAGTTCCCTGGCATGGCACTTCTTTACACAATCTGCTGACGAGAAGACCCAAGTCGTTTGCACGCAGTGCCATCAGAGCCTGAAGCGAGGCATTAACGTTCTGAACCTTAGCACAACCTGCATGACCAGGCATCTACATGCGAGACACGGGCTGCAGTGGAGTAAGCACCTTCAAAACCAAGAAAGGCCTCAGGCCCCTCCTGCTCCCTCTTCTGCTGCTGCCTCGGCCTCTTCCTCCGCCTCTGGAGGAACGTTGGCACCTGCCGCCCAGCAAACAGAGGATGTGCCACCAACAACACCACCTCCGTCACCAAGCATCTCTACCATGTCACACGGAAGCGTTCAAATCTCCATCTCACAAACCTTTGATAGAAAGCGTAAATTCCCACCTAGCCACCCTCAATCCCTGGCCCTGAAAGCCAGCATTTCTAAACTGCTGGCCTTTGAAATGCTGTCATTCAGGCTGGTGGAGACGGACAGCTTCAAACGGCTCATATCGCTTGCTGTCCCACAGTACATCGTTCCCAGCCGCCACTACTTCTCCAGGAGAGCCGTGCCCTCACTGCACAACCAAGTATCGGATAAAATCAAGTGTGCACTGCGCAACGCCATCTGTGGCAAGGTCCACCTAACCACAGATACGTGGACCAGTAAGCACGACCAGGGATGTTATATCTCCCTAACTGCACACTGGGTAAATGTAGTGGCAGTTGGGCCCCAGGCGGAAAGCTGTTTGGCGCACGTCCTTCTGCCGCCAAGGATCGCAGGGCATCATTCTTTGCCTCCTCTTCCTACTCAGCTTCCTCCTCCTCTTCTACCACCTCCTCATCCGGTCAGTGACAGACCTTCACCACCAACTTCAGCACAGCCAGGGGTAAACATCAGCAGGCCGTTCTGAAACTGATGTGTTTGGGGGACAGGCCCCACACCGCGCAGGAGTTGTGGGGGGGTATAGAACAACAGACCAACGAGTGGTTGCTGCCAGTGAGCCTCAAGCCCAGCCTGGTGGTGTGCGATAATGGGCGAAATCTCGTTGCAGCTCTGGGACTAGCCAGTTTGACGCACATCCCTTGCCAGGCGCATTTGCTGAATTTGGTGGTGCAGAAATTCATTCACAACTACCCCGACATGTCAGAGCTGCTGCATAAAGTGCGGGCCGTCTGTGCGCGCTTCCGGCGTTCTCATCCTGCCGCCGCTCGGCTGTCTGCTCTACAGCGTAACTTCGGCCTTCCCGCTCACCGCCTCATATGCGACGTGCCCACCAGGTGGAACTCCACCTTGCACATGCTGGAGAGACTGTGCAAGCAGCAGCAGGCCATAGTGGAGTTTCAGCTGCAGCACGCACGTTTGAGTCGCATTGCGGAACAGCACCATTTCACCACCAATGACTGGGCCTCCATGCGAGACCTGTGTGCCCTGTTGCGCTGTTTCGAGTACTCCACCAACATGGCCAGTGGCGATGACGCCGTTATCATCGTTACAATACCACTTCTATGTCTCCCTGAAAAAACACTTAGGGTGATGATGGAAGAGAATGTGGCCCAGGATGAGGAGGAGGAAGAGGGGTCATCTCTAACACTTTCAGGCCAGTCTTTTAGAAGTGGCTCAGAAAGAGGATTTTTCCAACAGCAGAGGCCAGGTACAAATTTGGCCAGCCAGGGCCCAAAACTGGAGGACGAGGAGGAGGATGAGGAGGAGGAGGATGGGGATGAAGCATGTTCACAGAGGGGTGGCATCCAACGCAGCTCGGGCCCATCACTGGTGCGTGGCTGGGGGGATATGGAGGACGCAGACGATACGCCTCCCACAGAGGACAGCTTGTCCATACCTCTGGGCAGCCTGGCACACATGAGCGAATACATGCTGCAGTGCCTGCGCAACGACAGCAGAGTTGCCCACATTTTAACGTGTGCTGACTACTGGGTGGCCACCCTGCTGGATCCCCGTTACAAAGACAATGTGCCGTCCTGAATTCCCTCACTGGAGCGTGATCGGAAAATGCGCGACTACAGGCGCAAGCTGGTAGACGCGCTCCTGAGAGCATTCCGGACTGACGCCGGGGGACAAGTGGAAGCACAAGGCGAAGGCAGGGGAGGAGGAAGAGGTCACCAACGCAGCTGTGTCAGCGCCAGCACCTCAGAAGGCAGGGTTAGCATGGCTGACATGTGGAAAAGCTTTGTCACCTCGCTGCAACAACCGGCCCCAACTGCTGATATGGAGCGTGTTAGCAGGAGGCAGCATTTAAACAACATGGTGGAACAGTACCTGTGCACACGCACAAACGTACTGACTGATGGTTCTCCTTCATTCAACTTCTGGGTCTCCAAATTGTCCACATGGCCAGAGCTTGCCCTGTATGCCTTGGAGGTGCTGGCCTGTCCTGCAGCCAGTGTACTCTCTGAACGAGTATTTAGCACAGCAGGAGGCGTCATTACAGACAGACATAGCCGCCTGTCCACAGCCAACGTGGACAAGCTCACGTTCATTAAAATGAACCAGGCTTGGATCCCTCAGGACTTGTCTGTACCTTGTGCAGAATAGACAGTTCTAACAGCCTCAACCATCCATTCTTGTACTCAAGTGCACTTATTCCTTTTTTTTTTTTTTATATGTCCCAATATTTTGGGGGATACCCCTATGTAAAAATGCTAAATAACACACATCTGTGTTGGCTACCTATTCCTCCTTCGCCGCCGGTTCCACCTAGACTGCCACGTGAGCCTACACGGCCACATCCACCCATTCACCGCCTCCTCAACCTCTTCCTCCTACATCATTCCTAATTTTTATTTTTTTAAGGTCTTTTATTTATTTTTTTATTCATTTCCCTATCCACATTTGTTTGCAGAGCATTTGCCATGCTCTTAGGCTGAGTTCACACGGGCGTTGCGGGAAAAGGTACGGGTGCGTTGCGGTAACATGCACGATTTTTCCACGCGAGTGCAAAACATTGTAATGCGTTTTGCACGCGCATGAGTAAAATCGGCATGTTTGGTACTCAAACCTGAACTTCTTCAAAGAAGTTCGGGCTTGGGATCGGTGTTCTGTAGATTGTATTATTTTCCCTTATAACATGGTTATAAGGAAAAATAATAGCATTCTGAATATAGAATGCATAGTAAAATAGCGCTGGAGGGGTTAAAAAAATATATAATAATTTAACTCACCTTAATCCACTTGCTCGCGCAGCCCGGCATCTCTTCTGTCTTCATCTTAGCTGTGTGCAGGAAAAGGACCTGTGGTGACGTCACTCCGGTCATCACATGGTCCGTCACATGATCTTTTACCATGGTGATGGATCATGTGATGACCGGAGTGACGTCACCACAGGTCCTTTTCCTGCACACAGCTAAGATGAACATAGAAGAGATGCCGGGCTGCGCGAGCAAGTGGATTAAGGTGAGTTAAACTATTTATTTATTTATTTTAACCCCTCCAGCGCTATTTTACTATGCATTCTGTATTCATAGTCTCATCCCGATCGTCTCCTAGAAACCGTGCGTGAAAATCGCACCACATCCACACTTGCTTGCGGATGCTTGCGATTTTCACGCAGCCCAATTCACTTCTATGGGGTCTGCGTTGTGTGGAAAACGCACAATATAGAGCATGCTGCGATTTTCACGCAACGCATAAGTGATGCGTGAAAATCACAGCTCATGTGCACAGCCCCATAGAAATGAATGGGTCTGGATTCAGTGCGGGTGCAATGCATTCACCTCCCGCATTGCACCCGCGCGGAATACTCGCCCGTGTAAACTCAGCCTTAAGCATCAATTTTGCTGCTGTAATGGTCGCGTACACACACACACAGGGGGAGGGAAGTGACCACTGCGCTCCACCCTTACCCCTGGCCCTGCCTACTTGCCTCGCGAGTCCTAATGACAGGGGACAACTGGACGGCAATCCCTAACTTGGAATAAGTGCAGGGATGACAGACAGACAAACAACAGGACGTGAACGGACCGAGTCAATACCAGGAAAGCTACAAAGTACAAATGGAGTACGCAGAGAATTGTCAGGAGAAGTCGGGGTCATAAATACCAGGAGAGCAGCAAAGTACACAAGGAGCAGGCAGAGGATCGTCAGGAATTCAGCAGGAGGTAAGTACGCCAGGAAAGACCAAATCACAGGTGGAACCTAAATTAACAGGCAACCTGTAGCCAGCAGGCTGCCTGTATTTATAGTGGGGAGTGAGGGTCATGTGACGTGGCCAGCGTCACATGACCGACAGACCAACCAGTCGAGCACCGAGTGATCAGCTCGGCGCTCAAGGCAGACTAGGAGCAGGGAGGCACCCAGCTAGTAAAGCCGCCCTGGGAATGAGGTCAAACACAGATCCTCATTCCCAAAGCTAAGCAACAGTTCTGCGGGCAATGGGGGACCGAGTGCACCTTCGGAACCCCGTTACAGTACCCCCACTTTTACGAGGGGCCACCGGACCCAAGACTTCAGGCGATGGCTTTTCAGGGTGTTCTAAATGAAATTTTCAAACAAGTCTAGGAGCATGAACCTCCCTGGCAGGTACCCAAGATCTCTCTTCAGGTCCATACCCCTTCCAGTGAATCAAGTACTGCAAGGAATTACGCACCTTCCTGACATCCACTATTTTAGACACCACATACTCGACAGCATCACCAACAAGAACCGGCGGAGGCGAGGCTTTTGATGGTACCACCGGTTCAAAATATCTTTTAAGTAGAGACTTATGGAACACATTATGAATGTGGAATGACTCGGGCAGCTCCAACCTAAAAGATACCGGGTAATCACCTCCGTGATCTTATATGGTCCAATAAAACGAGGAGCAAACTTTTTAGAATCTACCTTAAGAGAGAGATTCTTGGAGGACAACCATACCTTATCCCCAACCTGAAAATTTACCCCCCTTGAATGTCTCCTATCGGCCTTGAGTTTCTGAGAACTTTGAGCCTTTTCTAAGTTCGATTGAACCTGGGCCCAAACTGTGCACAGTTCAGAGGAGAGCCTATCCGCCTCAGGGTTAGAGGAGGAGACGGATGACCCAGAATGAAAACGGGGATGGAAACCATGGTTACAAAAGAAAGGTGAAACCCCAGCAGAAGAATTTACACGGTTATTCAAAGCAAATTCAGCCAATGGAAGAAATTTCACCCATAATTGCTGGTCATCAGCAACATACGACCTCAAGAATTGTTCGACAGACTGATTAAGGCGTTCAGTCTGCCCATTACTCTCAGGGTGGTAGGCAGAGGAAAAAGACAATGAAATTAGACATTTTTGACAGAAGGCCCTCCAGAATTTGGACACAAACTGCACACCCCTGTCAGAAACAATATTTTCCGGGATACCATGCAATCAAACTATTTCTTTCACAAAAATAGACACCAGGGTTTTGGCATTCGGGAGTTTAGACAGGGGAATGAAATGGACCATCTTGCTAAACCTATCGACCACTACCCAAAGTACAGTCTTACCCTCCGCCGGCGGTTGGTCAGTTATAAAGTCCATCGAGATATGGGACCAGGGTCTACTGGGAATGGGTAGGGGTCGTAGGTTACCAGCAGGGCGAGTCCTAGGTGTCTTGGACCTGGCACAAACCTCACAGGCTGACACGTAGGACTTGATATCCCTAGTTAGAGTGGGCCACCAATAAGATCTAGAAACCAGATCCTTAGTGCCCTCAACACCCGGATGTCCAAAAAAAGGCAGAATCGTGACACTCACCCAACAGCTGGAGACGAAATTGTACGGGAACAAACAACTTATCTGTTGGGGTGGATACCGGTGCCAGATGATATTCAGACCTAATGCGAGCCGAGATATCCTGGGTAAGAGCTGCTAAGAAGATTTTTGCTGGTAGGATGGATTCAGGTGGTACCTCAGTAGGTTGAAAAGCCTGGAAGCTCCGAGATAATGCGTCCGCCTTCACATTTTTACTTCCCGGCCTGAACGTGATGGAAAAATCAAAACGAGTAAAAAACAGAGCCCATCTGGCTTGACGGGGATTCAACCTCTTAGCAGACTCGAGAAACATAAGGTTTTTATGGTCAGTGACAACAGTTACACAATGCCTTGCCCCCTCCAGAAAATGCCTCCACTCCTCGAATGCCCATTTAATGGCCAGCAGCTCCCTATTCCCTATGTCGTAGTTTCTCTCCGTGGGAGAGAATTTCCTGGAGAAGAAGGCACATGGTCTCAGATTAGTGAGGCTAGCAGGACCTTGTGAAAGGACTGCTCCTGCGCCGTCCTCGGACGCATCCACCTCCACAATAAAAGGTTTCTCCTGATCAGGCTGGATCAGAATAAGAGCGCTACTGAATGCCTTTTTTAATTTTTCAAATGAAGAAATGGCCTCAGTAGACCAATTCTCCAAATCCGCACCTTTCTTAGTAAGGTCGGTCAACGGTTTAGCAATTACGGAAAAATTCATAATAAATTTACGATAGTAATTGGCGAAACCTAAGAACCGTTGTAAGGCCTTTAAGGATGAAGGTCTTACCCATTCCTTAATTGCTAGTACCTTACCAGGATCCATCTTGAAGGCGAGAGGAGTCAGAACATGCCCTAGAAACAGAATCTCCTGTACACCAAAGACACATTTCTTTTGTTTAGCGGATAGCTGATTCTCCCTCAACACCTCTAATACTTGTTTAACATGAGACACATGGGATTCGAAGTCAGGAGAGAATATCAAAATGTCGTCAAGATAGACAATAACAAATTTACCTAAGAACTCCCTAAGAATGTCATTCATGAAGTTTTGGAACACAGCTGGGGCATTGCTGAGTCCAAAAGGCATCACCTGATATTCAAAGTGTCCTACCGGAGTATTGAACGCCGTCTTCCATTAGTCTCCCTCCTTAATTCGGATTAGATTGTATGCCCCTTTCAGGTCAATTTTGGAAAACCAGGTTGCCCCCAGAACCTGGTTAAATAAATCCAGAATCAATGTATCACGGTCGGCGTGACTATCACATACGTGACACAGAGGGAGGGAACAAGGAAGGCCCTGCCCAAGTGAGAGGGAAGGTGGTGACCCCTGACTCACCTAGCGGCTGGCACCTGGCTGCCCTGACGTCCCTAGACGGGTTCCTCACCCGTACGCCGATCACGTGCCTAAAGCCCTGGCTTTCCCTAAGCTGAGCCCTAGATAGTGAACAGGGCGGTGGGAACACTAGTCCGCACCACTAGCTCTAAAGGAAAACACCAAGGGAAGGACAGACAATACAAACTTAACATATAATCCCAGGTGGGCGACAACAGGAGACAACAAGAAGCCCAACAGGGATCCGGAGGGTAGCACTCTGGAACGACAACCAGGATTCACAACTCCAGTGGGTCAGTATAGATGTCCAGGCAGGAAGCTCTATAACTGGCAACTAGAGGAGTGTGAGGGGAGAATATAAGGAGGTTGGGAGTGGCAGACAAGAAACAGCTGAGGAGGAGAAGCTACGGATCCCTGATTGAGACAAAAAGGATAGCAAGGCAAACACAGAAAACAATCACTAAGAAACAACGTGATCTTTAGATATAGAGCGCGCAGCCACCCGCTGCGACCTCCTGACCCCGGGTATAACGGAGTCAGACGTGGCTCTTGATACCCTCGTGACAGTACCCCCCCTTTCACGAGGGGCCTCCGGACACTCAGGACCAGGTCTCTCCGGATGAGAGGCATGGAAAGCCTGAATTAACCTGTTGGCGTTTACCTCTGACGCTGGAACCCACATTCTTTCCTCGGGACCGTAACCCCTCCAATGCACCAGATACTGAAGAGAGCGGCGGACCCGACGAGAATCAACAATTCTGGCTATTTGAAACTCCAGATTACCATCCACAATAACAGGAGGAGGTGGCAGCGGTGATGGTTCTAGAGGTGGAACATACTTCTTGAGTAACGATTTATGGAAGACGTTATGGATCTTAAAAGTCTGAGGTAGCTCCAGGCGAAAAGCCACAGGGTTAATGACGGCTACTATTTTATAAGGACCAATGAACCTAGGGCCCAGTTTCCAAGAGGGAACCTTCAACTTAATATTCCTAGTAGACAACCACACATAGTCATTCACTCCTAGGTCCGGACCTGGCGACCGTTTCTTATCGGCCATGCATTTATATTTACCACTCATCTTTTTCAAGTTAACTTGCACCTTCTGCCATACCGATGAAAGAGATGAAGAAACCCTTTCCTCTTCGGGAACCCCAGAAGACCCCCCCTCTTTGAAAGTACAAAATTGGGGATGAAAACCATATGCACCAAGGAATGGTGACTTGCCAGTGGACTCCTGATAATGATTATTTATGGCAAACTCAGCTAACGGTAAATATGATGACCACAACTCTTGGTTTTCAGACACAAAACACTTTAAATATGTTTCTAGGTTTTGGTTAGTACGCTCAGTCTGTCCATTCGACTGAGGATGGAAAGCTGAGGAAAAGGACAAGTGTACCCCCAAACGGGAACAAAAAGCTTTCCAAAACTTAGAAATAAACTGGGTTCCCCGATCCGAAACCACATCGGAAGGGACCCCGTGAAGCTTCACGATATCACTGATAAACACCTGAGCAAGAGTTTTAGCATTAGGAAGTGCGGGTAGCGCAATAAAGTGTACCATTTTGCTAAACCTGTCTACTACTACCAAAATAACTGTTTTACCCGCAGACAACGGTAAGTCAGTGATGAAATCCACTGACAGATGTGTCCATGGCCTATTGGGGATAAAAAGTGGCAATAAAGACCCTGCTGGACGTGTATGAGAGACTTTCGCGCGTGCACAAGTAGAGCAAGTAGACACGAAATCCATTACATCCTGACGCAACCTTGGCCACCAAAAACGACGAGATAATAGCTCCAAGGTTGCTTTACTACCCGGGTGCCCAGCAAGTGCCGAATTATGATGTTCTTTTAATAATTCAAGACGCAGATTTAACGGTACAAACAATTTCTCTGAGGGGCAAGAGGCCGGGGCGTCCCCCTGGACCTCTAACACCTTTCCCTCTAGAACAGAGTGTACAGCAGAGACAACCACTCCTCTTTGTAAAATAGGTACCGGATCACTAACATTACCCCCTCCAGGGAAACTACGAGATAACGCGTCTGCCTTGGTATTTTTTGCCCCAGGACGATAGGTGATTACAAAGTTAAATCTGGTAAAGAATAACGACCACCTAGCTTGTCTAGGGGTGAGACGCTTAGCTGATTCGAGGTACAGAAGGTTTTTGTGATCCGTAATCACCGTGACGGGGTGGATTGCTCCCTCTAAGAAGTGACGCCACTCTTCACGCGCTAGTTTAATCGCCAACAGTTCCCTATTTCCAACATCATAGTTCTTCTCTGCAGAAGATAATTTTTTGGAAAAGAAAGCGCAAGGGCGCCATTTGCCAGGAGACGGACCCTGAGACAATACAGCCCCCACTCCCACCTCTGACGCATCTACCTCAACAATAAAAGGCTGGGAGACATCAGGTTGAATTAGAACAGGTGCCGAGGTAAACCTCTCTTTTAGAGAGGAAAATGCATTTTTAGCGGCGTCAGACCATTTGGAAAAATCAGTCCCCTTCCTAGTCATGTCGGTAAGGGGTTTAACGATCACTGAATAATTTTTAATGAACTTTCTATAGAAATTTGCGAAACCCAAAAACCGTTGTAGGGCTTTAAGGTTCTCAGGAAGATCCCAATCTAAAATTGCCTGGACCTTCCCAGGATCCATACGGAAACCTGAAGCAGATAATAGATATCCCAGGAACTGTATTTCCTGAACGGCGAAGACACATTTTTCAATTTTCGCATATAATTTATTCGTCCGTAGGACCTGCAGTACTTGCCTGACATGCACCTCATGTGTTTTCAGATCAGCCGAATAAATTAAGATATCATCTAGGTATATGACTACAAACCTGCCGATGAGATGACTAAAAATATCATTAACGAAATGTTGGAAGACAGCGGGGGCATTGGTCAGACCGAAAGGCATAACTAGATTTTCATAATGCCCTTCAGGGGTGTTAAAAGCTGTCTTCCACTCATCCCCTTCCCTGATACGAATCAGATTGTAGGCCCCCCTAAAATCAAGTTTGGAGAACCACCTAGCACCCGCAATCTGATTAAAAAGGTCAGGAATGAGAGGAAGAGGGTATGGGTCTCGGATGGTTATCTGGTTTAGCTCACGGAAATCTAGGCAAGGACGCAGGCCCCATCTTTCTTTTTAACAAAGAAAAACCCTGCAGCCACGGGTGAAGAAGAGGGTCTGATGTGTCCCTTAGCCAGACTCTCGGAGATATAATCTTTCATGGCTTGTCTCTCGGGACCCGAAAGATTATACAACTTGGACTTGGGTAATTTTGCACCGGGAATCAGGTTAACCGGGCAATCATAAGGACGATGAGGTGGTAGCTTCTGACAACCCTTTTCAGAAAAAACGTCCTCAAAGTCCGAAATAAATGTAGGTAGGGAAGCTATGGAGGCGATTAAGCAATTGTTATTTAAGCAATTCTCTCTGCAATGCTCACTCCACTCCAATATCTCCCTGGCCTGCCAATCCACCACTGGATTGTGCGCTACCAACCAGGGAAGACCCAATACCACAGGAGAGGGAAGGCCCTCCAGAACGTAACATGAAAGACACTCATTATGGTGGTCCCCTACCCGAAGGTGTAAATTATGAACAATGTGGGTGAGGTTTCTCTGAGACAGAGGAGCCGAATCTATAGCGAATACGGGAATAGGTCTCTGCAGCGTACAGAGAGACAAACCCATAGTGCGGGCAAAATGGGCATCTATCAAATTTACCCCTGCTCCACTGTCTAGAAAAAAAGAAATAGACTCTGTCTTAACACCAAAAACAATAACCGCTGGTAACACAAATTGAGATGTTCGTATGGAGGAAACGTATACCCCCCGGCTGACATCCTCCGCACAGCCTGGGGTTAGTAGTTTTCCGACGGTCTTTTGTTTTTGAGAAAGGAGGGACAGACATTAATGAAATGACCCTTCCCCCCACAGAAAAAACAAGCCCCCCCCCCTACGGCGAACCTCAGGAGGACGGACCTGACGAGAAGTTCCGCCTAGCTGCATAGGCTCATCTAAGTCAGTACAGACTAATTGTTGCTTGGGAGAGGTAACCAATTGCTCAGGAATTTTCGATCTCTCCCTAAGACGCCTATCTATTCTGATAGAGAGGGACATAACAGCATCAAGGGAAAGGGGGGTCTCATACAGCGCCAGTGCATCCTTAACCCTTTCAGATAACCCAGAGCAGAACTGACTCCTGAGAGCCGGGTCGTTCCACTGAGTATCCGTAGCCCACCTACAGAACTCTGAGCAATATTCCTCTGCTGACCGATCTCCCTGTAGGAGTCTCCGTAACTTCGACTCAGCCAGGGCCACTCGGTCAGGGTCATCATATATGAGACCCAAAGCCCCAAAAAATCCCTCCACTGACCGGAGAGCCTGGGAACCAGGGGGTAACGAGAACGCCCAGGATTGTGGGTCCCCCTGAAGCAGGGAAATGACAATCCCTACCCGCTGTTCTTCATTACCTGAGGAGTAAGGGCGCAACTTAAAGTATAATTTGCAGGCCTCACGGAACGTCGCAAATTTGTCCCTTCCCCCAGAAAATCTGTCAGGAAGAACAACCTTGGGTTCTGTAACAACCTGGTTACCCATAGCAACCGCTGGGGGTGCGGTCTGGTGCATTTGCTGCTGTTGTTGGAGGACAGACGACTTCAATCCTGCCACCTCCAAAGACAGGCCTTGAAGCTGTTTTGCCAAGGCAGCAATAGGATCCATATTGGATTCTAAGTAGAGAAAAAAAACAACAAAAAGAAAATTTTTTATTTTATTTTTTTTTTCTCAAAAAGTAATGGCCAGTTATAATATCACGGTCGGCGTGACTATCACATACGTGACACAGAGGGAGGGAACAAGGAAGGCCCTGCCCAAGTGAGAGGGAAGGTGGTGACCCCTGACTCACCTAGCGGCTGGCACCTGGCTGCCCTGACGTCCCTAGACGGGTTCCTCACCCGTACGCCGATCACGTGCCTAAAGCCCTGGCTTTCCCTAAGCTGAGCCCTAGATAGTGAACAGGGCGGTGGGAACACTAGTCCGCACCACTAGCTCTAAAGGAAAACACCAAGGGAAGGACAGACAATACAAACTTAACATATAATCCCAGGTGGGCGACAACAGGAGACAACAAGAAGCCCAACAGGGATCCGGAGGGTAGCACTCTGGAACGACAACCAGGATTCACAACTCCAGTGGGTCAGTATAGATGTCCAGGCAGGAAGCTCTATAACTGGCAACTAGAGGAGTGTGAGGGGAGAATATAAGGAGGTTGGGAGTGGCAGACAAGAAACAGCTGAGGAGGAGAAGCTACGGATCCCTGATTGAGACAAAAAGGATAGCAAGGCAAACACAGAAAACAATCACTAAGAAACAACGTGATCTTTAGATATAGAGCGCGCAGCCACCCGCTGCAACCTCCTGACCCCGGGTATAACGGAGTCAGACGTGGCTCTTGATACCCTCGTGACACAATGGGAGGGAGTATCTATTCTGGACAGTGATTTTATTTAATCTCCGGTAATCGATACATGGCCTAAGACCACCATATTTTTTCTTAACGAAGAAAAACCCTGCCCCCATAGGAGAGACAGAAGGTCTAATATGCCCTTTACCAAGGCTCTCCTTAATATAATCTTCCATGGCCTTGCGTTCGGGCATAGAAAGATTATAAATTCGTCCTTTAGGAAACTTGGCCCCCTCTACTAGCTCTATGGTACAATCATAAGGTCTATGGGGGGGGGGTAGAACCTCCGGGGTTGGTGATGAGAATACATCAGAATATTCTCTAACAACAGAGGGTAAAGTATCAGACTTTACTGAGACCCCAGCCTGTACCACGGACAAGCACGAGTCACACTTAGGCCCCCATCTCACTAACTCCCCATTGGACCAATCTATAGTGGGGTTATGTAGTCGGAGCCAAGGCAACCCTAGTACCACCTCAGCAGGTAGGTTCTCCAGGACTAGAAGCGAACATCTCTCTGAGTGGCACACACCCACGGTTAGAGAAATCTCTGAGGTACATAAGCTCACCGTACCACCAATAAGAGGAGTAGCATCAATAGCCATGACATGGAAAGGAGTTGGTAAGGAAAACATAGGAATACCAAATCTTACAGCATACTCAGAGTCAATAAAGCTAGCCGCTGAGCCAGAATCAATAAAGGCCTTACCCGGCCATTTATCTACTCCCAGAGAAATCGTAATGGGTACCGAAAGCTTACATTTAGAAAATTCAGGGTGTACCTGGTCTTTAGGTTGCCTTGCCTTAGGAGACTTGACAGAGAGGACCTTCTTAGGACACTGGTTGATCCAATGGTCAGGATCTCCACAGTAAAAGCATTCTCCACGTCTGTGGCGAAGATTCCCTCGGGTCATGCCAACATGCATGGGTTCCTCGGTGGAGACCTCAGCATTGTCTCTGGGATAGGCCTCTGGCTGGACCACCATCTGGGAAGAGAACTGTTGTTCCTGTCGTCTCTCTCTAACCCGTCGGTCAAGTCGGACAACAAGGGTCATCATCTCCTCTAAGGTCTCTGGAAGTTGATAACTGACCAGAAGATCCATTAATTTATCAGACAGACCTGACCTGAACTGACTCTTCAGGGCTGGTTCGTTCCATCCTGAGGGGACACACCACCTTCTGAATTGGGTGCAAAAATCCTCCGCTGGTAAATTGCCCTGAACCAGTGCCTTCAGAGCCATCTCGGCTACTAGAGCCCTGTCTGGTTCATCATAGAGGGTACCCAGGGCCTGAAAGAACCCCTCCACAGAATATAAACAACTGGCGCCAGCAGGTAAAGAGAACGCCCAGTCCTGGGGATCACCCTGTAATCGGGAAATGATAATGCCCACGCGTTGACTCTCGGGGCCAGAGGACACGGAAAGCAAACGGAAGTAAAGTTTGCAACTCTCCTTAAAAGAGAGAAACTTCTTCCGATCTCCAGAAAAGGGTTCTGGGAGCTTAATCTGGGGCTCAAAATGCGGACTGGAGGCCTGAGGAGTGGAAGAACCTTGCCCTAACTCAAAAGAACTGAGTTTTTCCCCTAACTCCTGCACCCTCTGCGTCAGATTATAGACATGGTCAGTCAGGGTCACCAGAGGATTCATAATACAGTGGTTATTGGGCCTGTTAATCTGTAACGGCCGCGTACACACACACACAGGGGGGAGGGAAGTGACCACTGCGCTCCACCCTTACCCCTGGCCCTGCCTACTTGCCTCGCGAGTCCTAATGACAGGGGACAACTGGACGGCAATCCCTAACTTGGAATAAGTGCAGGGATGACAGACAGACAAACAACAGGACGTGAACGGACCGAGTCAATACCAGGAAAGCTACAAAGTACAAATGGAGCACGCAGAGAATTGTCAGGAGAAGCCGGGGTCATAAATACCAGGAGAGCAGCAAAGTACACAAGGAGCAGGCAGAGGATCGTCAGGAATTCAGCAGGAGGTAAGTACGCCAGGAAAGACCAAATCACAGGTGGAACCTAAATTAACAGGCAACCTGTGGCCAGCAGGCTGCCTGTATTTATAGTGGGGAGTGAGGGTCATGTGACGTGGCCAGCGTCACATGACCGACAGACCAACCAGTCGAGCACCGAGTGATCAGCTCGGCACTCAAGGCAGACTAGGAGCAGGGAGCCACCCAGCTAGTAAAGCCGCCCTGGGAATGAGGTCAAACACAGATCCTCATTCCCAAAGATAAGCAACAGTTCTGCGGGCAATGGGGGACCGAGTGCACCTTCGGAACCCCGTTATAGCTGCCTTTTGCAGCACTCTAGCTCTTTCCATGACATTTTTACAGCCATTTTAGTGCTCAAAAGTTCGGGTCCCCATTGACTTTAATGGGGTTCGGGGTCAAGTTCGGGTGCCGAACTCGAACATCCAGGTGTCCGCTCAACTCTAGTTGTTAACTCTTGATGTGTTCCAGGAAAAAAATTATTAAAATGGAAAATCTGCAAAAAAAAAGTGACATTTTGAAATTTTACCTATATTTTGCTTTAATTCCTGTGGAATACCTAAAGGCTTAACAACATTTCTAAAGCCAGTTTAAATAGTTTTAGGGGTGTCATTTCTAAAATAGTGTCATTTATGGGTTGTTCTATTATGTAAGCCCCACAAAGTGACTTCAGAACGGAACTGATCCTTAAAAAGTGGGTTTTGGAAATGTTCTTAAAAAGTTTAAGAATTGCTTGAAAAGCCTTCTAACGTCCTAAAAAAATAAAATTAAATTTACAAAATGATGCCAACATAAAGTAGACATATGGGGAATGTTAAGTAATAAATATTTTAAGAGGTATCACTTTCTGTTTTAAAAGCAGAGAAATTGAAATTTAGAAAATTGATAATTTTTCTAAATTGTTGGTAAATTTGGAATTTTTTCAGAAATAAAGGTAAAATATATTGACTCAAATTTATGACTATCATGAAGTACAATCTGTCATGAGAAAACATTCTCAGAATGGCTTGGATAAGTAAAAGCGTTCCAAAGTTATTACCACATAAAGTGACACATGTCAGATTTGCAAAATTAGGCCTGGTCAGGAAAGGGGTAAATGGCCTGGTCTGGAAGTGGTTAATATACTATTATCCAAGCCAAATTCACCAGCTCTAACTATACCCTTCTTTAAAGCGCACATGTCAGCAGATTTGTACCTACAGTCCTAATCAAAAGTTTAAGACCACTTGAAAAATTGCAAAAAAATCATATTTTACATTGTTGGATCTTAACAAGGTTCCAAGTAGAGCTTCAACATGCAACAAGAAGAAATGAGAGTGAGACAAAACATTTTTTGAGCATTCAATTAATTAAAAATAATGATTAAACTGAAACAGGCTGTTTTTCAGCTGATCCAAATTTTAGGACCACATGCCTTTAAAAGGCCAAATCTGTGCAAAGATGTGGATTCATTGTCATTTTCTGTCAGGTAGTCGCACGTTGTGATGGCAAAGCCAAAAAAACTCTACCTTTTTGAACATGGTCGGGTTGTTGAACTGCATAAGCAGGGTCTTTCACAGCGCGCCATCGCTGCTGAGGTGGGACGCAGTAAGACAGTCATTTGGAATTTCTTAAATGATCCTGAGGGTTGTGGAAGACCCAAAAAAATTTCATCAGCACTGAGCCGGAGGATCCAATTGGCTGTCTGTCAAGACACTGGACGATCCTCGACCCAAATTAAGGCCCTTACTGGTGCTGACTTGTCATGGTCTTACCTTCTTGCTGTTCTCCTTCGTTTGACATGTGCTGGCGGCCATCTTGGTTTCTGGGTTTCTTGTAGCCTTCCACCCTGCGGCTCCTCCTTCCCTCTGGGAGGAGCTGGATGCCTAGCTCATATATATAGGAGGTCTGTGGCTTCAGTTCCTTGCTTGGTCCTCCTGTGTTCACATGCTTCTAAGACTGCTGCTGCTTCTGGTTCCTGATCCTGGCTTCGTCTGACTACCCTGCTGGTTCCTGATCCTGGCTTCGTCTGACTACCCTGCTGGTTCCTGATCCTGGCTTCGTCTGACTACCCTTCTGGTTCCTGATCTCTGGCCTCTCAAAGACTCTGCTTCGGTTTCACCATTCGTTTGGACTTTTGCTTTACAGCTTTATTTTCAATAAAGCCTTCTTATTTTCACTTATCTCTTGTTGTACGTCTGGTTCATGGTTCCGTGACATGACTGCAGCCCCATAACCATCAGACGGCATCTGAGACTCAAGGGCTTCAAAAACAAAAAACGTCTTCAAAAGACCTCGTCTCCTTGAACGCCACAGAACTGCTCGTTTGGACTTTGCAAGAGAGCACCAAACATAGGACATTCAAAGGTGGAAGAAAGATTTATTCTCTGATGAGAATTTTTTTTACTTTGATGGTCCTGATGGTTTCCAACGTTACTGGCATGACAAGCAGATCCCACCTGAGATGTTTTCAACGCGCCACAGTGGAGGGGGCGCCATAATGGTCTGGGGTGCTTTTTCCTTCAGTGGAACAATGGAGCTTCAGGAAGAGCAGGGGCGTCAAACAGCCGCTGGCTATGTCCAGATGTTGCAGAGAGTATTCCTCATGACTGAGGGCCCTCGTCTGTGTGGTAACGACTGGGTTTTTCAACAGGACAATGCTACAGTACACAATGCACGCAGGACAAGGGACTTCTTCCAGGAGAATAACATCACTCTTTTGGCCCATCTGGCGTGTTCCCCTGATCTAAATCCAATTGAGAACCTTTAAGGATGGGTGGCAAGGGAAGTTTACAAAAATGGACAATAGTTCCAGACAGTAGATGGCCTTCGTGCGGCCGTCTTCACCACTTGGAGAAATGTTCCCACTCACCTCATAGAAACGCTTGCATCAAGCATGCCGAAACAAATTTTTTAAGTCATAAATAGTGTTGAGCGAACAGTTCGAGCATAGTTCGGGTCCCTACCGAATTTTGGGGTGTTCGTGACACGGACCCGAACCCGAACTTTTTCGTAAAAGTTCGGGTTCGTCGTTCGGCATGTATTTTGGCGCATTTTGAAAGGCTGCAAAGCAGCCAATCAACATGCATCATACTACTTGCCCTAAGATGCCATCGCAGCCATGCCTACTATTGGCAAGGCTGTGATTGGCCAAGTGCAGCATGTGACTCAGCCTCTTTATAAGCTTGTGCGCACGTCGGGACGTGCTCACTCCCGATGTGAATAGAACAGGGATAGACGCAGCTGATGCTAGGGCGAGAATAGGCAGGGATAATTGAATAACTGGAAGCAAATTTCTCTCCTCCACCTGTGATTCATCTGAACAACTGCAGCTGAGCTGCTTTTTTGATAGGGATTGGCTATTTTTAGAGCGGCCAGAGTGATTTTTCCATCCACATGTACCTGGGCTGACCGCCGGCCGCCATTTTGCGACTTGTAGTGCTGCAGCAGAAGCTGCCACAGTGTGCATTCCAAAGCTCCAAACAAGTCAGACATCTACACCTGGGATTCAGACCAATAGCGATTTAGCAGCACAGTCCAAGGCTATTTTTTTTAAAGGTTGTGCAGACCATTTTGTGGCACATGTTACTGGGCTGATAGGCGGCGGCCATCTTGGGACTAGTGCTGCAGCACAATCTCTCCCAACGTCCATTAATCACTTGTAATAGTGGTCTGTGCCATAGAAATCCTACATCAGGGACTTGGGTGTGCTTGTGTCACCCCTACTAATACCAGTCCACCTGTAATCCATACAGTGAAAAGCCATAAAGTATTCCAGTGAGGGAATTTTTTTTTTATTTAAAAAAGGCCAAGTTAGTTTATCTGGCGTTCAATATACTAGATACAGTTAGGCCTGCGTTTCATACACCTGGAATTAGCAAACTAATGTGCTGGGGTTGGGAAAACATATATGTACCCATACTAGAATCTGTCAAAGAAAGCGGTACTCACATATAACAGTCATTCCATCTGTAATCCATACAGTCAAAAGACTGAAAGTATTCCAGTGAGGGAATTTTTTTTATTTAAAAAAGGCCAAGTTAGTTTATCTGGCGTTCAATATACTAGATACAGTTAGGCCTGCGTTTCATACATCTGGAATTAGCAAACTAATGTGCTGGGGTTGGGAAAACATATATGTACCCATACTAGAATCTGTCAAAGAAAGCGGTACTCACATATAACAGTCATTCCATCTGTAATCCATACAGTCAAAAGACTGAAAGTATTCCAGTGAGGGAATTTTTTTTATTTAAAAAAGGCCAAGTTAGTTTATCTGGCGTTCAATATACTAGATACAGTTAGGCCTGCGTTTCATACATCTGGAATTAGCAAACTAATGAGCTGGGGTTGGGAAAACATATATGTACCCATACTAGAATCTGTCAAAGAAAGCGGTACTCACATATAACAGTCATTCCATCTGTAATCCATACAGTCAAAAGACTGAAAGTATTCCAGTGAGGGAATTTTTTTTATTTAAAAAAGGCCAAGTTAGTTTATCTGGCGTTCAATATACTAGATACAGTTAGGCCTGCGTTTCATACATCTGGAATTAGCAAACTAATGTGCTGGGGTTGGGAAAACATATATGTACCCATACTAGAATCTGTCAAAGAAAGCGGTACTCACATATAACAGTCATTCCATCTTTAATCCATACAGTCAAAAGACTGAAAGTATTCCAGTGAGGGAATTTTTTTTATTTAAAAAAGGCCAAGTTAGTTTATCTGGCGTTCAATATACTAGATACAGTTAGGCCTGCGTTTCATACATCTGGAATTAGCAAACTAATGTGCTGGGGTTGGGAAAACATATATGTACCCATACTAGAATCTGTCAAAGAAAGCGGTACTCACATATAACAGTCATTCCATCTGTAATCCATACAGTCAAAAGACTGAAAGTATTCCAGTGAGGGAATTTTTTATTTATTTAAAAAAGGCCAAGTTAGTTTATCTGGCGTTCAATATACTAGATACAGTTAGGCCTGCGTTTCATACATCTGGAATTAGCAAACTAATGTGCTGGGGTTGGGAAAACATATATGTACCCATACTAGAATCTGTCAAAGAAAGCGGTACTCACATATAACAGTCATTCCATCTGTAATCCATACAGTCAAAAGACTGAAAGTATTCCAGTGAGGGAATTTTTTTTTATTTAAAAAAGGCCAAGTTAGTTTATCTGGCGTTCAATATACTAGATACAGTTAGGCCTGCGTTTCATACATCTGGAATTAGCAAACTAATGTGCTGGGGTTGGGAAAACATATATGTACCCATACTAGAATCTGTCAAAGAAAGCGGTACTCACATATAACAGTCATTCCATCTGTAATCCATACAGTCAAAAGACTGAAAGTATTCCAGTGAGGGAATTTTTTTTTTATTTAAAAAAGGCCAAGTTAGTTTATCTGGCGTTCAATATACTAGATACAGTTAGGCCTGCGTTTCATACATCTGGAATTAGCAAACTAATGTGCTGGGGTTGGGAAAACATATATGTACCCATACTAGAATCTGTCAAAGAAAGCGGTACTCACATATAACAGTCATTCCATCTGTAATCCATACAGTCAAAAGACTGAAAGTATTCCAGTGAGGGGATTTTTTTTATTTAAAAAAGGCCAAGTTAGTTTATCTGGCGTTCAATATACTAGATACAGTTAGGCCTGCGTTTCATACATCTGGAATTAGCAAACTAATGTGCTGGGGTTGGGAAAACATATATGTACCCATACTAGAATCTGTCAAAGAAAGCGGTACTCACATATAACAGTCATTCCATCTGTAATCCATACAGTCAAAAGACTGAAAGTATTCCAGTGAGGGAATTTTTTTTATTTAAAAAAGGCCAAGTTAGTTTATCTGGCGTTCAATATACTAGATACAGTTAGGCCTGCGTTTCATACATCTGGAATTAGCAAACTAATGTGCTGGGGTTGGGAAAACATATATGTACCCATACTAGAATCTGTCAAAGAAAGCGGTACTCACATATAACAGTCATTCCATCTGTAATCCATACAGTCAAAAGACTGAAAGTATTCCAGTGAGGGAATTTTTTTTATTTAAAAAAGGCCAAGTTAGTTTATCTGGCGTTCAATATACTAGATACAGTTAGGCCTGCGTTTCATACATCTGGAATTAGCAAACTAATGTGCTGGGGTTGGGAAAACATATATGTACCCATACTAGAATCTGTCAAAGAAAGCGGTACTCACATATAACAGTCATTCCATCTGTAATCCATACAGTCAAAAGACTGAAAGTATTCCAGTGAGGGAATTTTTTTTATTTAAAAAAGGCCAAGTTAGTTTATCTGGCGTTCAATATACTAGATACAGTTAGGCCTGCGTTTCATACATCTGGAATTAGCAAACTAATGTGCTGGGGTTGGGAAAACATATATGTACCCATACTAGAATCTGTCAAAGAAAGCGGTACTCACATATAACAGTCATTCCATCTGTAATCCATACAGTCAAAAGACTGAAAGTATTCCAGTGAGGGAATTTTTTATTTATTTAAAAAAGGCCAAGTTAGTTTATCTGGCGTTCAATATACTAGATACAGTTAGGCCTGCGTTTCATACATCTGGAATTAGCAAACTAATGTGCTGGGGTTGGGAAAACATATATGTACCCATACTAGAATCTGTCAAAGAAAGCGGTACTCACATATAACAGTCATTCCATCTGTAATCCATACAGTCAAAAGACTGAAAGTATTCCAGTGAGGGAATTTTTTTTATTTAAAAAAGGCCAAGTTAGTTTATCTGGCGTTCAATATACTAGATACAGTTAGGCCTGCGTTTCATACATCTGGAATTAGCAAACTAATGTGCTGGGGTTGGGAAAACATATATGTACCCATACTAGAATCTGTCAAAGAAAGCGGTACTCACATATAACAGTCATTCCATCTGTAATCCATACAGTCAAAAGACTGAAAGTATTCCAGTGAGGGAATTTTTTTTTTATTTAAAAAAGGCCAAGTTAGTTTATCTGGCGTTCAATATACTAGATACAGTTAGGCCTGCGTTTCATACATCTGGAATTAGCAAACTAATGTGCTGGGGTTGGGAAAACATATATGTACCCATACTAGAATCTGTCAAAGAAAGCGGTACTCACATATAACAGTCATTCCATCTGTAATCCATACAGTCAAAAGACTGAAAGTATTCCAGTGAGGGGATTTTTTTTATTTAAAAAAGGCCAAGTTAGTTTATCTGGCGTTCAATATACTAGATACAGTTAGGCCTGCGTTTCATACATCTGGAATTAGCAAACTAATGTGCTGGGGTTGGGAAAACATATATGTACCCATACTAGAATCTGTCAAAGAAAGCGGTACTCACATATAACAGTCATTCCATCTGTAATCCATACAGTCAAAAGACTGAAAGTATTCCAGTGAGGGAATTTTTTTTATTTAAAAAAGGCCAAGTTAGTTTATCTGGCGTTCAATATACTAGATACAGTTAGGCCTGCGTTTCATACATCTGGAATTAGCAAACTAATGTGCTGGGGTTGGGAAAACATATATGTACCCATACTAGAATCTGTCAAAGAAAGCGGTACTCACATATAACAGTCATTCCATCTGTAATCCATACAGTCAAAAGACTGAAAGTATTCCAGTGAGGGAATTTTTTTTATTTAAAAAAGGCCAAGTTAGTTTATCTGGCGTTCAATATACTAGATACAGTTAGGCCTGCGTTTCATACATCTGGAATTAGCAAACTAATGTGCTGGGGTTGGGAAAACATATATGTACCCATACTAGAATCTGTCAAAGAAAGCGGTACTCACATATAACAGTCATTCCATCTGTAATCCATACAGTCAAAAGACTGAAAGTATTCCAGTGAGGGAATTTTTTTTATTTAAAAAAGGCCAAGTTAGTTTATCTGGCGTTCAATATACTAGATACAGTTAGGCCTGCGTTTCATACATCTGGAATTAGCAAACTAATGTGCTGGGGTTGGGAAAACATATATGTACCCATACTACACTGCGTGCAGAATTATTAGGCAAATGAGTATTTTGACCACATCATCCTCTTTATGCATGTTGTCTTACTCCAAGCTGTATAGGCTCGAAAGCCTACTACCAATTAAGCATATTAGGTGATGTGCATCTCTGTAATGAGAAGGGATGTGGTCTAATGACATCAACACCCTATTTTAGGTGTGCATAATTATTAGGCAACTTTATTTCCTTTGGCAAAATGGGTCAAAAGAAGGACTTGACAGGCTCAGAAAAGTCAAAAATAGTGAGATATCTTGCAGAGGGATGCAGCACTCTTAAAATTGCAAAGCTTCTCAAGCGTGATCATCGAACAATCAAGCGTTTCATTCAAAATAGTCAACAGGGTCGCAAGAAGCGTGTGGAAAAACCAAGGCGCAAAATAACTGCCCATGAACTGAGAAAAGTCAAGCGTGTAGCTGCCAAGATGCCACTTGCCACCAGTTTGGCCATATTTCAGAGCTGCAACATCACTGGAGTGCCCAAAAGCACAAGGTGTGCAATACTCAGAGACATGGCCAAGGTAAGAAAGGCTGAAAGACGACCACCACTGAACAAGACACACAAGCTGAAACGTCAAGACCGGGCCAAGAAATATCTCAAGACTGATTTTTCTAAGGTTTTATGGACTGATGAAATGAGAGTGAGTCTTGATGGGCCAGATGGATGGGCCCGTGGCTGGATTGGTAAAGGGCAGAGAGCTCCAGTCCGACTCAGACGCCAGCAAGGTGCAGGTGTAGTACTGGTTTGGGCTGGTATCATCAAAGATGAGCTTGTGGGGCCTTTTCGGGTTGAGGATGGAGTCAAGCTCAACTCCCAGTCCTACTGCCAGTTTCTGGAAGACACCTTCTTCAAGCAGTGGTACAGGAAGAAGTCTGCATCCTTCAAGAAAAACATGATTTTCATACAGGACAATGCTCCATCACACGCGTCCAAGTACTCCACAGCGTGGCTGGCAAGAAAGGGTATAAAAGAAGAAAATCTAATGACATGGCCTCCTTGTTCACCTGATCTGAACCCCATTGAGAACCTGTGTTCCATCATCAAATGTGAGATTTACAAGGAGGGAAAACAGTACACCTCTCTGAACAGTGTCTGGGAGGCTGTGGTTGCTGCTGCACGCAATGTTGATGGTGAACAGATCAAAACACTGACAGAATCCATGGATGGCAGGCTTTTGAGTGTCCTTGCAAAGAAAGGTGGCTATATTGGTCACTGATTTGTTTTTGTTTTGTTTTTGAATGTCAGAAATGTATATTTGTGAATGTTGAGATGTTATATTGGTTTCACTGGTAAAAATAAATAATTGAAATGGGTATATATTTGTTTTTTGTTAAGTTGCCTAATAATTATGCACAGTAATAGTCACCTGCACACACAGATATCCCCCTAAAATAGCTAAAACTAAAAACAAACTAAAAACTACTTCCAAAAATAT
This sequence comes from Bufo bufo, assembly GCF_905171765.1. NCBI lineage: Eukaryota > Metazoa > Chordata > Amphibia > Anura > Bufonidae > Bufo > Bufo bufo. Next base: position 649,612,244 of record NC_053390.1, on the reverse strand, counting down.
TCAGCTTTGATATTAATGAGTTTTTTGGGTTCATTGAGAACATGGTTGTTGTTCAATAATAAAATTAATCCTCAAAAATACAACTTGCCTAATAATTCTGCACTCCCTGTAGAATCTGTCAAAAAAAGCGGTACTCACATATAACAGTCATTCCATCTGTAATCCATACAGTCAAAAGACTGAAAGTATTCCAGTGAGGGAATTTTTTTTATTTAAAAAAGGCCAAGTTAGTTTATCTGGCGTTCAATATACTAGATACAGTTAGGCCTGCGTTTCATACATCTGGAATTAGCAAACTAATGTGCTGGGGTTGGGAAAACATATATGTACCCATACTAGAATCTGTCAAAGAAAGCGGTACTCACATATAACAGTCATTCCATCTGTAATCCATACAGTCAAAAGACTGAAAGTATTCCAGTGAGGGAATTTTTTTTTTATTTAAAAAAGGCCAAGTTAGTTTATCTGGCGTTCAATATACTAGATACAGTTAGGCCTGCGTTTCATACATCTGGAATTAGCAAACTAATGTGCTGGGGTTGGGAAAACATATATGTACCCATACTAGAATCTGTCAAAGAAAGCGGTACTCACATATAACAGTCATTCCATCTGTAATCCATACAGTCAAAAGACTGAAAGTATTCCAGTGAGGGGATTTTGCTTATAAAAAATAATATATTTCATTGTGGTGCGAGTTGAATCGCAACAATGAAGAAAAATACTATTAAGGGACGAGGACGCGGTCGTGGTGGTGTCCGTGGAGCCTCTGTTGCTGGTAGAGGACGTGGCCGTTCGGCCCCAGGCGCACACAGTAGGGAACGAACTCCCTCAACTAGCCGGCAGAATGTACCGCAATATCTCGTGGGGCCCAATGCCGCTCTTAGGATGGTAAGGCCTGAGCAGGTACAGGCATTAATCGATTGGGTGGCCGACAGTGCTTCCAGCACGTTCACCACATGGTCTTCCACCCAGTCTTCTGCGGAAAGCGCACAGGTGGCACCTGAAAACCAAGCCCATCAGTCTGTCACATCACCCCCAAGCATATCAGGGAAACGGTCTGAGCCACAAGTTATGCAGCAGTCTCTTCTTCTGTTTGAAGACTCTGCTTCCAGGGTTTCCCAGGGGCGTCCACCTAGCCCTTCCCCAGTGGAGGAAGACATACCATGCACTGACGCACAACCACTTATGTCTCCAGATGAAGAGGACATGGGAATACCACCACAGCAGAGTCACCGACTCTCTGATGATGACGAAACACAGGTGCCCACTGCCGCGTCTTTTTGCAGTGTGCAGACTGAACAGGAGGAGGTCAGGGAGGGAGACTGGGTGGAAGACGATGCAGAGGACGATGAGGTCTTAGACCCCACATGGACTGAAGGTCGTGGCGATGACTTTCACAGTTCAGAGGAAGAGGTAGTGGTGAGACCGAGACAACAGCGAAGCCAAAGAGGGAGCAGGGGGCCAAAGCAGACGAGCCGCCGCCCCCAGAGTTCGCCTGCTACTGGACATCGCCAACAGGGACCCAGCCCCACAAAGGCAGCTTCAAAGAGTTCCCTGGCATGGCACTTCTTTAAACAATGTCCTACCGACAAGACCCGAGTGACTTGCACGCTCTGCCATCAGAGCCTGAGGCGAGGCATTAACGTTCTGAACCTCAGCACAACCTGCATGACCAGGCATCTACATGCAAAGCATGAACTGCAGTGGGGTACACACCTTAAAAACCAGGCACTCGCTGAGGCTCCCCCTGCTCCCTCTACCGCTGCTGCCTCGGCTTCCGCCTCGAGAGGAATGTTGCCACCTGCCGAGCAGCAAACAGAGGATGTGCCACCGACACCACCACCACCGCCACCGTCAACTAGCGTCTCCACTATATCACACAGCAGCGTTCAGCTCTCAATATCTCAAACCTTAGAGAGGAAGCGCAAATTCCCCCCGAGTCACCCTCGAGCCCTTGGCCTGAACGCCAGCATTTCTAAACTGCTGGCCTTTGAAATGCTGTCATTCCGGCTGGTGGACACAGACAGCTTCAAACAGCTGATGGCCATGGCTGTCCCGCAGTATGTGGTTCCCAGCCGCCACTACTTCTCCAAGACAGCCGTGCCTTCCCTGCACATGCAAGTGTCCGATAAAATCAAGTGTGCACTGCGCAACGCCATTTGTGGCAAGGTCCACCTAACCACAGATACGTGGACCAGTAAGCACGGCCAGGGACGCTATATCTCACTAACTGCACACTGGATGAATGTAGTGGCGGCTGGGCCCCCGGCGGACAGTTCCTTGGCGCACGTCCTTCCGCCCCCTAGGATCGCAGGGCATCATTCTCTGCCTCCTGTAGCCTCCTCCTCCTACTCGGCTTCCTCCTCCACTGCTTCCACCAGCTCATCCGGTCAGCCACACACCTTCACCACCAACTTCAGCACAGCCCGGGGTAAACATCAGCAGGCCATTCTGAAACTCATATGTTTGGGGGACAGGCCCCACAGCGCAAAGGAGTTGTGGCGGGGTATTGAACAACAGACCGACGAGTGGTTTCTGCCGGTGGGCCTCAAGCCAGGCCTGGTGGTATGCGATAATGGGCGAAATCTCGTGGCAGCTCTGGGACTAGCCGGTTTGACGCACATCCCTTGCCTGGCGCATGTGCTGAACTTGGTGGTGCAGAGGTTCATTCACCACTACCCCAACATGTCAGAGCTGCTGCATAAAGTGCGGGCCGTCTGTGCGCGCTTCCGCCGTTCACATCCTGCCGCTGCTCGCCTGTCTGCGCTACAGCGGAACTTCGGCCTTCCCGCTCACCGCCTCATATGCGACGTGCCCACCCGGTGGAACTCCACCTTGCACATGCTGGAGAGACTGTGCGAGCAGCAGCAGGCCATAGTGGAGTTTCAGCTGCAGCACGCTCGCGTCAGTCGTACTGCCGAACAGCACCACTTCACCACCAATGATTGGGCCTCCATGCGAGACCTGTGTGCCCTGCTGCGCTGTTTCGAGTACTCCACCAACATGGCCAGTGGCGATGACACTGTTATCAGCGTTACAATACCACTTCTATGTCTCCTTGAGAAAACACTTAGGGCATTGATGTTAGAGGAGGTGGCCCAGGTGGAGGAGGAGGAGGAGGATGAGGGCTCGTTTCTAACACTATCGGGCCAGTCTGTTCGAAGTGGCTCAGAGGGAGGTTTGTTTAAGCAGCAGAGGACAGGTTCACAAGTCGCCAGCCAAGGCACTGTACTGGAGGACGAGGAGGATGAGGAGGTGGAGGGGGACGAGGATGACGCAAGTTCACAGCGGGGTGGCAGCCCAGGCCCATCACTGGTGCGTGGCTGGGGGATACGGTGGACGATGACGATACGCCTCCCACAGAGGACAGCTTGTCCTTACCCATGGGTAGCCTGGCCCACATGAGCGAATATATGCTCCAATGCCTGCGCAACGACAGCAGAGTTGCCCACGTTTTAACGTGTGCAGACTACTGGGTGGCCACCCTGCTGGATCCCCGGTATAAAGACAATGTGCCCACTTTAATTCCTGAACTGGAGCGCGACCGTAAGATGCGCGAGTACAAGCGCACGCTGATAGAGGCGCTCTTGAGAGCATTCCCACATGTCACAGGGGAACAGGTGGAAGGTGAAGGCAGAGGAGTGGCAAGAGGTCGCCAACGCAGCTGTGTCACGGCCAGCTCATCTGAGGGCAGGGTTAGCATGGCAGAAATGTGGAAAAGTTTTGTCTCCACGCCACAGCTATCTGCACCGACACCTGATACGGAACGTGTTAGCAGGAGGCAGCATTTCACTAACATGGTTGAACAGTATGTCTGCACACCCCTCCACATCCTGACGGATGGTTCGGCCCCATTCAACTACTGGGTTTCGAAATTGTCCACGTGGCCAGAGTTAGCATGTTATGCCTTGGAGGTGCTTTCCTGCCCGGCGGCCAGCGTTTTATCTGAACGCGTATTCAGCACGGCAGGGGGCGTCATTACTGACAAGCGCAGCCGCCTGTCCACAGCCAACGTGGACAAGCTGACCTTCATAAAGATGAACCAGGCATGGATCCCACAGGACCTGTCCCTCCCTTGTGCAGAGTAGTCCTTATTAACTGCCTAAAACATGTCTTGTTGTGCTACGGGCCACTTCTTTATTTGATACAAATTTTATGAAACCCACAGTTGAATGAAACTCTTCTCTGTCTGGGCGCCGGGGCCTAACCAGATGAAAGTGGCCGGTTAAACTAACGGGTGACATGAAGCCATAACCTCTGCCATGCTACCTCTGTCTTCTGTCTGGGTGCTGAGGCCTAAGTCAAATAAAGCGGTCTTCTGCTGTGCTGGGGGATATGAAGCTAATCTCTTACCTCTCTCCTCTGTCTGGGTCCAAAGGCCTAAATCACTGAAAGAGGCCTTCTCCTGTGGTGTGTGATATGATGCCAGAATATGTGCTGTGGGGCCTCTCTCCTCTTCCTGGGTGCAGGGGTCAAATAAACTAAATTGTGGCCTACTCCTGTGGTGGTTGATATGATGCCTGATTCTCTGATGTGGAACCTCTCTCCTCTGTTTGGGTGAAGGGGTCAAAGTAACTAAATGGTGGCTTCTCCTGTGGTGGCTGATATGATGCCAGAATATGTGCTGTGGTGCCTCTCTCCTCTTCCTGGGTGCAGGGGTCAAAGTAACTAAATGGTGGCTTCTCCTGTGGTGGCTGATATGATGCCAGAATATGTGCTGTGGGGCCTCTCTCCTCTTCCTGGGTGCAGGGGTCAAAGTAACTCAATGGTGGCTTCTCCTGTGGTGGCTGATATGATGCCAGAATATGTGCTGTGGTGCCTCTCTCCTCTGTCTGGGTCCAAAGGCCTAAATCACTGAAAGAGGCCTTCTCCTGTGGTGTGTGATATGATGCCTGAATATGTGCTGTGGTGCCTCTCTCCTCTTCCTGGGTGCGGGGGTCAAAGTAACTCAATGGTGGCTTCTCCTGTGGTGGCTGATATGATGCCAGAATATGTGCTGTGGTGCCTCTCTCCTCTTCCTGGGTGCGGGGGTCAAAGTAACTCAATGGTGGCTTCTCCTGTGGTGGCTGATATGATGCCAGAATATGTGCTGTGGGGCCTCTCTCCTCTTCCTGGGTGCAGGGGTCAAAGTAACTCAATGGTGGCTTCTCCTGTGCTGATTGATATAAAGCTGATGGTTGTGCCATCTGACATGGTTGCCAGGGTCTGATTCAATGGGGGCCTACTCCTGTGGTGGGTGATCTAAATGCCTGATTCTCTGCTGTGAAACCTCTCTCCTCCGTCTGGGTGTAGGGGTCAAAGTCTTTCAAAGTCGCCTTCTCCTGTGCTGATTGATATGAAGCTGATGGTTGTGCCATCTGACATGGTTGCCGGGGTCCCATTAAATTGTGGCCTACTCCTGTGGTGGTTGATATGATGCCTGATTCTCTGATGTGGAACCTCTCTCCTCTGTTTGGGTGAAGGGGTCAAAGTAACTAAATGGTGGCTTCTCCTGTGGTGGCTGATATGATGCCAGAATATGTGCTGTGGGGCCTCTCTCCTCTTCCTGGGTGCAGGGGTCAAAGTAACTCAATGGTGGCTTCTCCTGTGGTGGCTGATATGATGCCAGAATATGTGCTGTGGTGCCTCTCTCCTCTTCCTGGGTGCGGGGGTCAAAGTAACTCAATGGTGGCTTCTCCTGTGGTGGCTGATATGATGCCAGAATATGTGCTGTGGTGCCTCTCTCCTCTTCCTGGGTGCGGGGGTCAAAGTAACTCAATGGTGGCTTCTCCTGTGGTGGCTGATATGATGCCAGAATATGTGCTGTGGTGCCTCTCTCCTCTTCCTGGGTGCAGGGGTCAAAGTAACTAAATGGTGGCTTCTCCTGTGGTGGTTGATATGATGCCTGGTTTTCTGCTGTGAAACCTCTCTCCTCCATCTGGGTGTAGGGGTCAAAGTCTTTCAAAGTCGCCTTCTCCTGTGCTGATTGATATAAAGCTGATGGTTGTGCCATCTGACATGGTTGCCAGGGTCTGATTCAATGGGGGCCTACTCCTGTGGTGGGTGATCTAAATGCCTGATTCTCTGCTGTGAAACCTCTCTCCTCCGTCTGGGTGTAGGGGTCAAAGTCTTTCAAAGTCGCCTTCTCCTGTGCTGATTGATATGAAGCTGATGGTTGTGCCATCTGACATGGTTGCCGGGGTCCCATTAAATTGGGGCCTACTCCTGTGGTGGGTGATCTAAATGCCTGATTCTCTGCTTTGAAACCTCTCTCCTCCGTCCGGGTGTAGGGGTCAAAGTCTGTCAAAGTCGCCTTCTCCTGTGCTGATTGATATAAAGCTTATGCTTGTGCCATCTGACATGGTTGCCGGGGTCTGATTCAATGGTGGCCTACTCCTGTGGTGGGTGATCTAAATGCCTGATTCTCTGCTGTGTAACCTCTCTCCTCCGTCTGGGTGTAGGGGTCAAAGTAACTAAATGGTGGCCTACTCCTGTGGTGGGTGATATGATGCCTGGTTCTCTGCTGTGGGACCTCTCTCCTTTGTCTGGGTGCTGTGGTCAAAATAATAGTAAGTGACCTTCTCCATTGGTGGGTGACTTGAAGCCTGATTCTGTGCTATGGGACCTCACTCCAATTAATATTGTTTAATTTTTATTTATTTTATGTTAACTCATCATTTCCCTATCTACATTTGTTTGCAGGGGATTTAACTACATTTTGCTGCCTTTTGCAGCCCTCTAGCCCTTTCCGGGTGTGTTTTACAGCCTTTTTAGTGCCCAAAAGTTCGGGTCCCCATTGACTTCTATGGGGTTCGGGTTCGGGATGAAGTTCGGGTCGAGTTCGGATCCCGAACCCGAACATTTTTCGAAAGTTCGGCCGAACTCGTCGAACCCGAACATCCAGGTGTTCGCTCAACTCTAGTCATAAACAATAATGGCAGAGCTACTCATTACTGAGTTCATGTTTGGAAGTTGGATTTCTGTTTTGGGGGGGTTAGTTTTTTTTTTGGAGGTGTGGTCCTAAACTTTTGATCAGCTGAAAAACAGCCTGTTTCAGTTTATTCGTTGTTTTTATTAACCACTTGCCATCTGGGCAATTTGCCCCCTTCCTGACCAGGCCTAATTTTGCAAAACTGACATATCTCACTTTATGTGGTAATAACTTTGGAACGCCTTTATTTATCCAAGTCATTCAGAGACTTTTCTCGTGACACATTGTACTTCACGATAGTCATAAATTTGAGTGAAAATATTTCACCTTTATTTATGAAAAAATCCCAAATTTACCCAAAAATTTTAAAAATTTGCAATTTTCTAAATTTCAATTTCTCTGCTTTTAAAACAGAAAGTGATACCTCATAAAATGTTTATTACTTAACATTCCCCATATGTCTACTTTATGTTGGCATCATTTTGGAAAGGTCATTTTATTTTTTTAGGATGTTAGAAGGCTTAGAAGTTTAGAAGCAATTGCCAAAATTGCCAAAACCCACTTTTTAAGGACCAGTTCAAGTCTGAAGTCACTTTGTGGGGCCTACATAGTGGATACCCCCATAAATGACCCCATTGTAGAAACTAAACCCCTCAAGGTATTCAAAACTGATTTTACAAACTTTGTTAACCCTTTAGGCGTTCCACAAGAATTAAAGGAAAATGGAGATCCAATTTTAAAATTTCACTTTTTTGGCAGATTTTCCATTTTAATCAAATTTTTTCTTTAACACATCGATGGTTAACAGCCAAACAAAACTCAATATTTATTACCCAGATTCTGCGGTTTACAGAAACACCCCACATGTGGTCATAAACTGCTGTATGGGCACACGGCAGGGCGCAGAAGAAAAGGAACTCCACTGTCACGACCGCTATCCCAGCAGCAGTCGTGACGCACCAGACGGAGGGGAAGGGGGACCCTTATCTACGGATGGGAAATAGAATGGCCACCCCTGACTAACCCTAAGCTGGCACCTGTCTGCCCTGATACCCTAGACGGGGTGTGAACCCGTGCGGCGAGCAGGATGCCTAAACCCTCAGTCGCCCTAACAAGACTGGACTGGGGAAAGGCCGATGGGAGCGCTAGTCACCATCACTCACGTCTAGGAAAACAACAGGGGAAGACATCAACAAGCAAACAACAGCAGAGATAGACTTATCCAGTCACGAGCAGAGAAGGCGATCCCAAACACGACAGTCCACGCCGGACAAGAGCTCCACAGCAACACCATCAAACGATCTCCTTCCAAGGTCAGAGTAGCACTGGAAGTAAGGACTATATCTGGCAATGACTGCAAGTGAAAGTGAAACTAATATAGTAGCTGGGAGTGGCAGACAGGACTCACCTGAGAAGGATGCCTACAAACTCCCAGTCAGGACAAAAAGGTTCACAAGGCAAAACCCAGATGACATACCCTGAACCACGGAGCAAACTCACAAGCTGTCGCGAGTAGCAAGTCGCTGCGACCTTCTCCTCCCAGACCTGTCTGGATCAGTCACAGTCGTGACAGTACCCCCCTTTCTACGAGGGGCCCCTGGACCCTCAAGACCAGGCCTCTCCGGATGGGAGCTATGAAAAGCCCGAATGAGTCTGTCCGCTTTTATCTCTGATGCTAGAACCCACATTCTCTCTTCGGAACCATAACCTTTCCAGTGCACCAGGTACTGAAGAGAGCGGCGAACATATCGTGAATCAACAATCTTTTCTACCTGAAACTCAAGACTGCCATCAACAACCACCGTGGAGGCAGTAGTGGCAATGGTTCAGGAGGTTCTACATATCTCTTAAGCAGAGATCTGTGGAAGACATTATGGATCCTTAGAGTCTGAGGTAGCTCCAGACGAAAAGCCACCGGGTTAATGATCTTAATTACCCTATAAGGACCAAAAAAGCTCGGACCTAATTTCCACGAGGGAACCTTCAACTTGATATTTCTGGTAGACAACCACACCAAGTCATTCACCCCAAGGTCCGGACCTTCAGAGCGCTTCCTATCAGCCGCACGTTTGTATCTACCACCAATTCTCTTCAGACTTTCTTGCACACTCTGCCACACTGAAGAAAGTGAAGACGCAAATCGTTCCTCCTCGGGAATCCCAGACGGCCCCCCCTCACTAAACGTACAAAACTGAGGATGAAAACCAAACGCACCAAAAAATGGTGACTTATCGGTGGATTCTTGACGACGATTATTAATGGCAAACTCAGCTAACGGTAAATAAGATGACCATTCCTCCTGATTTTCGGAAACAAAGCATCTCAAATATGTCTCTAGGTTTTGATTGGTATGTTCAGTCTGACCGTTGGACTGTGGATGGAAAGATGAAGAAAACGACAGATGAACCCCTAAACGAGAACAAAAAGCTTTCCAAAATTTAGAAACGAATTGGCTACCACGATCCGAAACAATATCGGAAGGGACCCCTTAAAGCTTTACGATGTGGTCAATAAATACCTGAGCCAGTGTGTTAGCATTAGGCAATGCGGCAAGAGCAATAAAGTGCACCATTTTACTGAATCTGTCAACAACTACAAGAATAACAGTCTTCCCCGCTGATACTGGTAGATCCGTAATGAAATCCATTGACAGGTGCGTCCAAGGCCTGTTGGGGATGGCCAGAGGTAAAAGACGCCCTGCCGGACGAGTATGATCTACCTTAGAATGAGCACAGGTAGCACATGCAGACACAAAATTCAACACCTCCTGGCGCCATTTAGGCCACCAGAACCGACGAGACACTAACTCAGAGGTTGCCCTACTACCTGGGTGTCCTGCCAGTGTGGAGTTATGGTGTTCTTTTAGTATCTCCAGTCGTAAATTTTCGGGCACAAACAGTTTACCCGAGGGGCAGGAGGCCGAGGCGTCTCCCTGAGCTTCCAACACCCTCCCCTCCAAACCTGAGTGTAATGCAGAGACCACCACCTCCTTTTTCAAAATGGGCTCTGGTACCTCAACATCACCCCCTCCAGGAAAACTTCGAGACAATGCATCCGCCTTAGTATTTTTTGCCCCCGGGCGATAGGTTATTACAAAATTAAACCTAGTAAAAAATAACGACCACCGAGCCTGTCTAGAGGTGAGACGTTCTCCAGATATAATACGTTTTTGTGATCAGTAATCACCGTGACGGGATGAACCGCCCCCTCCAAAAAATGACTCCACTCCTCAAAAGCCAACTTAATAGCCAAAAGTTCCCTGTTGCCAATATCATAGTTCCTTTCTGCAGTAGACAATTTCTTCGAAAAGAAAGCACACGGACGCCATTCACCAGGGGACGGGCCCTGAGATAGTACCACTCCCACCCCCACCTCTGATGCATCAACCTCTACAATAAAAGGAAGCAAGACATCTGGCTGTACGAGAATAGGGGCCGAGGTGAATCTCTCCTTCAGAGATGCAAAGGCAGTTTTGGCTGCATGTGACCATTTGGAAAAATCGGATCCCTTTCGGGTCATGTCCGTCAGTGGTTTGACCACCAAGGAATAGTTCTTTATAAACTTTCTATAAAAATTGGCAAACCCCAGGAAGCGTTGCAATGCCTTCAGGTTCTCAGGCAGATCCCAGTCTATAATCGCCCGGACTTTCTCTGGATCCATGCGGAAACCTGAATCTGACAACACATACCCCAGAAATGGCAGTTCTTTTACGGCGAACACACATTTTTCTAACTTAGCAAACAATTTGTTGGCCCTTAATATCTGCAGCACTTGTCTCACATGGATCTTATGTGTATCCAGATCCGGGGAATAGACCAGGATGTCATCAAGATATATCACAACAAATCTCCCGATAAGGTGACTAAAAATATAGTTGACAAAATGTTGGAATACCGCAGGCGCATTAGTAAGACCAAATGGCATGACCAGATTTTCATAATGCCCTTCCGGAGTATTAAAAGCCGTCTTCCACTCATCCCCCTCTTTGATGCGAACCAGGTTATAGGCTCCTCTGAGATCCATTTTGGAGAACCATTTAGCACCAGCAACCTGATTAAAGAGGTCGGGAATGAGAGGAAGAGGATAGGGATCTCGGATAGTTATCCGGTTTAATTCCCGGAAATCCAGGCAAGGACGTAGGCCCCCATCTTTCTTTTTAACGAAAAAGAACCCTGCAGCCACAGGTGAAGAAGATGGTCTGATGTGTCCCTTAGCCAAACTCTCCGAAATATAATCTTTCATAGCCTTCCTCTCCGGGCCGGAAAGATTGTATAACCGGGTTTTAGGTAGTTTTGCCCCAGGTAATAGATTAATCGGGCAATCATATGGACGATGAGGTGGTAACCCCTGACAACCCTTCTCAGAGAACACATCCATAAAATCTGACAGAAAGGCAGGTAAAGATGTTACAGAGAGTGTAGAGCACCTACTACTCAAGCAGTTGTCCTTACAATGTTCACTCCACTCCACAATCTCCCCGGCCTGCCAATCCACCACTGGATTGTGAGTCACCAGCCAGGGAAGCCCCAATACCATAGGAGCCGGAAGACCGTCCAGGACATAACAAGAGATATGCTCTTTATGGAGGTCCCCTACCTGCAGATGGATATTATGGATGATCTGAGTTAACTCTCTCTGAGTAAGAGGGGAGGAGTCGATGGCAAACACAGGAATAGTTCTGCATACCGGTTCCGGAGTAAACCCCAGAGCCTGAGCAAACCGTGAATCCACCAAGTTGACCCCCGCCCCACTGTCCAAAAAGACGGAACAGATCTCAGTTTTATTGCCCGCCTCAACGGTAGCGGACAACAAAAACTGAGACATGCGTATGGAGGAAACGAATACGCCCAGACTGTTCTCCTCCGCACAATCTGGGGACTCTAGTTTTCCGGCGGCTCTTTTGTTTGTGGTCTCTTGGGTTCTGAGGGACAAACCTTTACAAAATGACCCCTCCCCCCACAACGAAAACAAACCTCTGACCTACGGCGGAACTTAGGAGGATTCACCCGTCTAGTGGCGCCCCCTATTTGCATTGGTTCGACTGGACCATAACAGACCGATCCCTGCCCTATAGAGGCCTCCGTAAAATTTAATAGTCTCTCCCTGAGTCGTCTGTCGATTCTTATGGACAGAGACATAGCAGCCTCAAGAGACCCAGGGACCTCGTATACCGCCAGCGCGTCTTTTAATTTTTCAGACAACCCCTGGCAGAACTGACTCCTAAGGGCCGAGTCGTTCCATAACGTATCAGTAGCCCACCTACGGAATTCGGAACAATATAATTCAGCAGACCGGTTCTCTTGCCGAAGTCTACATAGCTTAGACTCAGCCAGTGAGACCCTGTCCGGGTCATCATATACGAGACCCAGGGCTTCAAAAAACTCCTCCACTGATCGTAAGGCCAGAGAGTCTGATGTTAGGGAGAAAGCCCAAGCCTGCGGATCTCCTTGCAGGAGAGAAATTACAATGCCCACCCGTTGTTCCTCACCGCCGGAGGATCTAGGGCGTAACCTAAAGAACAATTTGCAAGCTTCTCTGAAAGTTACAAATTGGTCTCTCCCTCCAGAGAACCTATCAGGTAAAGCCACTTTTGGCTCAGGAGTACCTTGGTTTCCCGTAGCAACGGTGGAACCCAAGGATTGCTGCTGCAGCACTGTTGCTTTTAATCCTGCCACTTCAAGGGATAACCCCAGTAATTGTTTCGCCAAAACCGAAACCGGATCCATAGTGGAACAGACAAAATACAAAGCAAAACAGCAAGCAAAGAAAAAAAAAAAAAAAAGAAATGTCACTTTTTTATAAAAGGCCAGATATACTGTCACGACCGCTATCCCAGCAGCAGTCGTGTCGCACCAGACGGAGGGGAAGGGGGACCCTTATCTACGGATGTGAAATAGAATGGCCACCCCTGACTAACCCTAAGCTCGCACCTGTCTGCCCTGATACCCTAGACGGGGTGTGAACCCGTGCGGCGAGCAGGATGCCTAAACCCTCAGTCGCCCTAACAAGACTGGACTGGGGAAAGGCCGATGGGAGCGCTAGTCTCCATCACTCACGTCTAGGAAAACAACAGGGGAAGACAGCAACAAACAAACAACAGCAGAGATAGACTTATCCAGTCACGAGCAGAGAAGGCGATCCAAAACACGACAGTCCACGCCGGACAAGAGCTCCACAGCAACACCATCAAACGATCACCTTCCAAGGTCAGAGTAGCACTGGAAGTAAGGACTATATCTGGCAATGACTGCAAGTGAAATTGAAACTAATATAGTAGCTGGGAGTGGCAGACAGGACTCACCTGAGGAGGATGCCTACAAACTCCCAGTCAGGACAAAAAGGTTCACAAGGCAAAACCCAGATGACATACCCTGAACCACGGAGCAAACTCACAAGCTATCGCGAGTAGCAAGTCGCTGCGACCTTCTCCTCCCAGACCTGTCTGGATCAGTCAGTCGTGACAAAAACTAACCCTAAAATGTTTTTCAATTATATAAATGGTAAAAAGTGTAAATCTGAAGGTTTCGGCGCTTTACAGAGTGATGAGGGGGGCGTTGCCGAGAGCGATGAGAAGAAAGCAAAGCTATTAAATATTTTTTTTTCTCCACTGTATTCACTGAAGAAAATAAACTGTCAGAATGGAAAAGTAAATTCCCCATTAAAAGTGCCCTGTCTGACCCAGGAAGAAGTACAGCGGCATCTTAAAAAAAATTAAAATAGATAAGTCACTAGGACCGGATCGGATGGCACACCCCCCGTATCCTAAGAGAATTAAGTAATGTCATAACCAGACCCTTATTTCTGATATTTAAGGACTCTATACTGACAGGGAGTGTTCCACAGGATTGGCGCATAGCAAATGTGGTGCCAATATTCAAAAAGGGTCCAAAAACAGAGCCTGGAAACTATAGGCCTGTAAGTTTAACATCTGTCGTGGGTAAACAGTTTGAAGGTTTTCTAAGAGATGCTATTTTGGAGCACCTCAATGAAAATAAGCAAATAACGCCATATCAGCATGGCTTCATGAGCGATCGGTCATGTCAAACTAATTTAATCAGTTTCTATGAGGAGGTAAGTTCTAGACTTGATTGCGGCAAATCAATGGATGTCGTATATCTGGTCTTCTCCAAAGCATTTGACACTGTACCGCATAAAAGGTTAGTATATAAAATGAGAATGCTTGGACTGGGAGAAAATGTCTGTATGTGGGTAAGTAACTGGCTCAGTAATAGAAAACAGAGGGTGGTTATTAACGGTACATACTCAGATTGGGTCACTGTCACTAGTGGAGTACCTCAGGGGTCAGTACTGGGCCCTATCCTCTTCAATATATTTATTAATGATCTTGTAGAAGACTTTCACAGTAAAATATAAATTTTTGCAGATGACACTAAACTATGTAAAGTAATTGACACGGAAGAGGACAGTATACTGCTACAAATGGATCTGGATAGATTGGAGGGTTGGGCAGAGAAGTGGCAGATGAGGTTTAATACTGACAAATGTAAGGTTATGCACATGGGTAGGAATAATACAAGTCACCCGTACATACTAAATGGTAAAACACTGGGTAACACTGACATGGAAAAGGACCTAGGAAATTTAGTGAACAGCAAACTAAGCTGTAAAAACCAGTGTCAGGCAGCTGCTGCCAAAGCCATTAAGATAATGGGTTGCATCAAAAGGGGCATATATGCCCCTGATAAGAACATAGTCCTACCACTTTACAAATCATTGGTCAGACCACACATGGAGTACTGTGTACAGTTCTGGGCTCCTGTGAACAAGGCAGACATAGCAGAGCTGCAGAGTTTTCAGAGGAGGGCAACTAAAGTAATTACGGGAATGAGGGAATTACAGTACCCTGAAAGATTATCAAAATTAGGGTTATTCACTTTAGAAAAAAGATGACTGAGGGGAGATTTAATTACTATGTATAAATATATCAGGGGTCAGTACAGAGATCCCTCCCATCATCTATTTATCCCCAGGACTGTGACTGTGACAAGGGGACATCCTCTACGCCTCGAGGAAAGAAGGTGAGACTATGGAACTCTCTGCCTGAGGAGGGGGTGATGGTAAGTTCACTAAAAGAGTTCAAGCTGGGCCTGGATGTATTTCTGGAGTGTAATAATATTACAGGCTATAGCTAGTAGAGAGGGGTCGTTAATCCAGGGAGTTATCTGATTGCCTGAATGGAGTCGGGAAGGATTTTTTTTCCCCTTAAGCGGGGATAATTGGCTTCTACCTCACAGGTTTTTGTTTTTTTTTGCCTTGAGTTGGCATACTTTGCGCCATATTTCTTAAATGGCCTCAAGTGGTTTGATACATATGGCATATTTTTAAACGTTTGAACTTTTGTCTAGAAAAGGTGCTCCAGTTTTTCTACGCCATCCTCTTACTGAAATCTTATGACTCTTTTGCAATTTTTCCAAAAGTTGCATTGATAAACCTGGAGTGAAACTAGTATAGCTAACCACGCCTGCTTTCCCACCCACATTTCAAAAGTGGCAGGGGTTGCATAAAATTTCAAAAAGTCACAAATATTTGATCAAAAAAACACTTGTGACAAAATGTTAAACTTTTAACTTAAGAAAACTGGTGTACCCTAATGATCCATTCCTTAATTAGACTTGTATTCAAAGCACATGATGGTAGAGAAGAAATAAGAAATGTAGCTTTGCATTTGCTTCCCTAGGTATATTATAAAGAAGCTTCAGCTCTACACACATATGGCCTCTTCATGAAATGTCTTACTCATCATCATCTGCCAACAGTCAGGCATTTATTTACTAACAACAAAAGTTAGATGTCAGCTGATTACGTTCTAGAATTGAATTCATTATAGGTGCCGTGTTAGTAAAGATGTATAGAGTTAATTTCATTAAGTTGACATTTTGCTTGTCTCTTCATTATTGGCATAAAACAGTGAGACAACATCTTTAAACACCTCCGCATGAAATAGGGCATTGTCTGAAAATGCTGCCAAAATACTCTCAATAATATCCTTGCTTCCTTTATCAGAAATCTGTTCTACTAATAAGTGTCTGTTCATTATTTTTTATTTTTTTTTTATTTTAAGGAAGTGAAATGCCTACACACATATGTACAAGCATCATGAATATATTCAACTTACTGAGCCATTAAATAAACACATTGGAAGAGTTGCCTTGAAACAATATAATGAGTGGAAAAACTTTTCAAGTTGACAATTCAGATTGTTGTGTGAAGGAAAATGGAACACTTTAGCAGAGATTAGAAAATATCCCAATTTCGTTTTGATTCCGATTCAGGGCTCTTTCACACGAGCGGATGCCTTGCGGGTAATTTGCTGCGTGAAATAGAGCCAAGCTCCATTCCGGACAGCAGAGACAGGGAGCATTAACATGATTGATAATGCTCTTTGCCTCTCTGTGACCTTTTTACTACAAAATTACGGTGACAACTTTATCTCACTGTGATTTTGTAGTAAAAAGATCACAGAGAGGCACGGAGCATTATTAATCATATTGCAGCAGATTACCCACACTGCATCCGCTCGTGTGAAAGAGCCCTTAATTAAATTGACTGTCAAATTTGAGTCAGTCTGAAAAAATTTGGTCCAAATAGAAAGTGCCCTGATTACACTGAAAAGTCATCTATGACACTGTGAGGTCTCCTAGCTGTTTACCACCAAGACAGCATTGGTAATGTCAGTGATAGCAACATGGGTATGGCTATAGGTAAATGGATGGTAGCCAGTGGTAAAAAAAAAAAAAGCTGTTTTAAAACACACTGCAATTAAAATTTAAAAATGGTCCAAAAGTATTTATTTTTGGTGACAGAAGCCTGTTGGTGTTTATACACACACACTAGTATCGAAAGACGCAATGGCCTTTTAACAAGCTGTTTTTGCTGATAAGAGAAAGACATCAGGTTCGGATTCTCTTTAGAGACTGTAAACTACAGCTATACTTCAAAGGAAGGTTAATAATATGATTTTATTAAATATAATAAGTAGTATATGCATTTATCCACATACAAAGGATAAAGAACACAATACACAATTTCATCAACACTTCAACTGGAGTCCTGACTACATGTGAAACTCGAAAAATTTGAATATCGTGCAAAAGTCCATTTATTTCAGTAATGCAAATTAAAAGGAATTGCATTAATGCAGCTTAAAATTAGAATTTTGTGAAAAGGTTCAATATTCTAGGCTCAAAGTGTCACACTCTAGTCAGCTAATTAATCCATATCCCCTGAGCAAAGGGTACCTCAAAATTGTGACTTTGGGGTTTCATAAGCTATAAGCCATAATCATCCAAATTATAACAAATAAAGGCTTGAAATATCTCGCTTTGCATGTAATGAGTCTATCTCATATATTAGTTTCACCTTTTAAGTTGCATTAAATAAATTAACTTTGCACGATATTCTAATTTTTCGAGTTTCACCTGTACATCCAGAATGAAGGTACTTACATCATCAATTCAGTTGATGCCTGGAAAATCTTGCTGCAAATAACGCAAGACTTGCTTACTTAATGAAATTTTGAAACAGTAATGTCACAGGACGCCGGCGATGCGCGTCCTTTCCCTTGTACCGCTGGCGTCCTGTTCCTCTTTGGCAGCTGCAGGAGGCGCTCCCCACCCAGCAGAGCGGGGAGCTGCTCGGCGTCTCCGCTGCCATGGCAACGGAGGGCAGAGCGCGCCCAGCCGCACGCTCCTTCTATGTACGGCCAGTGTCCTCTGTTGCCAGGATACCTGTGTGGGTTGAGCGCCGAGCTGGACACTCGGCACTCAGCTATCAGTCCTGGGAAAGGTCATGTGGCGCTGGCTACGTCACATGACCTTAGCCCTTCAGTATATAAGCAGGCAACCTGCTGGCCACAGGTTGCCTGTGATATTGTTTATATAGGCTCTTGATACTCTGCTCCATTGTTCTTGAATTTGACCGACGGCTACTTATTTGACCACGCTCCTGCTTCTCTCTTGTACTCTGATGCTACCTCCAGGTTTGACCTCCGGCTTATTGGTATTGTCTTTGCATCTCCCTCGTAGTTTTACGTGACCTCTCGTTGTGACCTTTGCTAGTTTGTTTACCCTTCTCGACTGCTGTACGCTCCTGTCGCCGCCCGCCGCCCATTGCCTGTCTCTGCTTTTCTCTGTCTCTCCCGCACTTACTCAAGTTAGGGATCGCCGCCCAGTTGTGCTCCGTCGCCTAGGACAGGTAAGTGCAAGTAGGCAGGGACAGGGGCGTGGGTGGAAGACTAGTGGGTGCACGCTCTCCCTCTCTCCTTCCACGGCGGTGTGACAAGTAACTTGAATAATTTATATGTGCATAAACAAAATGTAACGTTATAGACGAAGCAAGTCTTGCATTATTTGCAGCAAGATTCCCCATATATTGTAAACAAAGTTATCAAACGTATCTGTCACGAGGGTGTCAAGAGCCACGCCTGACTCCGTTATACCCGGGGTCAGGAAGTCGCAGCGGGTGGCTGCGCGCTCGATGTACAACGACAGTGCTGTTTCGTAATGGTAGCTTTCTGGGTTTGCCTTGCAACCCTTTTTGGCTCACTCAGGGATCCGTAGCTTCTCCTCCTCAGCTGTTTCTTGTCCAGCAATCCCAACCTCCTTATATTCCCATCTCCCACTTCTCTGGTTGCCAGATATAGAGCTTCCTGCCTGGACTTCTATACTGACCCACTGGAGGTGTGTAGTTGTGTTCCCTGGTTGTTGTTCCAGAACATTACCCTCCGGATCCCTGTTGGGCCTTGGTGGTCTGTTGTTGTCGCCCACCTGGGATTATATGTTTGTCTGTATTGTCTGTCCTCTCCTTGGTGTTTTCCTCTTAGTGTCAGTGGTGCGGACTAGTGATCCCACCGCCCCGTTCACTACTCAGGGCTCATCCTAGGGAAAGCCAGGGTTTAGGCACGTGATCGGCGTACGGGTGAGGAACCCGTCTAGGGACGTCAGGGCAGTCAGGTGCCAGCCGCAAGGTGAGTCAGGGGTCACCACCTTTCCCTCTCCCTTGGACAGGGCCTTCCCAGTTCCCTCCCTTTGCGTGACGCCGGTCATTACATTGTATCTGGCTGTTATTTTGTGTAGGTAAAAAAAAATAAAAAAAAATTTCTTTCTACCTACTTAGATTCCAGTATGAATCCAATTGCTGCTTTGTCAAAGCAACTTCAAGGCCTGTCTTTGGAGGTGGCAGGATTGTAGGGGTCGGTCCTCCAGCAACAGCAGCAATTGCAACAGACCGCAAGCCCAGTGGTTGCTACAGGTAACCAGGTTGTTGCGGAACCCGAGGTTGCTCTTCCTGACAGATTTTCTGGGGGAAGGGACAAATTTGTGACGTTCCGTGAGGCCTGTAAATTATATTTTAAACTGCGCCCTTACTCCTCTGGTAATGAAGAACAGCGGGTGGGGGTTGTTATTTCCCTGCTGCAGTGGGACCCGCAATCCTGGGCGTTCTCTTTACCCACTGATTCCCAGGCTCTCCGGTCAGTGGATGAATTTTTTGGGGCCTTGGGTCTCATATATGACGACCCTGACCGAGTCGCACTGGCTGAATCAAAATTATGGAGACTCCTACAGGGAGAGCGGCCAGTAGAGAAGTATTGCGCAGAATTCCGTAGGTGGGCTACGAATACCCAGTGGAACGACCCGGCTCTCAGGAGTCAGTTCTGCTCCGGGTTATCCGAAAGGATTAAGGATGCGCTTGCGCTGTATGAGACTCCCTTTTCCCTTGATGCGGTGATGTCCCTTTCTATCAGAATAGATAGACGTCTTAGGGACAGATTGAAAAATCCGGAGCAATTGGTAACCCCTCTCAAGCAGCAGTTAGTCTGTACGGACTTAGACGAGCCTAGGCAGCTAGGAGGAACTATTCGTCAGGTCCATCCTCCTGAGGCTCGCCGTAGGCGTGGGGTTTGTTTTTTTCTGTGGGGAGAAGGGTCATTTTATTAATGTCTGTCCTTCCTTCCTCAAAAACAAAAGACCGTCGGAAAACTACTAACCCCAGGCTGTGTGGAGGATGTCAGCCGGAGGGTATACGTTTCCTCCATACGAACATCGCAATTTGTGTTGCCAGCGGTTGTTGTTTTTGGCGTTAAGACGGAGACTATTTATTTTTTTCTAGACAGTGGAGCAGGAGTAAATTTGATAGATGCCCATTTTGCCCACACTATGGGTTTGTCTCTCTGTACGCTACAGAGACCTATTCCCATATTCGCTATTGATTCTGCTCCTCTGTCTCAGAGAAACCTCACTCACATTGTCCATAACTTACACCTTTGGGTAGGGGACCACCATAACGAGTTGCTTTCATGTTATGTTCTGGAGGCTCTTCCCACTCCGGTGGTGTTGGGTCTTCCCTGGTTGGTAGCGCACAATCCAGTGGTGGATTGGCAGGCCAGGGAGATATTGGAGTGGAGTGAGCAGTGCAGAGAAAATTGCTTAAATAGCAATTGCTTAGTCTCCTCCATAGCTACCCTACCCACATTTGATTCGGACTTTGAGGACGTCTTTTCTGAAAAGGGTTGTCAGAAGTTACCACCTCACCGTCCTTATGATTGCCCGGTTAACCTGATTCCCGGTGCAAAATTACCCAAGACCAGGTTATATAATCTTTCGGGTCCAGAGAGACAAGCCATGAAAGATTATATCTCTGAGAGCTTGGCTAAGGGACACATCAGACCCTCTTCTTCACCCGTGACTGCAGGGTTTTTCTTCGTTAAAAAGAAAGATGGGGCCCTGCGTCCTTGCCTAGATTTTCGCGAATTAAACCGGATAACCATCCGAGACCCATACCCTCTTCCTCTCATTCCTGACCTGTTTAATCAGATTGTGGGTGCTAGGTGGTTCTCCAAACTTGATTTTAGGGGGGCCTACAATCTGATTCGTATCAAGGAAGGGGATGAGTGGAAGACAGCTTTTAACACCCCTGAGGGGCATTATGAAAATCTAGTAATGCCTTTCGGTCTGACCAATGCTCCTGCTGTCTTCCAACATTTTTAGTCATCTTATCGGCAGGTTTGTAGTGATATACCTAGATGATATTTTAATTTATTCGTCGGATCTGAAAACACATGAGGTGCATGTCAGACAGGTACTGCAGGTCCTACGGACGAATAAATTATATGCTAAAATTGAAAAGTGTGTTTTCGCCGTTCAGGAAATACAGTTCCTAGGGTATTTATTATCTGCTTCAGGTTTCCGTTTGGATCCTGGGAAGGTCCAGGCAATTTTAGATTGGGATCTTCCTGAGAACCTCAAAGCACTGCAACGGTTCTTGGGCTTCGCAAATTTCTATAGAAAATTAATTAAATATTATTCGGTGATTGTAAAACCCCTTACTGACATGACTAGGAAGGGGACTGATTTTTCTAAATGGTCTGACGCCGCTAAAATTGCTTTTTCCTCTCTAAAAGAGAGGTTTACCTCGGCACCTGTACTAATCCAACCTGATGTCTCCCAGCCTTTTATTGTTGAAGTAGATGCGTCAGAGGTGGGAGTGGGGGCTGTGCTGTCTCAGGGTCCGTCTCCTGGCAAATGGCATCCTTGTGCTTTCTTTTCTAAAAAACTATCTGCAGCAGAGAAGAACTATGATATTGGCAATAGGGAACTATTAGCTATTAAACTAGCGTTTGAAGAATGGCGTCACTTTTTAGAGGGGGCAATCCACCCCGTCACTGTGATTACGGACCACAAAAACCTTCTGTACCTCGAATCAGCTAAGCGTCTCACCCCTAGACAAGCTAGGTGGTCGCTATTTTTTACCAGGTTTAACTTTGTTATTACCTATCGTCCTGGGGCAAAAAATACCAAGGCAGATGCATTATCTCGTTGTTTTCCTGGAGGGGGTAATGTGAGTGATCCGGTACCCATTCTACAAAGAGGAGTGGTTGTCTTTGCGGTACACTCTGTTCTGGAGGGGAAGGTGTTAGAGGCCCAGGGGGACGCCCCGGTCTCTTGCCCCTCAGAGAAATTGTTTGTACCGTTGAACCTGCATCTCGAATTATTAAAGGAACATCATAATTCGGCACTTGCTGGGCACCCGGGTAGTAAAGCAACCTTGGAGCTATTGTCTCGTAGTTTTTGGTGGCCAAGGTTGCGTCAGGATGTAATGGATTTTGTGTCTTCTTGTTCTACTTGTGCGTGCGCGAAAGTCTCTCATACACGTCCAGCAGGGTCTTTATTGCCACTTGTCATTCCCAATAGGCCATGGACACATCTGTCAATGGATTTTATCACTGACTTACCTTTGTCTGCGGGTAAAACAGTTATCTTGGTAGTAGTGGACAGGTTTAGCAAAATGGTACACTTCATTGCGTTACCCGCACTACCTAATGCTAAGACTCTTGCTCAGGTATTCATCAGTGAAATCGTGAAGCTTCACGGGGTCCCTTCCGATGTTGTTTCGGATCGGGGGAACCCAGTTTATTTCTAAATTTTGGAAAGCTTTTTGTTCCCGTTTGGGGGTACACTTGTCCTTTTCCTCAGCTTTCCATCCTCAGTCGAATGGACAGACTGAGCGTACCAACCAAAACCTTGAGACATATCTAAGATGTTTTGTGTCTGAAAACCAAGAGGTGTGGTCATCATATTTACCGTTAGCCGAGTTTGCCATAAATAATCGCCGTCAGGAATCTACTGGTAAGTCACCATTTCTTGGTGCATATGGTTTTCATCCCCAATTCTGTACTTTCAAAGAGGGGGGGTCTTCTGGGGTTCCTGAAGAGGAACGGTTTTCATCATCTCTTTCATCGGTATGGCAGAAGGTGCAAGCTAACTTGAAAAATATGGGAGGTAAATATAAATGCATGGCTGATAAGAGACGGTCGCCAGGTCCGGACCTAAGAGTGAATGACTATGTGTGGTTGTCTACTAGGAATATTAAATTAAAGGTTCCCTCTTGGAAACTGGGTCCTAGGTTCATTGGCCCTTACAAAATAGTAGCCATCATTAACCCCGTGGCTTTTCGCCTGGAGCTACCTCAGACTTTTAAAATCCATAACGTCTTCCATAAGTCGTTACTCAAGAAATATGTTCCACCTCTAGAACAGTCACCGCTGCCACCCCCTCCTGTTGTTGTGGATGGTAATCTAGAGTTTCAAATATCCAAAATTGTTGATTCTCGTCGGGTCCGCCGCTCTCTTCAATATCTGGTGCATTGGAGGGGTTACGGTCCCAACTAAAGAATGTGGGTTCCAGCGTCTGAGGTAAACGCCGACAGGTTAGTTTGGGCTTTTCATGCCTCTCATCCTGAGAGACCTAGTCCTGAGTGTCCGGAGGCCCCTCGTAGAGAGGGGGGTACTGTCACGAGGGTGTCAAGAGCCACGCCTGACTCCGTTATACCCGGGGTCAGGAAGTCGCAGTGGGTGGCTGCGCGCTCGATGTACAAAGACAGTGCTGTTTCGTAATGGTAGCTTTCTGGGTTTGCCTTGCAACCCTTTTTGGCTCATTTAGGGATCCGTAGCTTCTCCTCCTCAGCTGTTTCTTGTCCAGCAATCCCAACCTCTTTATATTCCCCTCTCCCACTTCTCTGGTTGCCAGATATAGAGCTTCCTGCCTGGACTTCTATACTGACCCACTGGAGCTGTGTAGTTGTGTTCCCTGGTTGTTGTTCCAGAACATTACCCTCCGGATCCCTGTTGGGCCTTGGTGGTCTTTTGTTGTCGCCCACCTGGGATTATATGTTTGTCTGTATTGTCTGTCCTCTCCTTGGTGTTTTCCTCTTAGTGTCAGTGGTGCGGACTAGTGATCCCACCGCCCCGTTCACTACTCAGGGCTCATCCTAGGGAAAGCCAGGGTTTAGGCACGTGATCGGCGTACGGGTGAGGAACCCGTCTAGGGACGTCAGGGCAGTCAGGTGCCAGCCGCAAGGTGAGTCAGGGGTCACCACCTTTCCCTCTCCCTTGGACAAGGCTTTCCCAGTTCCCTCCCTTTGCGTGACGCCGGTCATTACAGTATCGGGTTCGGATAGAGCAATCTGAACCCAATTCGCTCAAGAATGACAATGCAAATCATATACCGTATTTTTCCCTTTGTAAGACGCACCTTTTGCATCTTATAAAGTGAATTATGCTCTTTTAAATGTCTGACACTGATACATCGCTGGCCGCTATGCTACACAGCGCAGCCTGTGATGTATCAGCAGGGAGGGAGGAGGGGCTGGAGCCGGCAACTGCTGTTTCACTCGCGGCAGGGCCCGATGCAGTCACTTTACTCAATTACACCGGGCCCCGCTCACAGCAGTTTTCACATGTAAAGTCCATTCATGTAATCTTCAAGCAGTGGCTCTGCTTTAAACTAGCACAATCCTCTGTAGGAGTACTCACTATCAAAGCGGCAGGCCGACAGCGTAACCTCACTCACTCATTCAAGCTCTTGCTTCATTAAAGGGGTTTTCCCATCTGAAACAATGGGGCATATTGCTAGGATATGCCCCATTGTCTGATAGGTGTAGGTCCCACCGCTGGGACCCGCACCTACAATGAGAAAGGAGCTGAGAAATGAACGGAGGGCGCACTGTGCATGTGCAGCTGCCCTCCATTCATTTCTATGGGGCCGCCGAAAATAGCCGAGTGATGGCTTGGTTATTGACGTCTGCCCATAGAAATGAATGAGATCATGGGCCACGCATGCGCAGTGCGCTCCCATTCTCTTCTATGGGAGCAGCGCTTGGTGGTGGACGGACCCCGGGAAATCCAGGGTCCTCCAGCCACAGCGCTCCCAACTTCATTCTCGTTGTAGGTGTGGGTCCTAGTGATGGGACCCGCACCTATCAGACAATGGGGGAATATCCTAGCGATATGCCCCCATTGTCTGGGATGGGAATACCCCTTTAATGAAGTGGGAGAAGCATGAATGAGTGAGTGACGTTACACTGCCGGCCTGCCTGCCGCTTTGATAGTGAGTACTACTACAGCGGATTGCGCTAGTTTAAAACAGAGTCACTGCTTGAAGATTATATGAATGGACTTTACATATGAAAACTGCTGTGAGCGGGGCCCGGTGCAGTCACTGTATTCCATTGCACCGGGCCCCGCTCACAGCAGTCTTTATATGTAAAATCTTTTTATGTAATGCTCCAGCAATGGCTCTGCTTTCTTCTGTAAAAGTACTCCATTTCAAAGCAGCGGTCCGACACCACTCACTCGGTCATGCTCTGCCAACTTCATTAATGAAGCTGGCAGGAGCGTGACTGACTGAGTTACGTTACGCTGCCGGCCTTACCGCTGCTTTGATAGTGAGTACTGTTACAGAAGAAAGCAGAGCCATTGCTGGAGCATTACATAAAAAGATTTTAAATATAAAGACTACTGTGAGCGGGGCCCGGTGGTGTAATGGGGGTCAATATTCACACAGGGACAATATACTGTGACACATATGATACTGTGACCAGCATAAGATCATCTTATGCTGGTCACAGTATCATATGTGTCCCAGTATATTGTCCCTGTGTGAATAGTGACCCCTATTACATAAGATACTATATGTGTGTGATTCACACATCCCCCATAGCAGTGTATCATTTACACATCCCTCATAGCAGTGTATCATTTACACATCCCCCATAGCAGTGTATCATCCACACATCCCCCATAGCAGTGTATCATCCACACATCCCCCATAACAGTGCGTCATCCACAGATCCCCCCTATAACAGTGTCATCTACAGATTCCCCATAACAGTGTCCTCCACAGATCTTCCCATAACTGTGTATCATCTACAGATCCCCCATAACAGTGTAATCCACAGATCCCCATAACAGTGCGTCATCCACAGATCCCCATAACAGTGCGTCATCCACAGATCCCCCCCATAACAGTGTCATCCACAGATCCCCCATACCAGTGTCATCCACAGACCACCATTAGTTCAAAACCCACCAAAAGCACACCTTTTGGTTCAAAATATTGTTTTCTTATTTTCCTCCTCAAAAATCTAGCTGCGTCTTATCAGGTGTGTCTTATAAAGCGAAAAATACAGTATATGCAATGGTTACTATATCGTTTCAAAGCAAATTCCATAAAGCTATCAACAAAAAACGAACCTATTCTACTGTACATAACCTACCAACCCTGTTTATTAAAGAATACCACCTGCCTCACAAGAAACCACTCTGGCACCACTGAGCTTCTAAAAAAAGAAAAACATAAAACAAAACAAAATCGCTATGTATGTTGAACTAACAAAAGTTTCTTTCATAAAAGTCTTCTTTGCTTCTGATCTTCTAAACCCCTTCAGGACATAGCCATTTTTCACCTTCAGGACGCAGCCTAATTTTGCAAATCTGACATGTGTCCCTTTATGTGGTAATAACTTTAAAACGCTTTTACTTATCCAGGCCATTCTGAGACTGTTTTCTCGTCACATATTGCACTTCATGACAGTGGTAAAATTGAGTCAAAATATTTCATTTTTACTTATAAAAAATTTACCAAAAATTAGGAAAAATTTCGACATTTCAATTTCTCAACTTTTATATTAGATAGTAAAACCTCCAAAAATAGTTATTACTTTACATTCCCCATATGTCTACTTCATGTTTGGATCATTTTGAAAATTACATTTTATTTTTTGGGGATGTTAGAAGGCGTAGAAGTTTAGAAGCAAATTTCCTAAACCCCATTTTTTTCAGGACCTGTTCAGGTCTGAAGTCACTTTGTGGGGCTTACATATTAGAAACAACCCATCATTCACCCCATTTTAGAAACTACACCCTAAATGTATTTAAAACTGATTTTACAAACTTGTTTACCTCTTTAGGTGTTCCACAAGAATTAAAGGAAAATGTAGATTAAATTTCAGAATTTCACTTTTTTGGCAGATTTTCCATTTTAATCCATTTTTTTCAGTAACAAAGCAAGGATTAACAGCCAAACAAAACTCAATATTTATTTCCTTGATTCTGTAGTTTACAGAAGCACCCCATTTGTGGTCATAAATTGCTGTACGGGCACACAGCATTGCGCAGAAGGAAAGGAACGCCATATGGTTTTTGGAAGGCAGATTTCATTGGGATAATTTTAAGCTGCTATGTCACATTTGAAGACCCCCTGATGCACCCCTAGAGTAGAAACTCCCAAAAACACAATTTGGATACTACTGGATAGGGTAGAAGTTTTGTTGGTACTATTTTAGGGTACATATGATTTTTTGGCACAGTTTTTATTTTTTGTTATTTATAATGTTCATCAGACAGGTTACATCATGTGGTATTTTTATAGAGCAGGTTGTTACGGAAGCGACAATACCAAATATGACTAAATAAAGCATTTTTGAAAACAATTATTTTTTGTGTTTGCATATTCTGAAAGCCATAGTTTTATTTTTATTTTTTGGGCGACTGTGTAGGGGTTAATTTTTTCGGTATGAGATGACGGTTTGATTGGTACTATTTTAGGGTGCATATGACTTTTTGATCGTTTGCTATTACACTTTTTGTGATGTAAGGTGACAAAAAATGGCTTTTTTTTCACACCGTTTTTATTTTATCTTTTTTACGGTGTTCATCTGAGGGGTTATGTCATGTGGTATTTTTATAGAACAGGTTGTTACGGACACGGCGATGCCGAATATGTCCTTTTTTTCCTTTTTTACATTTAACACAATAAAAGCATTTTTGAAACAAAAAAATTATGTTGTAGTGTCTCCATAGTCTGAGAGCCATAGTGTTTTTATTTTTTGGGCGATTGTCTTAGGTAGGAGCTCATTTTTTGCGGGATGAGGTGACAGTTAGATTGGGGGGGCATACACATTTGTTGATCACTTGGTGTTGCACTTTTAGTGATGTAAGGTGACAAAAAAAGTTTTTTTTTAGCACAGTTTTTTTTTTTTCTTTTGACGGTGTTCAACTGAGGGGTTAGGTCATGTGCTATTTTTATAGAGCCGGTCAATACGGACACGGCGATACCTAATATGTCTACTTTTCTTATTTTTAACAAATTTCTTTTTTTACTTTATTTTGGGAAAAGGATGCTTATTTTTTTTTACTTGAAACTTTATTTTTTATTATAAAAAAAACACTTTTTTTTACTTTTGTTTACTTTTTATATTTGTCCCACTGTGGAACTTCACATTTTTAGGGTTTGATCCCAGTTTCTATTCAGTACAATACATTATGTATTGTACTGAATTGAACTGTCAGCGTCTTACACAGTAAGACACTGACAGTTGCCTAGGAGACCCAGTCCTCAGGCTGGATCTCCTGGGCTTCCGTAGCTGGCAGGCTCCGATGCCTGTGTAAGGCATCGGGATTGCCATGGCAACCATCGGCCCCCTGCCAGCGCAGCGTGGGTGGCCGATGGGGTCAGAGGGAGCTTTCTTTCTCTGTAAACTCTGCGCTTGCCGCGATTAGCGTTAATCCCATGCACGTGGGAATGCGGTAAGGCACCACATTCCCCCACGAACATGTATGTGACAATGCATGAAGATGTTAAAGGAGCAGTTTCTTACCCCTCGTTTCTCTGTGTTGATGTATGTGTGGATTGCAGGTGTAATCACAATCCTAGGTGCAGGTTCCAGATCCTCTTTTCAGTAGGACAGTTCATAACCTTGTCTGTGGGAGGAGCTTTGACACTGGCACCTCCTCACCTCACTGGTCTACAGGTCATTGTGCAAAGTAATTAGCCCTGCTGGTTGGTTGGTGTATTGCAGGAAGTCTTGGGCAATTACCATTGTAGTGCAAGCAGCAAGGCCTTTTTCAGGATTACAGACCAGTGTCAGACAAGTCGTTTCTTGTTGATTGGCAGGCAGGCCACCAAAAGCTTTGTCTTACCACACCAGTGTGTCATTAACTTGAGCATCACCTGGGCACTGCTGAAGTTCTCAGTCCTGGCTCTGCTGAACAGCTTATACAGCCTGTACTTAGGGAAGATGGTATTGAAAACAAAATTTAACAGTATCACACATTCTAAAAGAATTAACTCAGTTTGAAAATAAATTTAGTTCAGTATAGCTCAATCTATGGGTTTTTACTCAGTCCAGAATAAATCAGTCTATGGCAATGTCAGCCAGTGATGGGGTGTGGTAAGTTTTAAAAGCTGCTTGTGTCCTTTACTTCCCATCACCCCTGCATCAAATGGATTAAATAAAACAAACAAATGTCCCATTGTGACTTTTGTTGGTCCAACACTGCTTGTAAATAACATTGCCCAATGGAACCATAGAGGTCCTCTGCTAAAGCAAAATACATTTTTCTAAAGCCTATATCTTATCTAGTTGTCTGTATATTACGCTCAACTCAATAATAATACTGAGACTCAACTCAACATACTTAATTGGTATTACTGTATTTTTCAGACTACAAGACCCACTTTTTTTTTTCAAAAAATGGGGGGAAAGTGGCAGTGCGTCATATAGTCCGAATTCTAATGACTGCTTCCATTATGGAAGCGGTTATTAGCATGCGGGAGGCACAGAGAGGTGAGGGCAGTGTTGCCCTAGCTGTACTTACCTTACTTTTTTTTCTGTGTCCTGACCACGCAATTCGTCAGGATGTCAGCACGGAGGCGCATACTATGATCTAACACTGTGTGCCGCCAGGTCACATTACACGGCGGGACCCGGAAGAAGTGATGGGATTGTGTGTCCTGGATCTGCAGCGCCGTCCAGAGCAAGCGAGGTAAGTTTATTTTATTTTTGTAATATCTGATCTGAGGTCTGATGGGGGTCCGATCTGAGTCTGATGGGAGCTGTGGGGGTTAAATCTGAGGCTGAGTGGGGCCAGGGGTGCGATCTGAGGCTGATAAGGTCTGATTGGGGGTCTGATATGAGTCTGATGGGGCTGATCTGAGGCTTCAAGGTTCTGGGGGGTCCTATCTGAAGCTGATTGAGACTGAAGGGTCTGATTTGAGGCTGAGTGGGGCTGTGCAATGCAATTTGAGGCTGATAGGGTCTGATTAAGGGTCTGATCTGAGTCAGATGGGAGCTGATCTGAGGCTGATGAGGGCTGAGGGTCTGTTCTGAGGCCGATTGGGGCTTGGGGGTCCAATCTAAGTCCGATGGGGGCTGATTTGGGGGTCTAGTAAGGATTGGGGGTCTAATGAGGGTCTGATCTGAGGTCTGATGAAGAATGAGGATCTATGTAATTTGGGGGTCTGCACTGAGATCTGATTGAAAATATTTCTTTCTTATTTTCCTCCTTCAAATCCTAGGTGAGTCTTATAGTCCAGAAAATATGGTAATTCTCCAAACAAACAAAAATATATTTAGCCATTTACACTTTATAGTGATCTTCATCTTCATTCTTGACACATTAAACGGAATATGTCATCAGAAAATGACCAGCTGTTTAAATCACTTTTTCATGTTTAACATATTTTTCAAGAATTTTCCAGATAAAATCCTGTAGTTTTCGCACTGGCCACTATGTCTAATAATTGGCACCACTTTACAGATTACTTTACTGCAGTTATATATTATTCTAAATCTGCTTGTAATGATAAAGAGATAAAACCTCTGTGTATAGATAAGACAGAATCCATTCATAATAGGTGATAGTCAAATCTTATCAATTCTTTCCTTGTACAATGACCTCTGCACAGGTCACAGAGCATGCCTACAAAAATCTATGGCCCATGGGGCTGCCGTAAAATAATTTTCTTAATGCTTTCTAAATTCTGTTAAGAACAGCTCAGGCAAGATGGTAGCCCCCATAATAATGTTGAATAGAATAAAAAAAATCTACAATCAAAAAATAAAAACATTAGATTAGAAATAATTATATGTGCTACTGTCTGATTTTAACTGGCAGATACATTTTTTGGTGAGACATTTCCTTTAAAGGGACTCTGTCACCAGGTTTCACCCCCTCCAGATAAAAATATGGTTATGTTCATGGAGCTTTAACCATTCCTAATGTGGTCTTATAAATGTAATCTGTAGGCTCATTTTGCTAAAAATACGCTATTACTGACCTGTCAATCAACAGAATAAGGTGCCCAAGGGGATGTAAATGGCTCCAAGCTGCCGCCCGCACCTGCTGCCGTTCGTGCCCAGCGCCGCCTCATAATCTTCTGTGACGCCTCCTGCTCTCCCTCCCTCCCCCCTCCTCCTGTGACGTCTCCTGCTCTCCCTCCCTCCCCCCTCCTCCTACTGTGACGTCTCCTGCTCTCCCTCCCTCCCCCCTCCTCCTACCGTGACGTCTCCTGCTCTCCCTCCCTCCCCCCTCCTCCTACTGTGACGTCTCCTGCTCTCCCTCCCTCCCCCCTCCTCCTACTGTAACATCGCAATGTTACAGCAGGAGGAGGGGGGAGGGAGGGAGAGCAGGAGGAGGGGGAGGGAGGGAGAGCAGGAGACGTCACAGGAGGAGGAGGGGGGAGGGAGGGAGAGCAGGAGACGTCACAGTAGGAGGAGGGGGGAGGGAGAGCAGGAGACATCACAGTAGGAGGAGGGGGAGGGAGGGAGAGCAGGAGGCGTCACAGAAGATTATGAGGCGGCGCTGGGCACGAACGGCAGCAGGTGCGGGCGGCAGCTTGGAGCCATTTACATCCCCTTGGGCACCTTATTCTGTTGATTGACAGGTCAGTAATAGCGTATTTTTAGCAAAATGAGCCTACAGATTACATTTATAAGACCACATTAGGAATGGTTAAAGCTCCCTGAACATAACCATATTTTTATCTGGAGGGGGTGAAGCCTGGTGACAGAATCCCTTTAAATAAACAATGGCAATCAATATTTTTCAGTGGTCTGAATGGCCTTTATCTCATGATAACAATGTAGCATATATCACTTCCTCTTAGTTCTAATACATCTGTATAATCATAACTAGAGATGAGCGAATCAAATCCCATGAAGTGGAATTCGATCCAAATTTCAGGATAAATTCGATTCGCCTAGAAGCCAAATTTCCTCGTGCTTCATGTCAGCGATTTAACCTAAAATAGTATAAAAAAACGAAACAATTCAAACTTACCTCCTCCATTTGCTCGCGATGGGCTGCCAGCCTCCATCTTGCTTGAAGATCTTGGCTGAAATCCCGTGCGGCGCAAGATTACATCATCACGCCGGCCGGCTTGATGACGTAATCTCGTGCCGCACAGGATTTTGGCCAAGATCTTCAAGCAAGATGGCTGCGGCCGGCCCGTTGCGAGCAAATAGAGGTGGTAAGTTTGCTAAAAAAAAAAAAAAAATGTTATTGTTAATTTTACACTCAGATGCCACAATCATGTATGAACTCGGCATCTAAGGGGTACAATGACGGGGGCGGTGCTATCGCAGCTCCCTGTCATTGCACCCGCTACTTATAAAAAAATGCGCTTCGTGACGAAGTAATTCGTCACAAAGCAAATATTTTTGTGAAATTCGGCGAATCAGCCGAATTGAACTTTTAAGAAATTCGGTCATCTCTATTCATAACACATTGTGGTGTAAAAGAAAACACATCTGTTTTTAAATCTTTTTATTTGTTGATACCTTCTTCAATATAAACCTTTTAACCAAAAATATCAATCTAATCTTATGCCTTTTGAATGTTGTTAAAAAAACTGAACACCACTACTATCACATTTATTCAGAAATCTATCCAATGTTGCATTTTACTTTACCCTGCACTTCAATCCCTTTGATATGTTGTTTGCAAATGTACCTAGCTTTTCCTATGTTATATCAATAATTTAAAGCTTTGTCTTTTTCCATAAGAACACATATAATACAAAATGTAGTCCAAATGATAAGAAACTACATATTCACACTTTAGCTATCACTGGCCCAAAGGTATATATCGAGAAGAGAAGGGGTCCTCATTCAAAGCCTTGAGGGACATCAGCAGAGAGAGAACTAGGTGTGGAAGTGGCAAGTTAGTGTGGTGATACTGAATGTTCAATTTGCGAAGTATGAGAAGATCCAAGAGGGAGTCAAGCCTGTAAGTCAAGTTACCTTATCGGAAGATTTACACTGACGAGAAAAAAGGGTAACAATGTTTTGAATTTTTGACTTTCAGGCTCCATATCTCACCATCCACTACAGGTTCGAACATGAGACTACCATCATTTTATAGACAATCATCTTGGCTATCTCATACAAAAATTTGACTTGCAACTATTTAGCATATAATTAGTTATGCAGATCCTTGTCTATATCTATTGTTTTTTTTAGTAATTGTAAATCCGCCTTTGGCTTTCAACACTGCCTAAATCAGATTTGACCATGTCTTGACTAAAATCTGTTCCCAGGTCTCTTCTACACGTTCCCAATGTTGGTACATACTGGGCAACTCACTTGGGTGCAGCTTTTTCTTAAACTCTATCCACAAATGGTCAATGGGGTTGAAGTCTGTGGAAAGTGGGGGCCAATCCAGCACCTCTACATCATTGTCATTGAACCATTTCTTCGCCAATCTAGACATATGCTTCGGGTACTTGTCCTGCTAGAACAATATGTCATCCTTTTCTTACCCATAGTACTCGAGTGTACAAAGTAAATCATCTTGTAAGATGCTCACATATAGCTCAGCATTGAGACCACCATCAATCCTGGCCAAGTATCCAACGCCTTTGGCTATGAAATAATCCCATATAAGGCTTTCTTCACCGAACTTGACAGCTCCTCCAATTTCTCGATCCATTAGCCCCCTTTTACTTTGTTTCTTCCAGACCCATTTGCAAACTCGAGCCAACTTCTTATGATGACATTGAAGTGGATGCTTCCTATTTACCTTTTTTCGCGGCCACCATTCCAGAATTGTGTATTGCCTGTTACACGGTGCTTGCATGGACATCTGTGATCTCCCTATTAATGAAGCATATGAGACACCTCCACTGCCATGTTTGTCGCGCCAGAACTGATAGACTTTGTGATCAGCCGACTTGTTGATTCTGATATTTTGCCTGGACGTCCACCTCTTGGTTTTGGAATGCTTGGATTGACTTTATTTCGTATTCTTCCAACTGCCATGGCAATCACATGATGCAGTTTGGCAGTTTTCTTGGCCGATGAGCTGGATGATGCTGTTTCTCTTTTCTTTGTTATCTTGCCAAGTTAATCCAGAGGAAGGCAAAAAAAAAACATGAGGTGGAAATTGTTTTTTATCATTTTAGGGGAATAAAATTCCTTCCCGACTCCAATCAAGCAATCAGTACTGTAACTCCCTGGATCAACGACCCTTCTCCTTAAATCTTAGTATCTATAACCTACAATGTTATTACACTCCAGAAATACATCCAGGCACTTCTTGAACTCTTTTAGTGAGTTCACCATCACAACCTGTTTCGGCAAAGAGTTCCATAGTCGCACTGCTCTTACAGTAAAGAATCCTTTTCTATGTTTGTGCAGAAACCTTCTTTCTTCTAGACGCAGAGGGTGTTCCCTTGCTATATCAACATGTATGACATATTGATATAGCAAGAGACATTAACAGAAAAACAAAAGGAAATGGAATACAATAAATATAGCATATTGAATCGGGAAAAGGAGGATCAGGTAATTATTTGATTTTCCAAAAACATTTCATAAATAGTTAAATAGAAATCACTGTACATTTCTAAACAGGGAGCAATAATAGTTTATATGACTAATAAAAAGGTGGATAAACTTACTTTAATACTTAGTTTAATATCAGTTTTGTGTTTTGAATAAAATCAAGAAGATGCAATGTTTTCAAAACAATAAACTTGGCATATTTGTTAGATTGAAATGGATTCCAGTTAAAATGTAGCTCAGAAATACATAATGTAAAAACAAGCTAAAATGTTCTAAAAGGGAATAATTATCTGAAATGTGCTGGAGTAGTAATATACTCTGTGTTTGTAAGCCGCTTGCACTATAGCCATTATCAAAGCATATTTTGAGAGCAAAATTACATAAAACATTTAGAAAAGTATTTAACAGTAATTGTTGCATGCTGGGTACAAATAATAACTCTGTGAATTTAGTTTGACAGTGTTTGCGACAACTTCAGAATGTAGAGGAAAAAATATATTATTGGCAAATGTGAATTCTATGTTTTTCAGCTACATATGTTTATACATTCTAAGTCGTTACTTTGCACTTTAGGTCAGACCACATTATTTAGACTAAAGGTCCCTTTACACAAATCGATTTAGCAGTCAATTTTCTGGAATGAACAAAACATTCCTGATAATTTCCTGATCTTCAGGGAGATAAGAGCTGCATTCTAGCGGTTGTTTTATTATTTTTTTTTAACCACACTTTGAATTGAGCTGAGATTCATCTGGTGGCTATGCACCCGGGTGACGATCATATGAATTACTTTTCAGAATAGTCACACCATTTGGGCTATTATGCTGTGAATCACCCCCTGCATACTACTGGCATACTTGAGATGTTTTCCATCTTCTGGCGGGTAGCAGCGACACCGGCCAGTGGATTGCGGCATCCGGTTTCCTGCTGACTCTTCATATTTTTTCTTGCTATCTTGAATATTTTATAAATCATGATATGTTTATTACAATTAAATAAAATATATTTTTGGAATACTTTGGGCATTCTTTTGTTGTTTGTCTAACACTATAGGTTTATATGATGAAGTAAATATGCTGCCGATCACCCATAATATGAGTAAACACTTATTTTTTGGAGGATCGAGGCATCAAGGAATGTGCTGCCAACAAAACTGTATGAAGATTAGGGTTGTAATACTTATTGCCCATCACTATATTAAAGGCAACTGTCATATATAAATGCAGCTAAGGAGTGCTGTTATCGATGCCTGTTCGCAAGCAGAATGTCTGCTGTGTTAAAAGACCCATGATGTACTATACTCAATGAAGTGTAGATAAAGGAGTTGTTTCCTCTAGATAACCGCTTTCATAAGTCCTTACCCACTAATCAACTGTGAACCTCTTAACGACATGGCCTAGTTTGGTATTTAAGTACACAGCAATATTTTAAGTTTTTTCATCTATGCATTTCAAAATCCATTTACCGTATTTATTTTTCTGTTGACGTGGTTTTATAAGGGTTTATTTTTGGGATCAGTTGTATTTTTATAAGGCATCATTTTGGGACACATCTAATATATTCTATAACTTTGTTGAATATTTTTTTGGGGGGAGGGTTTGAGTTTTGTTTTTATGTCATTCATCATGCCATATACAGTCAGGTCCATAAATATTGGGACATCAACACAATTCTAACATTTTTGGCTCTATACACCACCACAGTGAATTTGAAATGAAACGAACAAGATGTACTTTAACTGCAGACTGCCAGCTTTAATTTGAGGGTATTTTCATCCAAATCAGGTGAACGGTGTAGGAATTACAACAGTTTGCATATGTGCCTTCCACTTGTTAAGGGGCCAAAAGTAATGGGACAGAATAATAATCATAAATCAAACTTTCACTTTTTAATACTTGGTTGCAAATCCTTTGCAGTCAATTAGAGCCTGAAGTCTGGAACGCATTAGACATCACCTAGACCGCTGGGTTTCATCCCTGGTGATGCTCTGCCAGGGCCTCTACTGCAACTGTCTTCAGTTTCAGTGCTTGTTCTTGGAGCATTTTCCCTTCATTTTTGTCTTCAGCAAGTGAAATGCATGCTCAATACAGATTCAGGTCAGGTGTATTGACTTGGCCATTGCATAACATTCCACTTCTTTTCCCTTAAAAATCTCTTTGGTTGCTTTTGCAGTATGCTTTGGTTCATTGTCCATCTGCACTGTGAAGCGCCATCCAATGAGTTCTGAAGCATTTGGCTGAATATGAGAAGATAATATTGCCCGAAACACTTTAGAATTCATCCTGCTGCTTTTGTCAGCAGTCTCATCATCAATAAATACAAGAGAACCAGTTTAATTGGCAGCCATACATGCCCACGCCATGACACTACCACCACCATGCTTCACTGATGAGGTGGTATGCTTAGGATCATGAGCAGTTCCTTTTCTTCTCCATACTCTTCTCTTCCCATCACTCTGGTACAAGTTGATCTGGGTCTCATCTGTCCATAGGATGTTGTTCCAGAACTGTGAAAGCTTTTTTAGATGTTGTTTGGCAAACTCTAATCTTTACTTCCTGTTTTTGAGGCTCACCAATGGTTTACATCTTGTGGTGAACCCTCTGTATTCACTCTGGTGAAGTCTTCTCTTGATTGTTGACTTTGACACACATACACCTACCTCCTGGAGAGTGTTCTTGATCCGGCCAACTGTTGTCAAGGGTGTTTTCTTCACCAGGGAAGGAATTTTTCGGTCATCCACCACAGTTGTTTTACGTGGTCTTCCAGGTCTTATGGTGTTGCTGAGCTCACCGGTGTGTTCCTTCTTTTTAAGAATGTTCCAAACAGTTGTTTTGGCCATTGCCCTAATGTTTTTGCTATCTCTCTTGATGGGATTTGTTTGTTGTTTTTTTTTCAGTCCTAATGATGGCTTGCTTCACTGATAGTGACAGCTCTTTGGATCTCATCTCGAGAGTTGACAGCAACAGATTCCAAATGCAAATAGCACACTTTAAATGAACTCTGGATCTTTTATCTGCTCATTGTAATTGGGATAATGAGGGAATAACACACACCTGGCCATGGAACAGCTGAGAAGCCAATTGTCCCGTTACTTTTGGTTCCTTAACAAGTGGGAGGCACATATCCAAACTGTTTTAATTCCTACACCGTTTACCTGATTTGGATGTAAATTACCCTCAAATTAAAGCTGACAGTCTGCAGTTAAAGCACATCTTGTTTGTTTCATTTCAATTCCATTGTGGTGGTGTATAGAGCCAAAAATCATAGAATTGTGTCAATGTCCCAATATTTATGGGCCTGACTGTAAGTGATATAACAAATAGGCATCCATGCAGGCCTGGGGGCCATTGTTAGGTCCTTGATTTGTCAAAGCAACACCATGGTGCCTCATGATAGCATAATGGGGTTTGAGAGGATGAGTCAGGGAATTGGAGCCCGAGTCATCACAGCACAGTACTTATGTCACGGGGTAGAGTCACGGGTATAAAGATAGAGTGCAGGTGCACCCCCTGAGCTGCCACCTGGTCCCCTGTCCCTGCCTACTTGCACCACCCGCCCTAGGTGACGGGGCGCAACTGGGCGACAGTCCATGACCTGAGTAAGTGCAAGCAGAGAGATAGAGACAGCAGGGAAGCGGACAGCCAATGAGAGATAGCACTAGAGAGGTGGAACAAGCAAGGTACCACCAAAAACGGAAGGGCGAAGCAGGTCAACTAGCCGGGGTCAGTCCAGGAGGTCACGTCAGTACAAGAGAAGAGGCAAAGACAAAATCCAAAAGCAAGCCGAGTTCAAAATCCGAGAGGTAGCGTCAAGGTTCAGGGAGCAGGCAGAAGAGGTGTCAGTAAGCAGATCAAGGGTCAAATCCAAAGGTAAGCTAAATAACAATAATTATACACAGCCTAAGGGACCAAAATCACAGGCAACCTGTAGCCAGCAGGTTGTCTGTATTTATAGTGGGGAGTGAGGGTCATGTGACGTGGCCAGCGTCACATGACCGACAGACAAACAAGTCGAGCACCGAGTGATCAGCTCGGCGCTCAAGGCAGACCTTGAGCAGGGAGCCTCCCAGCTAGCAAAAGCCACCCTGGGAACGAGGCTGGACACAGATCCTTGCTCCCGAAGCTAAGCAGCAGGTCTGCGGCTGATGGGAGACCGAGTGCACCTTCGGCGCCCCGTTACCCACTACCCACACCACTGATTTCCCCTCAGAAGGGGGCAGATCAGAAATAAAATCCATGGAAATGTGAGACCATGGCTTGCAGGGAATGGGTAGTGGTTGTAGTTCACTCAGCGGGAGAGTGTTTCTCGGGGGTTATAAGACCTGGCACAAACATCACAAGCCAAAATACCTGATGACCAGAGAGCATGGAGTCATGACATTCCACCCAATAATTGAAAACGAAAGCACTCAGGAACAAATAACTTATCTGCCGTGTTTGTGAGGAGCAAGTTGCTGAGCCCGTTGAAATCTCAGAAAAAAGATCCGCAGAAATTGCTGCCACAAAGATGCTTGCCGGCAAGATGGGTCTTGGGGGGGGTGTCAGGAGGTTGGAC
This sequence comes from Bufo bufo, assembly GCF_905171765.1. Taxonomy (NCBI): domain Eukaryota; kingdom Metazoa; phylum Chordata; class Amphibia; order Anura; family Bufonidae; genus Bufo; species Bufo bufo. Next base: position 649,573,357 of record NC_053390.1, on the reverse strand, counting down.
GGCATTAAAACTCTGGGATAAGGTATCTGCCTTAATATTTTTACTACCTGGTCTGAAAGTAACAGAAAAATTAAAACGAGTAAAAAACACGGCCCATCTGGCTTGTCTAGGATTAAGGCGTTTGGCCGCCTCAAGAAACACTAAGTTCTTACGATCGGTGAGGACAGTAATACGGTGTCTAGCCCCTTCTAAAAAAATGCCTCCATTCCTCAAATGCCCATTTTATGGCCAGTAATTCATGGTTTCCAATGTCGTAATTTCTCTCCGAAGGAGAGAACTTACGAGAGAAGAAGGCGCATGGCCTTAAATTAGTGAGGTTAGAAGACCCCTGAGAAAGGATGGCCCCCACACCATCCTCTGAGGCATCAACCTCCACCACAAAAGGTTCCTTGGTATCGGGCTGAACCAAGACTGGAGCCATCTGAAAACAATTTTTAAGGGTATCAAAGGCCCGACAGGCCTCCAACGACCAGTTAACCAGATCAGAACCTTTTTTAGTTAAGTCAGTAAGGGGCTTGGCAATAACAGAAAAATTCTTTATGAATTTACGGTAAAAATTGGCGAATAGCGTGAACCTTACTGGGATCCATTTTAAATGAATGAGGAGTAAGAATATAGCCGAGATAAGGAATCTCTTGAACTCCAAACAAACATTTCTCTAATTTAACGGACAGATGATTCTCCCTGAGGATTTTAAGAACCAATCTGATGTGAGACACATGAGAATCCCAGTCAGTTGAAAAGACAAGAATATAATCGAGATAAACAATTATAACTTTGCCGATGAGTTCTCTAAAAATGTCGTTCATGAAATTCTGAAACACAGCTGGGGCATTGCAAACACCGAATGGCATAACAAGATACTCAAAGTGCCCCTCTGGAGTATTAAAAGCAGTTTTCCACTTATCTCAATCCTTAATACGAACTAGGTTATACGCTCCTCTCAAATCAAATTTAGAAATCCACGAAGCACACAAAATATGGTTAAACAAATCAGGAATCAACGGGATGGAATACTGATTCCTAATAGTGATTTTATTCAAATTTCTATAGTAAATGCAGGGCCTGAGACCACCGTCCTTCTTTTTAACGAAAAAGAATCCTGCTCCCCGGGAAGAGGTGGAGGGTCTAATATGTCCCTTCTTGAGACTCTCCTGGATATAGTCTTTCATGGCCCTGCGCTCAGGACCGGAAAGATTATAAATCCGTCCTTTAGGAAATTTTGACTCGGGTACCAAGTCGATAACACAGTCATAAGACCTTTGGGGAGGGAGAGTATCTGTCTCAGTGGTGGAAAAAACATCTGAATAATCAGAAATAAAATGAGGAATAATATCTGATGAAACCCCAGCTTGAACTACGGTTAAGCAAGAACTACAGTTAGGCCCCCATCTCTCTAACTCGCCCGAACTCCAGTTAATGACCGGATTATGTTGCAGAAGCCAGGGCATACCAAGGACTACCTGAACAGGAAGATTCTCTAAAACAAAGAAAGAGCATTTCTCTAAGTGGCAGACCCCCACAGACAGGGTAACCTCCGGAGTACAGAGTTTTACCATGCCCCCTAGCAGGGGGGTAGAATCGATGGCGACAATCTGGATCGGGGTGGACAATTCTAGTATAGGAATTCCCATTTGTTCAACAAATTTGTAATCAATAAAACTAAAAGCTGACCCTGAATCCACAAAGGCATTTCCTGACCCCTTTAAGACTCCAAAGGCAATAGAAACTGGCAACAATAATTTACTTCTTACCACCTCCGGGAGTACCTTGTCCTTGGATACTTCAGACTTGGATGACTTTCCAGAAGGCGGAGCTTTAGGACACTGACGGATCCAGTGGTCGGGATCCCCACAATAAAAACAAGAGCCCCGACGACGGCATAGCTCTCTTCGTGTCATCCTGAGTTGCATGGGCTCGTCCGAGTGGGCCTCCATCTTGGGTTTAATGGGGGAAACCTCAGGTTGAAGAAGGGTATGAGGAGAAAACAAATGCTCTCGCTGTCTCTCTCTGATCCGTCTATCTAGTCTGATGGCTAGCGTCATGGTCTCCTCTAAAGAGTCAGGACAGGGATAACAAACCAACATGTCTTTTAACTTCTCAGTCAAGCCTGTCGTAAATTGACATTTGAGCGCTGGTTCATTCCAACCCGAGGGAACGCACCACTTGCGGAACTGCGTACAATAATCCTCCACGGGACGATTCCCCTGAGTGAGGGCCTTAAGATTGGATTCTGCCACAGAGGCTCGGTCTGGTTCATCATAAAGAACCCCTAACGCCTGGAAAAAGAGGTCCACAGAATTAAGACAAGAGAAATCCGGAGGCAAAGAAAAGGCCCATTCCTGGGGGTCCCCTTGAAGTAGAAAGATGATAATACCAACCCTCTGTGGATCAGGACCAGAGGAGTGATGACGTAGTCGAAAATAAAGTTCACAGCTTTCCTTGAAAGCTAAAAAAAACTTCGTAATTTAATGTGTGGTTCTACCTGAACGGTGGAGGGAGCAAGAATAAAGGGAGTTCGGACGGTCTCCTGAACCTGTAGTCTCTCCCCAAGTTCCTTTACTATTTGAGCAAGACCCTGCACATGTTCGGTGAGGCTCTGTAGCGGGTCCATGCTAAATTAAGGCCTGTGATTCTGTCACGGGATAGAGTTACGGGTATAAAGGTAGAGCGGAGGTGCACTCCCTGAGCTGCCAACCGGTCCCCTGTCCCTGCCTACTTGCACCACACGCCCTAGGTGATGGGGCGCAACTGGGCAACAGTCCCTGACCTGAGTAAGTGCAAGCAGAGAGATAGAGACAGCAGGGAAGCGGACAGCCAATGATAGGTAGCACTAGAGCGGACAGATAGGTGGAACAAGCAAGGTACCACCAAAAACGGAAGGGCGAGGCGGGTCAACTAGCCGGGGTCAGTCCAGGAGGTCACGTCAGTACAAGAGAAGAGGCAAAGACAAAATCCAAAAGCAAGTCGAGTTCAAAATCCGTGAGGTAGCGTCAAGGTTCAGGGAGCAGGCAGAAGAGGTGTCAGTAAGCAGATCAAGGGTCAAATCCAAAGGTAAGCTAAATAACAATAATAATACACAGCCTAAGGGACCAAAATCACAGGCAACCTGTAGCCAGCAGGTTGCCTGTATTTATAGTGGGGAGTGAGGGTCATGTGGCCAGCGTCACATGACCGACAGACAAACAAGTCGAGCACCGAGTGATCAGCTCGGCGCTCAAGGCAGACTTTGAGCAGGGAGCCTCCCAGCTAGCAAAAGCCACCCTGGGAACGAGGCTGAACACAGATCCTTGCTCCCGAAGCTAAGCAGCAGGTCTGAGGGCTGTAGCCTATCAGAGGCCGGTGCAGGCGGAGCGCGGGACACAGGCCGGGGGTGGGGCCTGTTGGGGGTCATGTGATTGGGCTGCTCAGTCAAAAATGCCCGGGCCTATTTTTTGTCCCAGTCCGGCCCTGGTTGCACGTAACTTCCATTGTGGTTTATGATGTCAAAGTCATGTGCGATTTCATCTGAACTTTTTCTCCCACAACATCATCTGTCGGGGGACAGTAAGGAGGTCTCTATACACATTACATAACTAACGTGTATGGGGACCTTTAGTTACGTTATGTCTCATAATGCAGGTACAACCACACGGTCAGATTTCTCCATGCAGTTTCTCCATGCAGTTTTGGGAGCCAAAACCAGGATGGGATAAAAAAAAAAAAAGAAAGTTGTATCTGGCCTTAATACTTTCCTTTTATCATCCACTCCCTATTTTGGCTTACACAACTGCGTGCAAAAACCTACCTACACTCCTCATGTAGCTACACTCCTTAACATTAACCTCTTCAGGACCCTGCCATTTTTCACCTTAAGGACCAGGCCATTTTTGTTGCTTTATGTGGTGATAACTTTAGAACGCTTTAACTTATCCAAGCCATTCTGAGAATGTGTTCTCGTCACATATTGTACTTTATTGACAGTGGTAAACTTGAGTCAAAATATTTCATTTTTATTTATAAAGATAAAATAAAATTACCAAACATTTTGAAAATAATAGCATTTTCTCTGCTTTTAAAACTGATAATAATACCTCCTAAAATAGTTATTACTTTACATTTCCCATATGTCTACTTCATGTTTGGATCATTTTCTAAATGACATTTTCTTTTTTTGGGACGTTAGAAGGCTTAGAAGTTTAGAAGCAAATCTTGAAATTTTACTGAAAATTTCCAAAACCCACTTTTTTAAAGACCAGTTCAGGTCAAAAGTCACTTTGTGAGGCTTACATAATAGAAACTACCCATAAATGGCCCCATTTTAGAAACTACACCCCTCAAGGTATTAAAAAACTGATTTTACAAACCTTCCTAACCCTTTAGGTGTTCCACAAGAATTAAAAGAACTGTAGAAGAAATTTCAGATATTTCACTTTTTTGGCAGATTTTTTGGCAGATTTTAATCCATTTTTTTTCCAGTAACAAATGCATGGGTTAACAGCCAAACAAAAACTCAATATTTAAGGCCCTTGATTCTGTAGTTTACAGAACACACCCCATATTTCAGTTTTACATACAGTAATAAAGCATTTTTTGAAAAAAAAAATATTTTTTTAGTGTCTCCATATTTTCTGAAAGCCATATTTTTTTTATTTTTTTGGGGAAACTGTCTTTTGTAGGGGCTCATTATTTTCAGTATGAGATGACGGTTTGATTGATACTATTTTAGGGTGCATATGACTTTTTGATTGCTTGGTATTACACTTTATGTGATGTAAGGTTACAAAATATGGCTTTTTTGACACTGTTTTTATGAAAAAAAGAAATTACGGTGTTTACCTGAGGGGTCATGTGATATTCTTATACAGCAGGTTCTTACGGACGTGGCGATACCTAATATGTATACTTTTTTTTATTTATTTAAGTTTTACACAATAACAGCATTTTTAAAACAAAACAAAACATGTTTTAGTGTCTCCATATTCTGAGAGTAATAGTTCTGTTTTTTTGGGCGATTGTCCTATGTAGGGTCTCATTTTTTGTGGGATGAGATGATGGTTTGATTGGTATGATTTTGGGGTGCGTATGACTTTTTGATCGCTTGATATTACACTTTTTGTGATGTAGGGGGACAAAAAATTGCTTTTTTTACGCCAATTTTTTTTTTACGGTGTTCATCTGAGGGGTTAGATCATGTGATATTTTTATACAGAAGGCTATTATGGATGCGGCGATACCTAATATGTGTACTTTTTATTTATTAAGTTTTATACAATAACAGCATTTTTGAAATAATCATGTTTTAGTGTCTCCATATTCTGAGAGCCATGTTTTTTTTTATTTTTTGGGCGATTGTCTTAGGTATAGTCCTCATTTTTTGCAGGATAAGATGCTGGTTAGATTGGTATGATTTTGGGGTGCGTAAGACTTTTTGATCGCTTGGTATTACTCTTTTTGTGATGTAAAATGACAAAAAAATTGCTTTTTTGACACTTTTATTTTTTATTTTTTTTACGGTGTTCACGACCTTAATAGAGAATGGTCGTTAAGGACGTGGCATATACCTAATAAGTAGACTTTTTTATTTGTTTAAGTTTTACCACAATAATATCATTTTTGAAGCAAAAACAAAATCATGTTTCCAGTGTCTCCATAGTCTGTGAGCCATAGTTTTTTATTTTTTTCGGCAATTGTCTTAGGTAGGTCATCATTTTTGCGGGACGAGGATACGGTTTGATTGTCATTATTTTGGGGTGCATATGACGTTTGATCGCTTGCTATTACAGTTTTTTGTGATGTTAAGGTGACAAAAAAATTGCTTTTTAAAACCGTTTTATTTTATCTATTTTACGTTGTGTTCACCTGTGGTGTTAGGTCCATGTGGTATTTTTATACAGCAGGTTTTTATACGGATGTGGCGATACCTAATGTAAATTTTTTTTACATTTAACACAAATAAAAGCATTTTGAAACAAAACATGTTTTAGTGTCTCTATAGTCTGACAGCCATAGTTTTTTATTTTTTGGGCGATTGGTAGGGTGCTAATTTTTTGCGGACTGAGGTGACGATTAGATTGGTACTATTTTGGGGGCATACCATTTTTGATCGCTTGGTGTTGCACTTTTATGATGTAAGGTGACAAAAAAAAGTTTTTGACGGTGTTCACCTGAGGGGTTAGGTCATGTGATATTTTTATAAAGCCAGTCAAAACGGACGCGGCAATACCTAATATGTGTACTTTTCTTTTTTCCCTAATTTTTACAATTTTTTTTACTTTATTTTGGGAAAAGGATGCTTGAACGTAAAAATTGTTTGAAAAAATTTATTTATTTTTCACTTTTTTTTTCACTTTATTTTTTGTCCCACTCAGGGACTTCAACTATTGGGGATCTGATCACCTTTACAATGCATTACAATACTTCTGTATTGTAATGCATTGACTGTAAGTGTATTTCACACTGAAATACACTTACAGCTTCCTGCCTGTGAGATCCAGGGGGCTATCAGTAACTGCCGGGACCCCAGCCGCTGATTGGTTGGCGTAGCTCCTGCACCACCTGATCAGCCCGCCATACATGCACAGCGTTGGTCCTTAAGTCACGTCCACCGGGTCCTTAAGGGGGTTAAAATTGCAACACAGAAGAAAATTTTGTGAATTATGGAAATAACAGGATAGATGGACATCAAACATCTTGATTTCAGGATCTTCAGTATCGAGTTTGAGCGCCATGCACACAAACACATGCACTTTCACAAATTGGCATGCTATCAATGAAGTTATTAATGGTTGTCTGAGGAATCTTCTGCTACACTGATTGTACTTGGGCATTCAAATCATTAAGATCGGCTGCTGGCAGCTCATTTTGCAATTGCCAACAAATGACATCCCAGATGTTCTAAATAGAAAACGAGTCCAGAGACACTGCAGGCCATGGTAGCATTGTGACATAGCAAGGGGTTTCGTTTGGGAAGGCAGGTATTTTCCACCCAACATGGGCGGCTGGGCTGATTTCCAGCCAGGTGAGATCAAATACTGGACTGGAGTTTAAGTGCCGGTCCAGGTTTTGGCAACACCTGGCTGTCCTTTAAATAGGCAACTGGGCTCAGAATCTGAGTCTCTGTTTTGGGATCTACAGCATGGTGCTGTGCTGGAAGGCTGAGAGACGCATGAGGGCTGCACGCTGGGAAACAGGCCCCCTAAAGCCTGCTGTGAACTGCCGGGAATAAAACGGCTAGAAAGGTGACGTGCCTGTTCTATGGACTTTTCATTGTGTGAATTAACACAAAGACTGTAATAAGTTGTTTTTCTTTTGCCTTTTGTGTGATGGCTTTACAGATGGCAGGAGCATCCCAGAGTGTCCATGATGTCCGGAAAGCGGTCCGTGCGGCAATCCTTAAAATGACACCATCAGATGATGTCAAAACCTACCTGGCGATGTACGAGAAAGTGGCCACAAGGGAGAATCTACCCCGAGATCAGTGGGCTGAGGTTGTCGCTCAGTTCCTGACATCCAATTCCCAGCAGGTGTATTTCGACTTGCCGGACGATCAAGCGGCCGACTACCAGAAAGTCAAGGGTGAGATTCTGGCAAGACTGGGGGTGAATGTGTTGGTATGGGCCCAGCGGGTGCATCAGTGAGGGTTTAAGCTGGCTGAGCCCGTGAGACTCCAGTATTATAACTTACTTAAACTCTTGCAAAAGTGGCTGCAGCCTGACGTGCTGAGCCCCACTGCTATGCTGAACAGTCTGTTGGCTGATATGTCCTGGAGGGCTTTGCCACCCCCTCTCCAGCAATGGATTGTCCAGGTCTCTCCAGGTAATGCTCTCGAGATGGTCGACCTGCTGGAGCACTATAAGGCTACCCGGAATCTACAGGGGGGTTCTTTTGGGAGGAGGGTAGTCAAATCCCGTAACTCTCCACCCCAGACCCGGCGGTTTGTGCCCACGAAACCCGCCCGGGATGTGTGGACCCAGCTCCGATAGTCTGTTGGCGGTGTCGTGAGCCTGGCCATGTACAAGCTGACTGTCCACATCAGGTGGAACCCATGGACGCAAACTATTGCTTCCATCAGTCGTTATATGCTAGGAAGCTGTGTGCAGCAGGTGCCACGGAGACTCTGAATCACCTGTGCCAGGTGGAGGTGGGAGTGGAGGCTCTGTTGGACTCAGGGAGTCTGGTGACCCTAGTAAGGGCTCCCCTGGTACGGTCCACTGAGTATACTGGCCGGAAAGTCGGGGTCATGTGTATTCATGGAGACTTAAAAGACTACCCCACTGCTATGGTGTCTCTATCCACGGTTGCCGGCAGGTGGACCCACAAGGTGGCTGTCGCCATCAATCTACACTACAAACTTATAATAGGGAGAGACTTCCTGGGCTTCCCAGCACTGTGGCCTGCTACGAGAGTGAATGATACCCATGAGACAGGGGTAACCCTAGCAGAGTGGTCCGGCTCAGGGGGGAGACAAGAACCCTGGGAGCCTGAGTCCGAATGGCCAGCGGTAGGGGTGACCGCCACTTCGGTGGAAAAGGGAGAGACAACCCCGCTAAGTGTGATGGTGGGAGACATGGAGGACTTGCCGCCGGGTCCTGAGCTGGCAGACCTCAATGTCTCCAGTGATAATTTTGGTACCGCCCAACACCGGGACCCAATCCTATCCGGAGCCTGGGAAAATGTATTAATAGTAGATGGTGAACCACAACAACCAGGGGCAGAGTTGGTGTTCCCCCATTTTGGGGTAAACCAGCTGCGAGGTGAATCCATTGAACAGTTAGTGGTGCTCCAGGCTTATCGCAAACTCGTGTTAGAGTTAGCCCACCAGCATGTTCTCGGGGGTCACCTGGGAATGCAGAAGACACAGGACCGAATACTACAATGATTTTTTTAGGGAGGTGGAAGAATTCTGTAAGTCTTGCCCGACCTGCCAGGCAACAAGCCCCCAGCACTTTTTCCGCAGTCCCTTGGAACCTCTCCCGATCATTGAGGTGCCATTTGAGCAAATCGCTATAGACCTCGTAGGCCCAGTACCGAAATCCGCTAGAGGACACCAAAACATCTTAGTTGTCCTGGACTACGCCACTCGGTACCCGGAGGCGGTGCCACTGTGACATACATCGGCGAAGCTTATAGCTAAGGAGCTAATGGAGATGTTCTTCCGAGTGGGGCTACCTAAAAAGGTTCTGACTGACCAGGGGACCGGTTCTTTAACCCGGGTGATCGGGTTTTGGTTCTGGTACCGACTGTGGACAGTAAGTTCCTGGCTAGATGGCAGGGGCCCTACGAGGTATTCGAGAAAGTTGGAGAGGTAAATTACAAGGTACACCAGCCAGGCCGGAGCAGGTTTACCATGTTAATTTACTTAAACCTTGGAAAAATAGGGAGACCTGTACTGACAGCCTCTCTTCTAAACAGGCTTTGGAGACCAGGGAGTTCATTAGTCGGAACACGGATGTGTTCTCAGACCTCCCTGAACGCACTTCCGCAATTCAGCATGACATTGTCACTGAGCCTCAGGCAAAAGTCCGGTTAAAGCCATACTGGGTACCCGAGGCTCGGTGACAAGCCATCTCGGAGGAAGTGCAGCTCATGCTGTGGCTAGACATCATCGAGGAGTCTAAAAGTCAGTGGGCCAGTCCTATAGTCTTAATACCCAAGCCGGACGGGACGTTACGGTTTTGTAACGATTTTCGTAAGCTGAAAAAAATATCTAAATTCGATGCATATCCCATGCCTCGGGTGGATGAGCTTATTGAAAGGTTGGGCCAAGCCCGGTATTTTTCTGTTTTGGAACTCACCAAAGGGTACTGGCAGGTACCCTTGACGGAGGCTGCCAAAGAGAAAACTGCCTTCATTACACCAGAGGGGCTGTACCAATATAAGGTGTTACACTTCGGTCTGCATGGCGCCCCTGCCACTTCTCAACGTCTAATGGACATTGTGCTTCGTCCACATCGGCGGTACGCCTTGGCTTACCTGGATGATATTGTCATTCACAGTACCGACTGGGAAAGTCACCTGCCCAAAGTACAGGCCGTAGTGGACTCCCTTCGAAAGGCTGGTCTAACAGCTAACCCAAAAAAATGTGCAATAGGGTTAGAGGAGACCAATTTGTGGATAGGGAAATGACTTCAAATAACATAAAATACGCAAAAGTAAAAAATAATTATCTTGATCTAGGAGGAGGAGGTCCATATGGAATAGGAGGTTGAGGAGGCGGTGGATGTGGCGGTGTAGGTGGAAGCGGTGGTGGAGGAGGAGGAGGTAGCCAACACTGGTTTTTGGTTTATTTTTTATTTTTATTTTTTTGTTCAAATTTGGGTAGACCCCAAAACAATGGGAAATATAAAAAAGTAAAACAAAGAGAAAGTGCGCTGGAGTACAACAATGGCTTGGTGAGGCCAGTATACATGTCTATTCTGCACAAGGCATGGACAAGTCCTGTGGGATCCCGGTCTGGTTCATTTTTAATGAATATGAGCTTGTCCACATTGGCTGTGGACAGGCGGCTGCGCTTGTCTGTGATAACCCCCTCCTGCCGTGCTAAACAAACGTTCAGACAATACACTGGCTGCAGGGCAGGCCAGCACCTCCAAGGCGTAAAAGGCAAGCTCAGGCCATGTGCCCAGTTTGGAGACCCAGAAGTTAAAGGGGGCAGACCCATCAGTCAGTACGTGTCGGCGTATGCACAAATACTGCTCCGCCATGTTGCACGTCCCCGTGACGTCCACGATCCAATTGGATATCTTTTCTAACAACTTTCGATGTTCTTTTATGCGCCTACCATGGTGATCACGGGTAACGGGGAATCAGGGTTCCATGCCGGAGAGGGAGCGTGAGAAAGGGATACCACATCCAAGGGCTGAAATGTGATCGGGCAGAAATGTGGGACAAGTTATTAAAGCGTAAGGATCGAATGAAAGGAGGGGGTGCGCGTCAATTAAAGACGAATTTTAGAAATTTAAGTCCCTGTCAACTATGCAGAGCAGGGGTTTATTCACGGCAAAACTGGGTTCATGTCACCCACCAATTGAACAGACAATTTTACAAAAATGTAGGTCCCTGTCACCTATGCAAAGCAGGGGTTTATTCACGGCAAAAATTGTAAAATGTCACCCAAAAATTTAGCAGACGCTTTTGCACCCTGCTCCCTCTTTTGCTGTGCTGGTGCCTCTGTGCGACCACCGCCTCTTCCTCCAAACTGCACACGTCACTTGCATGACCTTGATTCCATGTGGGGTCAAGTACTTCATAATCCTCCACATCATCTTCCACCCAATCTTTACCCCTGCCCTCCTTGTCGGTCTGCAGACTGCAGAAAGCCACAGCAGTTGGCACCTATGTTTCGTCATCATCCGAGACGTGCTGCAGTGGTCTTCCCATGTCCTCATCCTGAAACATAAGTGGTTGGGCATCAGTGCACTCAATCTCTTCCACTTCTGGGGTAGGGCTATGTGGATGGCCCTGGGAAACCCTGCTAGCAGAGTCATCAAAAAGCATAAGAGACTGCTGCATGACTTGGGGCTCAGACTGCTTGGCTGATTTGCAAGGGGGTGAGGTGAAAGACTGATGGCCATGGGCTGCAGGTGCCAACTCTGATCTTTTAGCAAGGGACTGGGTGGGAGACAATGTGAAGGAACTGGAGGCACTGTCAGCCACCCAATCTACTATCGCCTGTACTTGTTCAGGCCTCACCATTCGTAGAGCCGCATTCGGCCCTACCAAATAACGCTGAAGGTTCTGTCGCCTACTCGCACCTGAGGAAGGTGTTTCACTTGTGCGTGTAGCTGGCACAGATCCACCACGTACTCTCCCTGCAACAAGAGCTCCACCAACAACAGCAGCACCACGACCAGGGCCATGTCCCTTATTTGATGGTCTCCTTATTCTTTGCGTTCGCCCACCAAACTAACAGATGTCCACACACACACAGGGGGAAGGATAGTGACCACTGCGCTCCACCCTCACCCCTGGCCCTGCCTACTTGCCTCACAGTCCTGATGACAGGGGACAACTGGACGACAGTCCCTAACTTAGGATACGTGCAGGGAAGACAGACAAGACAAAATACGGAACATGAACGGACCGGGTCAGAACCAAGAGAGCTACGCAGTACAAAGGGTTAAGCAAAGAATGGTCAGGAGAAGCCGGGGTCAAATACCAGGAGAGTAGAGAAGTACAAGAGGAGTCCTAAGAGAGTAGTCAGGTGGGAGCCGAGGTCACAATACCAGGACGGATGCGCAGTACAGGAAGAGCAGGCAAAGGATCGTCAGGGAACGGAATCAGGTGAGTATTCAGTAGTCCAACAAATAGTCAGGAACCTAGAAATTAACAGGCAACCTGTGGCTAGCAGGCCGCCTGTATTTATAGTGGGGAGTGAGGGTCATGTGATGTGGCCAGCGTCACATGACCGACAGACCAACCAGTTGAGCACCGAGTGATCAGCTCAGCGCTCAAGGCAGACTTAGGAGCAGGGAACCACCCAGCAGTAAAGCCGCCCTGGGAATGAGGTCAAACACAGATCCTTATTCCCAAAGCTAAGCAACAGTTCTGCGGGCAATGGGGGACCGAGTGCACCTTCGGAAACCCCGTTACATTATGTCAGGCGACAATGTAACCGCCAATAGTCAACAATTAACTAAAAAAATTAATGAGGTCACACAAAAGTGTGACAGGCAAATTTTATACAATTACATCACGTTTACAAAAAATGCGAATTTTTCAACCAACAGTGTAACAGCAGTATTTAACGCTTGTATTGAACTGTCAGAAATGCAGCAAAGACCGCAAATTTAGTATCTAGCACAAAATGGGTGTTTTTTTAAAACCACAATTTAACAGCAGTATTTAACGGCTGTATTGGACTGTCAGAAATGCAGAAAAGGCTGCAAATGTAGTATCTAGCACAAAATGGGTGTTTTTTTAAAACAAAAATATAACAGCAGTATTTAACGGTTGTATTGGACTGTCAGAAATGCAGCAAAGGTCGCAAAGGTACTTTATGGCCAAATAAAAGGCCACAATGTCCCAGTTGTATTCACTAATTACATTTCACTATCAGATTTGCAGTGCAGGCAGCAAAGGTACTTTCTGGCAAAAAATAAATAAATTATTTTTTTTCACCCACAATTATACAGATGGATTTAACTGATTTTCTTTCACTATCACAAATGCAGTGCAGGGCACAAATATACTTTTTATAAAAAAAAAAATATATATAAATAATTTGTCCCCCCAGAATCTAACAGATGGATTTATTTTGATTGTACTTTACAGAAAAAAATGTGAATATGTCACCCCCTGGGTCCCTGAACTCACAGACAGATTACCTATATTATTTTCCCTTCCACTGGCACATATGCAGTGCAGGTGCACTTAATAAATGGGTATATGTTGCCCACTGAACTAAAAGAACAGGATTAAATTATTGTCCCTGGCACATATGCAGTGCTGGTGCACTGAACTTGCACAAAATGGCCGCCGACGCCCACCTAACAAACAGACGGATAAAACTTATTTTTCTGTGTCACTGGGCTCTGGGCAGGGTACAAAAATGTTGCATTGCACCCACACAAAAAAATCGCTGTAGATCGCAGAGTTAACAACAAGTTCTGATATCAGATAGATTCTTTCCTATTCTCTCCCTCACAGCAGCAGCATCCTATCCCTACATTAGTAAGAGCAGAGTTACTTGCGGCACTACGTGACTCCAGCATATATAGAGGCTGGGTCACATGCTGCACTGGCCAATCACAGCCATGCCATTAGGCATGGCTGTGATGGCTTCTAATGGCACACGAGCTAAACGCTTGTTGATTGGCTGCCCTGCAGCCTTTCAGAAAGTGCCACTAAATCGCCGAACACCGAACTCGAACCCAAGCTTTTACTGAAAAGTTCAGGTTCGGGTCCGGGGTCAAAAAATCCTAAAGTTCGGTACAAACCCGAACTTTCCAGTTCGGGTTCGCTCAACCCTACTTGTGGTATTTGGGATCATCTCATAGTTTTTTGAGGCGAACGGGATATTGGGGTTTTAGCTTTTTTTTTACATTTGTTTTGTAGAACAGCAAAGTATTTAATAAGATATATGATCCATATGTTTGATATAACTTTGCTATTTGCTTCCTTTTTTGTTCTGTGACTGGATATACCAGCACCTGCTCATTTTCACTAGTTGCATTATTAGAATGTCCATTCACACCTCCCACTTCAGCATATTTTTATTACATTCTTCTGGATTTCTCTAAAAAAATAAACATTTTGTTGATAAATGCTATTTACTATACTCTCTCTCTCTCTCTCTCTCTCTCTCTCTCTATTCTCCCAAATTTATAATCTCTAATCAAGACCTAACGTTAGTGTGAGGACCTTTTTATGGACCAGGTTAGGTAAGCGGCCTGGGACCATGTGTGACAGTGAGAACTCAATCAGAATTTAAAGGGTGAGACAAGGTGCACCAGTGTGAGTACTAGAAGTGTGGGGAAATTGAGATTCTGATAGGGATCATGGTGAGGTGGGGCTCACACAATTTGATCAAATTATGTTTTAAGAACCTCAGTTTTAAAGTATAATAAATATAGCAGTAATGCATTTAAAATACTGTATTTTTCGCCTTATAAGATGCACCTGCCCATAAGATGCACCTAGGTTTTAGAGGAGGGGAAAAAAAATATTTTGAACTAAAGGTGTGTTAAAATAAGGTTGACACATTATGGGGTGGATCTGCTGCTGACACAATATTATAGGGGATCTGCTGATAACACCCGGTTATGGGGGATATGCTGCTGACAATATTATGGGGGGATCTGCTGTGATGTACTGTTATGGGGAGAATTTGCTATGATGCACTGTTATGGGGGGGGAAATCTTCTGTGGCGCACTGTTATGATGGGATCTGCTGTGAGGCACTGTTATTGGGGGGGATCTGCTGCTGACACACTTGTGGGAGGGGGATGTCCAGTAATAGGCTTTTGGGGGACACTTTATTAGGGGGACACTGTAGGTACCTTTTGTCAATAGTTTAGCAGCACTCCAGAGAATTTTTCACAGCAGCACAGTCATCAGGGGAAAGAGGTACACAGGAGCAGGCATGTGGGAAGACGTAAGGGCAGAGCAGCCATGTGTGACAGGAAAGCCTGGTCCCACCCATCGTCTGCCTGCTCCAGCGCACCAGCCCCTGGTCTCCCTGATACTGTGCATCTGCCGGCTCAGACACGCGCTCACCTACCTCCAACTGCAGCACATTCCTTCAGCCTCCCCCTGCCAGGCTTTCCAGCAGCACATTCCTCCAGCCCTTGCCGCACTCACTCTGCAGACAGAGTAAGACGGATGTCCAGTACATCGCAGGCTGCTATCCCTATGCTGCACAGCCTACGATGTGCTGGCAACATGCAATGCGCAGGCACTTTTTTTTCCCCCTGCCCTGTATTCGCCCCATAAGACGGTTGGGGCAAAATATATGGTAATAAAAATGTTCCATGTTTGCCTACATCTGGTTGCTCACAGTGCTGCCGAATCTTTGTCTTTGTTTGCCTTTGCATTGCAGTCTCAGTAGATTTATACCTATTTTGTTTTTGACAGGCAAAGGAAAGGGAGATATAAGCAGAATTCTTACCAATTAAGATTAACATGATTGCAGATGATGCTCCCTTCTCCTTCAAATATAGTCCTATATCTGTCAAATGGTATCATAGATGTGTCATTGAACTTGTATTCTTGTCTCCAAACAAACATAAATTCAGATAGGAGAGAACCTGGCAGGAAACCTCTACTTTTTAGGCCAGAAGCAGTGGTGGAAGATGGCAACCAGTCCAGGACTAAGTTAGGATGGTACATGCTTGAAGTAAGCAATGGGAATCAAAGGAAAAGGTGTTAATGTACACAGAGCCAGGAAATTGTTAAATTGACAAAGAGGATGTTTGTAGTGATGGAATTAGACTTTAAAGTGAACTAACCTTTGAACACCACTGTGTTTTTTAACTGGATAGGTTCAGAATTATGTGCTGGTTTTTTCATATACTAATAATCCACATTGTCTTAGTGGTTAGCACTGGTGCCTTGCAGCGCTGAGGTCCTAGGTTCAAATCTGACCAAGAACAACATCTGCATGGAATTTTCATGTTCTTCCCGTGTATGTGTGGGTTTTCTGATAGGGAATCTAGATTGTTAGCCCCACTGGGGACAGTGAGAGATGATAATATCTATAAAGCACTGTGGAACATGTCAGCGCTATATAAGTGAGTAAAAAAAATAAAATGCAAATCTCAAAATCCCACGCACGGACATACTGTAGAGTTAAAGGACAAAGTTTTGTTTTCTTGTGGCTACAACTAGAGGGGGGTTAGGGACTCTTCTATTTATACTGTATATTAAATTCAGAAATGAAATCGTATGCACTAAATGCCTAAACTCCCCCAAGCCATGACTTCTGGCATACAGAACTGTACCACATTGTATTGACGCCTTGTTTTAGTAGAAAATAATACATTTAAGTAAAGGTGCCCAAAGATGGAGTTTGGCTTTAGAACAGAGTTACACATTTGGAACAGGGAATGATATGACAAGAAGTATGTTGTTTTCAATATATATTACCCAGAAAAAAACACTTCCCTATATGCACTATGGTAATGACAGAGGATGTTAGGTTCTCCCTAACCTTGGTATCTCTGACATTGCTTCAAGCTTTCCAACACCAGAGCCACTGTTTAATCAACCTAAATACACAGCAAATTAAAACAAAATGCAAAATCTGCCTTTTAATTTTTAAGTTTATTTTTATTTCCGGTTATTAATAATACCTTAGAGGTCATATCTATTTTCACTGGCTCTGACATATAGACAGTAAATAATAGGAGTGATTTATGTTCCTGTTTTGCATTTTATGACTGAAGAGAAAACACTTGGGCTTGATACCAGCAGTAAATTTGTGTAAAAATATAGTACAGTTTCTCCTAATAAACACTTATTTGGAAGTCCTTCTGACAGACTAGTAAATGTTTTTCACTAACACTGTGCACTAAGCAGTAACATTGCTATGTTTGTTCCACTGCTTAGCAATAGAAAACACAGATTTGACTAGCTGCATTAAGACATGGTTACACACCAGCAGCCCATAGAAAAAGATCATCCAAGTGGTAACACCAGAGAATGCCTGGCATGCATTTATTTTAGCTAACTATACAGATGAGTATCAGTGATGAATTCAATCAGTTTGTTACAAGAGGAAAAGTTTTAAAGAAATGCTTTAAGTCTTCCTACGTGATCCTGGCAAGATTTCATTTACATGAAATACAAAATCAAACCACAAAACACTATACATGCTTTTGCTTAGTATCTGCTTCATCCTCTGCTGCCCTCAGAGTAGACAGCAGAACTAAAGAGTCTTCATTAAATTGTCCAAAATATCAATTCTCCCAGTGCATCTTAAAGGGGTTTGGCAGGCTTCTGATATTGATGACGGACACCTTAAATATTGATCCGACACCTTACATCCATACTGATTAGCTGTTCCCTGCAGCCACTAGTTCCTGAACCAGCTCTTGACAGGAGCAGGAAGTATAGCTCCATTTAAAGTGAAGTGGCCTTGCTGGGTTACTGCAGCTCAGCTCCCAGTGAAGTGAATAGGAACTGAGCTATACTGACATGGCCACTACAGTTTGAACAGAGCTTTGCATCCTGTTCCATTCACAGTGCTAGTTTAAATGCCAGAGGCTGCAAGGAACAAGTGATCAAGGAGGTGCAGGGTGTTGTGCCTCTAATGATCAGATATTGATGACCTAGCCTGATGGTAGGTCATCAATATCAGGAGCCTGGGAAACTCCTTTAATCTTCATCAAAATGCAAACTGATTTGTGATACCTATGTTGGGTCCAACAATGTTCTTAAGCCTGTATTTGCTCTCCATGCATATTCATTTAAAATGTGTATACAACTGACACTGCAGTCCTGGGACTACTTAATTTTTATAACCACAGCAATGCTCAGAGAGATTAGTAACAAGGTATAGCCTAGAGAAAAAAAGTAATAAAAAGCTGGATAAGGAAAAATAACATGGCATACTATTTATTAATCAGTATATTTACATGGCGACCAGCATGCTCCATTAATAACCGTATCATAGCAATTATACTGTAAGCTGCAACCTAGAAAATTGGCAAGGCTAAGTCCAGATCTATTTCTCTATTTAACTGCTCATTAGTATGCGCTAATCTTATTCATCAAAGTAACAGAAAAATTCAATATAAAACATATGTTGATTTACTTACCAAATTGCATTTTGTTTAATGTAAATGTGAAAAATGCTTGTTGCCTTTCAATTTATAATAACAACTTAAACCACATCTCGCATCCAAGACTGCATTTTGTATAATTCAGTATTTTCCACACTTGTCATGCTTAGAGTATTTATATAAGCTTGTATAGCTAAATTGATTCTTTATTCTAATTAAATTTCAAGCTAGAGATTTTTACACTTTTGGTGCATGCATAAAATACAATATTTAAAGGAAATAAATAAGTGAGGCATGACAGCAGGTTGCAAAGTTTTAATGATTGCTCCCTTATCTCCTCCTACTCAATGTGGTTTCTGTCTCCAAAAACTCCTACTTCCATTTTCCAAGCTTTCTGCACTGTGGTACATTTGCACTCAGCTCCAGTCTTAGGGGCCTTAGAGACAAAGAGTGCCGTCTGTTCTATAGTGCTTGACAAGCAGCTTGGCAAAGAAACTATCATTTTGATGCAGTTTTCAGCTTTAAGTGCACTGGCAATCCTGCTGCCAGTATAGGCCAACTGTATGCTTTAATAATTAGACAAATAAATATCAAGTAATTTCTCCTTAAAGTTCAAAATCTGTGTACACTAATGGAAATTATGAGAATTTATAAAGAGAATGCTAATGCTCAACACAAATATACACCTTGTTTATTGTGTAGTATATGTTAAATAACCTATAAGCTACTTACATGTTTCTGTATGGAACTATAATATTGGCCTATCCATACCTTCATTTATAATAGATTCTAAGGGTTACTATTCAGGGTATATGCAGAATTTTCTCAAGGAATGGGATTTCTTATGTCAAAACTTATGCCAATTCAAACACTTAGTTTTAATGCTGTACAGAGACCTGTCTCAGTACAGCATTAAAATGTATTGCCTATGTGAAGGTAACATTTGTTTCAGTCAAAGTCACGCAAGACTGAATGAATCGACTGGTGAATTAATTCTGTATTCATTTCTGCATCTTTAAAAACATTTAAAATTGGGAATCCGATGTCGGGTTTGGTTCTGGCTGGTACCTCGGTCCCAAACCCGATTTCTGGATTGCGATTTTAAAATGTTTTAATGATCCAGAAGTGGTTACTGAATTCATTCACCAAAATCTTACTTGACTTCAGCTGAAATTAATTTTGCCTCCACTGAGGCAATACATTTTAATACCCTTGTCTCCCAGTCTGATCACAATGGTGCTAGGAGGCCTGGAAAAGGGGCCAGCTGCTTTATCCTGTACAGCTGTCTTGATTCTCAACATTGCATGGTGGCTTTGCTGCTTGACAAAGTCCCCTCATAGCCACTGCAGTTGGTGAGTATGCTGGTGAGTGTGGCATTTAGGCACCAGGGTATTGTTCATTCTAAGCATGGCATGTTAACTAAATATTAATGCACAGCACACTTGCAATTAGCTATATGAGAGCCAGATATGCAGGGCCACACTGTATGAATAAAATAGTGTTAAACATCACCCAGATTTAGCACAGAGAAGGTTACTGTATGCATCCCTGGTGGTCTATAGCAGTGAAGGAGTTAATATATGTATGTACTCCTGGTGGTCTATGACAATATAGGTGTTACTATTTGAATAATTTAGACAGCACTCCAGTATTAGATCAATGCTTTTTATTTGCCGGACATAGAGGTCCTTTTTGGAACTGACGCAACGTTTCGGGCAAAAAGCATGCCCTTCATCAGGCTGATGTAAAAAAGGAAAAATAAATATGTATGAATACATACAATATTTACAATCGACATGATTACAAAATTAGAATGTTCTGTGAGTACATGATTCAAACAAGTAATTAGTTGCAATACAATCATAAATAACATGATTCAAAAAAACATGATTAAAAAAAGGGGGTGGGGGGGTTACATGATTATTAATGGGAATTCATATGTTCCATGGAACGGGTATCCAGCCATATAGCTGACAAACATCATGTACCAAAAATATGCAGTATTAATTACATCAGGCATCAGAGCAAAATGGACCACTAAATAGAATGTGCAACAAATGGAGTAGGGAGAAAAGATAAGAGTGTAAGGAATGGGGCCAGAGGGTATATACACATTATATGCTAAATGCGTATGTATGTGTGTAGAGGGAAGAGATGTTCCCCCTGGGGATGAAGTAGCAGCACAGTCAGAAAGGTAGTGTAAAGTAGTTGAGGAGAGAAGTATCTACTCCTGTTTAGCTTACCTAGTTGCGTGCACGGATGCATGGATGGCCGGCATATCTGAGGTATGTTTGGAAGTGCTTTAAATAGGCGTGTTCCCGCCTTTGGGGTAGCGCTCAAGATCTCGCGATATTAGAGAGGTCATAGCTGGGCGCCGGCCTAGTAGAATGAGGTGTTGTCTATATATGCGCATGCGCACAGAGGCCGGAAGGTACGCGCATGCGCACAAGGGCCGGGAGGTAGAGGTCGGCCATTTTGGTTGAAGAAATGTCTCAAATGTAGGCGCATGCGCGGCGGGGATAGACGGCAAGGAACGGTCATTAAAATATGAGAGAAATTATCAGAATGTGCGTGTGCTCAAGGGTCAAATGACCGGTGGCGACTATATTAGAATCGGGGAATAATTCATGGTAGTATATGCTGAAATGTCAACATGTAGCACTAATAAAAAGTGTAATGAAGAGAGCAAGTATGTGATGATTCGATTGGCCATTATGTGTTTAAGGGCACATATCGTAAATCCATAAATATGGGAGAAATTCTATTAATTCCTAAAAGAATAGGATATAGGGTCATAGCAATGAAATGACACAAGAGATGCTTCTACCTATGTATATGTAGAGCCCTAGTATGAGGTCAGTAGATATACACTCACCTAAAGAATTATTAGGAACACCTGTTCTATTTCTCATTAATGCAATTATCCAGTCAACCAATCACATGGCAGTTGCTCCGATGCATTTAGGGGGGTGCTCCTGGTCAAGACAATCTCCTGAACTCCAAACTGAATGTCAGAATGGGAAAGAAAGGTGATTTAAGCAATTTTGAGTGTGGCATGGTTGTTGGTGCCAGACGGGCCGGTCTGAGTATTTCACAATCTGCTCAGTTACTGGGATTTTCACGCACAACCATTTCTAGGGTTTACAAAGAATGGTGTGAAAAGGGAAAAACATCCAGTATGCGGCCGTCCTGGGGGCGAAAATGCCTTGTGGATGCTAGAGTTCAGAGGAGAATGGGCCGACTGATTCAAGCTGATAGAAGAGCAACGTTGACTGAAAAAACCACTCGTTACAACCGAGGTCTGCAGCAAAGCATTTGTGAAGCCACAACACGCACAACTTTGAGGCGGATGGGCTACAACAGCAGAAGACCCCACCGGGTACCACTCATCTCCACTACAAATAGGAAAAAGAGGCTACAATTTGCACGAGCTCACCAAAATTGGACTGTTGAAGACTGGAAAAATGTTGCCTGGTCTGTTGAGTCTCAATTTCTGTTGAGACATTCAAATGGTAGAGTCCGAATTTGGCGTAAACAGAATGAGAACATGTATCCATCATGCCTTGTTACAACTGTGCAGGCTGGTGGTGGTGGTGTAATGGTGTGGGGACTGTTTTCTGGGCACACTTTAGGCCCCTTAGTGCCAATTGGGCATCGTTTAAATGCCACGGGCTACCTGAGGATTGTTTCTGACCATGTCCATCCCTTCATGACCACCATGTACCCATCCTCTGATGGCTACTTCCAGCAGGATAATGCACCATGTCAAAAAGCTCAAATCATTTCAAATTGGTTTCTTGAACATGACAATGAGTTCACTGTACTAAAATGGCCCCACAGTCACCAGATCTCAACCCAATAGAGCATCTTTGGGATGTGGTGGAACGGGAGCTTCGTGCCCTGGATGTGCATCCCTCAAATCTCCATCAACTGCAAGATGCTATCCTATCAATATGGGCCACCATTTCTAAAGAATGCTATCAGCACCTTGTTGAATCAATGCCATGTAGAATTAAGGCAGTTCTGAAGGCAAAAGGAGGTCCAACACCGTATTAGTATGGTGTTCCTAATAATTCTTTAGGTGAGTGTATGTCATGCATGTTTCAAGAATGTGACGTCACAAATTAGTGATGAGTTGGATACAGTACAATGGCTAAAGCATAAGTAAAGTATAGATATCACATAGGACATATACCAACGGCTAGGGCGTGCTTCACGGGTGTCGCCACCCATTATTAGACGGCTCTGGCCCTGAAAGAAAAACATAGAAAAGGATTAACATAAAGGAATTAACATAAAAGAAGAGGATGATTTATTAGTCTAAGACATAATCTCTATTAAGACCATGGGGTTCAAGAGTGTTAAGGCGTAGGATCCAAGACATCTCTCTCTCCTGTAACTGCAGCTCACGGTTACCTCCTCGTCTTGGTGGTGATATCCAGTCGATGACTTGGAATCGAAGCTGGCTAACTGAGTGACCATATTTGGTAAAGTGTTGGACAAGGGGTGCTTCTAATTTGGTAGTGCGTATATTAGACTTATGTTGGGATATTCGTTCTTTTATTTTTTGAATGGTTTCCCCAACGTATTCTAATCCACAAGGACATTTGATTAAATACACTACATAGTTGGAAACACAAGAGTAGTGGCCATTGATGTTATATTTCTTCCCGGTGGATGGGTGGGTGAAAGTGGAGCCTTTTGTAACATTCCCGCATTGAGCGCAGGATAGGCAAGGATATGTTCCTTTAATGGAGGAGCCAGTAATTGTACTTTGTATGCTGTGTGCCTTGTTGGAACCAAGATCAGACTGTACAATATTATCCCTGATATTTTTGGCTCTTTTGTATGACATAAGGGGTTTGTCTGGGAAGATGTTGGGGAAGTTATTTGATAATACGGACCAGTGTTTGTATATGATCCGTTTAATGTCTGGACTTAAATGGGAAAATGTGGTGACACACGGGATGCGTTTCTGTGTATGGTTGGATCTAGGATGTTTAGGTTTGAGTAAGTCGGTTCTAGACAGATGAGTGGTTATTTCAATATGCTCTTCCAGAACATGTTTAGGGAAACCTCTGCTGAGGAATTTATTCGACATTTCTATGAGTCGAGAATTAATGGTATCCGGATCTGACACAATACGTTTAACTCGCATGAGTTGTGAGCAAGGTAAAGAGTGAATGATCCCAGGAGGATGGAAGAGTTGTGTTTGAGGAGACTGTTCCTATCTGTGGGCTTGGTATTGAGATCAGTTTGCAGTGTATTGTTGCTTACCATTACTAGGACATCCAGAAACAAAATCTCAGTGTTGCTGCAGGTCAAGGAGAGAGAGATTGAGTCTGTGGCCGAGTCGATTGTTCTATGGAATGTGTACAGGTCTTCCACTGGACCCTGCCAAACGCAAAAGATATCATCAATGTATCTATACCAACATTTCACATGTTTAGAAAATAGTTAGTTTGTGTATACAAAGGAGTCTTCAAAGTGGTTCATGTAAAGAACTGCAAAAGTTGGTGCTACATTACAGCCCATGGCTGTCCCGGAGATTTGAAAATAAAATTGATCTTCAAACAGAAAATAATTCCTTTTAAGTACAAATGTTAGAAGGGAAATGATAAATTCTTGTTCTGGGATAGAGAATTCTGCTTGTTGGCGGATGATTTCTCTAACACATTCTATGCCGGCATCAGTGGGGATATTAGTGTAAAGACTACTGACATCCATTGTCGCCAAAAAGATATTTTAACCCTCCAAGTTCAGGCATTGGATCTTATTAAGAAAGTCAGTGGTGTCCTGGATAAAGGAGGCACCCTGTTGCGCATAGATACTTAAGAGGTTTTCTAGCATTTTAGCTGCTGGTTGGAAAACAGACTCACAACCAGAGACTATTGGTCTGCCTGGAGGGTTATCTATACTTTTATGAATTTTGGGCAACACATAGATGACCGGAATACGAGGATAGGTCAGAACAAGATAGTTTGCTGCTTTTTTGTTAATAATGCCATTGTTGAGAGCGATCTCAACTATAGCAGAGAGTTCATTCAGACACTCTCTGGTAGGATCATAGTCTATAGGTGAGTAAATCCCTCGATCGCCAAGTTGCCGAAGGATCTCCTGTCTATAGTCCATTTTGTCCATCACGACAATACCTGAGCCTTTGTCAGCCGGCTTGATGATTATGTTCTTATCATCACGCAGGTTTTTTAAGGCGAGAGATTGCTTTTTAGTTATGTTATGTCTTACCTTAATGGTGGGGGATTTTTTCTCTCAGGATCTGAGGTCTTGTAGGACGTGTGAGATATAATCTTCAACCACCTCATACCTTGTGGGAGGGGTGAATTTACTTGGAGGTTTGCACCCTTTAATGCGATCTTGAAATGGTGGAAGGATGTCTTGATTTGTTAGAGTCCATGGTGGTCTTTCGATTTCGATGTAGGCCCGTAACCTAATGGCCCTAAAGAATTTTGACATTTCTTTGTCTAAGAGGTAAGGGTCTGTAAAGTTGGCGATCGAGGGATTTACTCACCTATAGACTATGATCCTACCAGTGAGTGTCTGAATGAACTCTCTGCTATAGTTGAGATCGCTCTCAACAATGGCATTATTAACAAAAAAGCAGCAAACTATCTTGTTCCGACCTATCCTCGTATTCCAGTCATCTACGTGTTGCCCAAAATTCATAAAAGTATAGATCACCCTCCAGGCAGACCAATAGTCTCTGGTTGTGAGTCTGTTTTCCAACCAGCAGCTAAAATGCTAGATAACCTCTTAAGGATCTATGCGCAACAGGGTGCCTTATTTATCCAGGACACCACTGACTTTCTTAATAAGATCCAATGCCTGAACTTGGAGGGTGAAAATATATTTTTGGCGACAATGGATGTCAGTAGTCTTTACACTAATATCCCCACTGATGCCGGCATAGAATGTGTTAGAGAAATCATCCGCCAACAAGCAGAATTCTCTATCCCAGAACAAGAATTTATCATTTCCCTTCTAACATTTGTACTTAAAAGGAATTATTTTCTGTTTGAAGATCAATTTTATTTTCAAATCTCCGGGACAGCCATGGGCTGTAATGTAGCACCAACTTTTGCAGTTCTTTACATGAACCACTTTGAAGACTCCTTTGTATACATGAACAAACTATTTTCTAAACATGTGAAATGTTGGTATAGATACATTGATGATATCTTTTGTGTTTGGCAGGGTCCAGTGGAGGACCTGTACACATTCCATAGAACAATCGACTCGGCCACAGACTCAATCTCTCTCTCCTTGACCTGCAGCAACACTGAGATTTCGTTTCTGGATGTCCTAGTAATGGTAAGCAACAATACACTGCAAACTGATCTCTATACCAAGCCCACATATAGGAACAGTCTCCTCAGACACAACTCATTCCATCCTCCTGGGCTCATTCACTCTTTACCTTGCTCACAACTCATGCAAGTTAAACGTATTGTGTCAGATCCGGATACCATTAATTCTCGACTCATAGAAATGTCGAATAAATTCCTCAGCAGAGGTTTCCCTAAACATGTTCTGGAAGAGCATATTGAAAAAAACACTCATCTGTCCAGAACCGACTTACTCAAACCTAAACATCCTAGATCCAACCATACACAGAAACGCATCCCGTGTGTCACCACATTTTCCCATTTAACCTCCTCAGGACCGCCGTACGCAGGATTGCGTCTTTGCGGCGGTCCTGTTGTTCTGGGTGGACGCGCCGGTGCGTCCCCTCGCGAGACGCGAGATTTCCTGTGAACGCGCGCACACAGGCGCGCGCGTTCACAGGATCGGAAGGTAAGCGAGTGGATCTCCAGCCTGCCAGCGGCGATCGTTCGCTGGCAGGCTGGAGATGTGATTTTTTTAACCCCTAACAGGTATATTAGACGCTGTTTTGATAACAGCGTCTAATATACCTGCTACCTGGTCCTCTGGTGGTCCCCTTTGTTTGGATCGACCACCAGAGGACACAGGCAGCTCAGTAATATGTTGCACCAAGCACCACTACACTACACCCCCCTCCCGTCACTTATTAACCCCTTATTAGCCCTTGATCACCCCTGATCACCCCATATAGACTCCCTGATCACCCCCCTGTCATTGATTACCCCCCTGTCATTGATCACCCCCCTGTAAAGCTCCATTCAGATGTCCGCATGATTTTTACGGATCCACTGATAGACTGATCGGATCCGTAAAAATCATACGGACGTCTGAATGCAGCCTTACAGGGGAGTGATCAATGACGGAGGTGATCACCCCATATAGACTCCCTGATCACCCCCCTGTCATTGATCACCCCCCTGTAAAGCTCCATTCAGATGTCTGCATGATTTTTACGGATCCACTGATAGACTGATCGGATCCGTAAAAATCATACGGACGTCTGAATGCAGCCTTACAGGGGAGTGATCAATGACTGTGGTGATCACCCCATATAGACTCCCTGATCACCCCCCTGTCATTGATTACCCCTCTGTCATTGATCACCCCCCTGTAAAGCTCCATTCAGATGTCCGCATGATTTTTACGGATCCACTGATAGACTGATCGGATCCGTAAAAATCATACGGACGTCTGAATGGAGCCTTACAGGGGAGTGATCAATGACTGTGGTGATCACCCCATATAGACTCCCTGATCACCCCCCTGTCATTGATTACCCCCCTGTCATTGATCACCCCCCTGTAAAGCTCCATTCAGATGTCCGCATGATTTTTACGGATCCACTGATAGACTGATCGGATCCGTAAAAATCATACGGACGTCTGAATGCAGTCTTACAGGGGCGTGATCAATGACTGTGGTGATCACCCCATATAGACTCCCTGATCACCCCCCTGTCATTGATTACCCCTCTGTCATTGATCACCCCCCTGTAAAGCTCCATTCAGATGTCCGCATGATTTTTACGGATCCACTGATAGACTGATCGGATCCGTAAAAATCATACGGACGTCTGAATGCAGCCTTACAGGGGAGTGATCAATGACTGTGGTGATCACCCCATATAGACTCCCTGATCACCCCCCTGTCATTGATTACCCCTCTGTCATTGATCACCCCCCTGTAAAGCTCCATTCAGATGTCCGCATGATTTTTACGGATCCACTGATAGACTGATCGGATCCGTAAAAATCATACGGACGTCTGAATGCAGCCTTACAGGGGAGTGATCAATGACGGAGGTGATCACCCCATATAGACTCCCTGATCACCCCCCTGTCATTGATTACCCCTCTGTCATTGATCACCCCCCTGTAAAGCTCCATTCAGATGTCCGCATGATTTTTACGGATCCACTGATAGACTGATCGGATCCGTAAAAATCATACGGACCGTCTGAATGCAGCCTTTCAGGGGAGTGATCAATGACGGAGGTGATCACCCCTATAGACACCCGTGATCACCCCCCCCTGTCATTGATTACCCTCTGTCATTGATCACCCCCCCTGTAAAGCTCCATTCATATGTCCGCATGATTTTTACGGATCCATGATAGACTGATCGGATCCGTAAAATCATACGGACGTCTGAATGCAGCCTTACAGGGAGTGATCAATGACTGTGGTGATCACCCCATATAGACTCCCTGATCACCCCCCTGTCATAGATTACCCTCTGTCATTGACACCCCCCCTGTAAAGCTCCATTCAGATGTCCGCATGATTTATACGGACTCCACTGATAGACTGGATCGTATCCGTAAAAATCATACGGACGTCTGAATGCAGCCTTACAGGGGGGTGATCAATGACAGTTGGGTGATCACCCATATAGACTCCCCTGATCACCCCCCTGTCCATTGATCACCCCCCTGTCATTGATCCCCCCCCCCCCCCCTGTAAGGCTGCATTCAGACTTTTTTTGGCCCAAGTTAGCGGAATTATTATATTTTTCTTACAAAGTCACATATTCCACTAACTTAGTGACAAAAAATAAAATCTCACATGAACTCACCATACCCCACACGGAATCCAAATGCGTAAAATTTTTTAGACATTTATATTCCAGACTTCTTCTCAATGCTTTAGGGCCCCTAGAATGCCAGGGGCAGTATAAATACCCCACATGTGACCCCATTTCGGAAAGAAGACACCCCCAGGTATTCCGTGAGGGGCATATTGAGTCCATGAAAGATTGAAATTTTTGTCCCAAGTTAGCGGAACGGGAGACTTTGTGAGAAAAAAATTAAAAATATCAAATTTCCGCTAACTTGTGCCAAAAAAAAAAAATTTCTATGAACTCCGCCATGCCCCTCAATGAATACCTTGGGTGTCTTCTTTCCAAAATGGGGTCACATGTGGGTATTTATACTGCCCTGGCATTCTAGGTGCCCCAAAGCGTGAGAAGAAGTCTGGTATCCAAATGTCTAAAAATGCCCTCCTAAAAGGAATTTGGGCCCCTTTGCGCATCTAGGCTGCAAAAAAGTGTCACACATCTGGTATCTGCCGTACTCAGGAGAAGTTGAACAATGTGTTTTGGGGTGTCATTTTACAGTATACCCATGCTGGGTGAGATAAATATCTTGGTCAATGCCAACTTTGTATAAAAAAATGGAAAAAGTTGTCTTTGCCAAGATATTTCTCTCACCCAGCATGGTTATATGTAAAAAGACACCCAAAACACATTCCCCAACGTCTCCTGAATACGGCGATACCAGATGTGTGACACTTTTTTGCAGCCTAGGTGGGCAAAGGGGGCCCACATACCAAAGAGCACCTTTCGGATTTCACTGTCATTTACCTACTACCACACATTAGGGCCCCAGGAAAATGCCAGGCAGTATAACTACCCCACAAGTGACCCCATTTTGGAAAGAAGACACCCCAAGGTATTCCGAGAGGGGCATGGCGAGTTCCTAGAATTTTTATTTTTTGTCACAATTTAGTGGAAAATGATGATATTTTTTTTTGATTTTTTTTTCATACAAAGTCTCATTTCCACTAACTTGTGACAAAAAATAAAAACTTCCATGAACTCACTATGCCCATCAGCGAATACCTTGGGGTCTCTTCTTTCCAAAATGGGGTCACTTGTGGGGTATTTATACTGCCCTGGCATTCTAGGGGCCCAAATGTGTGGTAAGGAGTTTGAATCAAATTCTGTAAAAAATGACGAGTGAAATCCGAAAGGTGCTCTTTGGAATATGGGCCCCTTTGCCCACCTAGGCTGCAAAAAAGTGTCACACATCTGGTATCTCCGTACTCAGGAGAAGGTGGGGAATGTGTTTTGGGGTGTCATTTTACATATACCCATGCTGGGTGAGAGAAATATCTTGGCAAAAGACAACTTTTCCCATTTTTTTTATACAAAGTTGGCATTGACCAAGATATTTATCTCACCCAGCATGGGTATATGTAAAAAGACACCCCAAAACACATTCCCCAACTTCTACTGAATACGGAGATACCAGATGTGTGACACATTTTTGCAGCCTAGGTGGGCAAAGGGGCCCACATTCCAAAGAGCACCTTTCGGATTTCACTCGTCATTTTTTACAGAATTTGATTTCAAACTCCTTACCACACATTTGGGCCCCTAGAATGCCAGGGCAGTATAACTACCCCACAAGTGACCCCATTTTGGAAAGAAGAGACCCCAAGGTATTCGCTGATGGGCATAGTGAGTTCATGGAAGTTTTTATTTTTTGTCATAAGTTAGTGGAATATGAGACTTTGTATGAAAAAAAAAAAAATCAGCATTTTCCACTAAACTTGCGACAAAAAATAAAAAATTCTAGGAACTCGCCATGCCCCTCACGGAATACCTTGGGGTGTCTTCTTTCCAAAATGGGGTCACTTGTGGGGTAGTTATACTGCCCTGGCATTCTAGGGGCCCAAATGTGTGGTAAGGAGTTTGAAATCAAATTCTGTAAAAAATGACCTGTGAAATCCGAAAGGTGCTGTTTGGAATATGGGCCCCTTTGCCCACCTAGGCTGCAAAAAAGTGTCACACATCTGGTATCTCTGTATTCAGGAGAAGTTGAGGAATGTGTTTTGGGGTGTCTTTTTACATATACCCATGCTGGGTGAGATAAATATCTTGGTCAAATGCCAACTTTGTATAAAAAAATGGAAAAGTTGTATTTTGCCAAGATATTTCTCTCACCCAGCATGGGGTATAGTAAAATGACACCCCAAAACACATTGCCCACCTCTCCTGAGTACAGAGATACCAGATGTGTGACACTTTTTTGCAGCCTAGGTGGGCAAAGGGGCCCATATTCCAAAGAGCACCTTTCGGATTTCACAGGTCATTTTTTTACAGAATTTGATTTCAAACTCCTTACCACACATTTGGGGCCCCTAGAATGCCAGGGCAGTATAACTACCCCACAAGTGACCCCATTTTGGAAAGAAGAGACCCCAAGGTATTTCGTGATGGGCATAGTGAGTTCATGGAAGTTTTTATTTTTTGTCACAAGTTAGTGGAATATGAGACTTTGTAAGAAAAAAAAAAAAGAAAAAAATCATCATTTTCCGCTAACTTGTGACAAAAAATAAAAAGTTCTATGAACTCACTATGCCCATCAGCGAATACCTTAGGGTGTGTACTTTCCGAAATGGGGTCATTTGTGGGGTGTTTGTACTGTCTGGCCATTGTAGAACCTCAGGAAACATGACAGGTGCTCAGAAAGTCAGAGCTGCTTCAAAAAGCGGAAATTCACATTTTTGTACCATAGTTTGTAAACGCTATAACTTTTACCCAAACCATTTTTTTTTTACCCAAACATTTTTTTTTTATCAAAGACATGTAGAACAATAAATTTAGAGCAAAATTTATATATGGATGTCGTTTTTTTTGCAAAGTTTTACAACTGAAAGTGAAAAATGTCATTTTTTTTGCAAAAAAAATCGTTAAATTTCGATTAATAACAAAAAAAGTAAAAATGTCAGCAGCAATGAAATACCACCAAATGAAAGCTCTATTAGTGAGAAGAAAAGGAGGTAAAATTAATTTGGGTGGTAAGTTGCATGGACCGAGCAATAAACGGTGAAAGTAGTGTAGGTCAGAAGTGTAAAAAGTGGCCTGGTCTTTCAGGGTGTTTAAGCACTGGGGGCTGAGGTGGTTAAGTCCAGACATTAAACCGGATCATAAACAAACACTGGGTCCGTATTAACAAATAACTTCCCCAACATCTTCCCAGACAAACCCCTTATGTCATACAAAGAGCCAAAAATATCAGGGATAATATTGTACGGTTCTGATCTTGGTTCCAACAAGGCACACAGCATTACAAAGTACAATTACTGGCTCCTCCATTAAAGGAACATATCCTGGCCTATCCTGCGCTCAATGCTTGGAAAGTTACAAAAGGCTCCACTTTCACCCACCCATCCACCGGGAAGAAATATAACATCAATGGCCACTACTCTTGTGTTTCAACTATGTAGTGTATTTAATCAAATGTTCTTGTGGATTAGAAAACTAAGTTGGGAAACCATTCAAAAAATAAAAGAACGAATATCCCAACATAAGTCTAATCTACGCACTACCAAATTAGAAGCACCCTTGTCCAACACTTTACCAAATATGGTCACTCAGTTAGCCAGCTTCGATTCCAAGTCATCGACTAGATATCACCACCAAGACAAGGATCCGACGCCTTAACACTCTTGAACCCGCATGTCTTAATAGAGATTATGTCTTAGACTAATAAATCATCCTCTTCTTTATGTTAATTATTTTATGTTAATCCTTTTCTATGTTTTTCTTTCAGGGCCAGAGCCGTCTAATAACAGGTGGCGACACCCGTGAAGCACGCCCTAGCCGTTGGTATATGTCTATGTGATATCTATACTTTACTTAGCTTTAGCCATTGTACAGTTTCCAACTCATCACTAATTTGTGACATCACATTCTTGAAACATGCATGGACATATATCTACTGACCTCATACTAGGGCTCAACATATACATAGAAGAAGAATCTCTTGTGGTCATTTCATTGCTATGACCTATATCCTATTCTTTTAGGAATTAATAGAATTTCATCCCATATTTAAGGATTTACGATATGTGCCCTTAAACACATAATGGCCAATCGAATCCAACACATACTTGCTCTCTTCATTACACTTTTTATTAGTGCTACATGTTCACATTTCAGCATATACTACCATGAATTATTCCCCGATTTTAATATAGTCGCCACCGGTCATTTGACCCTTGAGCACACGCACATTCTGATAATTTCTCTCATATCTTAATGACCGTTCCTTGCTGTCTATCCCCGGCGCGCATGCGCCTACATTTGAGACATTTCCTCAACCAAAATGGCCGACCTCTACCTCCCGGCCCTTGTGCGCATGCGCGTACCTTCCGGCCTCTGTGCGCATATATACACAACACGTCATTCTACTAGGCCGGCGCCCAGCTATGACCTCTCTAATATCGCGAGATCTTGAGCTCTACCCAAAAGGCGGGAACACACCTATTTAAAGCACTTCCAAACATACCTCAGATATGCCGGCCATCCATGCCATCCGTGCACGCAACTAGGTAAGCTAAACAGGAGTAGATACTTCTCTCCTCAACTACTTTACACTACCTTTCTGACTGTGGCTGCTACTTCATCCCCAGAGGGAACATCTCTTCCCTCTACACACATACATACGCATTAGCATATAAAGTGTATATAGCCCTCTGGCCCCATTCCTTACACACTTATCTTTTCTCCCTACTCCATTTGTTGCACATTCTATTTAGTGGTCCCATTTTGCTCTGATGCCTGAGTAATTAATACTGCATATTTTTGGTACATGAGTTTGTCAGCTATATGGCCTGGATACCCGTTCCATGGAACAAATGAATTCCCATTAATAATCATGTAACCCCCCCACCCCCTTTTTTGATCATGTTCTTTTGAATCATGTTTTTTTTGAATCATGTTTTTTTTTAATCATGTTATTTATGATTGTATTGCAACTAATTACTTGTTTGAATCATGTACTCACAGAACCTTTCAATTTTGTAATCATGTCAATTGTAAATATTGTATGTATTCATACATATTTATTTTTCCTTTTTTACATCAGCCTGATGAAGGGCATGCTTTTTGCCCGAAACGTTGCCTCAGTTCCAAAAGGACCTCTATTTCCGGCAAATAAAAAAGCATTGAATCTAATACTGGAGTGCTGTCTAAATTATTCAAATACTTACTAGTTCCGAGAGGTGGAGCAAGGAACGCACTTAGACGCGCACCCTAAATTTATCAGCCTTAGATTAGAGTGCCGTGATCATCTCGTGATTTCTAATATAGGTGTAGGGGGTTACTGTCAGCAGACTCAGCATCCCAGGTGATCTTTGGCAGTTAAAGGGTTAATGTAAATATTCCTGTTCGTCTAGAGTGATGAAGAGGTTAATGTCATGATCCCTGGTGGTCTTGGGCAGTGTAGGGGTTCATTTAAGTATCCTTGGTTGCCTAGGGCAGAGAAGAGCTTAATGTCAGTAATAACTGCAGTCTACGACAGTAAGGGGGTAAATTCCATCATTCCAGGTGCAGGACCAGCCTTAGGGGTGTGCAGTCTGTGAGGTGGCACAGGGCACATTATACTTGTAAAGTAAAGAGGGTGGTGTCTGCTCTACAGCTCTATTAGCTTAACTTCCTGTGATTCTCTTCTGTTCTCTCTCACTGGTGCTACAATGCATATGTGTGGCTTCACAGAACTCACGTGGGCAATCCCAACCTGCCACAAACTTAAAATGTTAAGATAACATTGCAGGAAACCCACTTTTACTCTGCTCAATGCACAATAAAAAGCAGAGGATTCCATGTGACCCCCCCCCCCCCATGATCTTTAACCCTGCCTGCCTCAACTCAGCACCACAGGGAGCCGATGGCTTACAGAACTGGATGGATAACAACAAAGTTATTCCAAAGACCATCATTCTGCAGGATCTTAAAGATAATTTTTGTCATCAGGAAAATTAACTATTGTTTACACTTTCAAGACCATGGAATTTTCTATTTTTTCATGTTTGTTTTTTACTCCGGCCTTCTGGAGCCATAACTTTTTTATTTTTCCATTAACATTGTGGGACAAGTTCTACTTTCTAACGGCACAATTTAATATTTCATATGATGTAAAGGAACCCTGGGAAAAAATTCTACTGTGTAGAACTTTTTGATCAATTTTTAAAAAAAATTTAGGGAGAGGTTAAGTGCAAAAAAAAGACAAATCAGCCATTTAATTTTTTTTTTCCAGTTATAGCATAATTCACCAAATGGGATAAATATGTTAATATTTTAATAGTTTGAGCATTTGGGGATGGGGCAGTGCAAATAATCTATTATGTTTTTTTTTATTTATGTTTATTATTTATTTTATAGTGGTGATTTGCATTTTTATATTTTGATGTTTTTTTAAATATTTTTATTATTTATTTGTTTTTACCTTTATATTAAGTCCCTTTAGGGAACTTGAACATGCAATCAAAAGACTATTATTGCAGCCTATCGGACACTCAATACATTCCATAGGAACTGTCGTGGTAGCTTTGGATCCTTTACAGGGACCAAGGCTACCATGGTGAATGAACAGTTTCCTGGATCTCAGTTGGTGAAGCCATTTTCGGACCCTGGGAGCGCAGTACTCCCTGGGAAAAGCCTCTCAGATGCAGTGGTCACAATTAACAATGGCATCTGAGGGGTTAAATGTCCATGATCAGAATTTATATACTTACAGGGATTCCCAAAACTATTTAAAATGCACTATTGAGGGAAATGAGTGGAAATATTCAGGATGTCCTGTGTCACATAGAAACATAGAATGTGTCGGCAGATAAGAACCATTTGGCCCATCTATTCTGCCCAATATATCTGAATCCTATGAATAGTCCCTGGCCCAATCTTATATGAAGGATAGCCTAGGCCTATCCCATGCATGCTTAAACCCTTCACTGTATTTGCAGCTACCACTTCAGCAGGAAGGCTATTCCATGCATCCACTACTCTCTCAGTAAAGTAATACTTCCTTTATATTACTTTTAAACCTTTGCCCCTCTAATTTAAAACTGTGTCCTCTTTGTGGTAGTTTTTTCTTCTTTTAAATAGCTCTCCTCCTTTACCGAGTTGATTCCCTTTATGTATTTAAAAAGTTTCTATCATATCCCCTCTGTCTCTTCTTTCTTCCAAGCTATACATGTTAAGGTCCTTTACCTTTCCTGGTAAGTTTTATCCTGCAATCCATGTACTAGTTTAGTAGCTCTTCTCTGAACTCTCTCTAGAGTATCTATATCCTTCTGGAGATATGCCTCCAGTTACTGCGCACAATACTCCAAGTGAGGTCTCACCAGTGTTCTGTACAGTGGCATAAGCACTTCACTCTTTCTACTGCTTATACCTCTCCCTATACATCCAAGCATTCTGCTGGCATTTCGTGCTACTCTATTACATTGTCTTCCCACCTTTAAGTCTTCTGAAATAATTACTCCTAAATCCCTTTCCTCAGATACTGAGGTCAGGACTGTGTCAAATATTCTATATTCTGCCCTTGGGTTTTTACGCCCCAGGTGCATTATCTTGCACTTAATCCACATTAAATTTCAGTTGCCAGAGTTCTGACCATTCTTCTAGTTTTCCTAAATCCTTTTCCATTTGGCGTTTCCCTCCAGGAACATCAACCCTGTTACATATCTTTGTGTCATCAGCAAAAAGACAAACCTTACCATCGAGGCCTTTTGCAATATCACTTATGAAGATATTAAACAAAATTGGTCCCAGTACAGATCCCTGTGGAACCCCACTGGTAACATGACCTTGTTTTGAATGTTCTCCATTGACTACAACCCTCTGCTGTCTGTCACTCAGCCACTGCCTAATCCACTCAACAATATGGGAGTCCATGCTCAATGACTGCAGTTTATTGATAAGTCTTCTATGTGGGACAGTGTCAAAGCCTTACTAAAATCTAGATATGCGATGTCTACTGCACCTCCACCGTCTATTATTTTAGTCACCCAGTCAAAAAAATCTATAAGATTTGTTTGACATGATCTCCCTGAAGTAAACCTATGTTGTTTTTCATCTTGCAATCCAGTGGATTTTAGATGTTCCACAATCCTATCCTTTAATAGGGTTTCCATTAATTTGCCTACTATTGATGTCAGACTCACTGGTCTATAGTTGCTCGATTCCTCCCTACTACCTTTCTTGTGAATGGGCACGACATTGCCAAGTTCCAATCTTCCGGTGACGACTCCTGTTACTAATGATTGGTTAAATAAATCTGTTAGCGGTTTTGCCAGCTCACCACTAAGCTCTTTTAATAATTTTGGGTGTATCTCATCAGGCCCCTGTGAATTATTTGTCTTCACCTTAGACAGCAAACTTAGAACATCTTCCTCTGTAAAGATACATTGCATCAAATGATTTATTAGTCATCCTTTCTAGTGGAGGTCCTTCTCCTTTTTCTTTTGTAAAAACTGAACAGAAGTATTCATTAAGGCAGTCGGCTAGCCCTTTATTCTCTTCTACATACCTTCCGTCCTTTGTTTTTAATTTAGTTATTCCTTGTTTTAATTTCCTTTTTTCATTTATATATCTGAAGAATGTCTTATCCCTTTTTTCATAGACTGAGCTAGTTTTTCTTCTGCCTGCGCTTTAGAAGTTCTTATAACTTGCTTGGCCTCTCTCTGCCTAATCTTGTAGATTTCCTTATCTTCATTGCTCTGGTTTTTTTATAATTACAAAATGCTAGCTTTTTATTTTAATGATTTGGGCCACTTCTGCTGAGTACCACAGTGGTCTCTTCCTTTTTTTTGCTTTTACTGACAAGTCTAATGCAATTTCTGTTGCCTTCAATAATGCACCTTTTAAGTAGTCCCATTTCTCCTGGACTCCTTGTAATCCGTTCCAGTCTGATAATGACTCATTTATGACTAATTACATTTTTGAAAAGTCTGTTTTTCTAAAATCTAAAACTTTTGTTTTTGTGTGGTGGGACTCTTTCACAGTTCTTATATTAAACCACACTGACTGGTGATCACTAGATCCAAGGTTTCGCCTACAATGACATCATATACCGAATCCCCATTTGTGAATCCAAATCCAAAATGGCCTCCCTCCGGGTTGGCTCCTCAACCACTTGTTGTAGAGATAACCCCAGTAGGGAATTTAGAATATCTGTACTCCTGGTAGAACTTGCTATTTTGGTTTTCCAGTTTATATCTGGAAGATTGAAATCTCCCATAATGATAACTTCTCCTTTCATTGTCATTTTAGCTATTTCTTCACTAGTAGATCATCTAGTTCTTTAACTTGACCGGGTGGTCTATATATCATACCTACACGAGTTTACTGCATGGTTAGCAAACTGCAACGTAACCCAAACTGACTCTATGTTGGCCTCACCAACTTGTATTAGGTTAGATTTAATGCTATCTTTCACATACAGGGCCACTCCCTCCTCCTTTCTTGCTTCTCTGTCTCTTCTGTATAAAGAGTACCCTGGTAGGTATGTCCCAGTCATTTCTTTCATTAAACCTGTCTCCGTAACAGCCACTAATCTACATTCTCAGATGCCATTATTGACCCAAGTTCATTGATTTTTTTACCTAAACTGCGAGCATTTGTAGACAGGACTCTGAGCTTATCATTTCTTAACCTCTGTGCTTCTGACCTGTTTCTGGCATTGTTTCGGGGGGCAATTGGACTCTTTTATTTTTCACTCTTTTGCCCCCCCTTCCTAGTTTAAATACTCTTTCGCAAATTCTCGGAGTTGTTCACTAAGTACATTTTGTTCCTTTGAGAGAAAGAAGCAAACCATCTTTTTGTACAGTTCCTTTCTATTCCAAGTAGAGCTATCATGAGAAACAAAGCCAAATCCTTGCTCTTGACACCATTTACCAAGCCATATGATTAACTCCTTTATGCGCCTCTGCCTATCATTCTGAACATTATGCACAGGCAGAACTTCAGAAAATGAAATGGTGGATTCAAAATCCTGTACGTCATTACCAAGTGTGATAAAAGATTTTTTTCATCTCTGACCACTCAATTCAAGCCAGGTCATTTGTCCCTAGATGGACAAGAACATCCAACGTCCCCTTCCTGCTTTGCTTGCTTAACAATAATAATAATACGTCTTCTATCTCTTCTAGCAGTAGCCCCAGGGAGACATCTCACAAAACCATTTTCTTTAAGCTCCACACTTCTTATGATTGAATCACCCAGCAACAGCTGCTTCCTTTGAGACTACACTTTAATCTTTTTTGTTGCATACATTAGACATAGGAGTCGATGGTTTCTCACCCTCTGTGCTTGAGTCCATATCCATGTTGTCCTTACATTCTGAGAGTGCTGCAAATGAATTATGGAGAACCACCGACTGTGGGACATGTCTTCTATCCACCACTCCTAATTCTTCCAGAACCTACATTAAACCCATCTGCCATTTATGGGGGTCCTCTGTGGCAGTGGCATTGCAGCAGTCCTAGCTGGAGTTTGTTTAAAACAAATAATTTAAATATTTCAGATTTCAAAAATTCAATTTCCTGCTGCAGTAAGGAGAACAGTCTACAATCTGACAGCATCTGAATCTCCAAAGAGTGGAACATGATATAAATGCACAACAATTCCTGCAACTGAACCAAGTCTGCCATTTTAAAGAGGAGGAAAAAAATAAATAAAAAAAAATAAAAAAAAATTTGTAAGTTTAAATCAACAAATCGTACCTTTATTGTTTCCACCTTCCAGCCTACCCTCCTGACTATCTCCTGCAATATCTCTTTACTGTACTTAATGTAGTACTTGAAGGTAGTAACTTGCAGCTAATGAATGTACTTAGTAAGGCTGAATTCACACGTCCGTGGAACACGGTCCGTGAGACACTGGACTGACATCCGGCTTAGGCAGGAGCGCACGGCATCATTGGTTGCTAGACTCCGAGCACTTTGTGCCACCACGCAGTACAGAAATACACTTGAATGATCTATAAGAGTGTAATACAGTACAAACCGCAGCGGAACGAAGCGCAAAGCATCTAAGCAACCAATGAAAATGAAGCTGTTCGCTCCTGACTAAGCAGGATGCAAGTCTGGTATCTTGTGGACTGTGTTCCACGGACGTGTGAATTCAGCCTAATCAGAGGCAAGATGCTGGCAATCTTGTCATTGTTGTTTTGTCTCATCAGAAAAAAGTTTCAACATTAGATTAGCATTTTGGCCAAGGACCTTGTCTACTATATTTTATTTCTCTTGTTGACCCAGTCTTCTTTCTGATGTATGTTGTGCAGAAGTGATGACATACACATTGCAAGTACCCCTTCAGAGAAACTGAATCTAGTAATACTTGTAATGTCACTTGGGAATTGACATTTTGACATCACAATGGGTGGAGTTATATGTGATCTGTTCTCTGTATATGGAGTCCCTATAGTTCTTGGGCATACAGCAACTGCTGTCACATGTTTAGGAGATGATAGGAGTTCTAGTAAACTGAGTGGTAGCACTCACTCTTAGGGCTCATGCATACGGCTGCTGTCCGGCCGTGGCCGTATTGCGGCCCGCATACAGCGGGTGCGCAATACACGGGCACCAGCCGTGTGCACCCTGTGTGCACCCACACAACACAGATGCAGACCAATCAATCTCGATGCAGACCCGCAATCCAGGAGATGTGGGTGCGGTGCGGAACGGAGGCACAGATCGGAAGCCCGTTTCTGTCCGTTCCTCAGCACCGCAAAAAAGTAGTGCATGCACTACTTTTTGCGATGCAAACCGCCAGAATGCAGATTGGGGACCCCATTCAAGTACATGCAGTCGGCCCCACGGTCGCTGCCCGTGCATTGCGGACCGCAATTTGGGGTCCGCAGGACGGGCCCCGGCCAGCACACGGTCATGTGCAGAGCCCTTACCATGGTAAATCTGTAAGGGAAAATCCAGTTTAATTTGAATAATTATTCTTTATTGGAATAACAATGAGGCAGCTCTGTAATAAAAATCGACTGGCCCTTGAATAAATTAAAGAATAATCACAGTGACTCTTAGGATAGGCTCAATGGATACCACGTCACTTGCTGAAGTCCGTTTAGACCAGTCCCACCACAGAGTAAGGGAAAAAAAAACCACAAGAGAGTTATACCTCACAGGGGAAGGAAATTATTCCTGAACCAAGATGTGGTGATCAGATATCTCCATGGAATCACATCTATCTCGCTGTGTAAACATGATCTGCTGTCGACAAACAATGAGTCAGTATGGGGAAGAGCGATGTCATTAGAGATGCTCGTCCACCAGCAAGCAGCAGATTGTTGGGAAGGAACACTTCCTTCCCAATAATCTGCTGCTCTGTCTTCCCATGCCTGTATCATTGCCGATTTTTTTCAGGCAGATGATCGCTAACGAGCATCGTATGAATTGTTGTTAGCGATCACTTGAGGTGTAATACTGCCCACTAATTGCTTGTCCTTCTGGCAATCCAAATCTTTTGACATGTTAAAACATTATTGTTGCAGATGGAACCATTATACAGCATGGGGAGGAGCGATGGCTATGCCATCGCTCGTCCCCATGCTGTAGAGGAGATAGCTGCATGTAATAGCAGTAGACTCCGCTAACGAGCATCGAGTGTTTCGCTCGTTCATTGGGTATTCGGCAGCAACTTTGCACTATGAACACTCATTAGCGAATATCTGTTGGATTTTCGACCCTTGTAAAGGGCCCTTAACCACCTCAGCTCCCCTAGCTTAAACACCCTTAACCACCTCAGCCCCCATAGCTTAAAGACCCTTAAAGACCAGGCCACTTTTTACACTTCTGACCTACACTACTTTCACCGTTTATTGCTCGGTAATGCAACTTACCACCCAAATGAATTTTACCTCCTTTTCTTCTCACTAATAGAGCTTTCATTTGGTGGTATTTGATTGCTGCTGACATTTTTACTTTTTTTGTTATTAATCGAAATTTAACAATTTTTTTGCAAAAAAATGACATTTTTCACTTTCAGTTGTAAAATTTGGCAAAAAAAAACGACATCCATATATAAATTTTTCTCTAAATTTATTGTTCTACGTGTCTTTGATAAAAAAAAATGTTTGGGTAAAAAAAAAAAAATGGTTTGGGTAAAAGTTATAGCGTTTACAAACTATGGTACAAAAATGTGAATTTCCGCTTTTTGAAGCAGCTCTGACTTTCTGAGCACCTGTCATGTTTCCTGAGGTTCTACAATGGCCAGACAGTACAAACACCCCACAAATGACCCCATTTCGGAAAGTAGACACCCTAAGGTATTCGCTGATGGGCATAGTGAGTTCATAGAACTTTTTATTTTTTGTCACAAGTTAGCGGAAAATGATGATTTTTTTTTATTTTTGTTTTCTTACAAAGTCTTATATTCCACTAACTTGTTACAAAAAATAAAAACTTCCATGAACTCACTATGCCCATCATGAAATAGCTTGGGGTGTCTTCTTTCCAAAATGGGGTCACTTGTGGGGTAGTTATACTGCCCTGGCATTTTAGGGGCCCAAATGCGTGCAAAGTAGTTTGGAATCAAAATCTGTTAAAAAATGGCCGATGAAATCCGAAAGGTGCTCTTTGGAATGTGGGCCCCTTTGCCCACCTAGGCTGCAAAAAAGTGTCACACATCTGGTATCTCCGTACTCAGGAGAAGTTTGGCAATGTGTTTTGGGGTGTCATTTTACATATACCCATGCTGGGTGAGCTAAATATCTTGATCAAATGCCAACTTTGTATAAAAAAATGGCAAAAGTTGTCTTTTGCCAAGATATTTCTCTCACCCAGCATGGGTATATCTAAAAAGACACCACAAAACACATTGCCCAACTTCTCCTGAGTACGGGGATACCAGATGTGTGACACTTTTTTGCAACCTAGGTGGGCAAAGGGGCCCACATTCCAAAGAGCACCTTTCGGATTTCACAGGTCATTTACCTACTTACCACACATTAGGGCCCCTAGAATGCCAGGGCAGTATAACTACCCCACAAGTGACCCCATTTTGGAAAGAAGACACCCCAAGGTATTCCGTGAGGGGCATGGCGAGTTCCTAGAATTTTTTCTTTTTTGTCACAAGTTAGCGGAAAATGATGATTTTTTATTTATTTTTTCTTACAAAGTCTCATATTCCACTAACTTGTAACAAAAAATAAAAACTTCCATGAACTCACTATGCCCATCACAAAATACCTGGGGGTGTCTGTCACGGAACCATGAACCAGACGTACAACAAGGGATAAGTGAAAATAAGAAGGCTTTATTGAAAATAAAGCTGTAAAGCAAAAGTCCAAACGGATGGCGAAACCGAAGCAGAGTCTTTGCGAAGCCAGAGGTCAGGAACCAGAAGGGTAGTCAGACGAAGCCAGGATCAGGAACCAGCAGGGTAGTCAGACGAAGCCAGGATCAGGAACCAGCAGGGTAGTCGGACGAAACCAGGATCAGGAACCAGCAGGGTAGTCGGACGAAACCATTA
The DNA here is from genome assembly GCF_905171765.1 of Bufo bufo. Lineage (NCBI taxonomy): Eukaryota > Metazoa > Chordata > Amphibia > Anura > Bufonidae > Bufo > Bufo bufo. The sequence goes on along the minus strand of NC_053390.1, from coordinate 649,530,701 downwards.
TCAGGAACCAGAAGCAGCAGCAGTCTAGAAGCATGTGAACACAGGAGGACCAAGCAAGGAACTGAAGCCACAGACCTCCTATATATATGAGCTAGGCATCCAGCTCCTCCCAGTCGGAAGGAGGAGCCGCAGGGTGGGAGGCTACAAGAAACCCAGAAACCAAGATGGCCGCCAGCACATGTCAAACGAAGGAGAACAGCAAGAAGGTAAGACCATGACAGTACCTCCCCCTCAAGGGCCCCTCCTCCGCGGAGTAAAGAACGGTTTCTGAGGGAAGCGTGCGTGGAAGGCTCGGAGCAAGGCAGGAGCATGGACATCTGGACCATAACCACGCCAATGGACCAAAAACTGCACCCGACCGCGGACCAGGCGTGAGTCCAGGATATTGCTCACCTCATACTCCTCACGATTACCCACTTGGACCGGACGAGGCCGAGGAACCGAGGAAGTGAAACGATTACACACCAGTGGCTTCAACAGGGAGACATGAAACACGTTGGAGATCCGCATGCCAGGAGGAAGCGCAAGGGCATAGGCTACCGGGTTTACCCTGCGAAGCACTCGGAAGGGACCAACAAAGCGAGGCGCCAGCTTGGGAGTGGGCACTCGAACGTTGAGGTTGCGGGTGGACAACCATACACGGTCTCCGACCTGGTAGGAAGGAGCAGGCGCTCGTCTGCGATCAGCCTGGAGTCTCTGGCGCTGCGCAGAGACCTCAAGGGACTTCTGGATCAGTACCCAAGAAGCACGTAGGACGGAAAGGTGATCCTCCACAGCCGGAATATCCTGGGGAGAGAATACCTCCGGTAACACGGCAGGTTGGAACCCATAATTGGCCATGAAGGGAGACGTCCCAGAGGAAGAGTTCACCGCCGTGTTCCTGGCAAACTCAGCCCAAGGCAGGAGGTCAACCCAATTGTCTTGGTGATCGGAGACATAGCAATGAAGGAATTGCTCCAAGGCCTGATTGGATCGTTCTGCGGCCCCATTGGACTGAGGGTGGTAGGCCGAGGAGAAGGAGAGATGAATCCCCAACTGGGAGAAAAAGGCGCGCCAGAACCTGGACACAAACTGACTCCCCCGATCCGACACAATCTCCTTGGGCAAACCGTGCAACCGGAAGACCTCCCTGGCAAAAATCGTGGCCAACTCTTGTGCAGAGGGTAACTTCTTGAGAGGAACACAGTGGCACATTTTGGAAAACCGATCCACAATCATGAGAATGACCGTATGGCCTCGGGATGCAGGGAGGTCCACAATGAAATCCATCCCCAGGTGTGACCATGGGCGCTCCCCGGTGGCTATGGGTTGCAGAAGGCCCAACGGAAGGTGCCGAGGGGACTTACTCTGGGCACAAACGGAGCATGCCGCTACATATGCGGCGATGTCGGAACGTAGGGAAGGCCACCAGAATAGACGTGAAACAGCCCAGGACAGCTGATTCTTTCCAGGATGCCCCGCGGTCTTGGAGTTATGGTATGTTCGCAACAACCGAGTGCGCAACTCCTCAGGCACAAAACATCTGCCGTTGGGTCTCCCAGAGGGAGCACCAGATTGAGCCGCCAAAATCTGCTCACCCAGGGGAGAGGTCAGGCTGGTGCGAATGGCGGCCAAGATCTGATTCGGAGGTATGACCGAAGTCGGAATCGACTCCTCCCTGGACAGCTCGGAGTACTGCCGTGATAAGGCATCCGCCCTGATGTTCTTGGAACTGGGTAGGTAGGAGACCACGTAATTAAAACGTGACAGGAACAGAGCCCATCTGGCCTGACGTGGTGTCAATCTCTTGGCCTCAGAAAGGTAGGTCAGATTCTTGTGGTCCGTCAGGATGAGGACCGGAACCACCGAACCCTCGAGCAAGTGCCTCCATTCTTTAACCCCTTAAGGACACAGCCCTATTTCACCTTAAGGACCAGGCCATTTTTTGCAAATCTGACCAGTGTCACTTTAAGTGCTGATAACTTTAAAACGCTTTGACTTACCCAGGCCTTTCTGAGATTGTTTTTTCGTCACATATTGTACTTCATGACACTGCTAAAATTGGGTCAAAAAAGTTATTTTTTTTGCATAAAAAAATACCATATTTACCAGAAATGTGGAAAAATTAGCAAATTTCAAAGTTTCAGTTTCTCTACTTCTGTAATACATAGTAATACCCCCAAAAATTGTGATGACTTTACATTCCCCATATGTCTACTTCATGTTTGTAGCATTTTGGGAATGATATTTTATTTTTTGGGGATGTTACAAGGCTTAGAAGTTTAGAAGCAAATTTTGAAATTTTTCAGAAATCTTCAAAATCCCACTGATATGGACCAGTTCAGGTTTGAAGTCACTTTGTGAGGCTTAGATAATAGAAACCTCCCAAAAATGACCCCATTCTAGAAACTACACCCCTCAAGGTATTCAAAACTGTTTTTACAAACTTTTTTAACCCTTTAGGTCTTCCACAAGACTTCATGGCAAAAAAATTTCCAATATAATCAATTTTTTCCTGGAAAAAAACAAGGGTTAACTGCCAAACAAAACTCAAAATGGGTTGCCCTGGTTCTGTAGTTTGCAGAAACACCCCATATGTGGTCGTAAACTACTGTTTGGCCAAACGGGAGGACATAGAAGGAGGGGAACACCATATGGGTTTTGAAAGGCAGATTTTGCAGGACTGGTTTTGTTTATACCATGTTCCATTTCAAGCCCCCCCTTGCACCTCTAGAATAGAAATTGCAAAAAAGTGACTCCATCTAAGAAAGTACACCCCTCAAGGTATTCAAAACTGGGTTTACAAATTTTGTTAACCCTTTAGGTGTTCCACAAGAGTTAATGGCAGATGGAGAAACAATTTAGAAATTTAAATTTTTTGGAAAATTTTCAATTTTAACCCATTTTTTCCAGCAATAAAGTAAGGGTTAACAGCCAAACAAAACTCAATATGGGTTGCCCTGATTCTGTAGTTTGCAGAAACACCCCATATGTGGTCGTAAACTACTGTTTGGCCAAACGGGAGGACATAGAAGGAGGGGAACACCATATGGGTTTTGCAAGGCAGATTTTGCAGGACTGGTTTTGTTTATACCATGTTCCATTGCAAGCCCCCCCTTGCACCCCTAGAATAGAAATTGCAAAAAAGTGACTCCATCTAAGAAAGTACACCCCTCAAGGTATTCAAAACTGGGTTTACAAACTTTGTTAACCCTTTAGGTGTTCCACAAGAGTTAATGGCATATGGAGAAACAATTTAGAAATTTCTATTTTTTGGAAAATTTTCAATTTTAACCCATTTTTTCCAGCAATAAAGTGAGGGTTAACAGCCAAACAAAACTCAATATGGGTTGCCCTGATTCTGTAGTTTGCAGAAACACCCCATATGTGGCCGTAAACTACTGTACGGACACACGATAGGGCGTAGAAGGAAAGGTGTGCCGTGTGGTTTTTGGAAAGCAGATTTTGCTGGACTAATTTATTTACACCATGTCCCATTTGAAGCCCCCCTGATGCACCCCTAGAGTAGAAACTCCATAAAAGTGACCCCATCTAAGAAACTACACCCCTCAAGGCATTCAAAACTGGTTTTACAAACTTTGTTAACCCTTTAGGTGTTCCACAAGAGTTATTGGCAAATGGAGATGAAATTTGAGAATTTACATTTTTTGCCAAATTTTTTATTTGCTCCATTTTTTCCAGTAACAAAGCAAGGGTTAACAGCCAAACAAAACTCTAAATTTATTGCCCAGATTCTGTAGTTTGCAGAATAACCCCATATGTGGCCGTAAACTACTGTACGGGCACACGGTAGGGCGTAGAGGGAAAGGTGCGGCGTGTGGCTTTTAGAAGGCAGATTTTGCTGGACTGGTTTATTTACACCATGTCCCATTTGAAGCCCCCCTAGAGTAGAAACTCCATAAAAGTGACCCCATCTAAGAAACTACACCCCTCAAGGTATTCAAAACTGGTTTTACAAACTTTGTTAACCCTTTAGGTGTTCCACAAGAGTTATTGGCAAATGGAGATGAAATTCGAGAATTTAAATTTTTTGCCAAATTTTTTATTTACTCCATTTTTTCCAGTAACAAAGCAGGGGGTAACAGCCAAACATAAGTCTTTATTTATTGCCCAGATTCTGTAGTTTGCAGAAACACCCCATATGTGGCCGTAAACTACTGTACGGGCACACGGTAGGGCGTAGAGGGAAAGGTGCGGCGTGTGGCTTTTAGAAGGCAGATTTTGCTGGACTGGTTTATTTACACCATGTCCCATTTGAAGCCCCCCTAGAGTAGAAACTCCATAAAAGTGACCCCATCTAAGAAACTACACCACTCAAGGTATTCAAAACTGGTTTTACAAACTTTGTTAACCTTTTAGGTGTTCCACAAGAGTTATTGGCAAATGGAGATGAAATTCGAGAATTTAAATTTTTTGCCAAATTTTTTATTTACTCCATTTTTTCCAGTAGCAAAGCAAGGGTTAACAGCCAAACAAAACTCTAGATTTATTGCCCAGATTCTGTAGTTTGCAGAAACACCCCATATGTGGCCGTAAACTACTGTACGGGCACACGGTAGGGCGTAGAGGGAAAGGTGCGGCGTGTGGCTTTTAGAAGGCAGATTGTGCTGGACTGGTTTATTTACACTATGTCCCATTTGAAGCCCCCCTGATGCACCCCTAGAGTAGAAACTCCCAAAAAGTGACCCCATTTTAGAAACTACGGGATAGGGTGGCAGTTTTGTTGGTACTATTTTACGGTACATATGATTTTTGGTTGCTCTATATTACACTTTTTGTGAGGCAAAGTAACAAAAAATTGCTGTTTTGGCACCATTTTTATTTTTTGTTATTTACAACATTCATCTGACAGGTTAGATCATGTGGTATTTTTATAGAGCAGGTTGTCACGGACGCGACAATACCAAATATGACAACTTTTTTTAGTTGTTTGTTTCAGTTTTACATAACAAAGCATTTGAAGAAAAAAAAAGATTCTTTAGTGTCTCCACATTCTGAAAGCCATAGTTTTATTTATTTTTTGGGCAACTGTCTTGTGTAGGGGCTCATTTTTTTCGGGATGAGATTATGGTTTGATTGGCACTATTTTGGGGTGCGTATGACTTTTTGATCGCTTGCTATTACACTTTTTGTGATCTAAGGTGACAAAAAAATGGCTTTTTTTACACCGTTTTTATTTTTTACGGTATTCACCTGTGGGGTTAGATCATGTGATATTTTTATAGAGCAGGTTATTACGGACGCAGTGATACCTAATATATATACTTTTTTTTATTTATGTCAGTTTTACACAATGATTTCATTTTTGAAACAAAAAAAAATCATGTTTTAGTGTCTCCATAGAATGAGAGCCATTGTTTTTTCAGTTTTTGGGCGATTATCTTAGGTAGGGTCTCATTTTTTGCGGGATGAGATGACGGTTTGATTGGCACTATTTTGGGGTGTGTATGACTTTTTGATCGCTTGCTATTACACTTTTTGTGATGTAAGATGACAAAAAGTGCTTTTTTTACACGGTTTTTAATTTTATTTTTTTTACGGTCTTCATCTGAAGGGTTAGATCATGTGATATTTTTATAGAGCAGGTTATTACGGACGCAGTGATACCTAATATATATACTTTTTTTTATTTATGTCAGTTTTACACAATGATTTCATTTTTGAAACAAAAAAAATCATGTTTTAGTGTCTCCATAGACTGAGAGCCATTGTTTTTTCAGTTTTTGGGCGATTATCTTGGGTAGGGTATGATTTTTGCGGGATGAGATGGCGGTTTGATTGGCACTATTTTGGGGTGCGTATGACTTTTTGATCGCTTGCTATTACACTTTTTGTGATGTAAGATGACAAAAAATGGCTTTTTTTACACCGTTTTTTATTTTTTATTTTTACGGTATTCACCTGAGGGATTAGGTCATGTGATATTTTTATAGAGAAGGTTAATACGGACGCGTCAATACCCAATATTTAAATATTTTTTTTATTTATTTAAGTTTTACACAATGATTTCATTTTTGAAACAAAAAAATAATGTTTTAGTGTCTTCATAGTCTGAGAGCCATAGTTTTTTCAGATTTTGGGCGATTGTACTATGTAGGGGCTCATTTTTTGTGGGATGAGGTGACGGTTAGATTGGTACTATTTTTGGGGGCATGTGCCGTTTTGATCGCTTGGTGTTGCACTTTTAGTGATGTAAGTTGACAAAAATGGCTTTTTTATACACAGTTTTTATTTTTTATTTTTTATGCTGCCTATCGGATGGGGTGGATCATGTGATATATTTATAGAGCCGTTCGTTACGGACGCGGCGATACCTAATATGTGTGTTTTTTCTTTTTTTTTCAATTTTTTATTAGAAAATCAGGGGAATGGGGCGTTTTTTTTTTTTTTTTACTTGAAACTTTATTTTTTTATTCCAAACACTTTTTTTTTTTTTAACTTTATTTCTGTCCCACTCTTTTAGGGGTCTGATCCTTTCTGCAATGCATTACAATACATCTGTATTGTAATGCATTGCCTGTTAGTGTATGACACTGAGTCATACACTAACTGGTTGCCTAGGAGACCCAGCCTGAGGCTGGATCTCCTCGGCTCCCGTAGAAGGCAGTTCCTGATGCCGTGCAGGGCATTGGGCAGCCTCTGCACGGCATCGGGCTGCCTTGTCACACATCGGGTCCCCGCCAGAGCAGCGCGGGGACTCGATGCGATCACTCACCTGCCGCAAACAACTTCTATCTCGCGGTCAGCGCGGACCGCGGCATAGAAGGGGTTAATCCGCCGGCATCGCTGTAAACAGCGATGCCGGCGGATACAGCAGGGGCCCAGCTACCAGGGACTGCCGGACCCCTGCAGTGATCGGGTGCGCACCGCTCCGGTGCCCGCCCGATCATCCCGCCGTACATGTAAGGCGGAATGCATTCTGGCAATGCATCCCCCGCCGTACATGTACGGCGTTCTGCACTAAGGGGTTAAGGGCCTGCACGATGGCCAATAACTCCCTGTCACCAATCTGATAGTTGCACTCCGCGGAAGACAGTTTCCGGGAGTAAAACCCACAAGGAAGCAGAGGACCCTCTGGTGTTCTACGCTGAGACAGAAGGGCGCCTACTCCCGTCTCAGACGCGTCCACCTCGAGGACAAAGGGCAACCCAGGGTTGGGATGCGACAGAATCGGAGCCGACACAAAGGCGGACTTTAGAGCCTCAAAAGCTCGGATGGCCTCGAGCGGCCAGACCTGGGAATTACTGCCCTTCCTGGTCAGATCCGTGAGAGGCTTGGCTAGCATGGAAAAGTCCCTGATGAACTTCCGATAATAATTGGCGAAGCCCAAAAAGCGCTGCAGGGAACGAAGACCACTGGGCTGGGGCCACTGTAAGACAGCCGAAACCTTCTCAGGATCCATGGCGAACCCCTCAGCGGAAATGATGTAACCTAAGAAGGTTACCTGGGATCGGTGAAATTCGCATTTCTCAAGCTTACCGAACAGCTTGTTCTCTCGTAACCGTTGCAACACTCGTCTGACATCCAGAATGTGGGCCTCTATGGATTCAGAATATACCAAGATGTCATCCAAATAGACCACCACACACTGCTGCAACAGGTCACGGAAAACATCGTTGATGAATTCCTGAAAGACTGCGGGCGCATTGCACAACCCAAAGGGCATAACCAAGGATTCATAATGACCGGTCCTGGTGTTAAACGCGGTCTTCCACTCATCGCCCGCCTTGATCCTTACCAGGTTATATGCCGCCCTCAGGTCGAGTTTGGTAAAGACCGTGGCCCCTTTAAGGCGATCGAACAGCTCGGAAATCAAGGGTATCGGGTAAGCGTTCTTGATCGTGATGCGATTGAGACCCCTGTAATCGATGCAAGGCCTCAACTCACCGCCCTTCTTTTTCACAAAGAAAAATCCAGCCCCTGCCGGGGACGAGGATTTGCGAATGTGTCCGCGTGAAAGCGCCTCCCTCACGTACTCCTCCATGGCCACATTCTCCGCTACCGACAGTGGATAGACTTTGCCACGAGGAGGAACGGCACCAGATTGTAACTCTATGGCACAATCGTATGGGCGGTGCGGAGGTAGGGCAACCGCGCGCACCTTATCGAATACATCCCGGTACTCCTCGTATTCAGGAGGCAACAGAGAGTCCGAGGAAGTACACAGCAACTTGACAGACCCATGGATGCAACTAGCCCCACACTGTGGTGACCACGAGAGGATCTCGGCCGATCTCCAATCGAAAGTCGGATTATGCTTCCGGAGCCAGGGGTACCCCAAGACCACCGAGTAGTGTGGAGACGAAATAACCTGGAGGCAGACCGACTCTCTGTGAACGGCACCAATGGCTATCCCCACTGGAAGGGTCTCATGAGTCACGTGTGGCGGCAGAAGGGGTCTGCCGTCTATCGCCTCAAGAGCCAGTGGGGAACCTCGAGCCTGCAGAGGAATGGAATTGGCGGCAGCGAACACATTATCAATGAACAAACCACCGGCACCAGAGTCCACCAACGCCTGGGTCGTCACCGAGCCCCCAACCCAGGAGAGGACAACAGTGATCAGTGGTTTGTCAACACGGGAAACCGGGGACGAGGAGACTCCACCCAAGATCTGCCCCCGACAGGATCTCAGGTGCGAGCGTTTCCCGGACGGTTCGGACATGCCAACCGAAAATGCCCACCGAGACCACAGTACATGCATCGGCCCTCGCGTCTCCGGAGTACCCTCTCCCCCTCGGACAGGCGAGCAAACCCCAGCTGCATGGGTTCACCCCCAGACAAGTCATCCCCAGGAGGCGTGGGAGGAGAGGGAGGCACGGGTGGGACAACAAACGTAGGCGCCAATCTGTTAGAAAACCTCCGCAGGCTCTCCTTAAAGGAAGGTCTCTCCCTGAGTCTGGTGTCAATCAAAATCAGGAAAGAAATAAGAGACTCGAGCTCCACTGGTAGGTCCTTAGCTGCAACCTCATCCTTCAAGGCATCCGAGAGACCATGAGAGAAAGCAGCGACCAGAGCCTCATTGTTCCAGCCCACCTCTGCTGCCAGGGTACGAAACTCAATGGCGTATTCAGCTACGGATCGTGAACCCTGTCTGATGGACATAAGGAGCTTCGCAGCAGAGGCAGCACGAGCCGCACATCGAATACCTTCCGAAGAGAAGCAACAAAACCGGAAAACTCGGCAACCACCGATTGTTGTTCTCCCATAAAGGGCTGGCCCAGCCAAGGCCTTGTCCGAGAGCAGCGAGATCAAGAAGCCCACCTTTGATCTCTCAGTGGGAAAGGCATGTGGCAGCAACCTCGAAATAAATGCCCACCTGGTTAAGGAAACCTCGGCACTGAGTTGGCTCTCCCCCAAAGCGCTGTGGAAGAGGGGCAGAAACCGGTCATACCCCGAAACACCCGCAGGTGGCAACAACAGGTGTCGGGGTAGACTCTGGCGCAACAACCGGAGCGGCAGTAGGAGCGGGCCCAGGAGCGACAACCGACCCCATCGGCAGCGGGAGCGAAATGAGCCGTGCGTTCAAGCAGGGTTTGCAACGCCACAGCGAACCGCCCAACAGGTGATCCTGCTGAACAAGTCTGGCAACCAGCGTGGGTAGCGAGGATGGCCCTGTACCGTCAGAATTCATGGCTTGGTCCTAATGTCACGGAACCAGACCAGACGAACAACAAGGGATAAGTGAAAATAAGAAGGCATTATTGAAAATAAACTGTAAAGCAAAAGTCCAAACGGATGGCGAAACCGAAGCAGAGTCTTTGCGAAGCCAGAGTCAGGAACCAGAAGGGTAGTCAGACGAAGCCAGGATCAGGAACCAGCAGGGTATTCAGACGAAGCCAGGATCAGGAACCAGCAGGGTAGTCGGGACGAAACCAGGATCAGGAACCAGCAGGGTAGTCGGACGAAACCAGGATCAGAACCAGAAGCAGCAGCAGTCTAGAAGCATGTGAACACAGGAGGACCAACAAGGAACTGAAGTCACAGACCTCCTATATATATGAGCTAGGCATCCAGCTCCTCCCAGTCGGAAGGAGGAGCCGCAGGGTGGGAGGCTACAAGAAACCCAGAAACCAAGATGGCCGCCAGCACATGTCAAACGAAGGAGAACAGCAAGAAGGTAAGACCATGACAGTGTCTTCTTTCCAAAATGGGGTCACTTGTGGGGTAGTTATACTGCCCTGGCATTTTAGGGGCCGAATGCGTGAGAAGTGGTTTGAATCAAAATCTGTAAAAAATGGCCGGTGAAATCTGAAAGGTGCTCTTTGGAATGTGGGCCCCTTTGCCCACCTAGGCTGCAAAAAAGTGTCACACATCTGGTATCCCCGTACTCAGGAGAAGTTGGGCAATGTGTTTTGGGGGTGTCTTTTTACATATACCCATGCTGGGGTGAGAGAAATATCTTGGCAAAAGACAACTTTTTCCCATTTTTTATACAAAGTTGGCATTTGACCAAGATATTTAGCTCACCCAGCATGGGTATATGTAAAATGACCCCCAAAACACATTGCCCAACTCTCCTGAGTACGGAGATACCAGATGTGTGACACTTTTTTGCAGCCTAGGTGGGGCAAAGGGGCCCACATTCCAAAGAGCACCTTTCGATTTCACCGGCCATTTTTTACAGATTTTGATTTCAAACTACTTACCACACATTTGGGCCCCTAGAATGCCAGGGCAGTATAACTACCCAACAAGTGACCTCATTTTGGAAAGAAGACACCCCCAGGTATTCGCTGATGGGCATAGTGAGTTCATGGAAGTTTTTATTTTTTGTCACAAGTTAGTGGATTATGAGACTTTGAAAGAAAAAAAATAATAATAAAAATCATCATTTCCGCTAACTTGTGACAAAAAATATAAAATTCTAGGAACTCTCCATGCCCCTCACGAATACCTTGGGGTGTCTTCTTTCCAAAATGGGGTCACTTGTGGGGTAGTTATACTGCCCTGCCATTTTCCAGGGGCCCTAATGTGTGGTAAGTAGGTAGGTAAATGACCTGTGAAATCCTAAAGGTGCTCTTTGGAATGTGGGCCCCTTTGCCCACCTAGGCTGCAAAAAAGTGTCACACATGTGGTATCGCCGTATCAGGAGACGTTGGGCAATGTGTTTTGGGGTGTCTTTTTACATATACTCATGCTGGGTGAGAGAAATATCTCGGCAAAAGACAACTTTTCCTCCATTTTTTTATACAAAGTTGCATTTGACCAAGATATTTATCTCACCCAGCATGGGTATATGTAAAATGACACCCCAAAACACATTGCCCAACTTCTCCTGAGTACGGCGATACCAGATGTGTGATACTTTTTTGCAGCCTAGATGCGCAAAGGGGCCCACATTCTTTTATGAGGGCATTTTTAGGACATTTGGATCCCAGACTTCTTCTCAGCTTTAGGGCCCCTAGAATGCCAGGGCAGTATAAATACCCCACATGTGACCCCATTTTGGAAAGAAGACACCCCAAGGTATTCAATGAGGGCATGGCGAGTTCATAGAAAAAAAAAAATTTTGGCACAAGTTAGCGAAATTGATTTTTATTTTATTTTTTCTCACAAAGTCTCCCTTTCCGCTAACTTGGACAAAAATTTCAATCTTTCATGGACTCAATATGCCCCTCACGGAATACCTGGGGGTGTCTTCTTTCCGAAATAGGGTCACATGTGGGGTATTTATACTGCCCTGGCATTCTAGGGGCCCTAAAGCGTGAGAAGAAGTCTGGAATATAAATGTCTAAAAATTTTTACCGCATTTGGATTCCGTGAGGGGTATGGTGAGTTCATGTGAAAATTTTATTTTTTGACACAAGTTAGTGGAATATGAGACTTTGTAAGAAAAAATAAATAATTTCCGCTAACTTGGGCCAAAAAAAATGTCTGAATGGAGCCTTACAGGGGTGTGATCAATGACAGGGGGGTGATCAATGACAGGGGGGTGATCAATGACAGGGGGGTGATCAGGGAGTCTATATGGGGTGATCACCCCCCTGTCATTGATCACCCCCCTATAAGGCCCATTCAGATGTCCGTATGTGTTTTGCCGATCCGATCCATGTATCCGTGGATCCGTAAAAATTCATACGGACATCTGAAAGCAGCCTGACAGGGGGGGTGAACAATGACATGGGGGGTGATCAATGACAGGGGGGGTGATCAGGGAGTCTATATGGGGTGATCACCCCCCTGGAAGGCTCCAGGAAGACGCCTGTATGTGTTTTGCAGATCCGATCCATCTATCAGTGGATCCGTAAAAATCATGCGGACGTCTGAATGGAGCTTTACAGGGGGGTGATCAATGACAGGGGGGTAATCAATGACAGGGGGGTGATCAGGGAGTCTATATGGGGTGATCACCACAGTCATTGATCACGCCCCTGTAAGTCTCCATTCAGACGTCCGTATGCGTTTTGCGGATCCGATCCATCTATCAGTGGATCCGTAAAAATCATGTGGACGTCTGAATGGAGCTTTACAGGGGGGTGATCAATTACAGGGGGGTAATCAATGACAGGGGGGTGATCAGGGAGTCTATATGGGGTGATCACCACAGTCATTGATCACGCCCCTGTAAGGCTCCATTCAGACGTCCGTATGCGTTTTGCGGATCCGATCCATCTATCAGTGGATCCGTAAAAATCATGCGGACGTCTGAATGGAGCTTTACAGGGGGGTGATCAATGACAGGGGGGTAATCAATGACAGGGGGGTGATCAGGGAGTCTATATGGGGGTGATCACCACAGTCATTGATCACGCCCCTGTAAGGCTCCATTCAGACGTCCGTATGCGTTTTGCGGATCCGATCCATCTATCAGTGGATCTGTAAAAATCATGCGGACGTCTGAATGGAGCTTTACAGGGGGGTGATCAATGACAGGGGGGTAATCAATGACAGGGGGGTGATCAGGGAGTCTATATGGGGTGATCACCACAGTCATTGATCACGCCCCTGTAAGACTCCATTCAGACGTCCGTAGTGCGTTTGGCGGATCCGATCCATCTATCAGTGGATCCGTAAAAATCATGCGGGCGTCTGAATGGAGCTTAACAGGGGGGTGATCAATGACAGGGGGGGTAATCAATGACAGGGGGGTGATCAGGGAGTCTATATGGGGTGAATCACCACAGTCATTGATCACGCCCCTGTAAGGCTCCATTCAGACGTCCGTTGATGCGTTTTGCGGATCCGATCCATCTATCAGTGGATCCGTAAAAATCATGCGGACGTCTGAATGGAGCTTACAGGGGGGTGATCAATGACAAGGGGGTAATCAATGACAGGGGGGTGATCAGGGAGTCTATATGGGTGATCAGGGGTGATCAGGGGCTAATAAGGGTTTAATAAGTGGCGGGGGGGGGTGTAGTGTAGTGTAGTGGTGTTTGGTGCTACTTTACTGAGCTAACCTGTGTCCTCTGGTGGTCGATCCAAACAAAAGGACCACCAGAGGACCAGGTAGCAGGTATATTAGACGCTGTTATCAAACAGCGTCTAATATACCTGTTAGGGTTAAAAAAATCACATCTCCAGCCTGCCAGCGAACGATCGCCACTGGCAGGCTGGAGATCCACTCGCTTACCTTCCGATCCTGTGAACGCGCGCGCAGTGGCGTACCGCCCATATAGGCAGCCCACGCCGTTGCTATGGGGCCCGGAGCGCAGGGGGGGGCCCGGAGTGCACGGAAGGCCCCGCCCCTCAGTTTATTTTAGCCAGTACACACTGTGGCGCAGGCGCAGCGGCCCGCGGCACTTGTCTTTGAACGTGGGCCCCCCCCTCCTCCTATTCACAGCCTCACTAGTCACTTCAGGAACTTGATTCTCCCGGCCAGGCTGCGGTTGTGTTCTAGTCTTCACACTGGCCAATCAGCGCAAGTCAGCAGCACAAAGAGGCAGCTGCTGATTGGCCAGTGTTTGCAGGCAGCAGGAGCGGGCGTCGCTCATACATACCCATACAGAGCGTGACCTGAGCGAGTGAAGTAGGCTGCGCACCCTCTGCACCCTGCACCCAGCCCCAGACTGAAGGACTGACCGCCGGACACGGAGTCCTGGACGGTGGTCTATAGATTGGTTGGTGTGCCTGTGGACTGTGGTTTGTTGTATATAGGAAGGGATTGCCAGGCAGCAAGAGAACTCATAGGGAGGGGGGCTCATAGAGGACAGTCTGCTTTCCTCCTACTCTGTCCTGTATGAGCCTCCCCCCCTGAATCCTCTATGAGCCCCCCTAATGCCCCCATTACCCCAAAATGCCCAGGGGGGGGGGGAGTAGGGAGGCAGCATAATGTTCTCTATGAGCCTCCCCCCCCCCCGAGTCCTCTATGAGCCCCCTAACCCCTAATGTCCCCATTACTACAAAATGTCCATGGGGGGGAGGGGTAGGAGGAAAGCACACTGTCCCTCTATGAGCCTCCCCCCCCCCCCCAGAGTCCTCTATGAGCCCCCAAACATTTAATGCCACCCAAAATCCCCAGGGGGGAGAGGAGTAGAAGGAAATCACACTGTCCTAAGCATTTTGGAGGTCATTAAGGGTTTGTGGGGCTCATAGAGGACAGTCTGCTTTCCTCCTACTCTGTCCCTGTATGATCCTCCCCCTGAATCCTCTATGAGCCCCCCAAATGCCCCCATTACCCCAAAATGCCCAGGGGGGGAGTAGGAGACAAGCACACTGTTCTCTCTGGGACGCCCCCCCCCCCTGAGTCCTCTATGAGCCTCCCAACCCCTAATGTCCCCCAAAATGCCCAGGTGGGAGCGGAGTATAAGGAAAGCACACTGTCCTGAGCATTTTGGGGGGCATTAAGGGTTTGGGGGGCTCATAGTGACAGTGTGCTCTCCTACTCCTCCCCCCCCCGGGCATTTTGGGGGGCATTAGGGGTTGGATAACCCCCTAACTCCTTTCTGCTGATGCTGACAGTGCACATAGCCACCAATCATATTCCCCAATCCCCCCCACCCCCCAACACCCCCACCCCCCAACACATCAGTCACCTTTGGGGGGTGGGGATATGATTTGGTGGCTATGTGCACACTCAGCATCAGCAGCAAGGAGTTAAAGGGTTTGGGGTAAGAGAAGTGATACAAAATGGCACTGGTAGCAAAGGGGTTAAGATGTGGGGGATGGCCTACGTCTGCTTTAGCACAGTGGACACAGGAAGGAGGTGCGATGTGTATGTGGGCCCCTGCCCTGCACTCGTTCAGCTGTGCTCACATACATATTGCGCCCTGTGTCCACTATCCTGTGCCCATTCTGCTAAAGCCTGACATAGCCCATCTATGCCCGGCTTTACCAAATCAGACAGGCAGGAGCAGTGATGTGTGATGTGATCATATTTATTGTATGTATGTGTGTGTGTGTCTGTCCCTGTGTTTGTGTCACCATCACCATGCCACAGTGTTCCTATGTCTTGACGCAGCTGCATCAGGACGTTCTGTGCGGAGCAAGAGAAAGAAGAAGGAAGAGGAGGCAGTGCAGCCAGCATGGAATCCATGGAGAGACACAGGGAGGCATACTAAGGACACAGGTAACACTACCACATGATGTACACTAGTGTTATCTGTGGTTTTACATAAGACTGCAAGTAACACTACCACATTATCAGTACTAGTGTTATCTGTGGTTTTTACATAGGACTGCAGGTAACACTACCACATTTTCAGCACTAGTGTTATCTGTGGTTTTACATAGGACTGCAGGTAACACTACCACATTATCAGCACTAGTGTTATCTGTGCTTTTACATAGGACTGCAGGTAACACTACTACATTTTTGGTAATCAGAGAGCCATCACTGTGTTATTTGTATTCAGAGAGCTATCACTGTGTTATTTGTGGTGTTACATAGGACTACAGGTGACATCTACTACATTATCTGTACTCAGAGAGTTATCACTGTGTTATTTGCAATGTTACATAGGGCTGCAGATAAAACTTTTATGGAATATCCACAGGAGTCCCATAGATTCAGATACCACAGGGTTTTGTTCCTACAGCATTCCCTTTGCACAAAACCGACCTGTGCCCTTCATTCTCTGGGTCAGTACGAATACGTACAAACGTATGTATACATTTATTTATTGGCAAATGGGGGGTGGAGCCAAGACAGGAGGTGGGATGGGCCAATAGGTGGGCGGGGTTAGGGGGCCCAATTCAGATTCTTGCTATGGGGCCCAGTGATTTCTATGTACGCCCCTGCGCGCGCGCCTGTGTGATAAAAAAAAAATGTTTGGGTAAAAAAAAAGAATAGTTTGGGTAAAAGTTATAGCGTTTACAAACTATGGTACAAAAATGTGAATTTCCGCTTTTTGAAGCAGCTCTGACTTTCTGAGCACCTGTCATGTTTCCTGAGGTTCTACAATGCCCAGACAGTAGAAAAACCCCACAAATGACCCCATTTCGGAAAGTAGACACCCTAAGGTATTCGCTGATGGGCATAGTGAGTTCATAGAACTTTTTATTTTTTGTCACAAGTTAGCGGAAAATGATGATTATTTTTTTTTTTCTTACAAAGTCTCATATTCCACTAACTTGTGACAAAAAATAAAAACTTCCATGAACTCACTATGCGCAACACGAAATACCTTGGGGTGTCTTCTTTCCAAAATGGGGTCACTTGTTGGGTAGTTATACTGCCCTGCCATTTTAGGGGCCCAAATGCGTGAGAAGTAGTTTGAAATCAAAATGTGTAAAAAAATGCCCTGTGAAATCCTAAAGGTGCTCTTTGGAATCGCCATACTCAGGAGAAGTTGGTCAATGTGTTTTGGGGTGTCATTTTACATATACCCATGCTGGGTGGGATAAATATCTCGGTCAAATGCCAACTTTGTATAAAAAAATGGGAAAAGTTGTCTTTGGCCGAGATATTTCTCGGGGGGGGGGAGGCCGCACACTGTGCCACCAATGAAAATAATACAATAGAGGGAGGGAGGGAGGGGGGGACCAGGGGGGGCGCACACTGGCCATCAATGAAAATAATACAATAGAGGGAGGGAGGGGCCGGGGGGGCCGCACACTGGCCACCAATGAAATTAATACAATAGAGGGAGGGAGGGGGGCCGAGGGGGGTCTGCCCCCTGCTGCCTGGCAGCCCCTGATCTCTTAAAGGGGACTATGATATGCACAATTAACCCCCCTCAGGTGTGCGGATCACAACCCCCTGTAAGAGAGCGGGTGCTGCCAGGCAGCAGGGGGCAGTCATGTACACAGTTCTTAGTATATTCTAACTTGAAGCGTCCCCATCACCATGGGAACGCCTCTGTGTTAGAATATACTGTCGGATCTGAGTTTCACGATCTAACTCATATCCGACAGTATATTCTAACATAGAGGCGTTCCCATGGTCATGGAGCAGCTGGTTGATCGGTTGGTCCGCCTAGAAGGTAAAAAAAAAAAAAAAAAAAAGGCCGCAACGCAATAAATTTAT
Source organism: Bufo bufo (assembly GCF_905171765.1). Taxonomy (NCBI): domain Eukaryota; kingdom Metazoa; phylum Chordata; class Amphibia; order Anura; family Bufonidae; genus Bufo; species Bufo bufo. Next base: position 649,513,294 of record NC_053390.1, on the reverse strand, counting down.
AAACTTTATAATAACATTTGAACGGAACATATAAACTTTATTTAACTTTTTGAACAGAACGTTAACCTTTTTGCTTACCGGTGATTTTTTTATTTTTTTACCTTTATCGGACAAACCTCTCCTTCCCCATGGGACAATGTGCAAAGCGCAAATCGCCCAGAGATGTGGCGAAGTACATTATGCACTTTGTCCCAGGTGAAAGGAGAGGTTTGCAGCAGCTGTGAGTAAAAGGGCCCTAATAGCCCTGTGCGCCTGTCCTGTGGAACGCAATCCCTATGCTAAGTGTACCTGTGTGTGGTACTTCCGGAAACACTCCCCTAAGCATAGGGCAGGGTGGTCAGGGCAGTCAGGACAGAAATAGCGGGTGTCACGCCTTAATTCCACTCCTGCTACAGACACGACATCTATTAAGGGGGTGACGGTTGGGTTGAGGTACCAGCAACGACATTGGGGAAATGTCGCTCGTGTAGACGGCTCACTACACTGGTGGATGGGGCCACGGAACCTCCTGGATACAGGAGGTTCTCGATGATCTCTTCCTGAAATTTGAGGAAGGATCCTGTTCTCCCAGCCTTACCGTAGAGAACAAAACTATTATATGCAGCCAATTGAATCAAATATACAGACACCTTCTTATACCAGCCTCTGGTGCGTCGGGAAACTAAATAAGGAGCCAAAATCTGGTCATTGAAGTCCACCCCTCCCATGTGAAGGTTATAGTCGTGGACTGAGAGGGGCTTTTCAATGACACTGGTTGCCCGTTCTATTTGTATTGTCGTGTCTGCGTGAATGGAGGAGAGCATGTAAACGTCACGCTTGTCTCTCCATTTCACCACAAGCAGTTCTTCGTTACACAAGGCAGCCCTCTCCCCCCTTGCAAGACGGGTGGTAAAGAGCCGTTGGGGGAAGCCCCGGTGACTAGGTCGCGCGGTGCCACAGCAGCCAATCTGTTCTAGGAACAAATGCCTGAAGAGGGGCACACTTGTGTAAAAATTGTCCACATAAATATGGTATCCCTTGCCAAATAAGGGTGACACCAAGTCCCAGACTGTCTTCCCACTGCTCCCCAGGTAGTCAGGGAAACCGACCGGCTCCAGGGTCTAATCTTTACCCTCATAGATCCGAAATTTGTGGGTATAGCCTGTGGCCCTTTCACAGAGCTTATACAATTTGACCCCATACCGGGCGCGCTTGCTTGGGATGTATTGTTTGAAGCCAAGGCGCTGGTAAAATGTATAAGGGACTCGTCTACGCAGATGTTTTGCTCAGGGGTATACAAATCTGCAAATTTGGTGTTGAAGTGGTTTATGAGGGGCCGAATTTTGTGGAGCCGGTCAAAAGCTGGGTGGCCTCTGGGCCTCTGGTGCTGTTGTCGCTAAAGTGCAGGAAACGCAGGATGTCTCAAATCGTGTCCTGGACATGGCATCAGAGAACATGGGCATGTGATGAATTGGGTTCGTGGACCAATATGACCGCAATTCATGCTTTTTGGTTAGACCCATGTTGAAGAGAAGGCCCAGAAAAATTTTAATTTCGGAGACTTGGACGTGTTTCCACCGGAAAGACTGGGCATAAAAGCTTCCCGGGTTGGCGGCTATAAATTGAGTGGCATACCCATTTGTTTCTGCCACGACTAAGTCCAAGAGCTCCGCAGTCAAGAACAGCTCAAAAAATCCCAGTGCCGAACCGATCTGAGCTGTCTCAACCCGAACTCCAGACTGGGTGGTGAAAGGGGGAACTATTGGTGTGGCTGAAGTTGGGGGCTGCCAATCAGGGTTTGCCAGCACCTCAGGGACTCTAGGGGCTCTACGGGCCTGTCTGTGCGGTGGCTGCGACAGGGGAACTAATGCACGTGCCACCGTACCAGCTTCAACTGCCCTTCTGGTGCTCACCATTTCACCATGTTGTACGGCAGTGCTGGTACTAGGTCCAGGATGGGCTGCGCTGCTGGTGTATGCCTCACCACGTAATCCGACAGCGCCAGCCCCACTCTGCTGCCCTTGAAGCAGATCCTGCGCAACCTGTGGTCTAGCAACACGGGGCCGGGTACGCCTGGTGCTATCAGTGACCTCAACCTCCTCATCCGAACTTTGGGTCAGACTGCCACTGCTTTCTACAGGTTCATATTCTGACCCGCTAGATTCGTCAGATGAGGGTTCCCGTTCCTCATCCGACTGGGTCAGAAGCCTGTAGGCCTCTTCAGAAGAATACCCCTTGTTTGCCATTTGGTCAACTAAATTTAGGGGGTATTCCCTGAGACTACCCAAGAAAAAAAGCAAGCCTGTCTTACAAATGGGAGGCTAGCGAAGTACCGGAGGCCACTGCGATTGATAAAAAAAAAATATAATAATTTTTTGTCACTGCGGCGGGCGGGCGTGGGTGAACGCACGTGTGGGCGACCGATCAGGCCTGATCGGGCAAAAACTGCATTTTGGGTGGAGGGCGAACTAAGGTGACACTAATACTATTATAGATCTGACTGTGATCAGTTCTGATCACTTACAGATACTATAAAAGTACAAATGCTGATTAGCGATACGCTAATCAGCGAATCAGTGACTGAGGTGCGGTGGGCTGGGCGCTAACCGACGCTAACTACCTAACCAAGGGCCCTAAACTATCCTAAAACCTAACAGTCAATACCAGTGGGAAAAAAAAGTGACAGTTTACACTGATCACTTTTTTCCCTTTCACTAGGTGATTGACAGGGGCGATCAATGGGTTAATTGGGGTGATGGGGGGTGATCTGGGGCTAAGTGAAGTGTTTGGTGTGTACTCACAGTGATGTGTGCTCCTCTGCTGGGACCAACCGACGAAAAGGACCAGCAGAGGAGCACAGAAGCCATTTAACACCTTATATTTATAAATATAAGGTGTTAGATGGCTTCTGATTCAATTTTTTGAAAATCGCCAGCCTGCCAGCGATGATCATTGGCTGGCAGGCTGGTGATGAAACGCTCCTTTAACTTTTGTGAGCGTAATCTCGTGTCTCGCGAGATGACACTCCGGCGCGTCCAGGAGGAATGAATTGACCGCCGCCGGAACGCAATCCGGCGTTAGGCGGTCGGGAAGCAGTTAAGGCACCACATGATGTCTGAAAGAGGCCTTAGCACGTTAAGAATTGTATACATAGACGTGTCCTCTTCAAGCTGTCAAACTCAAGCGAAACACAATGGTTATGGTTTAGAGCCTTGGACATTCTGCACAAATTTTTAACATAATTTTATATTAATGATGTCATGTACCCGGTGATGGTCTATAATGTGATGTGTCTTGTGATGTCATAACAGCCACAGTTTTTTTTTATGTATTCAGGTTCCAATAGTTGAATTGACTATAACATGATGGATGCCTTTGATTGACTGTTTTAATTTTATGGTAATTAGCAATGATTTTATAAATGTTCATTTCTGCAGTCATTGATTCTGTGGGAAGTATACACTCCCAACATAAGTTTGATGGAGACCTGTGATGGATGCTATACGGTGGCATCCTTCACCCATAAAGTCCTGTTGTGAAAAAAAAAATATGTTACTTGCACTATCCAGCACGACCTAGCAAAAAAACTCCAAATCAATTCACATTGGGACAGCCACCCAATCTATAGACAGTCCTGCTTCCATCATTAGAGTCGATGACAGGAACACACAGAATCAAAGAGATACAAAAAAGAATCAAATCCATCTGGAGAAAAAGCTGAGCACAGCAAAGGGTATTACTGTACAGAACTGGAGTATACTATTTGATCCAGCAAAAAATTCTCAACTTGTTTTGCGAACAACTGTAAAACTGATATGAATTACGGAGGGGCAGCAAGTAAAACCATTCTTGCCTCAAGATGTTTTCAAAGGTGCTCCAGGCATATGGGTAATTCAATAGTACTGTACAACAAATGCAAAATCACCAAGTACTTGTACTCTCTAAGATTAAATAAAATATTATTTGTCCACAAATTATTTGTTTCAGGGGTAACCCATTCATCTGCTTGTCAGGACATACATAATGAGAGTCATTTACACCAGATGCGATGTGGGCATGGCCATTGTTCCCAGCACATTCACCATCATTCATGCCAGTTTAATGGCATAAATGATGATTGCAATCTACACCAGCTACAAACTGGTGGAGATTTCAATCTAGAGGCATGGACTGCCAGAGGATATGCTTAAATTATGCTGAGGCCAACAGCTCAGGCAGCACATGGGGATATTAAGACCAGTGAAAAAATATTAGTCTTTATAAATGTCCCCCATTGTGGGTACAATTTAGCATCAATATTAAAGCTGCAAATCTGTGTCTATTGTGGCTAACAGCATTTGATGCTGTAAATATGGATCATTAGAGCCTTGGTCAGGACAGGATTTATGGCTGTTATATGAATACCAAAACAAGCCTACTGTACATTATGGCCATCTGAATGAGGTCTAAATTGGGTTTGGCACTGGAATTAACAACCTGAAGTAATAGGTTTGTAGATGAGTTAAGACATCAGGAATCATTAGGGACCTTTTATATGGGCTGATTCAATTAAATTCTGCTGCATACAATATACAAACAATGAGGGACAATGAATCATTACAGTATTGACCATTGGTCCCCCATTAAGTTTTCATTAGTCCATGTAATGGCCTTTTACATGAGCACTGATTGATTTGTGTATTGCTGATTAGTGATTGTTTTATCAATGTTCTATTCCACAATAACATATGAACAGCTCCATCACTGATGCATCTCCTGTCAAGTCCAGTATTCTAAGTATCCATATAGGTAATTTATGTGAATAGCCCTTAAATGAGCAACATTGAACTTTGGGCTGGAAGAGGTAAGAACCTGGACAAGTGTGGCAACTTGGGGAACAATTGATCAATTTGTGTCAGAAAAGTGATATATAGCAAATTTTTGTGCAAGAGACTTTTGCAGCAAGATTGTGACTTTTGAGGTTTTACATAATGACGGGATGACGGTGAAGCTTTTTGGAAGATGGTGTAGCACCCCTCATAGCCTGACAAGTCTCTTTATAGCAAATCCTATTAGTCAATTTACACAATCTCTGAGGCAGAGTGCGAAAAGTTGTAATTAATCGCTTCATGACCACGTTAGTTTTGGCACTGACTTTTTTTTCTTTTTTTTCTCTTTGCTTTCCAAGAGCCATAACTTTTTAGTTTTTCATTGGCAGCCATGAGGGTTTGTTTGTTGGTGCACGGGTTGTACTTTTTGACATAGAAAAATAAAGTGAGACAGCACTACCAAAATAAATGGAAAAACCGCGGCACTCCAACTTCTCAAATCAAGTCCGTGTTTATTTTTCACCCAGCGTGCAACGTTTTGACTCCACTGAGTCTTTATCAAGCATAGTGTGATACAATAAATGAACAGAATATATACACATGCCCTAAAATTAATTGGAGTGGGCGGTCTATACCTAGGGTGCCTCCCGCTCTCCCATTACGAGTTTAACCACATGTCCTACAAAGGTGTCATCACTACACATAATGATGACAAAACAATATAAGAGAGCCAAAAATCTGGGTGACAGGTTAGTATGTACAGACATAACAGACCAAGGGACAAAAATCCACAATAGGACTGGATGTTACCCTTGTCTCAATTGTTATAATTGCAATGCCCTCATAAAAGGTAACACTTTTTCGCACCCGATGACAGGTAAACAATACAAGATAAAAACTTCTACACATGCTCATCTGAAAAATGGATGGTGACAGTGACGGAGCGTTTCCATTACCTGAACATTTTTGAAACCTCAACACAGTGTTGCTGTCACGGATGGTGTTGCAGAAAACTGGAAGTTATAAATAAACATCCGACTGACTTGATCCCAAACTAAGGAACATATGGGTGAGCCCTATAAAACCCCTAGAGCTCTCCCTGACTGCTATGCCCATGCAAAGATCTTTATGATAGATGATTGCATGCCCTCGTACCTAGACTGTGTGACACCTGAAAACCCTATAATAGTGAGGGGACACGACCACCGGCTCCCTGCACTTAATACGGAGGGAGTCAGGGTCACCTAGAATCAAGCCAACACGGAAACACAAATAAAGGAAAAAGACTTATCTGAGGAACCAGAAGTTGCAGCCTCTAGCAGTGAACACAATCCAGGAAGTAGTATAAACCGCAAAGTGAGGCAGTATGGCAGGGAATATAAAGGGAGGCAATCAGTGTAAATAGATGGCAGCTGGGAGAGGAAAAGAGATGACAAAGTGAAACCAAACAAAGAACATCATGCAAGAGGTACAGAAGAACGTCTGCCAGAGCTTCTCAGAGAGCTGGCGGTGACAGTACCCCTCCCTCTATGAGTGGACTCCGGACACTCAGAGCCCACCTTCTCAGGATGGGACCTATGGAAATCCCTGATGAGACGAGTGGCCTTAATGTCCGCCACTGGGACCCACATCCTCTCCTCAGGACCATAACCCTCCCAATGAACGAGGTACTGGAGAGAACCGCGGATAATGCGAGAATACACAATCCTAGAGACCTGAAATTCAAGATTACCATCAACAACAATCAGAGGAGGAGGCAAAGAGGAGGGTACAGTGGGTTGGACATACGGTTTTAATAGGGACCTGTGAAAAACATTATGGATCTTCCAAGTCTGAGGAATTTCAAGACGGAAGGCAACGGGATTGATGACGGACAAGATCTTGTAAGGCCCAATAAACTTAGGACCCAACTTCCAGGTGGGAACCTTCAGTTTGATATTCTTTGTAGACAACCACACCAGATCACCCCACATTCAGGGTCCGGACCAGGCACACGTCTCTTATCCGCCACACGTTTATATCTCTCACTCATGCTCTTTAGATTATCCTGAATCTTTTGCCAAATAAATGACAAAGACGAGGAAAATCTCTCCTCATCAGGTAAACCAGAAGACCCCTCTCCAGAGAATGTCCCAAACTGCGGATGAAACCCATATGCACCAAAAAATGGTGACTTATCAGAGGACTCCTGGCGACAGTTATTTAAAGCAAACTCAGCAAGGGACAAAAAAGAACACTAATCCTCCTGATTCTTTGCCACAAAACAGCGCAGATATGTCTCCAGATTCTGATTGACGCGTTCGGTCTGGCCATTCGACTGCCGGGTGCCCAGCAAGGACAGTATCGTGGTGCTCCTTAAAAACCTTGTGTCGTAAAGCGAGAGGCACAAACAACCTCCCAAGAGGACAAAGATCAGGAGCCTCTGCCTGGGCTGCCTGAACCTCTGCCTCCAAATCAGGATAAAGAGCAGAGATGACCACCCCTTCAGCCAAAATGGGACCTGGGGCTTCAAAGTTCCCCCCCTCCCGAAAAAACAACGTGACAGGGCATCAGCCTTCACATTTTTAACCCCAGGGCGGAACGTGACAACAAAATTAAACCTAGAAAAGAATAAAGACCATCTGGCCTGTCTCGGGTTCAGACGCTTGGCTGATTCCAAGTAGGCCAGATTCTTATGGTCGGTAAACACGGTAATAGGGTGTCTGGCACCCTCTAGCCAATGGCGCCATTCCGCAAAAGCTAATTTGATGGCCAACAACTCCCTATCTCCCACATCGTAATTTCTCTCTGCGGAGGAGAGTTTCCTTGAGAAAAAGGCACACGGTCGCCATTTGGCAGGAGAGGGACCCTGAGACAAGACCGCACCCACACCCACCTCAGAAGCGTCCACCTCAACAATAAAAAGGCAGAGAGACATCAGGTTGTACCAAGATGGGAGCGGAAGCAAAACTCTCTTTGATACTAGAAAAGGCCTTAAGCGCATCTACCGACCAGGAGGAAAAATCTACCCCATTTTTAGTCATATCAGTGAGTGACTTAACAACAGAGGAATAATTCAAAATGAACTTCCTGTAATAATTGGCAAAACCCAAAAACCGCATCAGCGCCTTCTGATTCTCAGGAAGCTCCCAATTAAGCACAGCACGGACCTTCTCAGGGTCCATGCGAAAACCAGAAGCGGAGAGAAGAAAACCCAGAAATTGAATCTCCGGAACCGCAAACAAACATTTTTCCAGTTTAGCGTGCAATTTATTCTCCTGCAGAATGAGCAAGATCTGACGTAGGTGGTCCCTATGAGTTTTGAAATCAGGAGAAAAAATCAAAATGTCATCTAGATACACCAGTACAAATTTCCCCATTAAATGATAAAAAATGCTGTTCACAAAATGTTGGAAGATGGCTGGAGCATTCATCAAATCAAAGGGCATAACCAAATTCTCGAAATATAAGTACGCATAGCGACTCTTTCAGGTTGGGAGAGATTATATAAACGTGATTTCGGCAGCTTGGCGCCTGGGATGAGATTAATAGGGCAATCGTACTCTCGGTGAGGGGGCAGCTCCTGGACACCACTCTCTGAAAACACATCTGAAAATTCAGAGAGAAAGATGGTACAGTCTTGGTAGAAGAAACTCTGAAAGAGACGCCGTGAGGCAAATCTCTCTGCAAAAGTCACTCCAACCATTTATTTGCCTTGCTTGCCAATCAATGGTGGGGTTATTTTTAGTGAGCCAGGGTAGCCCCAACACTAGAGGAGTAGGTAATCTGCTTAGGACGAAACATGACATATCCTCAACATGAGCATCAGCCACAGTCAAACGGATATTGTGAACTATGCCCTTTAACGATTTTTGAGAAAGTGGAGCGGAATCGATAGCAAAAACAGGTATATTCTTTCCCAAAGTGCATACCTGGAAACCATGTGTTATAGCAAATTGATTATCAATGAGATTGACAGCTGCTCCACTATCTACAAAAATCTCACAAACAATGTTCTTGCTATCTAGCGCCACCCTGGCAGGTAGGACAAAACGGGAACTACAAGCAAATGGCAAACCTTCAATTTCCACATCAACCTTGCCAATAGTAACAGATGGAAAGTTTTTAGAAGGTTTTTTTTTCTATTTGTTTCTTTATTACCCTCAGAAAACTCCCTGAATCTCCTAGAGGGGCAAACATTTGCCAAATGATTTATACCCCCACAACAGAAACAAACCCTCCTCTGAGAGCTGAATCCTTTACTATCAGAGGCAAGCAAACCCAGCTGCATGGCCTCCTCCTCAGAGGGAATTGAGAGAGACTGAAGCCCCTGCGCACTGAATGACACCGCCCCACTGTCCTTGGACTGAATATGACAGGAAGGAGTGGTCTCTCCTCTCTTTCTAAGACGCCTGTCAATACGAACAGCTAGAGACATGGCAGACTCCAACGAGGCAGGTCTCTCTTGAAAGGCAAATGCATCTTTCAATCCCTCCGAAAGACCATGGCAAAATTGACTTCGGAGTGCAGCATCATTCCCACCAGTATCAGCTGCCCATCTCCGAAATTCTGAACAATATATCTCTGCGGACTGTATACCCTGGCATAAAAGACGCAGTTTAGATTCAGCCAGAGCAATACGATCCGGGTCATCATATATCTGCCCCAGGGCTACAAAAAATTCATCCACCGATCGGAGGGGCCGTGCCCCCACCGGCAGCGAAAAGGCCCAAGACTGAGCGTTATCCCTGAGCAGCGAGATGATGATCCCCACCCTCTGCTCCTCATCACCAGAGGAATGGGGAAGTAGGCGAAAATGGAGTTTCCAAGCCTCCCTAAAGCGAACAAAATTCTCACTACCCCCGGAGAACGTATCCGGAAGTGAGATCTTAGGCTCGGAACAAACTCCATGAACGCAAGCAGAACCGGTCACCTGAAACTGAGACACCGTTTTACGGAGATCTGCTACCTCCAGTGAAAGACCCTGCATGCGGTCAATCAAGGCTGAAACCATATCCATGCTAAAGACGGTATTGGCGGTTTATAATGTCACGGATGGTGTTGCAGAAAACTGGAAGTTATAAATAAACATCCGACTGACTTGATCCCAAACTAAGGAACATATGGGTGAGCCCTAAAAAAAAACTCGAGCTCTCCCTGACTGCTATGCCCATGCAAAGATCTTTATGATAGACGATTGCATGCCCTTGTACCACCGGCTCCCTGCACTTAATACGGAGGGAGTCAGGGTCACCTAGAATCAAGCCAGTACGGAAACACAAATAAAGGAAAAAGTCTTATCTGAGGAACCAGCAGTGGCAGCCTCTAGCAGTGAACACAATCCAGGAAGTAGTATAAACCGCAAAGTCAGGCAGTATGGGAGGGAATATAAAGGGAGGCAATCAGTGTAAATAGGGAGAAGGAAAAGAGATGACAAAGTGAAACCAAAACAAAGAACATCATGCAAGAGGTACAGAAGAACGTCTGCCAGAGCTTCTCAGAGAGCTGGCGGTGACAGCCACACACTATGGACCGTAGATTAGGCCCAGATTATTGGAATTTGCAATACAAACTCCGTTTTCGGATGTAGGACAGTATATGTCACAGAAACCCACACACTATGGACACTATATTAGGCCCAGATTAGTTAAATTTGCCCTAAAGAAACAGTTTTCCGATGGAGTACTGTATATGTCATGGATGTGTATTACACGCACACACTACAGAGACAGTAGATGAGGACTGGCCCCTGATTATTTACATTTACGCTAAAGAAACAGTTTTCGGATGGCGTACTGTATATGTCACAGAAAAAAAACACACTATGGACTCTAGATTAGGCCCAGATTATTGGAATTTGCTATACAAACTCAGTTTTCGGATACAGAACAGTATATGTCACAGAAACCCACAGAATATGGACACTATATTAGGCCCACATTAGTTAAATTTTCCCTAAAGAAACCGTTTTCGGATGGAGTACTGTATACACGGATGTGTATTACACGCACACTACAGAGACAGTAGATGAGGACTGGCCCCTGATTATTTATATTTATGCTGAAGAAACAGTTTTCGGACGGCGTACTGTATATGTCACAGAAAGCCACACACTATGGACGCTAGATTAGGCCCAGATTATTGGAATTTGCCCTAAAGAAACTGTTTTCGGATGGCGTACTGTATATGTCACGGATGTGTATTACACGCACACACTGCAGAGACAGTAGATGAGGACTGGCCCCTGATTATTTAAATTTACGCTAAAGAAACAGTTTTCGGATGGAGTACTGTATATGTCACGGATGTGTATTAAACGCACACTATAGACAAAAAATGTGGCGTAGATTATTTCAATTTACAAAAAAAAGACACAGTCTGCGGATGATGTACAGTATATGTCACTAATAGGTATTAAAGAAAAATATCTTGCTGCTGTCAAACACACACAGTAGTCCTTATAAGGACTTTGGGGTCTTTGAAAAGCTTTTGGTAGTAAAAAGAGCAAATTTCTCTCCCTCTGTCCCTTCCTCATCACGGATGTCCCTGAGACTGATCAATTTAGCGCAGGTAAAAATATATTGCTGCTCTAAAACACACACACACACAGTAGTCCTTAAAAGGACTTTTGGGTCTTTGAAAAGCTTTCTTCCATTAATATCTGAGAATTTCACTCCCTACACTGCCTTTCCCTTCCTACCCTCTGCTCTCCCTGACTATGACTGATCCGAGCACGTGTCATTGGGTGCTATATAGCACCCGATGATGCGCTCTGGTCAGCCAATCACTGTAATGCCAGCAACCAACATGGCTACTGGCATTACAGTGATGGCAGTTTTTACCTGCATGTTTATTGGCTGCTTAGCAGCTGCAAAACGTGTGGGGAGGAGACTCAAGCATCGTGCTCGAGCACATGCAGTACTCGGCCGAGTACCGCCATGTGCCGAGCATAGCGATGCTCGAGCCGAACAGGAATTCGGCCGAGCATGCTTGCTCATCACTAGAAATAATGTCCATACCCTCATCTCTTGGTTCTTGGACAATGGAATCCTCCACAGAATTTAAATGTTTTCCTGCAACACCAGAAGAATCATCTGCTTCAGCGTAAAAGGGCCTTTTGATAGGATTTCTGCCTCGAATTGTCACGGCTGTATGTGAGCAACAATAGTATACACAGTAAAAGAGCTACTGACCGGACCCAAACTAGGGAGGATAAAGGGTGACCCCTGTCAGACCCTCAAAGCTCTCCCTATGCTGCTAAAGCACATGCCCGGATCCAAATGGCGGAACGAGGCATGCCCACGTGCCTAAGACTGATGACCACTGTAACCCCTACAATAGTGGAAGGGGCACGGCCACCGGTGCCCTACTCAGTATATGGAGGGAACCGTGGCCACCTCAGATCCAGTCAGAAAATAATCAGGTACACAACAATGTCTGTACACTTAGCTGAAGGTGTTGCAGCCGCAGAGAAGACAGATCCAAGGACAGCTGGCAATATCCGGAGTGCTTGCTGCAGCAGAACACAGGTCCAGTGAACTGATAGCTACAAGTGAAGATACTAAAGCAAGAGCTACAACTGAAATGAGAACTATAATCCACGCCCTACAATAGGAGGAGGGGTGATATAAAGAGAGGGAAATCAAACACATGAGGAACAGCTGGGAGGAAGGAAACCAAAAGTAAACAGAGCAGTGAGAACTCCTCCCAGCTCTAGTAGTGACATCATCACAGGGGTGGAGAAACAGAGCTGTGAGAACGTCCCAAAGCTCTGGTAGTGACAGTACCCCCCCCCTCTACGGGTGGACTCCAGACACCCAGGACCCACCTTCTCAGGATGAGCCCTAATGTCCGACACCGGAACCCACATCCTCTCCTCAGGACCATAACCCTTCCAATGAACGGGGTACTGAAGAGAACCGCGGACAATGCGAGAGTCCACAATTCTGGAAACCTCAAACTCCAGATTGCCATCAACCAAAATCGGAGGAGGAGGCAAAGAGGAGGGTACCGTGGGCTGGACATATGGTTTTAAGAGAGTTCTGTGAAATACATTATGTATCTTCCAAACCCGTGGAAGATCAAGACGGAAGGCAACAGGATTGATGACTGACAAGATTTTATAAGGCCCAATAAACTTGGGACCCAATTTCCAGGAGGGAACCTTCAGTTTAATATTTCTTGTAGACAACCACACCAGATCACCCACATTCAGGTCCGGACCAGGCACACGTCTCTTATCAGCCACACGCCTATACCTCTCACTCATCTTTTTAAGATTACTCTGAATCTTTTGCCAAATGGTAGACAAAGACGAGGAAAATCTCTCCTCCTCAGGTAAACCAGAAAGAGCCCCTCCCGAGAATGTCCCAAACTGCGGATGGAACCCATATGCACCAAAGAATGGTGACTTATCAGAAGATTCCTGACGACGGTTGTTCAGAGCAAACTCAGCAAGAGGGAGAAATGAACACCAATCCTCCTGGTTCTCTGCCACAAAACAGCGCAAATATGTCTCCAGATTCTGATTGAGGCGTTCAGTCTGACCATTCGACTGCGGGTGAAAAGCAGAAGAGAAGGACAGCCGAACCCCCAGGCGAGAACAGAAAGCCTTCCAGAACGTGGACACAAACTGCGTGCCTCTATCGGAAACAATATTAGAGGGAATGCCGTGCAATTTAACAATATGGTCGACAAAAGCTTGCGCCAACGTTTTAGCATTGGGTAAACCAGGGAAAGGTACGAAATGAGCCATCTTGCTAAAACGGTCCACCACCACCAGGATCACCGACTTCCCCGAGGAACGAGGAAGATCCGTGATAAAGTCCATGGACAGGTGTGTCCAAGGACGGGAAGGTATGGGTAACGGGAGAAGGGAACCTGAAGACCGTGAACGAGGGACCTTAGCGCGAGCGCACGTCTCACAAGCAGCCACAAAACCCTCCACCGACTTACGAAGAGCCGGCCACCAAAATCTCCGAGCAATGAGATCTACCGTGGCTCTACTCCCGGGGTGACCAGCAAGAACCGTATCATGATGCTCCTTAAAGAGTTTGTGACGTAGCTCAGGAGGCACGAACAACTTCCCAGAAGGACAACGGGCAGGTGCCTCAGTCTGGGCAGCCTGGACCTCGGCCTCCAAATCGGAATATAGAGCAGAAACAACTACCCCCTCCGCCAAAATGGGACCCGGGTCCTCTGAGTTTCCTCCTCCCGGAAAACAGCGAGAGAGAGCATCAGCCTTCACATTTTTTATCCCAGGTCGGAATGTAACAACAAAATTGAATCTGGAGAAGAACAGAGACCATCTGGCCTGTCTCGGATTCATACGCCTGGCCGACTCCAAGTATGCCAGATTCTTATGGTCGGTAAAAACGGTGATAGGGTGCCTGGCCCCCCTCCAACCAATGGCGCCATTCCTCGAAAGCCAACTTGATGGCCAACAACTCCCTATCTCCCACATCATAGTTTCTCTCTGCCGGGGAGAGTTTTTTAGAGAAAAAGGCACAGGGTCGCCATTTGGCAGGAGAAGGGCCCTGGGACAAAACCGCACCCACACCCACCACGGAAGCATCCACCTCAACAATAAAAGGTAAGGAAACATCGGGATGCACCAAGACGGGAGCAGACGCAAAACTCTCTTTAATCTTAGAAAAGGCTGCAAGCGCCTCCTCCGACCAAGAGGAAAAATCCGCCCCCTTTTTTGTCATGTCAGTAAGGGGTTTGACAACAGAGGAATAATTCAAAATGAACTTTCTGTAATAGTTCGCAAAACCCAGAAAGCGCATCAATGCCTTCTGATTCTCAGGAAGCTCCCACTCAAGTACAGCACGGACCTTCTCTGGATCCATGCGAAAACCAGAAGCAGAGAGGAGAAAACCCAGAAATTGAATCTCAGATACCATAAAAAGACATTTCTCCAGCTTGGCGTACAATTTATTTTCCCGCAGAATCTGCAGAACCTGAAAAAGATGATCCTGATGGGTCTGAACATCAGGGGAAAAAATCTAAATATCATCAAGATACACCAATACAAATTTCCCCATTAAATGGTAGAAAATACTATTAACAAAATGCTGAAAGACGGCCGGAGCATTCATCAGGCCGAAAGGCATAACGAGATTCTCGAAATGCCCGTTAGGGGTATTAAAGGCCGTTTTCCATTCATCCCCCTCTCTGACCCTGACCAGGTTGTACGCGCCTCTCAAATCCAATTTGGAAAACACCTTGGCCCCAACAATTTGGTTGAAGAGGTCCGGGATCAGAGGAAGGGGATAGGGATCGCGAATCGTGATACGGTTCAGCTCCCTAAAATCTAGGCAAGGTCTCAGAGAGCCATCTTTTTTTTTAACAAAAAATAAAACCCGCGGCCACAGGTGACTTTGAGGGACGAATATGCCCCTTCTCGAGACTCTCGGAGATATAAGTTCGCATTGCGATTCTTTCCGGTTGTGAGAGATTGTAGAGGCGTGCTTTTGGCAGCTTGGCGCCGGGAATGAGGTTAATGGGACAGTCAAACTCCCGGTGAGGAGGTAGCTCCTGAACACCGCTCTCGGAAAACACATCCGAGAAATCAGAGAGAAATGATGGCACAGTTTTAGTAGACACCTCTGCAAAAGTCGCTGTGAGACAATTCTCTCTACAAAAGTCACTCCACTCATTTATTTGCCTTCCTTGCCAATCAATAGTGGGGTTATGTCTAGTGAGCCAGGGTAACCCCAAAACTAGAGGAGAAGGCAATCCATTAAGGACAAAACAAGATATATCCTCCACATGAGTGTCACCTACAGCTAGGTAGAGTGGGAGCAGAGTCAATAGCAAAAACAGGTATATCCTTTTCTAATGTGCAAACCTGAAAACCATGCATGGCTACAAATTGAGTGTCAATAAGATTGACGGCCGCTCCACTATCGACAAAAATCTCACAAGAAATGACTTTGCTCTCTAGCGCCACCTTGGCAGACAGGAGAAAACGGGAACTGCAGGTCAGAGGAAAAGCATCAATTCCTACATCAACTTTGCCCAAAGTAGCAGATGAAGCAGAATTTGATGATTTACCTTTTGAGGTTTTTCTCTTATTATCGCTCTTAGTACAGTTCAAGAATCTCCTAGACGGACAAACATTTGCCAAATGACCTATGCCCCCACAACAAAAACACACCATACTCTGAGGACTAAATCCTCTTTTATCAGGGGCAAGTCGTCCTAGCTGCATGGGCTCCTCCTCAGAGGGGAGCGAGACAGGATGAGGCCCCTGCACACTGAATGAGTCCGCACCACTGCCCCTAGACTGACAATGGCTGGACAGAGAGGTCTCGTTTCTTTCTCTTAGACGCCTGTCAAGGCGTACCGCCAATGACATGGCAGACTCTAAGGACGTTGGTCTCTCATGGAAAGCAAACGCATCTTTCAATCTCTCTGAGAGACCATGACAGAACTGACTCCGGAGTGCAGCATCATTCCAACCCGAATCAGCTGCCCATCTCCGAAATTCAGAACAATAAAGCTCCGCAGACAGTTTGTTCTGGCATAAAACACGTAAGTTAGATTCGGCCAGAGCAACACGATCCGGGTCATCATAAATCTGCCCCAGGGCCACAAAAAATCTTTCCACGGATCGAAGGGAGGGATCCCCTGATGGCAGCGAAAAAGCCCAAGTCTGAGCATTACCCCTGAGCAGGGAGATGACAATCCTCACCCTCTGCTCCTCCTTACCAGAGGAGTGGGGACACAAGCAAAAATGGAGTTTGCATGCCTCTCTGAAGCGAACAAAATTCTCACTGCCCCAGGAGAACGTTTCCGGAAGTGAGACCTTTGGCTCGCAACAGACTCCATTAACCGGAGCAGAGCCCAATGCTTGAAGCTGAGTCATAGATTGACGGAGATCCGCTACTTCCAAAGAAAGACCCTGCATGCATTCAACCAGGCCAGAAAGCGGATCCATGTCAAAAAAGGACGGTTTTGGTGGATTATAATGTCACGGCTGTATGTGAGCAACAATAGTATACACAGTAAAAGAGCTACTGACCGGACCCAAACTAGGGAGGATAAAGGGTGACCCCTGTCAGACCCTCAAAGCTCTCCCTATGCTGCTAAAGCACATGCCCGGATC
This sequence comes from Bufo bufo, assembly GCF_905171765.1. Taxonomy (NCBI): domain Eukaryota; kingdom Metazoa; phylum Chordata; class Amphibia; order Anura; family Bufonidae; genus Bufo; species Bufo bufo. Next base: position 649,496,416 of record NC_053390.1, on the reverse strand, counting down.
CAAATGGCGGAACGAGGCATGCCCACGTGCCTAAGACTGATGACCACTGTAACCCCTACAATAGTGGAAGGGGCACGGCCACCGGTGCCCTACTCAGTATATGGAGGGAACCGTGGCCACCTCAGATCCAGTCAGAAAATAATCAGGTACACAACAATGTCTGTACACTTAGCTGAAGGTGTTGCAGCCGCAGAGAAGACGGATCCAAGGACAGCTGGCAATATCCGGAGTGCTTGCTGCAGCAGAACACAGGTCCAGTGAACTGATAGCTACAAGTGAAGATACTAAAGCAAGAGCTACAACTGAAATGAGAACTATAATCCACGCCCTACAATAGGAGGAGGGGTGATATAAAGAGAGGGAAATCAAACGCATGAGGAACAGCTGGGAGGAAGGAAACCAAAAGTAAACAGAGCAGTGAGAACTCCTCCCAGCTCTAGTAGTGACATCATCACAGGGGTGGAGAAACAGAGCTGTAAGAACGTCCCAAAGCTCTGGTAGTGACACCAATAGAGTCCTTAACAGGACTTTCATCTTGCAACTCACATGACTCTTTTATAACGTGGTCACTTCCCACCTTGTGGGTAAGGTTTCACAAGGTTTCTCCTTATGGAACTTCAGGTTCACTGATAAGATTTGTCAGAAACAGTCCATGTAGACTCGGTGTGTCCTTCTTAGTTGGTGTGGACACATACTGGGATACCACCCGCCCTAAGTCCGATCTCAGCAATACGTCAATAGGGATGGCATTGGTTACTCCTACGGACCAAACTCCATGACCTGCATCCCAATCCAGAAATATTTGTCCCATGGGGATTGCAAGCTTTATCCCTCCAACTCCCTTCACAGCCAAGGTTGCTCCAGGAACTATATTTTCAGGGTTCACTAGTTTTGGATGAACAAGGGTGATTTTTTCTCCAGTATCTCACAGAGCAATAGTGACCTGGTTGCCGACAGTGATGGATTGTAGGTGATCAGCATTTCTGCCGTCTGTTCTAATGACAAATAGGACAGTCAAAGATGATCCACTAAATTCCATTGGGTATTGTATTCTGAGGGCAATTACGGCTTAATTGTCCCATTTGTTTTCAGGTAAAACATCTGCTGGGATCTGTAAAAACAATCTTGGTCCCTGGAGCCCCAGATATAGAAGTAGGATGCCCTGGGTATTAGCTCGGGCAGGGAGTGGGGGCTCCCACTGGCTTACCTCCCTTCCAACTGGTCACAGATGGCTTCCGGGTGTCGTGCATCCTGTTGGCTGTGTAAGAGTCAGCAATTTGTGCTGCCTGGTCTGTTGTATTAGGCTCTCTGTCACATATAAACTGCTTCACATCCTCAGAGCAGATATGGAGAAATTGATCATGAGGCCCTCGAACTCATCAAATGTGGAAAGAGATAGTCCTCTTATCCACTGCTGAAGGGTAGTCCTTAAGCTGGGGTGAGACTGTACTTTTTGATCAGTGCCTCTTTTATGGCATCATAGTCCCCATCTTGCTCTTCTGTAAGAGCCTAAAATGCATCCAGGGCTTTGCCTTTCAACCCTGGTGTCAGGTGCTGTGCCCATTGCTCACGGGGCAGTTGGTAATGCCTGCACGTTTTCTCAAAACTCCACAGAAAAATGTCCAAGTCACCATCTTCTTCCAACTTAGGGAAGTTCTCCACCCAGAGTCTCCTTAGGTGTGCATCCTGAGATGGAGCTTGTGGATAATTGCTGCTCTGTTGAATCCTCACCAATTCTAGCTGATAAGCCCTTTCCCGCTTTGCAGCCTACCTCTTGGCTTTGTGTTCTGCAGCCTCCCTCTTGGCTTCGCATTCTTCAGCCTCCCTCTCAGCTTTATGTTCAGCCCCCTGGTGATGTTGCGTAATGAGCTGCAGGCGCATGTTAGGAATAGGGTCACATCCACCCATCTGTTGTAAAATCCCCTGTAGAGCTAATTCCACACCCTCCTGAGGATTGGTGCTGTGGATGTCCTCAGGAGGAACAGTTATAGCAGTGCCGTCCATTGCTTGGCTCCCCTGAGCCATGCGGTAACTTTTCCCGTTGATGCCTCTCTGTTTGCAGAGTTAGACCAGAGTCTCTTTGCTCTGCTTTTCATAACAGGCCGCCATTTCAGAAAGCAGGCTTCACCAAAATGAAAATAGGAAAGAAAAACTGGGGAGGGAAACTGTATATGTCTCACAGTAAGGCCTCCTGCACACGAACGTATTTTTTTGCGGTCCGCAAAAACGGGTCCCGTTTTTCCGTGATCCGTGCCCGTTTTTTCGTCCGTGGGTCTTCCTTGATTTTTGGAGGGTCCACGGACATGAAAAAAAAGTCGTTTTGGTGTCCGCCTGGCCGTGCGGAGCCAAACGGATCCGTCCTGAATTACAATGCAAGTCAATGGGGACGGATCCGTTTGACGTTGACATAATATGGTGCCATTTCAAACGGATCCGTCCCTATTGACTTTCAATGTAAAGTCTGGAGTCCCTTTTATACCATCGGATCGGAGTTTTCTCCAATCCGATGGTATATTTTAACTTGAAGCGTCCCCATCACCATGGGAACGCCCCTATGTTAGAATATACTGTCGGATATGAGTTAGATCGTGAAACCTCATTTCCGACAGTATATTCTAACACAGAGGCGTTCCCATGGTGATGGGGACGCTTCTAGTTAGAATATACTACAAACTGTGTACATGACTGCCCCCTGCTGCCTAGCAGCATCCGATCTGTTACAGGGGGCCGTGATCAGCATAATTAACCTCTCAAGTGCCGCACCTGAATGGGTTAATTGTACTATCATATCCCCCTGTAAGAGATCAGGGCTGCCAGGCAGCAGGGGGCAGACCCCCCCCCTCCCCAGTTTGAATATCTATTGTAATAAATCGTTGGTGGCACAGTGTGCGGCCCCCCCCCCCCCCCCCTTCCTCCCTCTATTGTAATAAATCGTTGGTGGCACAGTGTGCGCCCCCCCGCCCCCCCTTCCTCCCTCTATTGTAATAAATCGTTGGTGGCACAGTGTGCGCCCCCCATCGGCCCCCCCCTCCCTCTATAGCATTAACAACATTGGTGGCCAGTGTGCGGCCTCCCATCTCCCCCCCCCCCCCCCCGATCATTGGTGGCAGCGGGTCACTAGCAAAGATTCATACTTACCTGGGAGAGGCGATGTTCGTGTCCGGCCGGGAGCTCTTCCTACTGGTAAGTGACAGTTCATTTAGCAATGCGCCGCACAGACCTGAGGCTGTCACTTACCAGTAGGTGGAGCTCCCGGCCGGACACGAACATCGCAGCAGCCGGTAAGTATGAATCTTCTACTACTGCGATTAAACTGGGACTCCGATCGGAACTCCGCTGCCACCAATGATGATGGGGGGGGGGGGGGGATGGGAGGCCGCACACTGGCCACCAATGTTGTTAATGCTATAGAGGGAGGGGGGGCCGATGGGGGCGCACACTGTGCCACCAACGAATTATTACAATAGAGGGAGGGAGGGGGGGGGGCGCACACTGTGCCACCAACGAATAATTACAATAGAGGGGGGGGGGCCGCACTGGCCATCAATGATATTCAAACTGGGGAGGGGGGGGGGGTCTGCCCCCTGCTGCCTGGCAGCCCTGATCTCTTACAGGGGGATATGATAGTACAATTAACCCTTTCCGGTGCCGCACCTGAAGGGGTTAATTGTGCTGATCACGGCCCCCTGTAAGAGATCGGGTGCTGCCAGGCAGCAGGGGGCAGTCTTGTACACAGTTTGTAGTGTATTCTAACTAGAAGCGTCCCCATCACCATGGGAACGCTTCTGTGTTAGAATATACTGTCGGTTCTGAGTTTTCACGAAGTGAAAACTCAGCTTTGAAAAAGCTTTTATGCAGACGGATCTTCGGATCCGTCTGTATAAAAAGTAACCTACGGCCACGGATCACGGACACGGATGCCAATCTTGTGTGCATCCATGTTCTTTCACGGACCCATTGACTTGAATGGGTCCGTGAACCGTTGGCCGTGAAAAAAATAGGACAGGTCATATTTTTTTCACGGCCATGAAACACGGATCACGGATGCGGCTGCAAAACGGTGCATTTTCCGTTTTTTCCACGGACCCATTGAAAGTCAATGGGTCCGCGAAAAAAAAACGGAAAACGGCACAACGGCCACGGGTGCACACAACGGTCGTGTGCAGGAGGCCTAAGTAGGGTTGAGCGAACCCGAACTGTAAAGTTCGGGTTCGTACCAAACTTTAGGTTTTTTTGGACCCTGGACCCGAACCCGAACATTTCCGTAAAAGTTCGGGTTCAGTGTTTTCTTGGCGCTTTTTGAAAGGCTGCACAGCAGAGAAATATCTTGGCAAAAGACAACTTTTCCCATTTTTTTATACAAAGTTGGCATTTGACCAAGATATTTATCTCACCCAGCATGGGTATATATAAAATGACACCCCAAAACACATTCCCCACCTTCTCCTGAGTACGGAGATACCAGATGTGTGACACTTTTTTGCAGCCTAGGTGGGCAAAGGGGCCCATATTCCAAAGAGCACCTTTCGGATTTGACAGGTCATTTTTTTCAGAATTTGATTTCAAACTCCTTACCACACATTTGGGCCCCTAGAATGACAGGGCAGTATAACTACCCCACAAGTGACCCCATTTTGGAAAGAAGACACCCCAAGGTATTCCGTGAGGGGCATGGCGAGTTCCTAGAATTTTTTATTTTTTGTCACAAGTTAGTGGAAAATTATGATTTTTTTTTTTTTTTTTTTTTCATACAAAGTCTCATATTCCACTAACTTGTGACAAAAAATAAAAACTTCCATGAACTCACTATGCCCATCAGCGAATACCTTGGGGTCTCTTCTTTCCAAAATGGGGTCACTTGTGGGGTAGTTATACTGCCCTGGCATTCTAGGGGCCCAAATGTGTGGTAAGGAGTTTGAAATCAAATTCAGTAAAAAATGACCTATGAAATCCAAAAGGTGCTCTTTGGAATGTGGGCCCCTTTGCCCACCTAGGCTGCAAAAAAGTGTCACACATCTGGTATCCCCGTACTCAGGAGAAGTTGAGGAATGTGTTTTGGGGTGTCTTTTTACATATACCCATGCTGGGTGAGATAAATATCTTGGTCAAATGCCAACTTTGTATAAAAAAATGGGAAAAGTTGTCTTTTGCCAAGATATTTCTCTCACCCAGCATGGGTATATGTAAAATGACACCCCAAAACACATTCCCCACCTTCTCCTGAGTACGGAGATACCAGATGTGTGACACTTTTTTGCAGCCTAGGTGGGCAAAGGGGCCCATATTCCAAAGAGCACCTTTCGGATTTGACAGGTCATTTTTTTCAGAATTTGATTTCAAACTCCTTACCACACATTTGGGCCCCTAGAATGCCAGGGCAGTATAACTACCCCACAAGTGACCCCATTTTGGAAAGAAGACACCCCAAGGTATTCGCTGATGGGCATAGTGAGTTCATGGAAATTTTTATTTTTTGTCACAAGTTAGTGGAATATGAGACTTTGTATGAAAAAAAAAAAAAATCATCATTTTCCACTAACTTGTGACAAAAAATAAAAAATTCTAGGAACTTGCCATGCCCCTCACGGAATACCTTGGGGTGTCTTCTTTCCAAAATGGGGTCACTTGTGGGGTAGTTATACTGCCCTGGCATTCTAGGGGCCCAAATGTGTGGTAAGGAGTTTGAAATCAAATTCTGAAAAAAATGACCTGTCAAATCCGAAAGGTGCTCTTTGGAATATGGGCCCCTTTGCCCACCTAGGCTGCAAAAAAGTGTCACACATCTGGTATCTCCGTACTCAGGAGAAGGTGGGGAATGTGTTTTGGGGTGTCATTTTACATATACCCATGCTGGGTGAGAGAAATATCTTGGCAAAAGACAACTTTTCCCATTTTTTTATACAAAGTTGGCATTTGACCAAGATATTTATCTCACCCAGCATGGGTATATGTAAAAAGACACCCCAAAACACATTCCTCAACTTCTTCTGAGTACGGGGATACCAGATGTGTGACACTTTTTTGCAGCCTAGGTGGGCAAAGGGGCCCACATTCCAAAGAGCACCTTTTGGATTTCATAGGTCATTTTTTGCTGAATTTGATTTCAAACTCCTTACCACACATTTGGGCCCCTAGAATGCCAGGGCAGTATAACTACCCCACAAGTGACCCCATTTTGGAAAGAAGAGACCCCAAGGTATTCGCTGATAGGCATAGTGAGTTCATGGAAATTTTTATTTTTTGTCACAAGTTAGTGGAATATGAGACTTTGTATGAAAAAAAAAAAAAAAAAAAAATCATCATTTTCCACTAACTTGTGACAAAAAAAAAAAAATTCTAGGAACTTGCCATGCCCCTCACGGAATACCTTGGGGTGTCTTCTTTCCAAAATGGGGTCACTTGTGGGGTAGTTATACTGCCCTGGCATTTTCCAGGGGCCCTAATGTCTGGTAAGTAGGTAAATGACCTGTGAAATCCGAAAGGTGCTCTTTGGAATGTGGGCCCCTTTGCCCACCTAGGCTGCAAAAAAGTGTCACACATCTGGTATCTCCGTACTCAGGAGAAGGTGGGGAATGTGTTTTGGGGTGTCTTTTTACATATACCCATGCTGGGTGAGAGAAATATCTTGGCAAAAGACAACTTTTCCCATTTTTTTTATACAAAGTTGGCATTTGACCAAGATATTTATCTCACCCAGCATGGGTATATGTAAAATGACACCCCAAAACATATTCCCCAACTTCTGCTGAATACGGAGATACCACATGTGTGACACTTTTTTGCAGCCTAGGTGGGCAAAGGTGCCCAAATTCCTTTTAGGAGGGCATTTTTAGACATTTGGATACCAGACTTCTTCTCACGCTTTGGGGCCCCTAAAATGCCAGGGCAGTATAAATACCCCACATGTGACCCCATTTTGGAAAGAAGACAGCCCAAGGTATTCAATGAGGGGCATGGCGAGTTCATTGAAAAAAAAAAAATTTGGCACAAGTTAGCGGAAATTGATTTTTTTGATTTTGTTCTCACAAAGTCTCCCTTTCCGCTAACTTGGGACAAAAATTTCAATCTTTCATGGACTCAATATGCCCCTCAGCGAATACCTTGGGGTGTCTTCTTTCCAAAATGGTGTTATTTGTGGGGTGTTTGTACTGCCCTGGCATTTGAGGGTCTCCGCAATCATTACATGTATGCCCAGCATTAGGAGTTTCTGCTATTCTCCTTATATTGAGCATACGGGTAATGAGATTTTTTTTTTCCGTTCAGCCTCTGGGCTGAAAGAAAAAAATGAACGGCACAGATTTCTTCATTCGCATCGATCAATGTGGATGAAAAAATCTCTGCCAAAAAAAGAAAAAGGAGGGGAAAGGCGTCTGCCAGGACATAGGAGCTCCGCCCAACATCCATACCCACTTCAGCGTGATGGCAAACAGATTTCTCCATTCACATCAATCGATGTGGATGAATAAATCATTGCCGGGATTTTTTTTTTTATATACAAAGTGTTTGCCAAAGTATATGAACACCGCCACCTCCTCAGCTCATATGCCTCGGCA